>NC_058519.1:431500853-432111622 GCF_904849725.1 Hordeum vulgare subsp. vulgare | reverse complement strand
CTTAGAAGCATCAGTAAGTCCATTATAGAAGATATCAAGTATTTCATTCTTCTCAAGAGGGTGATCAGGCAAAGCATTCAGCAGTTGGACGAGCCTCCCCCAAGCTTGTGGGAGACTCTCTTGTTCAACTTGCGCAAAGTTGTATATTTCCTGCAAGGCAGCTTGCTTCTTATGGGCAGGGAAATATTTCTCGGAGAAGTAGTAGATCATATCCTGGGGGCTACGCACACAACCAGGAGCAAGAGAAGTGAACCAGGTCTTAGCATCATCCTTCAGCGAGAAAGGAAACAACTTGAGGATATAGTAGTGGCAGATCTTTTCCTCACTAGTAAATAGGGTGGCTATATCGTGCAGTTTGGTAAGATGGGCTACAATCATTTCAGATTCATAACCATGAAAAGGATCAGATTCGACCATAGTGATTAACTCAGGGTCGACAGAGAATTCATAATCCTTATGGTCACAAAGATAGGCGAAGTAGCAAACTTCGGGTCGTATTTCATCCTAGAGTTCAGAGATTTTTCTTTCCACTTGCACAGTAAATTCTCAACATCATAGCTATCCTTACATGCAAGAAAATCCTCAGCTATCTCTCCCTCCATAACATAACGCTCAGGCATATCAGGCAATTCATATCTAGGAGAGCTAGTTCTAGCAGGCAAAATAGCAGGTTCTACTTCAATAGTATCAACAGTTTCAAAAGTATCATCACATCTAGAAGCAACTCTAGCAATTTATGCATCAAGGAATGCACCTAGTGGCAAAGCACTATCAAGCATAGCATCATCAGGCAAAGCAGTATCAAGCATAGCATCATCATAAGCATCATGGGCAGCAGAAGTAGCATCATCAAGCACATGCGACATATCAAGATTTCTAGCAGGAGGTGTGTCGCAAACTTACTCATAACTGAAGGTGAATCAAGTGCGGAGCTAGATGGCAGTTCCTTACCTGTCCTCGTAGTTGAGGGCAAGACTTTAGTTCTTGGATCTATCGGATTCCTCATGGTGACCAGCAGACGTAAATCCCAAGTGACTCAGAGAATATAGTTGTGCTTCCCCGGCAACGGTGCCAGAAAATAGTCTTGATAACCCACAAGTATAGGGGATCGCAACAGTTTTTGAGGGTAGAGTATTCAACCCAAATTTATTGATTCGACTGAAGGGTAAGCCAAAGAATATTCTCAAGTATTAGCAGTTGAGTTGTCAATTCAACCACACCTAAAAGATTTAGTATCTGTAGCAAAGTATCAGTAGCAAGGTAGTATGATAGCAGCAGTAGCAACAGTAACCAGTAGCAGCAAAGTGACAGCAGTAGCAGCAAAGTAATAGAGTAGCAACAGAGTAACAGTAGTAGCAGTGACAGCAGTAGCGGAAAAGTAACGTAGCAAGGACCAGTATGAAAAGACTCGTAGGCATTGGATCGGTGATGGATGATTATGCCCGATGTTATTCATCATGCAACAGTTATACACAAAGAGATATGTAACTAGCTCCAGTTCATCAATCTAATGTAGGCATGTATTCCGTATGTAGTCATACGTGCTTAGGGCAAAGAACTTGCATGACATCTATTGTCCATGCCTCCCGTGGCAACGGGGTCCTAATGGAAACTACGGGATATTAAGGTTCTCCTTTTAATAAAGAACAGGAACAACGCATTAACATTAGTGAATACATGAACTCCTCATACTATGGTCATCTTCGAGAGTGGTTCCGGCTATTGTCACTCCGGGGTTGTCGGGTCATAACACATAGTAGGTGACTACAACTTGCAAGATAGGATCAAGAACACACATATATTGGCGACAACATAATAGGTTCAGATATGAAATCATGGCACTCGGGCCCTAGTGACAAACATTAAGCATGGCAAAGAAGTAGCAACATCAATCTCACAACATAGTGGATACTAGGGATCAATCCCCGTCAAAACTAACTCGATTACATGATAGATCTCATCCAACCCATCACCGTCCAGCAAGCCTACAATGAGATTACTCATGAATGGTGAAGAGCATCATGGAATTGGCGGTGAAGGAAGGTTGGTGGTGACGATGGCGATGATTTCCCCTCTCCGGAGCCCAGAACGGACTCCAGATCTGCCCTCCAGATGAAGAACAGGAGGTGGCGGCGCCTCCGTATCGTAAAACGCGATGAACTCTTCTCCTTGATTTTTTCCGGGCGAGACGGACTAAATAGAGCTGAGATTGGAGGCGGTGGAGCGTTGTGGTCCCCACAAGCCTGCCACGCACGGCCAGGGTGGGCCCGCGCCTAGTGGGCTTGTGGGATCCACGCTCCACTTCCTCCGCTGATTCTTGCGCCAGTATTTTTTTATATATTCCACGAAAATTCTCCGTAAATTTTCAGGTCATTCCGAGAACTTTTATTTCTGCGTAAAAACAACACCATGGTAATTCTGCTGAAAACAACGTTAGTCCGGGTTAGTTCCATTCAAATCATGCAAATTAGAGTCCAAAACAAGGGCAAAAGAGTTCGGAAAAGTAGATACGACAGAGACATATCATGGTACGTCTTCATGATCCATCTCACGAACCGTCCCACGATCCGTCCCACGAACAGTCTCACGATCCGTCCCACGATCCGTCCCGATCAAGTGTCGAACGGGCGGCACCTCCGCGTTCGCACACGTACAGCTCGATGACGACATCCACCTTATTGATCCAGCAAGAGGGGGCGGAGAGGTAGATGAGTTCTCCAGCATGGCGGCGTGGTGGTGGTGGTGGTGATGCTATTCCAGCAAGGCTTCGCCTAAGCACCACTGAAACTAGAGAAGAAACAGATCTAGAGAGAGAGGGCAGCACGTGGCTGTTTTCTGTTGTGCAAAAACCCTCAAAACCCTTAGTATATATAGGAGGAGAGGAGGGAGAGGGCTGCACCCTAGGGCAGCCTTCTCTTCCCTTGCGCAAGGGAGAGGGGGACGAGTGATGGGAGTAGGATTGCTCCTTCCCACTTGGAAACTCTTTCCACCTTTTTTTCCTTCTCAAACCTTATGGGCCTTGGTGGGAACTTATTCCAGTCCACTAGGGGCTGGTTTATCTCTTTCCACAGCCCATGAGGCCCCTTGGGGCGTGACACCCCTCCTGATGGTCCCTGGCACCCCTCCCTGCACTCCCGGTACGCTATCGATGAGCCCGAAACTTTTCCGGTGACCAAAACAGGACTTCCTATATATCAATCTTAGTTTGCGGACCATTCTAGAAAACCTCGTGACGTCCGGGATCTCATCCGGAACTCCGACAACCTTCGATCACCAACACATATAACTCAATTATACCAAACCTCACTAAACCTTAAGTGTGCAGACCCTGCGGGTTCGAGAACTATGCAGACAAGACTTGAGACACTCTCCGGTCAATAACCAACAGCGGGACCTGGATGTACATATTGTCTCCTACATATTCTACGAAGATCTCTATCGGTTGAACCTCTATGTCAAGGATTCATATAACCCCGTATATTGTTCCCTTTGTCCTTCGGTATGTTACTTGCCCGAGATTCGATCGTCGGTATCTCCATACCTAGTTCAATCTCGTTACCGGCAAGTCTCTTTACTCGTTCCGTAATACAAGATCTCGTAACCAACTACTTAGTCACATTGCTTGCAAGGCTTATTGTGTTGTTGTATTACCGAGTGGGCCTCGAGATACCTATCCGTTACACGGAGTGACAAATCCCAGTCTTGATGCATGCCAACCCAACAGACACCTTTGGAGATACCTGTAGAGCACCTTTATAGTCACCTAGTTACGTTGCGACGTTTGATAACCCACAAGGTATTCCTCCGGTGTCCGGGAGTTGCATGATCTCATGGTCATAGGAACATATACATTGACATGCAGAAAACAGTAGCAATAAACTGACACGATCATACGCTACGTTTATAGTTTGGCTCTTGTCCATCACATCATTCTCCTAATGATGTGATCCCTTCATCAAGTGACAACACTTGTCTATGGTTACCAAACCTTAACCATCTTTGATCAATGAGCTAGTCAACTAGAGACTTACTAGGGACTGTGTTTTGTCTATGTATCCACACATGTATTTGTGTTTCCAATCAATACAATTATAGCATGGATGATAAACGATTATCACAAACAAAGAAATATAATAATAACTAACTTACTATTACCTCTAGGGCATATTTCCAATAGTCTCCCACTTGCACTAGAGTCAATAATCTAGTTCACATCACTATGTGATTTTAACGAATCCAACACCCATACAGTTCTGGGGTTTGATCACGTCTTTCTTGTGAGAGAGGTTTTAGTCAACGAGTCTGAACCTTTCAGATATGTGTGTCCTTTACAAATCTCTATGTTATCTTGTAGATGTTGCTACTATGTGCCATTTGGAACTATTCTAAATGACTGCTCCACTATACGAATCCGCTTTACTCCTTAGAGTTATTCGGATTAGTGTCAAAGCTCGCATCGACGTAACCCTTTACGACGAACTCTTTAATCACCTCCATAATCGAGAAAAATTCCTTAGTCCATTAGTTACTAAGGATAACTTTGACCGTTGTTCAGTGATTCAATCCTAGATCACTCTTTGTACCCCTTGACAGACTTATGGCAAGGCACACATCAGGTGCGGTACACAACATGGCATACATTAGAGCCTACAGCTAAGGCATATGGGACGACCTTTTTCCTTTCTCTTTCTTCTGCCGTGGTCGGGCTTTGAGTCTTACTCAAATTCACACCTTACAACACAGCCAAGAACTCCTTCTTTGCTGATCTATTTTGAACTCGTTCAAAACCTTGTCAAGGCATGCATTTAGTTGAAAGTTCTATTAAGCATTTCGATCTATCTCCGTAGATCTTGATACTCAATTTTCAAGTAGCTCAATCCAGGTTTTCCTTTGAAAAACTCCTTTCAAACAACCCTTCATGTTTTCCAGAAATTCTACATTACTTCCGATCAACAATATGTCAACCACATATACTTATCAGAAATTATATAGTGCTCCCACTCACTTTTTGGAAATACAAGTTTCTCACAAACCTTGTATAAACCCAAAAACTTTTATCATCTCATCAAAGTGTATATTCCAACTCCGAGATGTTTGCACCAGTCCATAGAAGGATCTCTGGAGCTTGCATACTTGTTAGCATCCTTAGGATCGACAAAACCTTCCCGTTGTATCACATACAACCTTTCCTCAAGGAAACCGTCGAGGAAACAATGTTTTGACATCCTATGTGCAATATTTCATAAATAATGCAGCAACTGCTAACATAATTCCAACAAACTTTTAGCATCGCTATGAGTGAGAAAGTCTCATCATAGTCAACTCTTTGAACTTGTCGGAAACATCTTTGCGACAAGTCGAGCTTTCCTCAATGGTGACTTTTCACCATCATCGTCTGTCTTCCTTTTAAAGATCCATCTGTACTTAATAGTCTTACGACCATAAAGTAGTTCTTACAAAATCTACACTTTGTTTTATACACAGATCCTCTCTCGGATTTCATGGCCTCGAGCCATTTGCCGGAATCCGGGCCGACCATCGCTTCTCCATAGCTCATAGGTTCATTTGTTGTCCAACAACATGACCTCCAAGACAGGGTTACCGTACCACTCTGTAGCAGTACGTGACCTTGTCGACCTATGAGGTTTGTAGTAACTTGATCCGAAGCTTAATGATCACTATCATCAGTTTCCACTTCAATTGGCATAGGCGTCACAGGAACAACTTCCCGCGCCCTGCCACACACTGGTTGAAGTGACGGTTCAATAACCTCATCAAGTTCCACCACCCTCCCACTCAATTCTTTCGAGAGAAACCTTTCCTCAAGAAAGGACCCGTTTCTAGAAACGAACACTTTGCTTCCGGATCTAAGATAGGAGATGTACCCAACTGTTTTGGATATCCTATGAAGATTCATTTATTCGCTTTGGGTTCGAGCTTATCAGATTGAAACTTTTTCACATAAGCGTCGTAGCCCCAAACTTTTAAGAAACGACAGCTTAGGTTTCTCCAAACCACAGTTCATATGGTGTCATCTCAACGGAAATACGTGGTGCCCTATTTAAAGTGAATGCGGTTGTCTCTAATGCATGACCCATAAACGATACTGGTAATTTGATAAGAGACATCATAGTATGCACCATATCAAATAGGGCTCGGCTATGGCGTCCGGACACACCATCACACTATGGTGTTATAGGTGGCATGAGATGTGGAACAATTTTCACATTTGTCTTAATTGTGTACCAAACTCGCAACTCAGATATTCATCTCTATGATCATATCATAGACATGTTACCCTCTTGTCACGACGATCTTCAACTTCACTCTAAAACTACTTGAACCTTTCAATAATTCATACGTGTGTTTCATCAAGCAAATACACTAGTATCTACTCAAATCATCTGTGAAGTAAGAACATAATGACATCCACTGCATGCCTCAGCACTCATTGGACTTCATACATCCAAATGTATTACTTCCAATAAGTTACTTTCTAGTTCCATCTCACTGGAAAACGAGGTCTTCAGTCATCTTGCCCATGTGGTATGATTTGCATGTCTCAAGTGATTCAAAAATCAAGTGAGTCCAAACGATCCATCTGCATGGAGTTTCTTCATGCGTTTATACCAATAGGCTTGGTTTGCATGTCTCAAACGTTTCAAAAATGAGTGAGTACAAAGATCCTAGAATGGAGCTTCTTCA
This sequence comes from Hordeum vulgare subsp. vulgare, assembly GCF_904849725.1. NCBI lineage: Eukaryota > Viridiplantae > Streptophyta > Magnoliopsida > Poales > Poaceae > Hordeum > Hordeum vulgare. The sequence goes on along the minus strand of NC_058519.1, from coordinate 432,104,917 downwards.
TTCATTTTATACCAACATGACTCAAGTGGAAGTGCCACAAGTAAGTGGTACTATCATTACTACTTTGTATCTTTTGGCATCGATATTATGAACATGTGTAGCACTATGATCGAGATTCAATACACCATTGAAGGTATTTATTCAAGAAAATACAATAACCATTATTCTCTTTAAATGAATAATCGTATTGCAATAAACACGATCCAATCACGTTCATGCTCAACGCAAACACCAAATAACAATTACTTAGGTTTAACACCAATCCAGATGGTAGAGGGAGCGTGCGATGTTTGATCACATCAACCTTGGAAACACTTCCAACACATATCGTCACCTCGCCTTTAGCTAGTCTTCGTTTATTATGTAGCTTTTATTTCGAGTTACTAACACTTAGCAACTGAACAGGTATCTAATACCCTCGTGTACTAGCAGTACTAGTAAAGTACACATCAATATCATGTATATCATATATACTTATGTCGACTTCGACAGCCTTCTCATGTACCAAGTATATATGGTAGCTCCTCTTCAGTGACTGTTCCCCTCATTACAGAAGCACTTAGTCTCGGGCTTGGGGTCAACCTTGGGTCTCTTCACTAGAGCAACAACCGGTTTGCTGTTCCATGAAGTATCCCTTCTTGCCCTTGCCTTCTTGAAACTAGTGGTTTTACTAACCATCAACAGTTGATGCTCCTATTTGATTTCTACTTTCGCGATGTCAAACATCGTGAATAGCTTAAGGATCATCATATGTATCCTTGATATGTTATAGTTCATCACAAAGCTCTAGTAGTTTGGTGGCAGTGACTTTCGAAAACCAGCACTATCTCATCTGGAAGATCAACTCCCACTCGATTCAAGCGATTGTAGCACTCGGACAATCTGAGCCCATGCTCAACGATTGAGCTTTTCTCCCTTACTTTGTAGATAAAGAATTTTGTCGGAGGTCTCATACCTCTTAACAAGGACACGAGTATGAAATCCCAATTTCATCTCTTGGAACATATCATATGTTCCGTGACGTTTCACGTCTTCGGGGCCCCAATTCTAAGTCGTTTAAGCATTAGGCACTGGACTATCACGTAGTCATCAAAAACGTGTATGCAGATGTTCGCAACATCCACAAACGACGCTCGAGGTTCAGCACACCGAGCGGTGCATTAAGGACATAAGCCTTATGCGCAGCAATGAAGACAATCCTCAGTTTACGGACTCAGTCCGCAAAATTGTTACTATCATCTTTCAACTAAATTTTCTCTAGGACCATATAAAAAATAGTAGAGCTACAGCGCAAGCTACAATATAATTTGCAAAGACCTTTTTGACTATGTTCATGATAGTTGAGTTTAGCTAATCATATTACTAATAACTCCCACTCAAAGTAGACATCCCTCTAGTCATTTGAGTGGCCCGTGATCCAAATCCACTAACTCAAGTCCGATCATCACGTGAGTTGAGTATAGTTTCAGTGGTGAACATCTCCATGTTGATCATATCAACTATATGATTCATGCTCGACCTTTCGGTCTCTTGTGTTCCGAGGCCATGTCTATACATGCTAGTCTCGCCAAGTTTAACCCGAGTGTTCCGCGTGTGCAACTGCGTTGCACCCGTTGTATGTGAACGTTGAGTCTATCACACCCGATCATCACGTGGTGTCTCGAAACGACGAACTATCGAATGGTGCACAGTCGGGGAGAACACAATTTTATCTTGAAATTTTAGTGAGGGATCACCTTATAATGCTACCGTCGTTCTAAGCAAAATAAGGTGCATAAAAAGGATTAACATCACATGCAATTCATAAGTGACCTGATATGGCCATGATCTTGTGCTTCTTCATCTCCATCACCAAAGCACCGGCATGATCTTCATTGTCACCGGCGCCACACCATGATCTCCATCATCATGAGCTCCATCATCATGCCACCATCGAGGTTGTATTACTACTAAAGCTACAACCTAGCAATATAGTAAACGCATCTGCAAGCACAAACGTTAGTTCAAAGATAACCCTATGGCTCCTGCCGGTTGCCATAGCATCGACGTGCAAGTCGATATTAACTATTACAACATGATTCATCTCATACATCCAATATATCACATCATGTCGTTGGCCATATCATATCACGTGCATACCCTGCAAAAACAAGTTAGACGTCCTCTAATTTGTTGTTGCATGTTTTACGTGGCTGCTATGTGTATCTAGTATGACCGCATCTTACTTACGCAAAGCCACAACGGTGATATGCAATTTGCTATTTAACCTTCTCCAAGGACCGCCTCGGTCAAATCCGATTCAACTAAAGTTGAAGAAACAGGCACCCGCCAGTCATCATTATGCAACAAGTTGCATGTTAGTCGGTGAAACCGGTCTCTCGTAAGCGTACGAGTAAGGTTGGTCCGGGCCGCTTCAATCTAACAATACCGCTGAATCGAGAAAAGACTAAGGAGGGCAGCAAAACGAACATCAACACCCACAAACTCTTTTGTGTTCTACTCGATATATCATCTACGCATGAACCTAGCTCATGATGCCACTGTTGGGGAACGTCGCATGGGAAACAAAAAAATTCTACGCACACGAAGACCTATCATGGTGATGATCATCTACGGGAGGGAGATCGGATCCACATACCCTTGTAGATCGCTAAGCGGAAGCGTTAATAAACGCGGTTGGTGTAGTATTTCACGATCCGTCTCACGAACCGTACCACGATCCGTCCCACGATCCGTCCCGATCAAGTGCCGAACGGACGGCACCTCCGCGTTCCGCACACGTACAGCTCGAAGACGATCTCCACCTTCTTGATCTAGCAAGAGGGGCGGAGAGGTAGATGAGTTCTCCAGCACGGCGGCATGGTGGTGGTGGTGGTGATGCTATTCCAGCAAGGCTTCGCCTAAGCACCGCTGAAAGTAGACGAGAAACAGATCTAGAGAGAGAGGGCAGCACGTGGATGTTTTCTGTTGTGCAAAAACCCTGATTATATATAGGAGGAGAGGAGGGAGAGGGTTGCGCCCTAGGGCAGCCTTATCTTACCTTACGCAAGGGAGAGGAGGAGCAGTCCTACTCCAATCCTATTTGGAGTAGGATTCGTTCTTCCCACTTGGAAACTCTTTCCACCTTGTTTTTACCTTCTCAAACCTTATGGGCCTTAGTGGGAACTTATTCCAGCCCACTAGGGGCTGGTTTATCTCTTCCCACAGCCCATGAGGCCCCTTGGGGCGTGACACCCCTCCCGATGGTCCCCAACACCCCTCCCAGCACTCCCGGTACACTACCGATGAGCCCAAAACTTTTCCGGTGACCAAAACAGGAGTTCCTATATATCAATCTTCGTTTCTGGACTATTCTGGAAACCCTCGTGATGTCCGGGATCTCATTCGGGACTCCGAACAACCTTCGGTCACCAACACATATAACTCAACTATACCAAACGTCGCCGAACCTTAAGTGTGCAGACCCTGCGGGTTCGAGAACTATGCAAACATGACCTGAGACACTCTCCGGTCAATAACCAACAACGGGACCTGGATGTACATATCGGCTCCTACATATTCTACGAAGATATCTATCGGTTGTACCTCTATGTCAAGGATTCATATAATCCCGTATATTGTTCCCTTTGTCCTTCGGTATGTTACTTTCCCGAGATTCGATCGTCGGTATCTCCATACCTAGTTCAATCTCATTACCAGCAAGTCTCTTTACTCGTTCCATAATACAAGATCCCGTAACCAACTACTTAGTCACATTGCTTGCAAGGCTTGTTGTGATGTTGTATTACCGAGTGGGCCCCGATATACCTCTCCGTTACACGGAGTGACAAAAACCAGTCTTGATGCATGCCAACCCAATAGACACCTTTGGAGATACCTGTAGAGCACCTTTATAGTCACCCAGTTACGTTGCGATGTTTGATAACCCACAAGGTATTCCTCCGGTGTCCGGGAGTTGCATGATCTCATGGTCATAGGAACAAATACATTGACATGCAGAAAACGGTAGCAATATACTGACACGATCATACGCTACGTTTATAGTTTGGGTCTTGTCCATCACATCATTCTCCTAATGTTGTGAACCCGTCATCAAGTGACAACACTTTTCTATGGTTAGGAAACCTTAACCATCTTTGATCAATGAGCTAGTCAACTAGAGACTTACTAGGGACTGTGTTTTGTCTATGTATCCAGACATGTATTTGTGTTTCCAATCAATACAATTATAGCATGGATAATAAACGATTATCACACAAAGAAAGATAATAATAACTAATTTACTATTGCCTCTAGGGCATATTTCCAATAACTTGTTGCATAAAGATGACTGGCGGGTGTTTGTTTCTTCAACTTTAGATGAATCGGATTTGACCGAGGCGGTCCTTGGAGAAGGTTAAATAGCAACTTGCATATCACCGTTGTGGTTTTGCGTAAGTAAGATGCGATCATACTAGATACCCATAGCAGCCATGTAAAACATACAACAACAAATTAGAGGACGTCTAACTTGTTTTTGCAGGGTATGCATGTGATGTGATATGGCCAAAGACATGATATGATATATTGGATGTATGAGATGATCATGTTGTAATAGTTAAATATCGACTTGCACGTCGATGCTACAGCAACCGGCAGGAGCCATAGGGTTGTCTTTAATTATTTTGCGCTTGGAGATGCTTTGCTTTATTGTTAGTAGTAGCTATAGTAGTAACATCATAGTTAGCACGACAACCTCGATGGCGGCACAATGATGGAGATCATGGTGTGGCGCTGGTGACGATGGAGATCATGCTGGTGCTTTGGTGATGGAGATCAAGAAGCGCAAGTTCATGGCCATATCATGTCACTTATGATTTGCATGTGATGTTAATCCTTTTATGCAACTTGTTTTTCTTAGGACGACGGTAGCATTATAAGGTGATCCCTCGCTAAAATTTCAAGATAAAATTGTGTTCTCCGCGACTTTGCACCATTGCGACAGTTCGTCGTTTCAAGACACCACGTGATGATTGGGTGTGATAGACTCAATGTTCACATACAACGGTACAAAACAGTTGCACACGCGGAACACTCGGGTTAAACTTGACGAGCCTAGCATGTACAGACATGGCCTCAGAACACAGGAGACCGAAAGTTAGAGCATGGATCATATAGTTGATATGATCAACATGGAGATGTTCACCATTGAAACTATACTCAACTCACGTGATGATCAGACTTGAGATATTGAATTTGGATCATGCGACAATCGAATGACTAGAGGGATATCAATTTGAGTGGGAGTTCTGAAGTAATATAATTAATTGAAGTCATTATCATGAACATAGTCAAAAGCTCTATGCAAATTATGTTGTAGCTTGCGTTGTAGTTCTATTGTTTTAGATATGTTCGTAGAGAAAATATAGTTGAAAGATGATAGTAGAAATTATGCAGACTGGGTCCGTAAACTAAGGATTTTCCTCATTGCTTCACAAAAGGATTATGTCCTTAATGCACCGCTCGGTGTGCTGAACCCCGAGCGTCGTCTGTGAATGTTGCGAACATCTGACATACACGTTTTTTATGACTACATGATAGTTCAGTGCATAATTCTTAAACGATTTAGAATTGATGCGCTCAAGACGTTTCGAACGTCACAGAACATATGAGATGTTCCAATAGCTGAAATTGGGATTTCAGGCTCGTGCCTGTGTTGAGAGGTATGAGACCTACGACAAGATTCTTAATCTACAAAGTAACGGAGAAAAGCTCAATCATTGAGCATGTACTCAGATTGTCTGAGTGCAACAATCATTTGAATCGAGTGGGAGTTAATCTTCCAGATGAGATAGTGATGGTTCTCCAAAGTCACTGCCACCAAGCTAATGGAGCTTCGTGATGAACTATAACATATCAGGGATAGAGATGATGATCCTTGATCTATTCGCGATGTTTGACACCGCGAAGGTAGAAATCAAGTAGGAGCATCAAGTGTTGATGGTTAGTAAAACCACTAGTTTCAAGAAGGGAAAGGGCAAGAAGGGATACTTCATGAAAGCCAAACCAGTTGCTGCTCTAGTGAAGAAACCCAAGGTTAAACCCAAACCCGAGACTAAGTGCTTCTATTATGAGGGGAACGATCACTGGAGCGGAACTACCCTAGTTACTTGGTAGATGAGAAGGCTGGCAAAGTCGACAAAAGTATATTGGATATACATGATATTAATGTGTACTTTGCTAGTACTCCTAATAGCACTAGGGGATTAGATATCGGTTCGGTTGCTAAGTGTCAGTTACTCGAAATAAAAGCTACGGAATAAACGGATACCAGCAAGGGTGAGTTGACGATGTGTGTTGGAAGTAATTCCAAGGTTGATGTGATCAAACATCACACGCCCCCTCTACCATCTGGATTAGTGTTGAACCTAAATAAATGTTATTTGGTGTTCGCGTTGAGCATCAACATGACTAGATCGTGTTTATTGCAATACAATTATTCATTTAAAGAGAATAATGGTTATTCTGTTTACTTGAATAATACCTTCAATGGTCTTGCACCTAAAATGAATGGTTTATTGAATCTCGATCGTAGTGATACACATGTTAATAATATTGATGCCAAAAGATACAAAGTATGAAAGTAGTAATGATAGTACCACTTACTTGTGGCACTGCCGCTTGAGTCATATTGGTGTAAAACGCATGAAGAAGCTCCATACTCATGGATCGTTGGACTCACTCATTTTTGAATCGTTTGATACATGCGAACCATGCCTATTGGTGTAAACCCATGAAGAAACTCCATGCAGATGGATCGTTTGGACTCACTTGATTTTGAATCACTTGAGACATGCAAATCATGGGCAACATGACTGAAGGCCTCATTTTCGAGTGAGATGGAACAAGAAAGTAACTTATTGGAAATAATACATTTTGATGTATGCAGTCCAATGAGTGCTGAGGCACGAAGTGGATATCACTATACTTATCAGATGATTTGAGTGGATATAGGTTTATTTACTTGATGAATCACGAGTCTGGATTATTGAAAAGTTCAAGCAAATTCTGAGTGAACTTGAAGATCGTCGTGACAAGAGAATAATATGTCTACGATGTGATCGTGGAAGTAAATATATATCTGAGCTGTGGGTTTGGTATACATTTAAGACAATGTGAAAGCTGTTTCACAACTCATGCCACCTAGAGCACCATAGTGTGATGGTGTCCGAACGTCATAGCCCCGCCCTATTGGATATGGTGCATACTATGATGTCTCTTATCAAATTACCACTATCATTTTTGGGTTATGCATTAGAGACAACTGCATTCAGTTTACATAGGGCACCATGTAAATACGTTGAGATGACACCGTATGAACTATGGTTTGGAGAAACCTAAGTTGTCGTTTCATAAAAGTTTGGGGCTACGATGCATATGATAAAAGGTTTCGGCGTGATGAGATCAAAACCAAAGCGGATAAATGCATCTTCATAGGATACCCAAAACAGTTGGGTATACCTCCTATCTCAGACCCAAAAGCAAAGTGTTTGTTTCAGGAAATGGGTCCTTTCTTGAGAAGTAATTCTTATCCAAAGAATTGAGTGGGAGGATGGTGGAACTTGATGAGTTACTCAACCAACAATTCAACTAGAGAGTAGAAGGGCACAAGAAGCTGTTTTGTGGTGCCTACACCAGTTGAAGTGGAAGCCAATGATGGTGATCATGAAGCTTCATATGAAGTTACTTCCAAACATTGTAGGTCGACAAGTACATGCACTACTCCAGAGTGGTACGGTAATCCTATCTTGGAGGTCATGTTGCTGGACAACAATGAACCTACGAGCTATGAAGAAGCGATGGTGGGCCCGGATTCCAACAAATGGCTGGAGGCCATGAAATCCGAAAGAGGATCCATGTATGAAAACGAAGTGTGGACTTTGGAAGAACTACTTGATGGTCGTAAGATTATTAAGAACAGATGGATCTTTGAAAGGGAAGACAAACGATGATGGTGAAAGTCACCATTTAGAAAGCTCGGCTTGTTGCAAAGAAAGTTTCCGACAAGTTCAAAGGAGTTGACTACGATGAGAATTTCTCATTTGTAGCGATGCTGAAAGTCTGTTGGAATTATGTTAGCAGTTGTTCCATTTTTCAAATATGAAATCTTGCATATGGATGTCAAAACATTGTTTCCTTGAGGAAAGGTTGTATGTGATACAACGAGAAGGTTTTTTCAATCCTAAGGATGCTAACAAGTATGCAAGCTCCAATGATCCTTCTAAGTACTAGAGTAATCATCTCGGAGTTGGAATGTGTGCTTTGATGCGATGATCAAAGATTCTAGGTTTATACAAAGTTTATGAGAAACTTGTATTTCCAAGGAAGTGAGTGGAAGCACTATAGAATTTCTGATGAATATATGTGGTTGAAATATTGTTGATCGAAAATGATGTAGAATTTCTGGAAAGCATATAGGGTTCTTTGAAAAGTGTTTTTCAAAGGAAAACCTGGATTAAGCTACTTGAACATTGAGCATCAAGATCTATAGAGATAAATCAAGATGCTTGATAAACTTTCAATGAAATGCATACCTTGACAAGTTTTTGAAGAAGTTCAAAATATATCAGCAAAGAAGGAGTTCTTAGCTATGTTGTAAGGTGTGAATTTGAGTAAGACTCAAAGCCCGACCACGACAGAAGAAAGAGAAAGGACGAAGTCCATCCCCTATGCATTAGCCGTAGGCTCTATAGTATGTTATGCTGTGTACCGCACCTGATGCATGCCTTGCCATGAATCTGTCAAGGGGTACGAAAGTGATCCAGGAGTGGACTAGTGGACAGCGATCAAAAATTATCCTTAGTAACTAGTGGACTAAGGATTTTTTTTTTCTCGATTATGGAGGTGATAAAAGAGTTCGTCACAAAGGGTTACGTCGATGCAAGCTTTGACACTAATTCAGATGACTTTGAGAAGTAAACCGGATTTGTATAGTAGAGCGTTCATTTGGAATAGTTCCAAATAACACGTTAGTAGTAGCACCTGCAGGATGACATAGAGATTTGTAAAGCAAACTCGGATCTGAAAGGTTTAGACTCGTTGACTAAAACCTATCTCACAAGAAAAACATGATCAAACCCCGGAGTTGTATGGGTGTTAGATTCATTACAATTACATAGTGATGTGAACTAGATTATTGACTCTAGTGCAAGTGGGAGGCTGTTAGAAATATGCCCTAGAGGCAATAATAAATTAGTTATTATTATATTTCCTTGTTCGTGATAATCATTTATTATCCATGCTAGAATTGTATTAATTGGAAACTCAAATACATGTGTGGATACACAGACAACACACTGTCCCTAGTGAGCCTCTAGTTGACTAGCTCGTTGATCAAAGATGGTCAAGGTTTCCTGGCCAAAGAGAAGTGTCGTCATTTGATAATGGGATCACATCATTAGGAGAATGATGTGATGGACAAGACCCAAACTATAAACGTAGCATATGATCGTGTCAGTTTATTGCTACTGTTTTCTGCATGTCAATGTGTCGGGACCCCGATCCTAAGCCATAGGAATCTAGCCTGTAACCCATCGCATCCCTTTGTGGTCTCACGCACGGTTAACTCCACGGCTGCAGCCTTACCTTAGCCGGGACCGTTTGCGTCTTTTGACTCACGTATGCGATAGTATCGCTAGCAATCCAATGTCAAAGAACCCGGATCAACATGTCTAGTCATAAACCAAAGTGGCAGTACCACACAAGGACAGGCATACATGACCCAACAAAGCAGGTGTCGGTCATCGGCGAATGTAGACGAGTCGTAGCAAGCTACAAGGACTCCATTACATCGCGTGACATTTCCCCAAATGGGACAGACACAGCAGCTAAGAAGGACACATGCCGGTCAACCAATGTGTCCGGAGCAGTAGCGAACTACCAAGGCTCGTTGGACCACAAAGGGGCATTTCCTTGTAAGGAGTGCTACTAAAGTTCACGACTAGGTAATCGAACCCCATACATATCAAGTACGACACACGTACCCATGGCATACCGATATGTATAGATACATCGATGGCATCACAACATAACCATAAACATACAAGCTTTATTTAAGAGGCTCGGAAGAGCCACACACATAATATTACACATTAAGGGTCTCTCGACCCATAATAGCAGTCATACAATTACAAGCCAGCGGAAGATTTATAAACTGTCTGAGTACAGACAGGGCAACTAGTAGGCACGTGGCCTGACTATACTGCAGAGCCGACGTAGGGCCAGATCGTAGCTGGGACACCAGCTACTCGTCGTCGTCGATGTCTACGAAGAACCCTCCATTAGGGTCATTAGCAACCTCTGCAACATTTATTAAGCAAACATGAGTACGAAGGTACTCAGCAAGACTTTTAGGAGAACTAACTACTCATGCAAGGTATCAAAAGGTATTGTGGGGTTTCATGCGGGAAGCCAGCATTTGACTCGTGGCTAGACAACTTGCTTTTTGAAATTAGTTTTGACAACTTGATTTCTCGTACACGAGTCCACTAACACCACAACAATACACTATCGTGGAATCATTCCGTCTCCATACGGAAATGCCGTCCACGACACTCACGCTTATATTGACAATTTTATGAGTAGCCATTGAAGTTATCTATGAACAACATATGTCTCCAAGTAGTCCATATCCGCAGACGCAGCTATTCGAATAGATCATAACCCTGCAGGGGTGTACTTCGTCACACACGCTCTCGCCACTTATCGCCATGTGCACGTCATGCACCTCGGCAACCTTCAAGCGGAAGCCCAGCGAGGGAGTCGGCCACGACCGTTAACCACACTAGTACCTAGTCCAGGTTTATCGCCTATCTGAGAGTAACCCGTACGGAAGTCCGGCCGAGGTTTCCTCCACGGCCTCAAACGATGTGCGCAGGGTTCCCAAGCCCACCATCCGGGTGCCACTTGGTACACCGTGCCACTGCCTACCGCATCACGGTCCACCTCTCAGGTCAGCACCATGCACGGCCTCCAGCATTACTATAAACACCAGAAACTACTAGCAACTCCAGGACCGAGTACTACGCGATTAATAGGCCGAGCGGGGTCATATTTCAGGGCCCAGCATGTGGTAGTATCTAGTCTTGGATTACATACACGCAAATCAGTTCCTAAGGACGGTTCCAATGAAACAACCCGCCATGTACTCCTACATAGCCCTTCACCGGTACCTTTACCAAATCAAGTTCAACACACAACCTTTGCCCACCGAACACATTCCACATTTCTGTTCATCTCCCAGATGACAGGCCATACACAACTCTAAGCATAGCATGCATAGCAGGATAAGGCACATCATAGCTCAAGCAACTACCAGGTATGGTAGGTTGCAAGGTTCGGCTATTTACTGTGACAAGGTTAAGTCATGCAAAGGAAGTGGGTCCAACTTATCGTGGCAAAAGCAGTTGAAGCATTTGATCCTAATGCAATAAATAGGTGCAGGAGCAAGAACATGGGATTTATCGGGATGATCAAAAGGTTGCTTGCCTTGTTGCTCAGAGGAGGAACGATATCCGTCAGACGGATATTCGATGGAATCCCGGGGTGCGGAGCCTACCGAAATGAATGGCAACATTCAATAACAATCATATGCACTCAAAATGATGCATGAGCATGGCATGAGAATGCAAGTGATAAGTTATTATTTTCAACAAGTAATAGGTTTAGAGTTGATTTGAATCACATTCGAATAGCAATTCAAACAGGGTATTCTCGGATACCGGTTTAATTGATTCGACCTGATGCTCAGATCAACTTGGTGTTATCATGCATGAATGTCATGTTATGATACTGATTTGTAATTAGGGCAGTGTGTGATCATTGCATTTATAATGAAATTTGAATATTTTTGCAAATTCCATTTATAAAGTGATTAAAAGAATTGAATCATTCCTTATTTCACAATTTAGGGTTCTGTAACTTTTTCAAACATAGTTGAAAATAGCATAATCAGAATCCTTGAATTTTTCTGATACTTTTTCATATATAAATTATTTTCATTGGAGTTACAGATTAATTTCTATGATTTTTACAATTTTTAGCAATTTCCTGAATTAGTTTTAAACTGGAAATTCTATTTATTGCATCAGGCTGACGTCAGCAGGTCAGCCGACCTGCTCAGGTCAAACCTGACAGGGGGGCCCCACTGGTCAGCCTCTCTGGGACTAATCCCGCGCTGACCAGCCCCTAATTGGGGTTTGACCAGGCGTGGGGCCCTCTGACAGCGACTGATGGGAGGGCGATTACGCCCTAATGGTCGGCCACGTCGACGCCCACCGGAGGGTGGTCGCCGGCGACCAGACCCGCGGCGGAGGGCTCGCCGGAGGCGACCTAGACGGCGCTGCACAGCACCAAAACGCACGCGGTTGGCAGCTACAGCAAGCTCGCGAAGTGGCCGATCTGGCAGGACCAACTAGGGAGGCTAGGGTCGCCGGAAGAGGCGTCGGCGACGAGCCGGAGCGGCGGCCGAAGCTCGAGCGTCATCGGGGGCTTTGAATCAGAGGGATCTACGCTCGGTTCTTAGCTGCTACGGCATCTACGCGTCGTCCTGGAGCTGCTGGTGCCCTCGGAAGGACGAGCTGATCATCGGAGGTCTACCAGCGACGAGCGGCAGCGGCGGTCCTCGTCGGGCTCCGGTGAAACTAGGGCTAGAGGAGGGGATCGACGGGGAAAACTTAGGGAAAACGACCGCATGCTCACGGGGAGTGCAGAGCAGAGCTTAGACGGCTCGGGGAAGGCTTGGGGGCGACGAATCGACGGGAGAGGTCCGGCGGCCGGAGGTGGAAGACGACGGCGTTGCGGGCGTTGCAGGGCTCGAGGAAGCTTCGGCTTCTGCAGAGACGACCAGGGCGACGAGGCGGAGCTAATGGCGTGCTCTGGGAGGGGATCCTATGGCCAGGGGCACGGGCAGCTCGAGCTCGAGCTCGGCTCTAATGGCGGCAGCAAGGAGGGGGAGGAGATCCGGGCGGAGGAGGAGAACCGAGGCGGGGAATGGATAGGGGAGGCTCTGGGGAGCTTATCCCCGTCGTCGCCAGCGCGAACCGGCGGCCAGGCAGGCACGCAGGTGCGTGGCCGCGCCGGAGGAGGCGGCGGCCACCTCCTGCTGCCTACTGGCGCGAGGGAGGGGACGAGCGGGGAGATGGGCCGGGCCAGGTCAGGGCGACAGGTAAGCTTTTTTCCCATTTTCTCTGTTTTTGTTTTTCTGTTTTGCTATTTATTGCTTTGCTAATTATTTCAGCTCCAAAACAAAAGTAAAAACTATTTTAGACCTCCTGAAATATTTGTTATAATATCCCCACTCATTTCCAAGACTTTCAACATTTTTGGAAAATTATAGTTTCTGATTTCAAATTTTAAATTTGAAACCACTGGCTTTTGCATTTATTTAAAATGCTTAAAGTGTCAAGAAAATAGTTTTCTCCAATGCTCATTTACTTTCATGATTTATCAAAAAGTTTGAACATTTCTTGAGGCCATTTTGGGTTCATTGATTTTGAACTAGTTGAAATTTCCTTTAATTGAAATGGTGGCTAGGGTTTTGAGTTTTTCCTTTTGCCACTTTGTTGGTTTTGTTGAAACTTCTTAGATGCAAATGCAAAGAAGACATGAGCACAATGCTATCTTGCTTAAGGGTTAGGGATGTGACAACTCACCCCCACTCAAAAGAATCTCGTCCCGAGATTTAGAAGTCGTCGGGAATAACGCAGGATATTCGAGTCGGAGACGATCCTCTCTTTCCCAAGTTGCCTCCTTTTCAGAATGATTTGACCATTGAACTTTAAGAAACTTGAGGTTTCGACGTCGAGTGGTACGCTCAGCTTGATCAAGAATACGCACGGGGTATTCTCGGTAGGAAAGGTTATCTTTTAGATCAAGCGTTTCGTGGTCCACTTCACGGATAGGATCCGAAAAGCAACGCCTGAGTTGCGAGACGTGGAAAACATCATGAACCTTGGAAAGATGCGGAGGAAGTTCCAACTGGTAGGCAACTTCTCCTCGTTTGGCAAGAATGCGAAAAGGACCAATGTAACGAGGAGCCAACTTGCCCTTGATACCGAAACGATGGGTACCCTTCAAAGGTGTAACCCGAAGGTAAGCCTTCTCGTCAATTTCAAAGGTCACAGCCTTATGATGACGATCATATTGGATCTTTTGACGAGACTGGGCTGTTTTGAACTTTTCACGAATAATGCGAACCTGCTCTTCTGCATCCTGGATCATGTCCGGGCCAAAGAGTTGCCTCTCTCCGGTTTCTGACCAATTAAGAGGGGTTCGACATCTTCGTCCATAGAGAACTTCAAAAGGGGCTTTGCCCAAGCTTGATTGATAACTATTGTTATAAGCGAATTCGGCGAATGGAAGGCACTTCTCCCAATTCATACCGAACGAAATAACACAAGCTCGGAGCATATCTTCTAGGATTTGATTCACTCTTTCTACTTGACCACTTGATTGAGGATGGAAAGCAGTGCTAAAAGATAAGTGAGTCCCCATGGCATTCTGAAGACTTTCCCAGAAGCGAGAAGTAAAGATACTTCCACGGTCCGAGTTAATTTCCAGGGGAACACCATGAAGAGACACTATTCGAGAGATATATAACTCTGCTAGCTGGCTAGCTGTTATACTCTCACGAACAGGGAGAAAATGAGCCACTTTGGAAAGACGGTCAATGACCACAAAGATAGCATTATTTCCTTTCTTGGTCTTGGGAAATCCGGTAATGAAATCCATGCTAACCTTATCCCATTTCCATTCAGGAATAGCTAAAGGTTGAAGGGTGCCAGCAGGCCTTTGATGTTCTGCCTTAACTTGACGACAATTGTCGCAGTTAGCAACGAACTAAGCAATTTCTCTCTTCATCCTAGTCCACCAGAACCTCTGGCGTAGGTCCTGATACATCTTAGTACTACCGGGATGAATGGTGAGAGGAGAATCATGAGCCTCTTTAAGGATTAACTGCCTTAGATGTGGGTTCTTAGGAACCACTAAACGATTCTGGAAGAACACAACACCTTGATCATTCATGGAAAATTCTTTAGCGTTTCCGCTAAAAATATTCTCCTTGATCCGTGATATACCCTTGTCACGCTTTTGGCCAGTTATAATTTGATCCTTAAGAGTAGGCTTCGCCACCAGGGTAGGAAGGAATCCTTGAGGAACAATATGAAGATTCAACTTCCGAAAGTCCTCATGGAGATGTGGTTGACCTTGTTGTAGCATCAAATTGTTACAATAAGATTTACGACTTAGTGCATCGGCCTTCCCCGGGGTGTAAGTTATCCCTAAGTCATAATCCGAGATCAACTCAACCCACCGTCTTTGCCTGAGATTCAAATCCGGCTGGGTGAAGATATATTTCAGACTTTGGTGATCAGTGAATATTTCGCAACGATTACCCAAAAGGTAATGTCGCCAGGTTTTTAGTGCATGGACCACAGCTGCAAGCTCAAGGTCATGTGTGGGATAATTATCCTCATGTGGACGCAACTGTCGAGATGTGTATGCGATCACATGACGATCTTGCATGAGAATGCAACCTAATCCTTGTCGCGAGGCGTCGCAATAGATAACAAAGTCTTTAGAAAAATCTGGTGGTAGCAACACAGGTGCGGAAGTCAGGCGCCTTTTCAGTTCCTGAAAACTATGCTCACACTGTGGTGTCCACTCGAACTTTTTATCCTTCTTGAGGAGTTCAGTTAGAGGCTTTGCAACCTTGGAGAAATTCTCGACAAAGCGGCGACAATAGCTCGCTAGACCAAGAAAACTCCTAACTTGCTTAACCGATTCAGGTTGAGTCCAATCAAGGACAGCTTGAACTCTCTAGGGATTGACAGCAATACCCTTACCAGAGATTACGTGGCCTAGATAGGTCACTTCTGGTAACCAGAATTCACATTTTGAAAATTTGGCATAAAGGCGATGCTCTCGAAGTTTCATCAATACCAGCCTTAGATGCTCGGCATGTTCTTGTTCATTCTTCGAGTAGATGAGAATATCATCGAGGTATACTACGACGAATTTATCCAAATACTCCATAAAGATTGAATTCATCAGCCGAGAGAAGGTGGCTGGGGCATTGGTTAAACCGAAGGACATAACGGTGTACTCATATTGGCCATAACGAGTAACAAAAGCCGTTTTTGGAATGTCCCCGTTCTTAATCTTGATTTGATGGTATCCCAACCTCAAATCCATTTTGGAGAAGATTGAGGATCCAGCGAGCTGATCATACAGGTCATTGATCCTGGGGAGCGGATACTTGTTCTTAATGGTGACCAGGTTAACTGGTCGGTAATCTACAACCATCCGATCCGTTCCGTCTTTCTTCTTGACGAAGAGGACGGGACAAGCCCAAGGAGAAGAGCTAGGACGAATGAAACCCTTGCTCAAGGCCTCATCTAATTGCTTCTTAAGTTCGGCTAGCTCTAGGGGTGCCATCTTTTAAGGTCTTCTGGCTATTGGGACAGTTCCGGGAACAAGATCTATCACAAACTCTACATCTCTGTCAGGTGGAATTCCTGGCAGTTCCTCTGGAAAAACATCCGGGAAGTCACGGACTACCGGAATGTCTTCAAGTTCCGGAAGAGGGTTGGCATTTAGGGAATAGAGTTGGCATTTGGCAACTCGAGTAGAGACATTTACTATCTCACTCGAGGGATGGGTAAGCTGGACATTTCTAGATTGAGTATCAATCTTGGCATAGTGAGCTGACATCCAGTCCATGCCCA
Source organism: Hordeum vulgare subsp. vulgare (assembly GCF_904849725.1). NCBI lineage: Eukaryota > Viridiplantae > Streptophyta > Magnoliopsida > Poales > Poaceae > Hordeum > Hordeum vulgare. The sequence continues at coordinate 432,088,151 of NC_058519.1, read as the reverse complement.
AGATGATATTAATATCCGAAGATTTCAATGCTATCAGTGAGGCCAGAAAAACTAGCCTGTCTACCAAAATTTCATTGTCATAGGTTATCCTAGAGGTTTGCCATTTACTACCAGGAGTTTGTACAACCAATGGGATTGGCATATCACAAAATGACATGTTATGCAACTGTGCATAACTTTCTGAAATGAAGGAATGAGAAGACCCAGTGTCAAAGAGAACGGACGCTGGGTGATGATTAACAAGAAGCGTACCCAGCATGACGTCGGGATCCTCTGCAGCTTCTTCTGCTGACACATAGTTCACACGGCCACGTGCAGGAGTTGGCTTCACATAGTAAGCTTTGCCCGACTTGGCCTGCCCGACGGACTTTCCGGGTTGCTTGGCACCCACATTCTGAGGACACTCACGGGAATAATGCCCTGGTTCTCCACACTTGTAGCATATCACCTGGTTGGCACGTGGTGCGGCATTGCTAGCTGGACCACCATAAGCTTTTGCTGGAGGGTTGGCCTGATTCGTCTGAGGCGCCACGTAGGATGGCCTCGGAGTGTATATTGGCGGCAGAGAACTGTTTGGAACCCACAGCCTGCGTTTTGGAAACGCGGAACCAGAAGATGAGCCAAAGTCACGGAAGTGCTTCCTTGTGGCTTCGAAGTTAGTATGACCAGTCTCCGCACTGATCGCTTTGTTGACTAGGGCTTGAAAACTTGCACACACATGAAGGCGCAGGTCATGACGGAGCTCAGGGCTTAGACCCTTACGGAATCTTGCTTGCTTCTTGGCGTCAGTAGACACCTCCTCTGTTGCATAGCGGGCGAGGTTACCGAACTCGCGGCTATAGGCATCCACAGACAACTTGCCCTGAGTGAAGGCACAGAACTCCTCTCTCTTTCTGTCCATCAGGCCCTCTGGAATATGGTGCAGACGAAAAGCAGCACTGAAACCTGCCCATGTGGCCACTGGTTCAGCGGGACGCATAGCTTCAAAATTTTCCCACCACAGATTGGCGGGTCCCTCCAGGAAATACGCCGCAAAGGTCACCTTGTCGGCCTCAGACACATTCGCCGAGCGAATCTTGCGTGAGATGCTGCACAGCCAGTCATCAGCGTCGAGGGGATCGACGGAATGATGAAACTTTGGAGGATTCAGCTTCACAAAGTCATTGAGGGACACTGCAGCATTCCTAGCCTGTCGAGCCGTATTCTGCTCAATACGCTCTAGCAGTCGGTTGGTCTCCCTTTTGTTTCTTTCTGCCTCAAGCATCACTTCTACCAGAGAAGGTGGGTGAGGCAGGTCTTCCTGCGACGCTTGACTACCCTCACCTTTCTCATGAGCAGGGGCACGGTTCAACCTGGTGAACACCATCCTGACAAACAAACTCATAGCTTAGACCAAAATCATATCAATACTAGCTATGGATTAAGAATGTACTGAACACACGGAATGCGGAAATGAATATCCGAACAACATGGTAACAAGCCACTGCTATATATACACCATGGTTCATACACACCCTTACATAGTTCAGTACAAACTTAACCGAAGAGCAACTACTGAAATGGTGGAACTACTCATCAGAGGCTTACAAGCTTCCTATACATTATTTATCTAGGCCTCCGGAATTCATTTCACATTGCTACCATACTTCACAAGTCACGCAGGACTGTGAACGTACGGCTACTACCATACTATCCTTCCGCTCACAGCTCAGGCATCCGCATAGAACATCTCATAGAGATTACCTCCATGACCTGGAAGCTCAACCTGCGGATCAGGAAACACTCTAGCCTGAGGTCCCTGGGATCCATAAGGACACGGATGTGGCCTTGGTCCCCTGACTGGTGGTAAGAGGGGTCCCCGAAGAGGTGTAACTCCTCCTATAGCTGGCCAGTCAACGTGGCCCGAAAGATGGTTCCTAACAGGGTTCAGCATCTCCATCTCTCCATACCCTGTCTGGACTACCGGTGCCAGCTGCGTCAAAGCTGTCCACAGACGGGCACGGGTAGCATAAAGCTCCATGCGGAGAGCACGAGCATCCTTGTCTCTGTTCTCTAGCATCTCAACAGTGGACTGCAGAAGTGGATCCTCCATAGAAGAATCAAAATAGACTCCACTGAGGTATCCCTCTTCACCAGACTGAGAGGCCGGAACATAGCAGAACTCTGAATTCTGCAGCAGTGCATGTCTCGCTCTCATAATAGTCAGCATTGAATAGGCAGCATCCTGTACTGCCATGTCAACGGTGACCCCCAACCCATAGGACCAATGGATTGGCTTCTCCGCTCTAGGGTAGTCTGGAAATACCCTAACAGTGCAGATGTACTGGCTCTGGTTGAAGTCTCGGTACTGTTCCTCTACCGTGTACTCGGGGTACCAGCGGTAACTGCACACCGACATCACCCTGACCAGCATGGCCGTATGACCCGGTACATCAATGCACCTGGTCAGACGTACCACCTGACGAGAAGGACGGCCAGGCATCTGTAAATAGAGAGTAATGCAAAAGCATTAGAGCTCTGAATGCAAAATTGGGCAGCATAACGGCTGTAAATGCTCAAAAACAAATTTTGAGACAACCCAAAATAGAATAGCGTAACCACTCAACTATCAAGTTCAACTCTCTGGTCACCAAACTTACTTCCTGCTTCCTAGGAATAAAAGAAACCCAATTTCTCTTGACCCGTAGTCCTATAAGCTACCGATCGGAAACACGAGCCTAGGAGAAGATGAGTACCCTAGTCCTTAATTCCCGCAGAAGAGACGAGGATGACCAGAATAGAATAACTTGAGAAGAGAACAAGAGTATTACTTTCCCTTCCACAAACAATTCCCTTATATATAACTAAAGCAATTCTAGACTCAACTTCGACCAGTTTGGCTTAGTAATCCTACAGTCAGTCAAGCTCTGATACCAACGCTGTCGGGACCCCGATCCTAAGCCATAGGAATCTAGCCTGTAACCCATCGCATCCCTTTGTGGTCTCATGCACGGTTAACTCCACGGCTGCAGCCTTACCTTAGCCGGGACCGTTTGCGTCTTTTGACTCACGTATGCGATAGTATCGCTAGCAATCCAATGTCAAAGAACCCGGATAGACATGTCTAGTCATAAACCAAAGTGGCAGTACCGCACAAGGACAGGCATACATGACCCAACAAAGCAGGTGTCGGTCATCGGCGAATGTAGACGAGTCGTAGCAAGCTACAAGGACTCCATTACATCGCGTGACATTTCCCCAAATGGGACAGACACAGCAGCTAAGAAGGACACATGCCGGTCAACCAATATGTCCGGAGCAGTAGGGAACTACCAAGGCTCGTTGGACCACAAAGGGGCATTTCCTTGTAAGGAGTGCTACTAAAGTTCACGACTAGGTAATCGAACCCCATACATATCAAGTACGACACACGTACGCATGGCATACCGATATGTATAGATACATCGATGGCATCACAACATAACCATAAACATACAAGCTTTATTTAAGAGGCTCGGAAGAGCCACACACATAATATTACACATTAAGGGTCTCTCGACCCATAATAGCAGTCATACAATTACAAGCCAGCGGAAGAGTTATAAACTGTCTGAGTACAGACAGGGCAACTAGTAGGCACGTGGCCTGACTATACTACAGAGCCGACGTAGGGCCAGATCGTAGCTGGGACACCAGCTACTCGTCGTCGTCGATGTCTACGAAGAACCCTCCATTAGGGTCATTAGCAACCTCTGCAACATTTATTAAGCAAACATGAGTACGAAGGTACTCAGCAAGACTTTTAGGAGAACTAACTACTCATGCAAGGTATCAAAAGGTATTGTGGGGTTTCATGCGGGAAGCCAACATTTGACTCGTGGCTAGACAACTTGCTTTTTGAAATTAGTTTTGACAACTTGATTTCTCGTACACGAGTCCACTAACACCACAACAATACACTATCGTGGAATCATTCCGTCTCCATACGGAAATGCCGTCCACGACACTCACGCTTATATTGACAATTTTATGAGTAGCCATTGAAGTTATCTATGAACAACATATGTCTCCAAGTAGTCCATATCCGCAGACGCAGCTATTCGAATAGATCATAACCCTGCAGGGGTGTACTTCGTCACACACGCTCTCGCCACTTATCGCCATGTGCACGTCATGCACCTCGGCAACCTTCAAGCGGAAGCCCAGCGAGGGAGTCGGCCACGACCGTTAACCACACTAGTACCTAGTCCAGGTTTATCGCCTATCTGAGAGTAACCCGTACGGAAGTCTGGCCGAGGTTTCCGCCACGGCCTCAAACGATGTGCGCAGGGTTCCCAAGCCCACCATCCGGGTGCCACTTGGTACACCGTGCCACTGCCTACCGCATCACGGTCCACCTCTCAGGTCAGCACCATGCACGGCCTCCAGCATTACTATAAACACCAGAAACTACTAGCAACTCCAGGACCGAGTACTACGCGATTAATAGGCCGAGCGGGGTCATATTTCAGGGCCCAGCATGTGGTAGTATCTAGTCTTGGATTACATACACGGAAATCAGTTCCTAAGGACGGTTCCAATGAAACAACCCGCCATGTACTCCTACATAGCCCTTCACCGGTACCTTTACCAAATAAAGTTCAACACACAACCTTTGCCCACCGAACACATTCCACATTTCTGTTCATCTCCCAGATGACAGGCCATACACAACTCTAAGCATAGCATGCATAGCAGGATAAGGCACATCATAGCTCAAGCAACTACCAGGTATGCTAGGTTGCAAGGTTCGGCTATTTACTGTGACAATGTTAAGTCATGCAAAGGAAGTGGGTCCAACTTATCGTGGCAAAAGCAGTTGAAGCATTTGATCCTAATGCAATAAATAGGTGCAGGAGCAAGAACATGGGATTTATCGGGATGATCAAAAGGTTGCTTGCCTTGTTGCTCAGAGGAGGAACGATATCCGTCAAACGGATATTCGATGGAAACCGGGGGTGCGGAGCCTACCGAAATGAATGGCAACATTCAATAACAATCATATGCACTCAAAATGATGCATGAGCATGGCATGAGAATGCAAGTGATAAGTTATTATTTTCAACAAGTAATAGGTTTAGAATTGATTTGAATCACATTCGAATAGCAATTCAAACGGGGTATTCTCGGATACCGGTTTAATTGATTCGACCTGATGCTCAGATCAACTTGGTGTTATCATGCATGAATGTCATGTTATGATACTGATTTGTAATTATGGCAGTGTGTGATCATTGCATTTATAATGAAATTTGAATATTTTTGCAAATTCCATTTATAAAGTGATTAAAAGAATTGAATCATTCCTTATTTCACAATTTAGGGTTCTGTAACTTTTTCAAACATAGTTGAAAATAGCATAATCAGAATCCTTGAATTTTTCTGATACTTTTTCATATATAAATTATTTTCATTGGAGTTACAGATTAATTTCTATGATTTTTACAATTTTTAGCAATTTCCTGAATTAGTTTTAAACTGGAAATTCTATTTATTGCATCAGGCTGACGTCAGCAGGTCAGCCGACCTGCTCAGGTCAAACCTGACAGGGGGGCCCCACTGGTCAGCCTCTCTGGGACTAATCCCGCGCTGACCAGCCCCTAATTGGGGTTTGACCAGGCGTGGGGCCCTCTGACAGCGACTGATGGGAGGGCGATTACGCCCTAATGGTCGGCCACGTCGACGCCCACCGGAGGGTGGTCGCCGGCGACCAGACCCGCGGCGGAGGGCTCGCCGGAGGCGACCTAGACGGCGCTGCACAGCACCAAAACGCACGCGGTTGGCAGCTACAGCAAGCTCGCGAAGTGGCCGATCTGGCAGGACCAACTAGGGAGGCTAGGGTCGCCGGAAGAGGCGTCGGCGACGAGCCGGAGCGGCGGCCGAAGCTCGAGCGTCATCGGGGGCTTTGAATCAGAGGGATCTACGCTCGGTTCTTAGCTGCTACGGCATCTACGCGTCGTCCTGGAGCTGCTGGTGCCCTCGGAAGGACGAGCTGATCATCGGAGGTCTACCAGCGACGAGCGGCAGCGGCGGTCCTCGTCGGGCTCCGGTGAAACTAGGGCTAGAGGAGGGGATCGACGGGGAAAACTTAGGGAAAACGACCGCATGCTCACGGGGAGTGCAGAGCAGAGCTTAGACGGCTCGGGGAAGGCTTGGGGGCGACGAATCGACGGGAGAGGTCCGGCGGCCGGAGGTGGAAGACGACGGCGTTGCGGGCGTTGCAGGGCTCGAGGAAGCTTCGGCTTCTGCAGAGACGACCAGGGCGACGAGGCGGAGCTAATGGCGTGCTCTGGGAGGGGATCCTATGGCCAGGGGCACGGGCAGCTCGAGCTCGAGCTCGGCTCTAATGGCGGCAGCAAGGAGGGGGAGGAGATCCGGGCGGAGGAGGAGAACCGAGGCGGGGAATGGATAGGGGAGGCTCTGGGGAGCTTATCCCCGTCGTCGCCAGCGCGAACCGGCGGCCAGGCAGGCACGCAGGTGCGTGGCCGCGCCGGAGGAGGCGGCGGCCACCTCCTGCTGCCTACTGGCGCGAGGGAGGGGACGAGCGGGGAGATGGGCCGGGCCAGGTCAGGGCGACGGGTAAGCTTTTTTCCCATTTTCTCTGTTTTTGTTTTTTTGTTTTGCTATTTATTGTTTTGCTAATTATTTCAGCTCCAAAACAAAAGTAAAAACTATTTTAGACCTCCTGAAATATTTGTTATAATATCCCCACTCATTTCCAAGACTTTCAACATTTTTGGAAAATTATAGTTTATGATTTCAAATTTTAAATTTGAAACCAGTGGCTTTTGCATTTATTTAAAATGCTTAAAGTGTCAAGAAAATAGTTTTCTCCAATGCTCATTTACTTTCATGATTTATCAGAAAGTTTGAACATTTCTTGAGGCCATTTTGGGTTCATTGATTTTGAACTAGTTGAAATTTCCTTTAATTGAAATGGTGGCTAGGGTTTTGAGTTTTTCCTTTAGCCACTTTGTTGGTTTTGTTGAAACTTCTTAGATGCAAATGCAAAGAAGACATGAGCACAATGCTATCTTGCTTAAGGGTTAGGGATGTGACACAATGTATCTGTTCCTATGACCATGAGATCATGCAACTCCCGGACACCGGAGAAATACCTTGTGTGTATCAAACGTCGCAACGTAACTGGGTGACTACAAAGGTGCTCTACAGGTATCTCCAAAGGTGTCTGTTGGGTTGGCATGGATCAAGACTGGGATTTGTCACTCCGTGTGACGGAGAGGTATCTCGAGGGCCCACTCGGTAATACAACATCACAGTAAGCCTCGCAAGCAATGTGACTAAGGAGTCAGTCACGGGATCTTGTATTAAGGAATGAGTAAATAGACTTGCCGGTAACGAGATTGAACTAGGTATAGAGATACCAACGATCGAATCTTGGGCAAGTAACATACCGAAGGACAAAGGGAACATCATACAGGATTAACTGAATCCTTGACATAGAGGTTCAACCAATAAATATCTTCGTAGAATATGTAGGAGCCAATATGGACATCCAGGTCCCGCTATTGGTTATTGACCGGAGAGTGTCTCAGGTCATGTATGCATAGTTCTTGAACCCACGGTGTTTGCACACTTAAGGTTCGGTGACGTTTCGGTATAGTTGAGTTATAGGTTTTGGTGACCGAAGGTTGTTTGGAGTCCCGGATGAGATCCTAGACGTCATGAGGAGCTCCGGAATGGTCCGGAGGTAAAGATTGATATATAGGAAGTCTTGTTTTGGTCTCCGGAAATGTTTCGGGCTCATCCGTAGTGTATCGGGAGTGTCGGGAGGGTACCGGGGGACCACCGGGAGGGGTGTGACGACCCAAAGGCTTCATGGGCTGTGAGAGGAGGTAGACCAGCCCCTAGTGGGCTGGCCGAAGCCTCCCCTAAATGCCCGTGTGGCTGGAGTGGAGGAATAAGGCAAAAAGCCAAAGGTGGGAAGAGTTTCCAAGTGGGAAGGAAGGAGTCCTAATCCTACTAGGATTGGAGGAGGACTCCTCCTCTCCTCTCCACTCCGGCCAACCCAACGGGGAAAACCCTAGGGCTCCGTCCTCCCTCCTCTGCTCCTATATATACTAGAGGTATTGAGGGGTTTTGGAGACACAGAAATTAGCCACGGTTGCCTCTCTCTCCCTCTAGATCTGTTTCTCCTCTAGTCTAGTTTGACAGTGCTTAGGCAAAGCCCTGTTGGATTAGTTCACCACCACCACCACCATGCCGCCGTGCTGGAGAACTCATCTATCTCTCCGCCCCTCTTGTTGGATCAAGAAGACGGAGATCGTCATCGAGCTGTATGTGTGCTGAACGCGGAGGCGTCGTCCGTTCGGCACTAAATCGGGATGGATCGTGATGGGATCACGGGACGGATCGTGATGAGATCATGGGACGGGCTGCGATTTGAATCCGAAGATATTCCACTACATCAACCACGTTATATACGCTTCCGCTTAGCGATCTACAAGGGTATGTAGATTCACTCTCCCCTCTCGTAGATGTTCATCACCATGGATAGGTATTGCGTGTGCGTAGGAATTTTTTGGTTTCCCATGCAACGTTCCCCAACAAAAAGTGTACCAAAACAATCGACGATCGCTCCCAAATCAAGATGATCTTCATCAACATTGAGCATCCACAACAAATTCACCTACATGTATGTCATCTACATCTTTCATACGTATGTACTCATATCTTTAAAATTCTTAAATGAAAAGTGGTAACCCCATTTTGAGCTTAATGATGTGTATTACATATGATCAAGCATCCTTGCTTGGCTCCTTAATTCAATAAACTCTAATATAGGTGACCACCGGCCATCATCTAGATGAAGTTTCTTGTATGGTTCATCTTTTAGTCGCATGATTTCTTGGAACCATTCAATCTCTATCTTGTTGAAAAATTCGTTGCAAATATTTTGAAAATTAATTGCAAATCTTATCAAAATTCCTTGCAAACCTGTAGAGAATTTTCCGAGTACATTCGTCAAATCTTTCTGAAAATTTTGTTCGACAAAATGGCCAAGAATGCCTTTCCCAAGTGTCTCTTTGCAACTCGGATCCTTCGAATTAGGAAAATCCACTTCACCGATGCAGCAGATAAACTGCTCAGAGTTACTTTGGTACAACCGACATAAAACTATTTGGTGTCACCGATTTGTCCGAGAACCCAATATTCATATCGGTTCAACTGATCTATATCAACTAGGAGCCTCCGACATTTTCTACTACTTGTGTTCTTTGCCATTCTCTCAACTTTTTTAGTAGAAGTTTTCAATGACCCTTACTCTCAAGGATCCCTTACCCTCTGGCCCTTTTTGGAGTTAATGTCAAAGGGGGAGAGTTTATGCTTACCCAAAGGAGGAGAAATATTCAAGGGGGGAAATTAAGCTCACCCAAAGGGGGAGTAACACTACATTAAGGGGGGGAGATCAAATATACTATCTATATTTAAAGGAGAGATGAAGTGTGTTTTAGATTGCCTAAATGTTAGACTTATCTCACCCTACCTACTCCTAATATCTACATGCTAAGATTCATGGGGAGAGGAGAAACTAATGTTCATATTCACGGGAGAAAGTTCTAAATGCTCTTGGAGACATATCAATCTTAAGAAATACTATTTCCTATATGTCTTCTATACCTTGGTACATTTGTATTATTTTGCATTTGGATGAGAATAATACTCTTGTGTTAACTAACAATTTTTTTCTAAAGTGTGTTCCTACTGTTAAAATGCTCAAGAACTTGAAGGTAAGTATATGTGCCATATCCTTGGTCAGGACAATCTCTTGTTTCTTGCACATATTATTTGCAAGAGTGGGTCTTAAACATGGAGACACCTTAGTAACATATATTTAATGCATATAGCCAAGGTACACATGACTTATCATGTCCCTTCTACTATGTGTGTGTCCATGCATTCCAAAGCAATTGTCCCTTAAAAAGGATTGCACACATTTAGGGGGAGCTTGTATTAGTCATGTATCCTTCAAAGCTATCACATATCTATGCATATCTTAAACTGAAGCTTTGATTGTATGTTGTCATCAATTACCAAAAAGGGGGGACTGAAAGCACATATGCTCCCTTGGTGGTTTTGATAATTCATGACAACATACAGTGTCTCTTGGACTAATGGTGTTATCTAGTTTATTTCAGATGAAGTCCACAAAGAGAACTGGTTGGATTGTGAGGAGAAGTTCCAAGGAAGGAGAAGAATAGGATTGACCAAGCTACAGGTTTCAAGACTCTACATCTTGCATTTTGTGAGAAAACACATTTGAGTCCATAGGAAAGCCAATACTATTGAAATGGGATGAGGTATGTATGATGATCTGGTTGCTCAAGTGCTTAGAATTAGCCACCAAAATCCCCCATGAAATTCTCCCACATAATTTTTTTGTCCAAACCCCAAAGTCCAAATTCTGTGCCACCAAATATTTTCAAATCGGCCCTACCGAGTTTTACCCTAGACAGATCCAGATCCAAACCCTACCTTCTCGGTGACACCTAGTTTGTTTTCTGTGCAACCAAAATCAATGACCAACTTTCTGTTAATCAATTTCTTAAAATCGGAAATTCCAAGTTTTAGGAATCGATGACATCGAAATTGTAAACTAACTAGGCTAGCCAAAATCGGACCCACCAAGAATTATATATGTGTCTCACCAAAACGCCAAAAGTTGCCACATTTTGCACTAGTCGGTGCAACCGAGTTTTTTGCTTTGGTTTCACCGAGTTGGCAATAATGTTGTAACGGTTGGATTTTTGGAGATGCCTATATATACTCCTCCACCTCCCTCTCATTCGCAGAGAGAGCACTGAGAACAATCCAACACTTGTCCCATCTATTTTCTAAGAGAGAACCATCTACTCATGTGTTGAGATCAAGATATTCCACTCCTACCATATGAATCTTGATTTCTAGCCTCCCCAAATTGCTTTCCACCCAATCAATCTGTTCTACCAAAGCCAAATATGTGAGAAATGATTGAGTGTTGAGGAGACTATCTTTTGAAGCACAAGAGCAAGGAGTTCATCATCCATACCACATTTATTACCTTTTGGGAGAGTGGTGTCTTCTAGATTGGTTAGGTATCACTTGGGAGCCTTCGAATTCATGTGGAGTTGAACTGATAAGTTTTTAAGGGCAAGGAGATCGCCTACTTCGTGAAGATCTACCCCGATTGAGGCTAGTCCTTCGTGGATGTAAGTCGTGATGGAATAGACAAGGTTGCTTATGATGGAACCGTTGTGGGTGGAGCCCTCCATGGACTCTCGCGACCGTTACCCTTCATGGGTTGAAGTCTCCATTAGTGTTGATGTACGATAGCACCACCTATCGAAACCACGGGAAAAATCTTTGTGTCCCCATTGAGTATGATCTTCCTATCCCTTCTCTCTACTTACATGTGCATGTCTTTACTTTCCGCTGCTATACTCTTATACTTGCATGTGTAGGGTGTGCTTGACTTGGTATTATTGCTAAAACTTGTCAACTATCAATATTGGGAAAAGGGTAAGTTTTTATTTTGTCAAATAGTCTATTCACCCCCCCCCCCTCTAGACGTCCCTTCAGTGATCCCACGGATGGTGATGGCGTTACGACGTCATTTTCCTTCATGAAGGTGCTATAGTGCTTGCTCGCGTCGTCCTTAGTGTTAGCTTCAGCGATGTTGAATTTCATGTTGGTTCGGCCTGCCCCTCTAGGTTGGGGCTTCATGGATTTAGCTGTGTTGTATTCCTTGTTTGGGGGTGAGCATCCCTTTTCCTTCCGCTCTAGGCACCATGTTCACGCCTCTTTGCATTCGTGACATGTGTTGTATTACTCCTTTGTACTCATTTCATCCCCTTTTATCAACGAAAAGATACGCAAGCATTTTGTATTCGCGAAAACATATTATACCACAAACATTTCTCTTTGCATTAACTACTTGCCAAATAAATAAATTTGTCTTGAGATGTGTTATGTTACTAGCCAAGTTACTTTCATCATGATGAAGCTAAGTCTCAAACCTTGCTAGGGTCTGCCTAGACTGAAAGAGTGGACATCTAAGGGATGTTCGTGAGCCTCATGAACAATAAAATCAAAATAAATATTTAACAAAAAAATGAAACATCGAATAATTCTAAACATGCGTGCAACTTCTCATGGAGAAACAATATTCCAAAATGTTTCGGCAAGAGCATCTACACCCAGACTCCTCATATTGACCGGGTGGACGAAGGAACCATTGACCGGACAGGAGAGAGAAGAAAAAAATTGACCCAACCAGACCCCTCATAGCCTGGTTAAATGTTTGGGTTGTCCGGCATTCCTCATACTCCCCACATATACGGGATGAGTATGAGATGCACCCACGCATGTCCGATGAGTCGTCATGCATCCGCCACATAGGATTTGGCCCACCTTTTCTCTTTGTTTATTCTTTTTTCTTTCTCTTACTTTATCTTCATCAATCACATGCATGTGATGGAACGCACTCCCTCCGTTTCTAAGTATATATCTTTTTAGATATTACACTAGGGGATTAGATACAGAGCAAAATGAGTGAATCTATACTCTAAAGTACGTCTATATACATCCGTATGTGGTGTCCTAGTGAAATCTCTAAAAAGACTTATATTTAGGAACAGAGGAAGTATATGAAAAAATTGAAATACATAGTTGTGAAAGTAAAAAAATTTGAAAGGTGACCGGTCAGTGTTCTCAAACACACACGATTGCATCCGCGACTCTTTGAGGGACCAAATTTACAGGTTACGTCTGTAGATGCTTTAATGTAAACAAAAATGATGCTTAAAAGGTATGTTTTTAAAGCGTTTTAAAGCATCGATTTTGTTTCTTTACCAAAGCAATTGGGAATGTTTTTATTTATAAAAAAATTACGCTCGTGTCGAAAATTCATCCACGTTAAAAAAAATCAGTTTTTATTCTATTCACTTTTTTTTACTGCTCACAAGGGTGCATATGAGCTGGCGAGCAGAGCGGCGCTTTCCGCGTCTTCGGACGGCAAAATTGACAAAAATGACCCCTGGGGGGAAAGAACTCACGGAGTGACCCCTCGCTGGAAATATTTCACCGGACTGACCCTTTTGTGTGGCGCCCGACACCTAGGCGCCACACTACACTGTGTGACGCCTAGCCGTTCGGCACCACACCCCCCGACCACCTGGCAGGGAGGGCCCACCCCCCAGGCCGTGTGACGCCTAAGCCTCAGGCGTCACACATTGTAATGTGTGCCGCCGAACGCTTAGGCGCCACACATTGACTTAACTGGCCACGGGCCAGCCCCCCTCCCCACCCCCTCCCCACCCCCTCCTCATTCCCCTCCCCCAGCCCCCTCTCCCAGCCACTGCCCCTCCCTCAAATCCTTCTCTAAATCACCAAATCTGAAGGTTTGGACCGGTCATTTGTTGTCCAATCATTCCCCTAAGGTAATCCCCACCTCTCCCCTCATTCTCATCCAAAGGAAAATCTTTTGTGTTCTTTTTTTTGCAAATTTGAGGAAACCCTAGTTTTTCATGAAATGTGGGATGTATATGATATTGTTTTATTTGTTTGTATGTTAGGATAAGGGGTATGATGGGGTTAGCATTAGGGTTGTTTGGATGTGTGCATTATGGTTGTTTTAGGGTTAGGCTATGGTTAGGCTAGGGTTAGGGATGTTTGGTTGTGTTAGGGTTATGATGGGGTTAGGGTTATTTGGAAGTTAGGCTAGGGTTATTGTAATTGTATGATTGCTTATAAAAAAGGTTCTATGTTTTGTTGTTTAGGTATGGGAAGAACATGTGTTTATGTTCATCACGTGGACAAGGATGCCTTTTTAAAAGGCAATATTGATTCGGACCCGGATGAGCTTGACATGGTGTTCGATTTGTGTCCTAGCTATGGTGAATTGTTGGAACAAGTCCGAAAGGATTTGAATTGGATGGACCCTAGTGATGTAGTTGAGTTTGATGGTAGGCATAATGTGGGATTCGGAATGCACATTCGTTGGAAGACCATGCGTGTCAACTCCGAGCAACGTTGGCTTGCATACAAGGATACGGTGGCCGAATCACTAGACAAGGCTCTAGAGTTATTTGCCATCAAAACAAATGTTCCTAACTTGTTGGATTTGAACCGGGTTGCCTCTTCGATTGTTGAAGCTATTCCTGCACCCATCAACGAAGAGGCCAACATTGAACCTCTTTCTTGTGTCTATGAGGCCAACGAAGAGGTCAACATTGAACATGAACCATTGGTAGAGGCTAATGATGAGCACGATGATGATGAGAATGATGGTAATGTTCTTCATGACAACAATCTTGGTGATTTGGACAAATATAATTTGCGAGATACAATGGACCATTCTATTCCGTACTCACGTGGCTATGCCTCTGAGTCTGACGATGATGGTCCCGATGAAGAAGTTGATGAGGAAGGGTTCACGGCAAAGGAGGCTGAAGCTTTCACGAAGGTATTAAAGCGTGATCACCGGACACCATTGTTCGAGGATCTTAGCCTTGCGGATGAAGCCGTGGTTGACGGAGGCGAAGGCATATTGTTTGGAGTTAGGCCACCTTCTCATCGGGACACACATGGGAAGAATATTATTTTGCCGGGGTCAAAGTTCGAAACATTCTTTGAACTGAAGATGTGGTTGGATGAATATTCTTTTACGCATTATAGGCCACACAAAGTTGTTCATTCAAACATGAAGCTGCGTTACACGGTTGCATGTGAGGATAGAGGGTGTCCTTGGATTGTCCGTGCAAGACCATGGAAAGGAGGGCCAGGATGGAACATTGTCAGTTGTATGCCTCACATGTGTCGAGGCAAGAGGGTTGATGGTGCCCTTTCGTCGCAAAGCCATAGACAACTCACCTCCGAGTTCATCGCTTATAGGCTTTCCAACTCCATCTCCTCTCTTCCTACAATGAGCATAAAAAGCGTACAAGACCTTGTGAAAGCCCTCTTTCACTACGAGGTGAAATATGGTAAGGCATGGAAAGCAAAGCAAGCCGCATTCAAGATGTTGTATGGTGATTGGGAGGAAGCATACAACCGCATACCTAGGTTGTTGGGAGCTATTGCCCACACTAACCCGGGCATGGTTCATGTGGTCGAGCCGTATGGGGAGAAAACAAGGATTCTCAATGGAAATAGGGTCCGCGTATTTGGCCGTGCATTTTGGGCATTTGAGCAATGTGTGAGGGCTTTCCAGCACTGTCGTCCTGTCATCTCCATCGATGGCACGTTTTCTTTGGGTATTAGCTGCCGAGGTAATGTCACCATTGTCCATACGAGCGCCCGAAGAAGCTGAATCGTCTAGAGTATTTCTTTCGGATGAACCGGATCTCGAAGGTGAAACATATTCAGGGTCACGGCAACCTAAAATGTTGGATAGGCGCCGTAACTTCTGGCCCTGTTCCTGTTAGATTCAAATATAAATGACATATATAAGGTAACCTATAATGTTGCATTCGTGGGCAAAATAATAATAATGACACAACACCTTTATGAAAAGACGAAGTGCAGATTCTCCCTTTTTTCCTCCAGGTGTGTTATCTAGAATATCTTCGGACTCATCAGCTTGTTTCTTGACCTCTTTGCGCTATGATCACAAGACAATGACATGCAAGTGAATAGGTGTACTAGAATTCATACTTAACATAGGTGAGCACACTTACCACAAAGTTCAGGACAGGGGCGAAGGAAGTTTGGTACCCTTCGCGAATTAACTTGTTGTAACGGCCTTGGGCAAGTGCATCGTACTCAGTGGGTTCTTCCAATATGTCCTCCTCGTAAGCCGACGGACAAATCTCGACACGAGTACTCTCCTGAAACCATCTTACGTAGTTGTTGAACGCAAGCGGACAATGCTGGCGGTACTGGGTTCGTCGTATGCTCGAAGCTGCCTGCACACTCTGCTCGAAGCTAATGACATAGCTCTTATGATGCTTCTGCCAATCCTTGATCTTTCACTGCCTCCTCCTATCCAACCTGCTTTTAACAAAACACATCAGTAGCTCGCTCAACACTAAAAACAAAACTAATCAGTACTTCTTTTTTGTTACCTGTGAAGCTGTGTGTCCGTGTCCACCCACTCCGGCGGGTGTGACTGAAAGTACCCAAATTGATGCATCACACGATGCGGGAGATGAAACTCAACCGCCCAATTGCATATAAGAGGACAACGCATTAGCCAAATATGTCTTTCCTGCACGCATAGTGGATTGAGATCGAACGTGTGTGCATCACCAAAGTTTGGCCCGACACCATATGGCTCCCATTCCACCTACAACACAACATAAAAGGCACAATTCATTTTACTCACAACATAAAAGCTGGAAGTCAACTCTGAAACCATCTTACCTGCTCGGGGGTAAGCGAATCCATCTCGTTGGTGTATTGCTTGTACAATAGGTTCACTTCGCTTGCCACCTCCGATAGCAAGTCCCACTTGTAAGCCCATGTAGGTTGCCGTACAGGGTTGCCGTGGTCATCCCAGGTATTCCACTGTGAGCTTTTAGGGCGTCCAACAGGTAGGCGTTGCCAGCTCCATACTGAAAGTAGGAGCATACAACCACCAACTCCACCGTCCTTTGTGGTCCTGCGACAAGCATCGTCCAACTACAGGTAACAACAAACATGCATCAGTTTAGCAGAAAAAGATAACAGAGAGTACTTAATACTAACAATTTATTACCTGCCGATACAAGTAAGCTAGTGCGGCCGAGCCCCAGCTGAACTTGTGGTCGAAAACAGTCAACGCCTTCAGCCACATCCATGGAGCATTCTTGCCTGTGCCGTCAGCAAAGATAGTCCTAGAGATGACGTACCACATGTACACGCAAGCATACCTCTGGATCACCTCGTCATCTGCGTCCTCAGGACAATGAGCAAAGTTCACGGCAATCCAAGTGAAAGGAGCGCCGGCCGGGACTCTATCTTTCTTCCCTCCATCTTCTACCTCCGGCTCCTGCGGCGACATACCAATAAGAGCCTCCATTTGATGCCGCCATCCCTCGGAATCAGTGCTCATACAAAGAGGCTTCCCCTCGATCGGAAGTGCGGTGATCATGGAAACATCTTGAAGAGTAACCGTCATCTCTCCGGTCCGGAGGTGAAAACTATGTGTCTCCGGCCTCCAACGATCAATAAGTGCCGTGACTGCCGCAGCGTTCAGATTGGGCGTTGACCGACTCACAAGCTGCACGAATGGAAGGAGTCCTGTCATCTCGATGTACGGGGTGTACCGCTCATCGTACTGCATTACAGACGATGTCCCATGAGACCGGATCTTCAAGGGCGTAAGCTCCTGCAAACAGTTAGGAGAAGAAGATATCAAGTGCTTATTACATTTTCAAAAAATTACTCATCTACTAATCATTTTCTACTTATCATTTTCTTCTCCGACATGAAATAGGCCCGGTGTTCAACGTCATAAACATTATTCAGAAGCCACACCATCCTACAAATCACAAAAAAATAATCATATTCAAAAAATTACTCATCTACTCATATACTAACTAATATTCAAAAAATACTCATATTCAAAAAATTACACCATCCTACAAATCCTAAGAACTCATATGAACTACATATCCTAACTACTACTACTCATCCACTAATCTACATATCCTAACTACTACTACTACTCAAATCCTAAGAACTCATATGAACTACTACTACTCATATACTCATATATTAACTACAAATATGAACTACTACTACTAATATACTCATATACTAACTACTAATGCTAACTACTATTACGAACTATTAATACTAACTACAAATATGAACTACTACTAATATACTCATATACTAACTACTAATACTAACTACAAATATGAACTACTACTACTCATCTACTCATATACTAACTCATATCCTAACTAGTCAAATCCTAAGAACCTACTCAAATCAATCTACTCAAATCAATCTACTCAACAAAAGCCTAATACACTTGGATAGAAGGATGGAGAACGGAAGGGATCGGGGAGGAGATTACCTTGGGGGATCAATCCAAGGAAGAAATCACCAGATCTGAAGGAGATGGGGGAGGGGATTAGGGATTTGAAGAGAGCCAGCCGCCGCCGTTGCAGTTTCTGTTTGAATGAGGGAGGGGAATGGGGAGGGGGGCTGGTCCGTGGCCAGTTAAGTCAATGTGTGGCGCCTAAGCGTTCGGCACCACACATTACAATGTGTGACGTCTGAGGCTTAGACATCACACGGCCTGGGGGATGGGCCCTCCCTGCCAGGTGGTCGGGAGGTGTGGCGCCGAACGACTATGCGTCACACAGTGTAGTGTGGCGCCTAAGTGTCAGGCGTCACATAAAAGGGTCAGGCCGATGAAATATTTCCCGCGAGGGGTCACTCCGTGAGTTCTTTCCTCATGAATCATTTTTGTCAATTTTGCCTCTTCGGACGTGACTGAAGAAATGTCACGTATTTCCCTTTAAAAATCAGAAAAATCACGGGATCCATGGATGCGCCACTTGTTGACTTGGTTGACTCGGACGGAGCCACACCAACCACACACACTTCTTCCACTGCCGGCGCTCCAGTCCTGCCCGCCTCGCTCCGCTCCCCTCGCGCTTCCTCCTCCGCCTCCTCTACCCGATCCCACTCGCAGCATCCTCCGCCGCCGCGCAGCGATGGCAGGCCGCGCCCCTTACTTCGCCCCCGAGGAAGGCGCCCGGGGCATCCGCCCAGGGGAGTCACCTGCCGCGGCGCTCCGCCGGATCCTGGCGACGCCAGGCGCCCACCAGGCGCCCTGCTGCTTCGACGCGCTCGGCGCCCGCCTCGTCGAGCGCGCGGGGTTTCCGATCTGCTTCATGGGCGGTGCGCGATCGCTTTGCTCCTTCTCATGCTTCTCGCGTGTTCTTTGCTCCTCCGGCTGTGTTCGTGCGCGGTCGTTGCTGTAAACCCCTTTGCGGGGTTTAAGTTTTTGTTGGAACGATCGGCTGGTGAATAAAAGCTCCTTCGTCACCCCGGTAGTATAGTAGATCTATCCAACCGTGCATTCCAAGTGTTCCAGTCAACACACGGCTTGGCATATCCTCTTGGGAAGATATGAGAATTACCCTCTCCATTGTTGAAACTTTTTGCGCACTGGAAGGAGGGATAGTCCAAATATCACCCTTGATTACTAGCACAATAAAGATGTGAGCTAAAGTTTATCTGGACGTAAGTTGCATTTTGCTGACAATAGTTAAGCTGGCAATTTCTTGTCATGACACATGACAAATACTGTACATAGCTGTGCAAATAATTAAAATTGGACACAGAGCCGACTTGAAGAGTAACTATGCAAGGACTATTCTAGCTCAGAAAGTTAAAATGCAAATGTGTTTCCGAGCATTTGTTCTGGGTAAATGCTGCTTATTTTGGTGTTTAACAATTAACTAGAACTTTGTTTCCTTAAAGGTAGTTAATATCTGTTATGCTGACTTGTTTGATGAAATAAACCACTATGGAAATTAAGAGATTGTAGTGGCTTTTTGCGTACTGAACTTTTCTAGGGTTCTGTTGAAGTAACTTTTGGTGTTAGCTGAAGGTACTTCATGCATTGGAGTTTTGATATATGTTCTCCATTCAGGTTTCTGTGTTTCTGCTGCACGACTTGGATTGCCTGATGTTGGATTAATCTCCTATGGAGAAATGGTTGATCAAGGGCGTCTAATCACCGAAGCAGTTTCGGTTCCCGTGATTGGAGATGGAGACAATGGTTATGGAAATTCTATGAACATCAAGAGAACTGTAAAAGGATACATTAATGCTGGGTTGGCTGGAATCATGCTTGAAGATCAGGTACTCATAGATCTTCCATACATTTTCTGCTCCACTTGTCAAAGTCACTGCTCTTATTTTTCAGATAGATTCGGTAATTATTTTTAATGTTTTGGTAAGTAACCTTATGAATCTCTCATAATAGGCTGTAACTCCTTAATTTAAAATCGAAATAATTTGGATCTTATTTCTTTCTACTAAAAGTTGCTAGGCATTAAAAAATAGTTATTCCCCAGAACTGGCAATTTATCAATTCTTTGTTTTTTTAATGTGGTATTCAGTGTGTGTCTTTAGAGTGTTCAAAACTAAATGTAAATACATTTTTATTTACATCGTATGAACGGGAGGTGTTCTTCTGGCTGATGGTAGTGAGTGATTAGGATTCAGACTCCCGCTCTATGGTGCTCAATTATGGGAATGTACTTGTAGGATCCATCCTTAAAAATTTCAAAGGATAACTTTAATCTCATTCATTGGACATGATTCTTACAATGCAAGTTTTTTTGGGTATATTTGCAGCCATTAGAATTCCAAATGAATCATTTGATCCAGTGATAAATACTTCTAGTTCCACTTCCAGTCACCTATTTCAGTCTTATGACAAAATTTCACCAAATTGTTTCAGCTATTATGCTACATCATGACCTAAATATGCGTCTGACATGCTTGGATGTTCAATATATCAAGCACTACGGATATAATACCGTCTTTATATCTTTGTGTGTTTAAGCAGACATTGGTTCCATTTTATTTCAAAGTTTTCTTACTTTATTCATCAACCAAAATGAACAGAAGACTTGTGTAATTCATCTTCCGCCTTCTAAAATTTTCATTAATTGATACAATACACAACATATTGAAGGTGGCACCAAAAGCATGTGGACACACTGAAGGAAGGAAAGTCATCTCGAGGGAGGAATCAGTCATGCACATCAAAGCTGCTATAGACGCAAGGAAGGAGAGTGCCTCTGACATTGTTATTGTGGCAAGGACTGATTCTCGTCAAGCTGTTTCTCTTGATGAAGCATTATGGAGAGTTCAGGCTTTTGCTGATGCTGGAGCAGATGTTCTATTTATTGATGCCCTTGCTTCAATAGAAGAGATGAAGGCATTCTGTGCCATTGCACCTGGAGTACCAAAGATGGTAAGATGGTCCACCTGTGTTCTTCTGTCATACTCGAGTTAGTCATCCAAGAGTTATGACTGTACTCACATGCATTGAGATTACCTAGGATAACCTTTTTATTTAGAGTTTTGCTTCCGTACCCCCCCCCCCCCCTAAAAGTTTGCACGAATCTTGAAGTTACTTCAAAAGGGTATCACCATATTTTAGCCTGCAGATCAAACGTATTGAGTAGATTTTGGATACAAAAATGATACCCAAACATGAAATGACTTCTTTTAGTATTTTCCTATATTTACCAGGTATGCAAATGTTTACAAACTAGAGAGGGAGATAGGAGGGATATGTCATCTGTGGCTCTAACTATACATAAGGGCCAGTTCTTTTCCAGCTTATTTGAGCTTATTGTCGAAATAAGCTAGAAGTGTGAAAGAACTCGTTTTTGATAAGCTAGCTTAGCTTATTTGCACCTCTCTTCTCTTCACGATGAAAAAAAGCTGGGGGTGAGGAGCTTCCCGGAGCTTTTGACTTAGAGGGTGCTTGAATCCAAGGGACTAAAACTAGTCTGACTAAGACTAGTCTCTTTAAGAGGCTAAAATTCCAAGCACCCCTGACTAAAGAGAGGCTAAAACTAGTCTTGAGGCTAAAATCTTTTAGTCAAAGGTACCCCTACTAAAATGTGCATTAGTCCTCTCTCTCCTCATTTAACTCCTCAGACTAGTTTTGGATTGGAGGGTTTGCAGGATAATAAATGCTCATTAACTTGATTTTAGTCTCTTTAGTATTTTGATCCAAGCATGGATGAGGCTAGCAAGTTTTAGTCTCACTACTTTTAATCATGAGACTAAAACGTATCCAAGCAGCCTCTTAACCCCGAAGGGGTATAGTAAAGGGACCCTATTTTTTTTACAGAAATTACGGTGAAACTGCCACTGGCCAGCCACCCCGCACCGCCCTCTCGCTCGCTCGACCCCGCCCCGCTCGCTCTCGCTCCCCCGCTCGCTAGGGTTTCTCTCCACGCCGCCGCCGCCAGCCCCCGGCTCCAGCTCCTCCTCGACGAGGCCCTCTCCCCTGCCACCGGTCCCGGCCTCCTCTGCTCCCCTGCCGCCCCCGCCGCCGGTCCAGGCCTCCTCTGCTCCCCCGCCGCCGGTCCCGGCCTCCTCTGCTCCCCGCCGCCGTTCCCCTTCTGCGCGGGTCCTCGCTGCGGCTCTCTCCGACGAAGATCCACGTTGCTCTCGCCGGCGGGTAGCCCACATCTCCCGCCCTGCTCCTCCCTATCGCGTTGCCTGCTCCCTATCTCCAATAGCAACCGACGCCCCACTCCGGCGGACGCTCCTCTCCGGCGGCCGACTGCTTACTCCGGCCGAGCTCCTTCTTTGGTGGAAGGCCCCACGCCGCCCCTCCTCACCTCCCAGGCCGTGGCCATGAGCTCGTCGAGCCAAGTGACGATCTTCTTCAATTCTTTTCAAAATTTTCAGATTTGATACAAATTTGTAATGTCATGTGTTATGGACAAATGAAAAATGATAAAAGTAACAAAATATCATTTTATCCGCATAACAATATAGTACAAGGGCATTACAGACTTTTCACTGACCATACCACAAATAAGCTGAAAAACAAGCACTGAAAAGAACTGGCTAGCTTATTATCTGGAACTTATTTTCACAGGAGCTTATCCACAGCTTATTTTCACAGGAGCTTATTTCCACAACATGCCTCAAAAGAACTGGCCCTTATGCTTGTGATTACTTCTCTTTCTAATATTTCTATATGAATGATGACTGCTTCTGAACGTTCTGTTTTCAATTCGCCTGTGAATTCGTTTTTTTTTTCCTCTCGTACTTGGATGAGGACATCAGATATTATACCCTGTGCTTTGTTCTGCAGGCAAACATGTTAGAAGGTGGTGGTAAAACTCCCATATTGACCCCTGCTGAACTCAAGGAGATTGGTTTTAGCCTTGTAGTCTATCCGTTGTCCCTAATTGGGGTAGCAATGCGTGCAATGGAGGTTTGTTCTTTACATATGAAGCATGTTTTATGATTTATATACAACATTCTCTTTTCATTTTCCGACGAATTTAAATACATGATGCCAACTTCCTCTAATATTGCCTTGAATTTGTCTCAATGTTTTTACAACTATTCCAGTTCTATCCAGTAACTTAAGGGGTCTAACATGTTGTATACAGTGTTCCTTGAAATTTTGCATAGAACATAAGTGCAAGGACTTGTTTATTGAGCAGCTGCATGCAGATATCTATTGCACATTGGAAAAAAAGGACTTGTTTATTGAGCAGCTGCATGATCATCTGTTGCACATTCGAAAAAATGGACTTGTTTATTGAGCAGCTGCATGCAGATCAATCTATTGCACCGCAAAGGGGAAATCAGGGACAACCATAGCATCTTTCAATGCATGTAGATATTCTGCAACCATGTGAATGCCAGTAATTGCCATAGGTAGCTGTTCATTTTGGAGTGTGAAGCACTACTTTTTTATTCGTGGCACATGAATATTTGATATGCAGGATGCTCTACTCGCGATAAAAGGTGGTGGCGTACCCCCACCTGCCAGCCTGCCATCTTTTCAGGAGATCAAGGATACTCTAGGGTTCAACCGCTATTACCAGGAAGATAAACAGTACACTGTCCCGCAAGCCCAGCCATCGACGCCAAGTGGTGAGCCATGATGATTTCTACCATTACTCTTCAATGTAGACATGTTAGCCCCCAAGTGTTGAGCAGTGCATGGACATGGAAATACGATATCCATGATTTTTAGTGACTTTTTTTTCCGGCATTTTACAGGTAACCCGTAGAAAGGAGCATCCCCATTGGCATATGGAAATGGCATCCAGGTGTCCACTGAGCCATCAGTATCCATTTGCTTTTGAAAATTTGAGATTTGTACCTCCGAGCAATGATATAGAGCAATCGTGTTTATCTTGAGGCAGACGATTTTAGCAAGTTGTAAATGAGGTGGTGAAATGTTTGTAAACGTATGCTGCTTTTGGTGTCAGCAAACCTGGATTCCTGGTGTCAATTTCAATTTCAATAAACCAACTTTGAGGTAGTTGAGAAATGTTTCTCACCACTGTTTGTAGTTGTCACACCCTGATTCTGCTATCACTTGTCTTTATTGTAAAATTCTAAGCTTGTTAAAACTTTTTCAAAACTAATGTTGTGAGTGACATGATTAACATTGTATGCTTGTATGCTTGATCATGTGAGGTTTTAAAACCCTAAATTCCTTTTTGGTATTTTATTGATTTCCAAAAACCTTTGATAACCAAAGTAAAACCACCTTGAGATTGCACTGCATGTTTTTGATAACAAGCAGTGCTACTACTCATATTTGGTAATCTGATTTTTACCTATCTTTATATTTCAAAACCACAAAAATAATTATTTTTGTGAGTATTTTCCTAATTAAATAACTTGTCCATTTCTAAGGTCAGAATTGGTATTCCAACATAGAAAAATACTTTTCTGCTTTGGAAAAATCTGATTAAATTTAGAGATGATCAGAAGGACATATATTTTCCATACATAGGATTTTAAACCCCATTTTATATTATATTTATTGATTAAAACTATATTTCTGTCTGTTTTGGCATTTTGAGATATTTCTAAAGGAAATATTCTCAATAAATTCTTAGAAAATTCCAGTGATGTCCCTAAGCCTTGTTTGGTGTCTACATAAAGTTTCACCTTGATCAAAGGTGGATAAGGACCCCAAATAACCCAAAAACCCTGTCTGTCCAGAATCAAGTTAGAGCAACTCTACATAGCAAAGTTTGTCAAATGAGGCTAAAACTTTGCAGGAGTGCCTAATACCTCAAATGAGGGTTCTACACCAAAAATGAGATTTGTGGGACTTAGTTTGCCCACACTCCCTTTGGAAGGAACAGATCTGGTCATATTGGAGTGATTTCAAGTTTACAAAGCTAAACTTGTCCATTGAAGCTCAAATTTGGTGGAACTCCATGGTTTATCATCAAAACCAAACCTGTTAAGTATCAGCACCAGTGGTGGGGTGCAACCTCGTGTGACCACTGTCGAACACCTTCTGACAGATAGGAAAAAGCCACCTTAGCCACAACTAAACCAAACTCCTTTGCTTCAAACTCTTAGATTAAGTAGCCAACACCTGTATCTAACCCCAGTCAACTGGCGCCTCACTGGTTCAAAGTGGAAAGGCCAAAAAACCCAATTTAGACCTCAGTTCATGACTAACAGCACCAGTATTTCTTGCCTCCTTTGACCAGCCGAAGCTCCCACTAAAACCAAACGGCTAGCCACACCCCCAGCAAGTGTCAGGACATGCTAGACACGTCCAAAGTGCCTCAGAGCGCACCAGCATGCCGTGGCATGCCAAAACTGCGCTCTGGGCACGCAATAGGGAGTCACCGAGGTGGGGGTGACGCCCTCGGCCAGTTCCAGCCTCCCCCGAGATGTCCAACCTCCTCCCCAACAGCCCCTTTGCGTCGGGTAAGCCTCAGGGCCCCTCCTCTCTCGCGCTAGAGCTCGCGCGACGCGTGCCCGCGCGCTCCAGATTCGGTCAAGCTTGCGTGGCCACGAATGCACGGCTCTCCTCTCTCTCTCTCTGCAGCAGACGGTTCGGGCAGTCCAATACCACGTCCTGAGACCGTGGTTTCAACCCCAACGTCTCTCTGCACCCCCATGCGCGCCACAGTGAGTCACCGGCGCTCCCGAGTCTGCTCACCGTCGCGGGCCTATAAATAGCCCCCCCTCGCTCCAGCACCCCTCAGATAGCTTCGCCGCATCCACTAGCACCTCCCTAGCCACCCCAGCAACCTAGCAGAGCCCCGGTGCTCGAGATCGACCGAGGCCCCTCCGCCTCGGAGCTCCGGTCGATCTCCGGCTACACGAGGGCTCGTGCGCCCCTCGACCCACCAAACTAACCCCCTTGACCCCATGAAGCTTTCCCCTAACTCGCCCGAGCTTTTCCGTGTCTCTAGCCACCCCCTCGACCACTTCCCGAAACCCCTCCGGCACGACCTCCTCATCACCGGCGAACCCCTGCCTCCCCGTCGTTGTTTCGACCACCAGCAGGTAGGCGACGGTATGGCGAACCCATTCCCGTGCTCATTGGAGCTTGAGCACGTCGGCAACCACGTCGGCGTCCTCCTCCTCCTCTCTGGCTGGAGGTAGGAGACGACCCCGACAGGTGTGCCCCACTTGTCGGTGGCCCAGCCTCCTCCCCCGCGCTGGCCTCGGCCACTGACCGCAGGGCCCCGCGCGTCAGGTTCAAACCTAACGGCACGCGCGCCTGGGCAGGCCGTCGGCTGGCCATGGGCTAGCCCAGCTCTAGGCCGAGCCAGGCCAGGAGCTGGCCTGTTTTTCTTTTATTTTTAAATCTGGATTTCTAAGATTTTTTATAAAAACATTTAACCAGTGTAAAAATATAATTCTTCCACTGTTATTCTTCTAAAAATGTGTAGTATTTAATGATATGCTTGGATGAATTTTTCCAGCAACTAATCTATTTTACAATATTAAAAAGGGCTGAAATGGAATAGTTTTGCTTCTGCTTGGTTGTTTTTAAAAATATTCCTTCAAGGAAAATTAAGGCAAGTATTTTTTAAATGATATCTTAGATTTATCAGAAATAGGGAACATTTTTAAAATGACTTTATGGACTGTTTCTGTGTGAGCTATTTCTTATTTATTGTTTTATCAACGATAGAAAACCCGTGTGACGAGGGAATCGGAGCGGAAGACCTCGAAGACCCCGGATACTTAGCTGACCAAGGCAAGCAACCCTTTGACCATGACTGAGCATATGTTACTTTGCATGTTATAATAGCAAGTATTCTCGTTGCATATGATCATAAGTGCCGGTACTCATCTGACATGATGTTACCGAAGGCTCCTTCGGAGCACATGCATTGAGATTTACTCTACCCTTAGGGTCATGCTAATACCATGTTGACAAGTAAAGTAGCAGTAGTTTTATCATGAGCATGATGTTGTCATAAAGCAAGAGTTTATGAAAACCCCGTCGGGTGCCACTAATGCCCGAGGGTGATGATGAGTTAGGTGGTCACTTTTGGAGAAGTGATGCACCCAGTATTTGTGTGAGTAAGGTTTCGGAAATGGGATTAGATTTATGATGTGTCGACCATCCCAACCTTACCAGTACGACCACGTTACCCCTTATGGGACGGGGCTATGTTAATTACTTTGGTCGGTGCTAGCAAAGAGCCACATTACTAGTGGCGGGAGTGATTTGTGGTCACTCTCGTGATGGGGTCGTGCCGGGTAGGACGACTATGCCATTTTTATGAGTTCCAGTCACACCGTTGGTCCCCGCATGGTCGGTACTGTCCAGAGTTGGTGCTCGTAAGACGTACGACATGTGGGCTGGGTACCAATCGAGTGGACCTCTTTGTCTAGTATCGTCAGGGGAAAGGCATTGATCGGGTACTTACCTCGGGTATGTGAAATACCGCGAGTCGTGGATGACACGGAAGTTTTCCGGATCTCGTGGGTCCAGCGTACTACCTCTGCAGAGTGTAAACTATTCGAATAGCCGTGTCCACGGTCAAGGACAGTTGGTTAATCCTTCTTAAACTACGTCCTGATATTTCCGCATAAACCAAGTGTGCGTAGCGTGAGTATGTGTTGGTGATAAGAAAAGTGTTGCTATGATAGCAATGCTATGACCAAGTTTGGTGACTTGGCATATAGGGTGAACCCGGATGGTTCAGCCCTCAACAGATATGTTGATATCTGTAACCTGTTCTTCAAGAGTAATTCTTTAACTTGATGCATAAGCAATGATCATTCCACCCCGATGAGTTATACTAGAAATGCATGATATTGTTATCCTTCACTTTCATTGTTCATATCATGGGCTGTTTGCGAGTACATTCAAAGTACTCATTGGCTTGCCACTGGTTATGTTATTGACCAGACATGGAAGGACCGGAGTTTGGAGATGAGTACGTCTTCGGCGACACCCTTGCGAACTAGGACGCTTTCGAGTCAGAATGCCTGTCGGTGTAGGCTTGATGGCATGGGCACCCGCTTAGCCCCTTTGTTTTCCGCTATTAGTGTATCCGTGTGATTTGGCCCTGTCTTGTGAACTTGACCCTTCGGTCACGTGTTGTAATAATCGGTACTTGGATGTAAGACTCTTTATTCAGTATCTGTGTTCGGTGAGCATTGATCTCTAGGATCACTGAGCACGACGATTCTCGACTAGTAAGTCGGGGTCCCCATAGAGCTGGTATCAAAGCCATCCTGACTATAGGAAGCCTTAGGTAGCATAGGCGATAGCCGGACAATTAGTGCACATAGATTGACCCGAGAACCGCACCCACTATATATTTCTAACCCTCTCCTCTACACCTTGTAGATGGCCGCCGTACCCGAGACGCTTCTGGAAACGGGCTTTCCTCTGCTTTTGAGTGATAGCCTCGAGAAGTGTCAAGTGCATCGACGCCCGTCTTTCTCTACCACGAACACTGGGTCAACGCTGACACCAAGGAGTATCACGTGGACGTGATAGTGAAGGCTAATGACTCCCCAACTAGCTGGTTCTTTGAAGGGCCACAAATGGAGGATCTGATGTTGGTCGTGGAGACTGCAGCACGAGAGGCACTCGTGCGACTCCGCGACATCCTTCCTGAGATGGCGAACGAACCCGCTACTCGTCACTTACCTTTTGTTAAGGATAAGATAGACGGAAGCTGGACACTCAACCCCTCATCTGAGGACGGGATGCCATTAAGGTTTCAGACCTACTTCAGCCTCTCCTCAGACACCTTGACGCATCTTTTGATCAAGGAGTCAACTAGGATTCGCCAAGAGCTGCACCAAGTTAAGGACCTACTTCGTATGGAGAAGATGAAGAACAGAAAGGTGAAGAAAGAAGGAGCACATGTGATATCACCTGGCTTTGCTTTCCGAGGAGGAATACCCCCGCTTCAGGTTGTTCCTCTTCAGAGTCGACGCTTAACCACAAAAGAGTACACCGAGCTTTTCGCTACCTCACCAACCAAAAGACGTCGAGATGGTTTACTTCCTTCCCCTACCCCTTTGAGGAAGGGAAGCACTAATGAAGATGAAGACAGAGATGAAAATGAAGACGAAGATCCCATAGAGCCGACTTATGAGACCGCGCAGTCGATCGCGTAGCAGCGTAGGATGTACCGAACGTAGGAGTTCTTGTATCAGGATTTTATGACCCGGATGTTGTGTGAACCTGTTGGATACAATTCGCATTCTGCCTTGAGCAGCTTGTGAACGACTGCATCGCTTGCTTTAAATTAATGCAGTAGTTCTTTCAAAAACCTTCGTCATAAAACCTTGCACACTAGCACACACCAGACCCCCTCTTTACTATAACGTCATCCCTTTCGAGTGCAACCGATTCAGCAGAATTTGACCTGTCTACTCCCCTGACAGGATGGTGAATGCAACTTGCACCAGCACTTTCGGCAACCCCGGCTCTGCCTCTTCAGGACAGCAGCAGGGAACCGGAGGGGAAGCTCAAGCTGGAGATCACCATGTGTAGCAAGACGATGTACCTCCGCCGCCGCCTCCCCCTAAAAGCTTGACGATGGCTCAATTCCTTCAAGCTCTTCGGGAGGAGCATCAAGCCAACAATGCCTCTATCCGGCAGCTGGCTCAAACTTTGGTGAACCACCCGCCGCAGAACGGGAATGGCAACGGTCGCTCAACTCTCTCTGAGTTTATGCGGACTACGCCGCCCATATTCACGAAGACGACTGAACCCTTGGATGCTGGTGACTGGATCCGCACTATCGAAGACCTTCTCGCGTTGGTCAAGTGCACTGACGACAACGAGAAAGTTCTCTATGCAACCCACTGTCTCGGAGGCAGAGCCAGAGCCTGGTGGGATGGATTTCATATCATCCGAGCCGGGCAAGTCATCACTTGGGCCGTGTTCAAGGACGGATTCCGCGCCGCTGATACGTCTCAAACGTATCTATAATTTTTGATGGTTTCACGCTGTTATCTTGTCAACTTTGGATCTTTTGTTTACCTTTTATATCTTTTTTGGGACTAACTTATTAATCCAGTGCCAAGTGCCAGTTCCTGTTTTTTCTGTGTTTTTGACTCTTTTCAGATCTGATTTTAGAGCGGAGTCCAAAGGAATAAAATCCCCGATTTTTTTTTCCAGAACGGAAGAAGGTCGGGAGACTTGAGGGCCAAGGCAGGGGGCCCACAGGGAGCCCACAAGCCCTGTTGCCGCGACCAGGGGGCCCGCGGCAACCAGGCTTGTGGCCTCCCTGGCGCTCCCCTGCCCTAGCTCTTTGGCCTATAAATTCCCTAAAAATCCAGAAAAAATCAAGGCATCCACGAAAACACTTTTCCGCCGCCGCAAGCTTCCGTTTCCGCGAGATCTCATCTGGAGACCCTTCCCGGTGCCCTGCCGGAGGGGACTTTGGAGTTGGAGGGCTTCTACATCAACATCATCGCCTCTCCAATGACTCGTGAGTAGTCCACTTCAGACCTACGGGTTTGTAGTTAGTAGCTAGATGGCTTCTTCTCTCTCTCTTGGATCTTCAATACAAAGTTCTCCATGATCTTCCTGGAGATCTATCCGATGTAATCCTCTTTGGCGGTGTGTTTGTCGAGATCCGATGAATTGTGGATTTGTGATCAGATTATCTATGAATTATATTTGAGTCTTTGCTGATTTCTTATATGCATGATTTGATATCCTTGTAAGTGAAAGGACCACGATGACGCCTAGAGGGGGGTGAATAGGCTATTTAAGAACTTCTTCGGATTTGGCTTAATCCTAATGCGGAAATAAACTAAGTGGATACTTTTCAAGCACAAATCCTAAGTGCAATAGGCACCGCAACGTGCACGAACAACACGATCTATGAAGATGGACACAACACGGTTACTAACAAGCACAAGTAAGTTACACAAGCTTACTTGAGCTATATCACACGGCGAGTAGGTGAAAGACACAAGATACTAGATCACACTATAGCACACGATATATCAATAGTTGCAAGTGTGAACGTGTGGATATAGAGGGTATGCTTGAACGATTAATCTTGTACAAAGAAATAGCCAACACAGTATAATGAGCACAAACAATATGCAATGTATGTATGCTCAAGTAACACAAGTAAACCACAAGTAAGGAGTTAGGGTTAGGGATAACCAAGGTCACTGAGACAAAGATGTATCCCGATGTTCACTTCCTTGGAGGGAAGCTAGTCACCGTTAGAGAGGTGGATGTTACCACGAAGGCACACCAACGCCACGAAGGCTCACCCTATTCTCCCTTTGAGACAACACCACAAAGGCGCTTCCCAACCACTAGTGGTAAGCCTTTGAGGTAGCTTCCAAACCCTCACAAACTTTTCCGGGGGTAATCACACGGTTTGATTCCTCTCCAAAGAACTCCTACCGCCTAGGAGTCTCCAACCTCCAAGAGTATCAAGATCACGGGGAATGCTCAAAACTTGCTCAAATCTCAAATAGCTTGGGTTGAGAGGAGGAGAGGGATACGATCTATCTTTTGATTGGAACAACTCTCAAAGGGGCTCACAAATGCTCTTGGGATCTAAGATTTGGTGTGAGCAAATGTGTGTGAGGTAGAAATGTGTTCTTATGAAGATATGGCTATGTTGGACCCCCCCTCTCACGAAGTGGGAGGGGGTATATATAGTGGGGAGACTAAAGTAACCGTTGGGGTCACTTAAGTCTGACAGTGGTCGGACGTCCGATGGTTTCCAAACGTCCGACAGGCGTCGGACGACCGAAGGAGTGTTCATATCAGTTGGCCGCTGTGTAGTCGAACAGGGACCGGACGTCCGAAGAGAGGGTCGAATGTCCGAGAGTTCAACTCTGTTCAAGGGCACCAGATCTCCGAAAGCGGTCGGACGTCCGGCCCTCGGACGACCGGAGGAAGCCGGAAGTCTGAGGTTTTTGACTCTGGTGCAAGGCTCCGGATATCCGAAAGGGGTCGGACGTCCGGCCCTCGGACGTTCGGAGGAGGCCGGATGTCCGAGAAGTTTACTCTGGTATAGGGCTTCGGTTTTCCTAAGTGGTCGGCCGTCCGGCCCTCGGACGTCCGGAGGAAGCCGGATGTTCGAGATTTTGACTCTGGTATAAGGCTTGAGCAGAGAAGTAGAGATGTAGTTTTGAGCAAATTTATCACAATACCCAGTGATCCCCTCTTAATAGTGCACGATCCCTAAAGACTCAAGAATCATAAAAACAAGGGGTACCAATGATCTATACTTGCGTGTATACTTTTATTCGCTGATCATCACTCTGCACCACTAACGTCAAAGGAACCGATACCTTTGAGTTAGCCTTTCACTTGAGTTTGGTGTTGTTGTTCCTTCTTGACTCAAGTTTAAAGCAAGACATGATGAAGTCTTCAAGAAGGTCTCCCATACACAATGTGGAAAGCCTAGCTTGTGTATTCATCTTCATCTGTCCATCATGTGAGCATCCACAAGATTCAAGCATGTAGTACTCAGGAATGCTTATCTTGATCTTGTCCTTGTTAGCACATGAGCTTGTCCTTATCAACACATGATCATTAACAACAACTTAAAGGGGATTAGTGATTAGTTATCTACTCCCTCCGTTCCTAAATATAAGTCTTTGTAGAGATTTCACTAGTGAACTACATACGGATGTATATAGACATACTTTATACTATAGATTCAATCATTTTGATCCGTATGTAGACCCTTAGTGAAATCGCTTAAAAGACTTATATTTAGGAACGAAGGGAGTATATGTGTGTTGTCAGCAACACCAAAACACGATTAAGGGCATGACCGCACTTTCAATCTCCCCCTTTTTGGTAGTTGATGACAACATACATATAGCTCTCCAAAATAGTAATAAACATGTGTAGCTTAGGAGAGATTTGTTACGAGGCTCCCCCTGATTATATGCATGGTAAGAATGAATGGGAGAGTGAGATTTTTGTCAAAACTCCCCCTGATTATATGCATGGTAAAACAGGTAAATGCGGGAGCATCCCCTTAATATGTGTATCGAAGAAATCATATGGCAGCAGATCATCACATGGAGTAATAGAACAAAACATAATAGCATACGATGATGCACGGCATTCATACATAGTACATCATAGTCGTTTATCCATACATTATCGTAGTTCCACCATGCAAATTGAGTTCAAGAGCTAAAACTCCAAAGACTAAAACTAGGATACATTTCTCCCCCTTTGGCATCAAGTACCGAAAAGGGAGGCATCAGAAACATCCACAATGCTCAGAGATCATCAGCACCATCATCCTCATCATCCTCATCCTCAGGCAAGCCACTGCCACCAGCCTCGTCAAGAAAATCAGCCCACTCAGGACCAGATGGGAAGCCAAAATCGGAAGGAGGAATAGCAGGAAGAGCCTCATCGTCACTGACATCAAGATTGCCCGAGTCTCTCAGACGAGCCTTGAGGGCATTCTTGGAGGTGATGAGGCGCGAAACCACATCGTGGTTCTGAGCGCACTGGAAGGAGAACGCCTTCATCATGGAAGAATGGGCTTTGCCAATGAATTTGGCAAAGCAACTCAGAGAGGCAGAGCTGGATGAAGGAGTGTCTGACTGGGAAGCAGCAAGACGAGTGGAGGTGGATGGGGTTTTCCTATGAGCATAGTCATCCGCCATATGAGTGGGGATGACCCACTTGTGGTGCGTGTGAGTAGGAGCAAGTGGGAAAGCAGCAATAAAGTTGATGAAGGCCTGGATGAAGGGGGCATGAGGGAAGGCTCGCTTGTATTGAAGACTAGCGAGCCGAATCTCATGCCACAGAAAATGAGGCACATTTATCTTGCGCTTGGGAAAATCATGCAAGTGTGACATGATATCAATGCAGTAGCCGCTGCAGGTTCCCCTGTCACCCATCTTGGGGTAGATGGTGCAGATAACGCATTGAAAAATGATAAAGTTGTTGGAATTATGCCCTAGAGGCAATAATAAATGTATAGTTATTATTATAATTCCTGTATCAAGATAATAGTTTATTATCCATGCTATAATTGTATTGAATGAAGACTCATTTACATGTGTGGATACATAGACAAAACACCGTCCCTAGCATGCCTCTAGTTGGCTAGCCAGTTGATCGATGATAGTCAGTGTCTTCTGATTATGAACAAGGTGTTGTTGCTTGATAACTGGATCACGTCATTGGGAGAATCACGTGATGGACTAGACCCAAACTAATAGACGTAGCATGTTGATCGTGTCATTTTGTTGCTACTGTTTTCTGCGTGTCAAGTATTTGTTCCTATGACCATGAGATCATATAACTCACTGACACCGGAGGAAATCTTTGTGTGTATAAAACGTTGCAACGTAACTGGGTGACTATAAAGATGCTCTACAGGTATATCCGAAGGTGTTCGTTGAGTTAGTATGGATCGAGACTGGGATTTGTCACTCCGTGTGACGGAGAGGTATCTCGGGGCCCACTCGGTAATACAACATCACACACAAGCCTTGCAAGCAAAGTGACTTAGTGTAAGTTGCGGGATCTTGTATTACGGAACGAGTAAAGAGACTTGCCGGTGAAATAGATTGAAATAGGTATGCGGATACTGACGATCGAATCTCGGGCAAGTAACATACCGAAGGACAAAGGTAATGACATACGGGATTATATGAATCCTTGGCACTGAGGTTCAAACGATAAGATCTTCGTAGAATATGTGGGATCCAATATGGGCATCCAGGTCCCGCTATTGGATATTGACCGAGGAGTCACTCGGGTCATGTCTGCATAGTTCTCGAACCCGCAGGGTCTGCACACTTAAGGTTCGACGTTGTTTTATGCGTATTTGAGTTATATGGTTGGTTACCGAATGTTGTTCGGAGTCCCGGATGAGATCACGGACGTTACGAGGGTTTCCGGAATGGTCCGAAAATGAAGATTGATATATAGGATGACCTCATTTGATTACCGGAAGGTTTTTGGAGTTACCGGGAATGTACCGGGAATGACGAATGGGTTCCGGGTGTTCACCGGAGGGGGGGGGGGGCAACCCACCCCGGGGAAGCCCATAGGCCTTGGGGGTGGCGCACCTGCCCTTAGTGGGCTGGTGGGACAGCCCCAAGGGGGCCTATGCGCCAAGAGAAGGAAATCAAAGGAAAAGAAAAAAAGAGAGGGAGGAAGTGGGAAGGGAGGGGGACTCCTCCCACCAAACCAAGTCCAACTCGGTTTGGGGGGGGAGTCCTCCCCCCCTTGGCTCGGCCGACCCCTTGAGGGTCCCTTGGACCCCAAGGCAAGGTTCCCCTCCCTCTTCCTATATATATGGGGCTTTTAGGGCAGATTTGAGACGACTTTCTCACGGCTGCCCGACCACATACCTCCATAGTTTTTCCTCTAGATCGCGTTTCTGCGGAGCTCGGGCGGAGCCCTGCTGAGACAAGATCATCACCAACCTCCGGAGCGCCGTCACGCTGCCGGAGAACTCTTCTACCTCTCCGTCTCTCTTGCTGGATCAAGAAGGCTGAGATCATCGTCGAGCTGTACGTGTGCTGAACGCGGAGGTGCCGTCCGTTCGGTACTAGATCGTGGGACTGATCGCGGGATTGTTCGCGGGGCGGATCGAGGGACGTGAGGACGTTCCACTACATCAACCGCGTTCTCTAACGCTTCTGCTGTACGATCTACAAGGGTACGTAGATCACTCATCCCCTCTCGTAGATGGACATCACCATGATAGGTCTTCGTGCGCGTAGGAAAATTTTTGTTTCCCATGCGACGTTCCCCAACAAAAGTATGGAGACCGCCAGATAGACACTTGGTTGAGATCTTTCTGTTTTTCATCACCATCAAGTTCATGACGTGGTTTGAGAAGAGACCCACATGCCGCAATGGATTTGGGAGCATGGTTAGGGTCACTTTTGTGAATTTTGAAACCGGTGTGGGGAAAACCCAGAGCTACAACAAACTCCGCATAAGTGGTCCTAAACTCCGTATCAGAGGTCATCCAGCTAACGGAGTCATCAGAATGAAAGTAAAAAGTGGCATAGAATTGGTGGATGGCGCCACTGTTAAAATCGCACTTAAAGGCAAGGGGAGCATCTAGCCCCGAGGACTCAAGAAGCCCAATGGCACCCGGATATTTCGCCGGGTGAGTGCGGATGTGCTCAAGGTCAATGGAATGATGAACTGAAATACCTTTAGGAACTATGACAGTAGAGAAAATGTCCGCTTGGACATTTGTGCGAAACCGTGAATCCAGAGAATCACATTCAGCATCGAATTGGTTGACATCTCTACGGAAAGTAAAATAGGTGGATTTGGGTTTTTTGGTGAAGTCCGTGACTTCACGACCCAAGGAGGGAGGAGGCTCTAAGGAGATACGTCGAGCATCACCTGCTGGCTGTTCAGGAGGAGGCGGTGGCATATATGAGGGCCTGCGAGTCCCCGGCTTCGACACAGTCTTCCGAACGACAACGTATTCAGCACGTTCCTCCACTTCAAGTTCATCATGTTCCTCCGCTTCAAGCTCATCCTCGAAGTAAGAGCCATCATACGAGGAGATAGGTTGTGGAGGAGGACGCCGGGTGACCCGTTTGTAGGGACGGTGTGGTACATTGGTGTCATCCGATCCCATGCCAGGAGCGGCACGAGCGGATGAGCCAACAGAGTTCTTCTCGGCAGTGTGCCTAATCTTGGGCATGATTGGAAGGCCTACATGATTGGAAACCCAATGGGGAACGGTCACGTTCAAGACACATGAACGAACACATGAACTAGTGAGAAGGGGAACCAATCAAGAGGGAAACCGAGATTTACCTGCAGATCGGAAGGAGAAAGAAGAAATCGCGGGGTACAACTCCAATGGTGACTAGCGGCGGCTGTGGAGGGAGAGAGAGAGGGCACGTGGTGGCTAGGGCAAGGCCCAGCCCGCACCCCTCTATTTATAGAGGATCCCGATGTGTCGGACGTCCGATGGGTGTCTGACGTCCGGAGGGCATCAGCCGTTGGACGACCGACAGGTGCCGGACGTCCGGAGTGTGTCAGCCGTCGGACGTTCGAGACGCGTCGGACGTCCGAGAGGGAAGTAGGCAGAGGCAATTTCTGGAATCTTGATGATGAGGTGATTTGAGTGAATCGAGCGGAGGTAGCATCCAACAGTTATTTCATATAGTAACTATACCTTCCCATCGCTCGAACAGTGGAGTATGTGGTGGGTTTAACCACCAAGTTCAAGTGCTACATCGAGACAGGGACACTTAAGCATTTTTTGTCATGCTCATTGTGGTGAAGTGATAAGGAGCATTTTCGCGTGTGTAGCAACCAAGAGCCTCACAACTAACATATTTTGGACATGGTATGCTATAAATCTTCTAACTCGATTACTATGATAAGTGTGGGTCCAAAATACGGTCAGACGCATGAGTGCATAGTGTTATGCACAAGTTATCCTATCCTAAGAGCAAGGCACATGACACAAGGGCCATGGCACAAATTTGTCTCATACATATGACCATGAAGAGCTAAGAGAGCACCAACACTAAGCATTTCATCAGTGTGATTGACAAGGACATGCAGGAAATTACACAGTGGAAAAAGTATTATGTTCATGCGATGATGCAACCTACACAGGGTTGACTCTAATGTTATACATGCATGAAGTAAATACTTGTTACCGAAAAGCATTGATATGGCGTAGAAGTAGCGGAGTCCTGCCTTGACTCTAATTTCTTCGTGACCAGCACCACCAACTTCTTCTGAGAATAAGTCAAAATAGCAATGCTTCTCCAAAGTACCTAAACCACCATTCAAGTACAATATGGTCCCCAAACTCATTGGGTCCGAAGTTGTTAGTCCAACTACCATATATATAGGGTAAAATCACTTAATTATGTGCTCATAGATATAACTTTTACTTTCATGCACACCTTAACCTTTTAATGGATATGTCAGATTTACCATATACATATATTGGATCAAAGATACGATAGACAAGGCATGTGAATCTACACATAGTAGATATGCCTACACAAGCCTATCAAAAACCAAGAATATACAGATTGGACAAATGAACACATAACTGTTAATTACGGAACATTCATGTTGTCCAAGATGGATCATGGTGACAAATCAACATATGATAGCACCCCAAGTTCAACACATGAACCGGTCAAAGAATCAAACCATGTAAGGTATGCATTTTGCATAAACTTACATGCATGTCTCACTCCAGTAGATATATGAGTGTAGGTAATACGATTATAACTCCCACAACATTATAAAGTAAATAATACAACCTCAAACACATGCATGGGAGATTACCGGAAGACACATGAATTTCTCGGCAAGTTATGTAGGTCAAATGGAGGAAAGGCCGAAATAGGATGACCATGAAAACACTACCAAGCAAGAGATACCATGTGTGAGTGAACACAATGGTATTTGGAATTATCAGTGGTGGTAGATGCCAAACGAGCACACAAATCGTTTTATACTCACACAAGTGTGATATGGGAGTTTAGCCATAAGCATAATGTTTAGATACCATACATTAACATCCCAATTAGCTAGATCATAGTGTAGAGAAATAATTTGAAAGGCTTGCATCATATATGCCCTTCCTTCAAGTACGATCTAGCGACTAAGCCATGAGTATAGGTGTAGTAGAATGTCATACTCACGCACATCTAAGGGATTTAAACACCAAAAGGATTATTATGCGAATTAAGTCACGTGGAACACGACAAGCCACACAGTTATAGAATAACCCCATGTGGTAGATTCTGAGTGGCATACATGGGATGTTTATCTTACCAAGGGTTGTGACGTGCACAAAGCATATCACACTCCCTTAATGTGATAATCCATGTATTGATCATACAAGGCAATCAATCATCCAACTAAAGCTGATAAGTGGATGCCAATTTGAACTTCGGATGGCTTTGACATCCAACGAAATGATTGGATAATCTTGCACCGTGGATACTAGATGGAGTCCAATACATATATACACATTTTGGGTTAGTGATGTGCGTAGAGAAGAACACTCCCCCTTAATGTGATGAGTCATTAACATCTCAAAAGACTCGCACAACGGTGCAACTAGGATGCAAGTAATGATCAGGACAACACACAACTATATGACATACATAACGACCTACACATGATAGATAACACATAACAATCATACTAGTAGGCGCAACATGTCAAAGTACATGCTAGGTACCAAACCTAGACATGAGAAGGAGTGGGGCAGGCAACTTTCAATGTAAACAATTTAAGTACAAGTTACCGCAAAGAGGCACATTGGATATGGGATATGAGCTCGATAATACAAATGACTTGGCTTGAGATAATACAAATGATGAAGAGTCCTCAAATCTTCATTGTGTATCCAAGTCTCCAATGTCCTCCAAAGTCACCTATTGATCAAGTTTGAGCTTGTTGGTCCCCAACTACGTTGGATCCTAAGAGGTTAGTCACAATAGGCTTGGCAACCCAAATGGTTCTTTTCTTGACACCATTTTGAGTACCAACAAACTTGGCAAACACATTGCCAACCTTATCCTTCCTAAGGGAATATATATCATCAATAGTGATTGGGTTGGATAAGTTACCTCTCGTGCAAGACGAAGCGACGTGACCCTTCTCACGACATAAGTAGCAACATCTACCCTTTGCTTTCTTCCCAGTTGATTTCTCACCTCGGGGAGTGTTGGCTTGGGTCTTATTGGGAAGAGGCCTTCCTTCAACTTGTAGTTGAGTATGTGATTGAGTTTGTGGCCGCTTCCCTTGTTGTTGGTGACTTTGAGGCTTCGTCTTCAGAGGGCAAGATCTAACGTGGTGCCCTTTAACTTTGCACTTGAAGCAAATGATCTTGGCCGAATTCTTGACTTGTTCTAGGCCCCTCTTGTTCTTGTTGGAGTTTATTCCAACATCATTTTTGTCATTCGGAGATGTTTGATCACACAAGACGTTGTTGAGTGTGGACATCCCTTCATGACACTGTTCCAAGTCTTTCTTCAAAGAAGTGACTTGGGCCTTGAGCTCTTCGATTTCCTCTACACGGTTAGTATCAACGCAAGTACTAGAGGAAGTATAAGCTTCAGTGTTAGAGCAACAAGGCAATAAAAGTAATTCATCACACGAGGTAGCAACATTATGAGTAGACGAATTACGAGGACTAGCACATGGAAATATAGTACTTTGACTAGAAGTAGTGCCATTGTCCACATGAGGCTCACTTGATGTTACCTTGGTGATGATAGCCTCATGAGCTAACTTTTGCACATTATGGGATGTTATAAGATCGGCATGAGAGCTTGTGAGCATTACATGGTTTTCTTCCATTTTCCCATAATTGCTAGTTAGTAAATCAAGTTGAGCACGTAGCTCAACATTCTCCTTCAATGTTGATACTTCAAACGAGGTAGTGTTAGATGTACAAGTATCATCAACAATATGAGAGGAGAAAGTAGAAATTAGAGACTTCTCATGAGTAGATTGAAGCTC
Source organism: Hordeum vulgare subsp. vulgare (assembly GCF_904849725.1). Classification (NCBI taxonomy): domain Eukaryota; kingdom Viridiplantae; phylum Streptophyta; class Magnoliopsida; order Poales; family Poaceae; genus Hordeum; species Hordeum vulgare. Next base: position 432,047,719 of record NC_058519.1, on the reverse strand, counting down.
CTCATAGATCTTAGAGGTTTTGATGAGCTCTCCCTTGACATTATTGCATTCAAGGAGAAGGACCTGAAAATCCTTTTTAAGTTTATCATGAGCAACTTCAGTCTCTTCTTTTGAATATCTTAAGTCTCTACATGCTTGATGACTCTTCTCAAGTTCATGTTCAAGTTGTTCACTTTTAGCTTGTTCATGATTAAGTGAATCATTACAATTTTCAAAATAGGCAAGAACATCTTGGAATCTTTGAAGAGCGTTATTTTTAGCTTTATGAAGAATTTTACTGATCACATAGATATTTTCAGTCAAGTCATCATCCTCATCCTCATCGCAGATATCATCGTTATTGCACACAGAAGATGATACCTCATTATTACCTCTTGCCATGAGGCACATGCGAACTGGAGGAGTTGATGATGATTCTTTTGGTGAATCAGATTCTTCATTAGTCAACAGTACTTCATATTTCTTGATTTCCCTTAAGTGATTAGTCATAGAGCAACTAGGGAGAAACAAAATATTTTGATCAAGAGGACACGTGAGAGCAGGTATTTCACCACAGACATTTTTTTAGGGATCTTTAGGTGAAATGCATGACCTATCAGCACAATAATTTACACTATGTGTGGTGCTAGATATGCTCGTGTCCATAGAGGCTATGACATTTTCATCAACACATACTTCTTCACTTACCATGTCATTACCTTGTGAGGTTGAAGATGCTGAGGTGTTCAAGCAATCGGATATGGAAGTAGTGGTGGACTCTTCATGATCGAAAAGAGTGAAGAGCTCATGCACCAACTCCTTCATCATAATATTGTCTTCATCAAAATAGGACCCACCATATATATCTTCAAGTTTGGTCCAAACTTCATGAGCTGACTTGCAAGTTGAGATAGACTTAAACACTTCAAGACTTATGGTTTGATGAATGGCAAGAAAAGCCTCACAATCAAGATACATTTCATTAGTAGATGAAGATGCATCATCCTTTTTGTCGGCAATCCCTACAAGAACAATTCGTAAAGTATTTTGGCCCATGGCACGAAAGTGATGAAGCATACGAATTCTCCATAGGGTATAATTTGTGCCATCAAAGTCAAAGGTGTCATTGTGCACTAATCCAATAGTCGACATCGATACTCTCTAGGTCGTGAAACCTAATTAAAGAGAGACCTTGCTCTGATACCAATTGAAAGGACCACGATGACGCCTAGAGGGGGGTGAATAGGCTATTTAAAAACTTCTTCGGATTTGGCTTAATGCTAATGCGGAAATAAACTAAGAGGATACTTTTCAAGCACAAATCCTAAGTGCAATAGGCACCGCAACGTGCACCAACAACACGATCTATGAAGATGGACACAACACGGTTACTAACAAGCACAAGTAAGTTACACAAGCTTACTTGAGCTATATCACACGACGAGTAGGTGAAAGACACAAGATACTAGATCACACTATAGCACACGATATATCAATAGTTGCAAGTGTGAACGTGTGGATATAGAGGGTATGCTTGAATGATTAATCTTGTACAAAGAAATAGCCAACACAATATAATGAGCACAAATAATATGCAATGTATGTATGCTCAAGTAACACAAGTAAACCACAAGTAAGGAGTTAGGGTTAGGGATAACCAAGGTCACTGAGACAAAGATGTATCCCGATGTTCACTTCCTTGGAGGGAAGCTAGTCACCATTAGAGAGGTGGATGTTACCACGAAGGCACACCAACGCCATGAAGTCTCACCCTATTCTCCCTTTGAGACAACACCACGAAGGCGTTTCTCAACCACTAGTGGTAAGACTTTGAGGTGGCTTCCAAACCCTCACAAACTTTTCCGGGGGTAATCACACGGTTTGATTCCTCTCCGAAGAACTCCTACCGCCTAGGAGTCTCCAACATCCAAGAGTAACAAGACCACGGGGAATGCTCAAAACTTGCTCAAATCTCAAATAGCTTGGGTTGAGAGGAGGAGAGGGAGACGATCTATCTTTTGATTGGAACAACTCTCAAAGGGGCTCACAAATGCTCTTGGGATCTAAGATTTGGTGTAAGCAAATGTGTGTGAGGTAGAAATGTGTCCTTATGAAGATACGGTTGTATTGGACCCCCTCTCACGAAGTGGGAGGGGGTATATATAGTGGGGAGAGTAAAGTAACCGTTGGGGTCACTTAAGTCTGACAGTGGTCGAACGTCCGACGGTTTCCGGACATCCGACAAGCGTCGGACGACCGAAGGAGTGTTCATATCAGTTGGCCACTGTGTAGTCGAACAGGGACCGGACGTCCGAAGAGAGGGTCGGATGTCCAAGAGTTCAGCTCTGTTCAAGGGCACCGAATTTCCGAAAGCGGTCGGACGTCCGGCACTCGGACGACCGGAGGAAGCCGGAAGTCCGAGGTTTTTGACTCTGGTGCAAGGCTCCGGATATCCGAAAGGGGTCGGACGTCCGACCCTCGGACGCCCGGAGGAGGCCGGATGTCCGAGAAGTTGACTCTGGTATAGGGCTCCGGTTTTCCGAAGTGGTCGGGCGTCCGGCCCTCGGACGTCCGGAGGAAGCCGGATGTCCGAGATTTTGACTGTGGTATAAGGCATGAGCAGAGAAGTAGAGATGTAGTTTTGAGCAAATTTATCGCAATACCCAGTGATCCCCGCTTAATAGTGCGCGATCCCTAAAGACTCAAGAATCATAAAAAGAAGGGGTACCGATGATCTTTACTTGCGTGTATACTTTTATTCGCTGACCATCACTCCGCACCACTAACGTCAAAGGAACTGATACCTTTGAGTTAGCCTTTCACTTGAGTTTGGTGTTGTTGTTCCTTCTTGACTCAAGTTAAAAGCAAGACATGATGAAGTCTTCAAGAAGCTCTCCCATACACAATGTGGAAAGCCTAGCTTGTGTATTCATCTTCATCTGTCCACCATGTGAGCATCCACAAGATTCAAGCATGTAGTACTTAGGAATGCTTATCTTGATCTTGTCCTTGTTAGCACATGAGCTTGGCCTTATCAACACATGATCATTAACAACAGCTTAAAGGGGATTAGTGATTAGTTATCTATATGTGTGTTGTCAGCAACACCAAAACAAGATTAAGGGCATGACTGCACTTTCAGTAAGTCTCTCCGAGTCTTGGGTTTTGTTTGGCCAACTAGATCTATGATTCTTGCAATGGGAGAAGTGCTTGGTTTTGGGTTCATACCGTGTGGTGACCTTACCTAGTGACAGAAGGGGCAGCAAGGCACGCATCGTGTTGTTGCCATCAAGGGTAACAAGATGGTCTTTTATCGTAGATATGAGATTGTCCATCTACATCATGTCATCTTGCTTAAGGCGTTACTCTATTCTTTTGTACTTAATACACTAGATGCAGGCTGGATAGCGGTCGACGTGTGGAGTAATAGTAGTAGATGCAGAAAGTATCGGTCTACTTGTTTTGGACGTGATGCCTATAGATATAATCATTGCCTTAGATAACGTCACGACTTTGCGCGGTTCTATCAATTGCTCGACAGTAATTCGTTCACCCACCGTCTACTTGCTTTCATGAGAGAAGCCACTAGTGAACACTACGACCCCCGGGTCTATTCACAACTATCATTTCCGCTTTCACTTTTACTTTGCTTGTTTACTTTTTTGCTTTTAGTTCTCACTTTGCAAACAATCTATAAGGGATTGACAAACCCTTCATAGCATTGGGTGCAAGCTCTTTGTGTTTGTGCAGGTACTTGTGACTTGACGAGATCCTCCCACTGGATCGATGCCTTGGTTCTCAAAACTGAGGGAAATACTTACCGCCGCTGTGCTACATCACCCTTTCCTCTTCAAGGGAACACCAACGCAAGGCTCCAAGGCCGCGGGGAAATCCTTTGCATATTTGCCTAGGAAGTCCCTAAAGGCGTAGTCGCAGCAGCAGGATTCTTGGCGCCGTACCAGGGAAGGTGTGTTGTTGCAGTAGTAGAAGGATTTCTGGCGCCGTTGCCGGGGAGGATCAAGTCAAGAATAGTCTCTCGTCAACGTGTTGATTTCTGGCGCGGGGAGGCGATCTATCCAAGTAGGTGTCACAAACTCATCTCTTGCATTTACCTTTTTTGCCAGTTGCCTCTCGTTTTCCTCTCCCCCACTTCACATTTGCCATTTTCATTTGCCTTTCTCCCTTGCCGTTTCCTTTTGCCTTTTGCCTTTTTGCCGTTCTCTTTTGCCCGCCTACTTCCTGCTCATTTATGTGTGGGATAGTCCATCAATGGCTACACCCACCACTCCAAACGATACCCCTGAGAACGAAGTTCTCAATTTCAGGCAGAATGAGGAAGAAAATTTAAAGGACGCTTGGCACAGGATTTGCAATGCTCAAAGTAGATCTACTCGTAAGCAATCCACTACCGTTCTTCTTCGCAATTTTTATGTTGGAATCTCTACTTGGAATAGGTATATCCTTGATACCATCGTAGGCGGGAATTTTTTGGGGAGCCATATTGTTGACTCCTATGGAGCTATCATGAATTTTGTAGGCTCACCCCCGCTCATGGTTAATGGAACCACCTTGACCTTGGAACACGTGATGCAAAGGCTTGACGCTATTGAAAACAAAAGTGCCACAATTGAACTTATTGAGAGTTTGGACAGAAAGATCCACAATCACATTACTCAGTACGGATCCAAAGTGGGAATGGTCTTGAAAAATTTAAGGGAGAAGGAACCTATAGTTAATGATTCCTCTAGAATTGGCAAACTAGAAGATGTCATAACCAACTTGGGTTCCGCTTTTGCCGCTATGCAAAATACTCCAAATCTCACTCTCAAAAAGACCGTCAAGTCTGTTTTTGTTCCTAAAGCTAGTGGTGAGTCATCCAATAAAGATGAAGATCTTAAGATGATAAATGATCACGCTACTTATGGTTTGAGCACCAAGGATGACTATACGTGATTTCATCACCTTTTGCATAGCTAAGGGCGTTAAACAATAGCGCTTGTTGGGACGCAACCCAACAAATCTGTACTTTTTCTTTCTGTTTTGTGTTTTCCACACTTCCATAATTCTGTTATAATTGTGTTTTTTGTGTTTCTTTTTGCGTTTTTGACAAGAGAAACCGTTATGATTAGTCTTGGGGATGATCGTTTGGTCATGCTGGAAAAGACAGAAACTTTCTGCTCACGAAAAGAATTTTCATTTTTTTTCTGTAAGAGATTTTGAGTTGATTCTTTTTGCTTATGATTTCTACGCAAATTATTCATACTTTAGTAATTTTTCAGAATTGTTGAAGTACCAGAAGTATACGAAGTATACAGATTGCTACAGACTGGTCTGCTGTTAACAGATTCTGTTTTTGTTGAGTTGGTTGCTTATTTTGATGAAACTATTGATAGTATCGGGGGGTATTAGCCATGGAAGATTGAAAATACAGTAACCCAACATAAACATAAGTATAATTTAAGTTTGCTATAGTACCTAAGGAAGTGGTGGTTTGCTTTCTTATACTAATGATATCACGAGTTTCTGTTTAAGTTTCGTGTTGTGAAGTTTTCAAGTTTTGGGTGAAGTTCTTATGGACAAAAAGATAAAGAGTGGCAAGAGCTCAAGCTTGGGGATGCCCAAGGCACACCAAGTTGATTCAAGGATGCCGTAAAAGCCTAATCTTGGGGATGCCCCGGGAAGGCATCCCCTCTTTCGTCTTCAATCCATCGGTAACGTTACTTGGGGCTATATTTTTATTCACCACATGTTATGTGTTTTGCTTGGAGCGTCTTGTATCGTAGGAGTCTTTTATTTTTGTTGTGTCACAATCATCCTTGCTGCACACCTAGAGAGAGAGACATGCACTCACCGTGATTTTGTCGAGCTTCACTTATATCCTTTGGTTAGACAATTCAGCTCACATGTGCTTCACTTATATCTTTTGAGCTAGTTGCTTTTGCTCTATGTGCTTCACTTATATCTTTTAGATCACGGCGGTGCGTGGCTTGGTAGTTGATCTATGCTATGAAAGTAGTCTCAAAAGGGGTAGTTATCCAAAGGGATATGAAAACTTCCACCTTCATGTGCATTGAATAGTTAGAGAAGTTTGATTCATCTCAATCAGTTTTGAGTTGTGGTTGTGGTAATATTGAAGTTATACTAGTAAGGTGTTGTGGATCTAGAAATACTTGTGTTGAAGTTAGTGATTCCCGTAGCATGCACGTATGGTGAACCGCTATGTGATGAAGTCTGAGCATGATTAGTCTATTGATTGTCATCCTTTGTGTGGCGGCCGGGATCGCGCGATGGTTTATACCTACCAACCCTTCCCCTAGGAGTATCGTGACGCCCTCGATTTAATCGTACGCTAACCATACACGCAAATGCGTACGATCAAACCCAAGGACTCACGGGAAGATATCACAACACAACTCTAGACACAAATAAAAATAACATCAGCTTCATATTACAAGCCAGGGGCCTCGAGGGCTAGAATACGAAAGCTCGATAAACACACGAGTCAGCGGAAGCAACAAATATCTGAGTACAGACATAAACATGGGGTGCCTTAGAGAAGGCTAGCACAAAAGATACAACGATCGAACGAGGCGAGGCCTCCTGCCTGGGAACCTCCTAACTACTCCTGATCATCAGCGGCCTCCACATAGTAGTAGGCACCGTCGGGGTAGCAGTCGTCGGCGGCGGGGACCTCCATCTCCTGGGCTCCAACATCTGGTCGCAGCAAACGGATCAAGGGGACAAGAGGGAAGCAAAGCAGCGGTGAGTACTCATCCAAAGTACTCGCAAGTCTTACATCAGAACTATTCTAATTATGCATCAGTATCAAAGAAGGGGGTTATATGTGGACTGACTGCAGCAATGCGAGAATAGAGAGAGAAGGCCTAGTCCTATCGAAGACTAGCATCTTCAGGGTCTTGCAGCAATAGACGAGAGTAGAACAGGGGTAAAACATTAATAGTCATATTGTTGCAGCAGTATTAAAGTGAGATCACGTCTAAAGATCCTCCCTCGACTCCCTGCGAGGAAGCAATCCCGAGGCAAACTAATGATCCAGTTAAGTAACAATTGTAGTTGTAAAAGATCGGGGCACAACTCCAAGTCGTCCTGTAACCGTGGACACGGCTATCCGAATAGTTAATTTTCATCCCTGCAGGGGTGCACCACATGTCCCGTCACGCTCGATAACACTCTGGCCGGACATACTTTTCTGGGTCCTGCCCGGCCTCGGAATATTGACACGTCGCAGCCCCACCTAAGACTAATCAGAGAGGCCAGCCCGCCGGTCTAACTCCTAAGCACAAAGGGTTCGTGGGCCCAGTTCCCCTTCACGCTCCTGCACGTGGCGTGGGCGGCCGACGTCAGTCCTAGCATCCCTTAATCACAAGCGCGATGCATCTCGGGACCACTCGGGCGCGCGCCGCTACATTGCTGGCATCTGAAAAGCTTCGGCTGATACCGCGACGCCGAGTACCCATAATTCTTCCCGCGTAGCCGGTTAGTGCGAAAAGGTCTCCGACCCACCCAGATCAAATACCCAAATCCAATAACATTTTAATTAGGCCAGCAACACAGTCTCACGGGAATCCACCCGTCTTACAACTAATCACCAATGATCCCAGTAACATGGTCGAGTAACTGTGTGGTTGTAACATCGGGGGGAACCCGAGGTATCACCCTCGTTGGATTCCGAACGATGTACCCGTCAAGGTGGGCTTAGAGGAATCACCCTCGGGGGTCCTACACTCGCGGGGTGGCACGACAGAGACGTCATCGGGAATGGTGAAAGAGGAATCACCCTCGATAACCACGACCGACTAGCTATACTACAGAGATATCATCAGGAGTACTTAGCGAGGTGTCACCCTCGGTACCCGATAGTATCTTTGTAGCGTCGTACAACGAAGGGGGGTGTATGTGCTGTGTCGGGTCTGGCTCGTCGATCAGAGATCGAGATTTGAAAACAAGCGGGACAACTGAACTACGGGGCCAGAGGGGATGACTGCTCCACCTATACTAGGCATATTTAAAGTACAGGACTGAAAGTAGCAGTTCATCAAAAATAGGCTATGCATCAGATATAGGAGCTAACTACAATAGTAGCAAAATACTAATGCAAGCAGTAGGAAGGAAGACATAGGCGATATAGGAATGATCAAGGGGAATTTGCTTGCCTTGCTGCTCTGCGTCAAAGGACTGATCGGCAGGGTCGTAGATGTACCCGGCAGCAGCGTCAGTCTCGGGGTCTACCGGTAAGAAGAGGGGGAAGAAACAATAAATAATAGCACCGATGCAACACAAAGCATGACATGGCAAGATGCACGCTAGACATGAGCTAACGCAGCAACATTCGTCATAGACGGGTCGGAAGAATATCTGACGATATTTTCCGGGTCTCGGGCTACTACCGGTTATACTGGAAACGATGGAAAGGTTCCAAGTTTGCTATGCTAGGGACGCGTGACACACGAACGGGCTGTGTATCCGGGTTCGTCTCGTTTTGCTGATCAACTTTCATGTTGAAAATATTTTGATCTGACTTATGGATTATTTAATATTAATTTTTAAAGTTTTATTAAATAATTAGGGATTAAAAACAGATTTAACTATTTTAATAAAATCCTATTATGACATCATCGCGATGTCAGGCTGGCATCAGCAGTTGACTGGTCAACTGACCATCGGGTCCCGAACGTCATAGGCACAAGTTTTTATTAAGATTAATTATTAATTAATCAGATTAATTTAGTGGGGGACCCACGTGTCATACTCTAATTATTCTAATTAATTAATTTTAACTAATATATCTATTTATTTATATAATAAAAACATTATTTTTATTTTTATTTTAACTATCGCGTGGGGCCTCCCTGTCATAGACAGCGGGTGCGTTGGCCCCACCGGTAAGTGACCTAAGGCTATTTACTCATTTTTTACAGATACATAACCGTGCAAATATCGTATTCCTCCAAATATCCGCATACGCAAATACATACATCGCATCTCATACATACATACATACGCAATACATATATTTCTTTTTCTTCTATCAAAACTCTCATCTCCCTCTCTGTTAACAGAGAGACAGAGAACACAACTCTGTGCTACTCAACATAGGAGAGCACGTTCTTCAAATCCTCCTACCGGTCACTACCGTCGACGGATCGGGGTCCCGTTTGCCGGAACGGAACCGGGACGGTGAGGGGAACGCGACGGTGGGAGGAGCCCGAGGAGGGGCTCACCAACGTTTATGAGACGGCCCGATGAAGCCGGAGTTCGCGGGAGAAGCGGGGTTGACGGCAGTGATGACGCGGTGGTGGTGATGCCGGTGAGGACGGTGGTGATGGTGGTGACGCGTCGGCGAGGGCCTCCCGGAGCCGTGGTGGTGGTGGTCGCCGGAGTTGGTGAAGGGGGGCGGCCGATGGTGGGGGTCTCAGGTGCCGGGGGGAGCAGGAGGGGGAACGCCGGAGGGGCCGACCGACGGGATGGGGAGGGCCCCGACCGCCGGATCCGGAGGGGTGGTGGCCGGCTCTAGGGGAGAGGCGAGGTGGCCGGTCGGGGTGGGGATGGAAGGCCGGTGGAGTGGGGAGAGGAGAGGGAGGCCGGCGGTGGAGGCGTAGGGGAGGGGCTCGCCGACCCGGGGTAGAGGGGCCGACGGGGGGGGGGGGGGGGGGCGCCGGCGGGAGGACCTGGGAGGGAGGAGGCGACGTGGGAGTGGAGGCCTCGGTGGGAGAGAGGGAGTTCGTGGGGGGGCGGTTCTCGCGAGGGGGACGCTGGGAGGGAGTCACGAGAGAGAGAGAGCCCCTCGTGGGGAGCTGTCGGTGGGGGGTGGGATCGAGAGGCAGGGGGGTCGTGGGGGGGGGGGTGGCGACGCTGCCAGGGGGAGGAGGGAGCGAGGCAGGGCAGGGGGGTGCCTCGCCCTAGGGTTTGAGGGAGGGGGCGCGGGGTGGGTTGGCCAGTTGGGCCTCTTGGCCCAGCTCGGCCAGGGGGGTGGGGGTTTCTTTTCCTTTTTGTTGTTGTTGTTGTTTTGTTTTGTTTTATTCTGCCTTTTCCTTTTCTATTATTTCTTTCTTTCAAATTTCTTTTCTTTTCTTTCTTTCATTATTTATTCTACTATTTGATTTTTCTTTTTAAATATTTTTTTATACTTCCTTTTATCACTATGATTTTCTTAATACTTTCTTTTTACATATATATTCTTTTGATATTTAACATGAATTTATAAAATACTTTTCTTTTGTTTTCAAATTTTGGATCCGGATAGACTTGAATCAACGCGGGTCTGAGATGGGAATTCGATGACGTGGCATCATTAGCGGGTGATCACTGTAGCTTAATTACAATAATTACTGTTGCAAAAGTCGAGGATGTCACAAGTATGCGTTGAATGCTTTGTTTCGATTACTACTAAAACATTTGCAACAAGTATATGAGTTCTTCATGACTAATGTTGAGTCCATGGTTTAGATGCACTTTCACCTTCCACCATCACTATCTTCTTTAGTGTCGTGCAACTTTAGCCGGTGCACAAAACCCACCAATAGCCTCCCTCAAAACAACCACCATACCTACCTACTATGGCTTTTTCAAAGCCATCCTGAGATATATTGCCATGCAACTACCACCATGACATGTGCCACCACTTCTACATTGCCATTGCATGATCATAAGATAGCTAGCATGATGTTCCCATTGATGTCTATGCCATGCTAGATCATTGTCACGGTACACTACCGAAGGCATTCCATATAGAGTCATCATTGCTCTAAGTTTTGAGTTGTAAGTGTGATGATCATCATTGATGGAGCATTGTCCCATGTGAGGAAATAAAAGAGGCCAGCGAAGCCCATTTACAAAAAGAGGCCAAAGATGCCCACCAAAAAAAAGAGGCCAAAGAGCCCACCAAAAAAATGAGAGAAAAAGAGAGAAGGGACAATGCTACTATCTCCTTTCCACACTTGTGCTTCATGTTAAGCACCATGATCTTCATGATTAAGAGTTTCTCGTTTTGTCACCACCATATAGCTAGTGGGAAATTTTCATTATATAACTTGGCTTGTATATTCCAATGATAGGCTTCCTCAAATTTGCCTTAGGTCTTCGTGAGCAAGCAAGTTGGATGCACACCCACTAGTTTTATTTAAGAGCTTTCACATACTCTTAGCTCTAGTGCATCATTTGTATGGCAATCCCTACTCATTCACGTTGATATCTATTGATGAGCATCTCCATAGCTCATTGATATGCCTAAGTCAATGTGACCATATTCTCCTTGTTTGTCTTGCAACCTCCACCACACTCCACACCACTTATAGTGCTAAAACCATGGCTCACGCTCATGTATTGCATGAGAGTTGAAAAGGTTTGAGAAAGTAAAGGTGTGAAAACAATTACTTGGCCAATATCGGGGTTGTGCATGATTTAAATTCGTTGTGCAAGGATGATAGAGCATAGACAGACTATATGATTTTGTAGGGATGACTTTCTTTTGGCCTTGTTATTTTGAAAGTTCATGATTACCTTGCTAGTTTGCTTGAATTATTATTGTCTCCACGTCAATAGCAAACTATTGTTTTGAATCTAATGGATCTGAACATTCACGTCACATAAGAGGAGTTACAAAGGACATCTATGCTAGGTAGCATGAAAGCATCAAAAAATCATTCTTTATCACTTCCCTACTCGAGGACGAGCAGGAGTTAAGCTTGGGGATGCTTGATACGTCTCAAAGGTATCTATAATTTTTGATGGTTTCACGCTGTTATCTTGTCAACTTTGGATGTTTTATTTACCTTTTATATCTTTTTTGGGACTAACTTATTAATCCAGTGCCACTTCCTGTTTTTTGTGTGTTTTTGACTCTTTTCAGATATGATTTTGGAACAGAGTCCAAACGGAGTCCAAACGGAATAAAATCCCCGAAATAAATTTTTCCAGAACGGAAGAAGATTGGGAGACTTGAGGGCCAAGGCAGGGAGCCCACAAGCCCTGTTGCCGCGGCCAGGGGGGCCCGCGGCAACCAGGCTTGTGGCCTCCCTGGCACTCCCCTGCCCTAGCTCTTTGGCCTATAAATTCCCTAAAAATCCAGAAAAAATCAGGGCATCCATGAAAACACTTTTCCGCCACCGCAAGCTTCCGTTTCCGCGAGATCTCATCTGGAGACCCTTCCCGGTGCCCTGCCGGAGGGGACTTTGGAGTTGGAGGGCTTCTACATCAACATCATCGCCTCTCCAATGACTAGTGAGTAGTCCACTTCAGACCTACGGGTCCGTAGTTAGTAGCTAGATGGCTTCTTCTCTCTCTTGGATCTTCAATATAAAGTTCTCCATGATCTTCATGGAGATCTATCTGATGTAATCCTCTTTGGCGGTGTGTTTGTCGAGATCCGATGAATTGTGGATTTGTGATCAGATTATCTATGAATTATATTTGAGTCTTTGCTGATTTCTTATATGCATGATTTGATATCCTTTTAAGTCCCTCCGAGTCTTGGGTTTTGTTTGGCCAACTAGATCTATGATTCTTGCAATGGGAGAAGTGCTTGGTTTTGGGTTCATACCGTGTGGTGACCTTTTCCAGTGATAGAAGGGGCAGCAAGGCACGAATCGTGTTGTTGCCATCAAGGGTAACAAGATGGGCTTTTATCGTAGATATGAGATTGTCCATCTACATCATGTCATCTTGCTTAAGGCGTTACTTTGTTCTTTTGGACTTAATACACTAGATGCATGCTGGATAGCGGTCGACGTGTGGAGTAATAGTAGTAGATGCAGAAAGTATCGGTCTACTTGTTTCAGACATGATGCCTATAGAAATAATCATTGCATAGATATCGTCACGACTTTGCGTGGTTCTATCAATTGCTCGACAGTAATTTGTTCACCCACCATCTACTTGCTTTTATGAGAGAAGCCACTAGTAAACACTACGGCCCCCGGGGATGATGACCATTAAGAATCAGGAATTCCGAGCCTTAAGGCAAGGCAGTGGATCAGTCAAGGAGTATTTGCAGAAGTTCAACCTTCTATCAAGGTATGCACCTGAAGATGTCAGCACTGAGGCTGCCAAAGTGGAGCGCTTTATGGAAGGACTGCAACAGTCACTCCAATATCAACTGGTTGTTTGTGAATGTCGGACCTTCAATGACCTGGTTAATAAGGCTCTTATGTTGGAAGACAAGCGTCGTGCAATGGACGACACCCGTAAGCGCAAGCTAATAAGTAGTGGAGGACCGATCAACTCAAAACCACGACCATGGCAGTCAGCCCCAGCAAGACCCAACTATCAGCAGCAGCAGTACAAGCACCCAACATTTCGCCAGAATTACGAACCTCAGCAAGTCAGCGTCAAGCCATCAAGCACTCCGCCAAACAACGGTGGGAGCAAGACCAATCCTCCAGCGCAAGTTACCTGTTTCGGGTGTGGACAACGAGGGCACTTTTCTAGGCAGTGCCCCAATAAGAAACCCGATGTTCCGCGCCCTAATGCGCCAAATCCAGGCCAAGGAGCACCAGGGAGGAACCAGGCTCCCCGCAATCAGCAGTATCACAACAAGGGGCGGATTAATCATATTTCTGCGGAAGAGGCACACGAAGACCCAGACTGCATTTTGGGTACGTTCCTCATCAACTCTACCCCAGCAACAGTATTGTTTGATTGTGGTGCTTCGCATTCCTTTGTTACGCAAAAGTTTGCGGAGAAGTGTGGACTAGAACCTACCTTGCTTCGTGGGCATATGGCAATTCAAACCGAGGGAGCAGTTTTGAGAACCAACCTAGGGTGTAGGAAGGTTGGGATAGTTATCAATGGGACGAGCTTCTCAATGGATCTCATTGTGCTTAAGTCGCAAGGCCTAGAAGTAATCCTCGGTATGGACTGGTTGGCCAAGCATCAGAGTATCTTGGACTGTGCTAACAGGGCCATTACCATGATAAGTGACCAAGGGGTCAAAGTCAAGTATGTCTCTGAGCCAGTACCCACTCGAGTGCCACGAGTTAACAGCCTATCAGAGGAAGGACTCGACTGAGTGCCAATAGTCTGTGAGTACCCGGATGTCTTTCCTGATGAGCTACCAGGGATGCCTCCTGACCGAGACATCGAGTTCATCATCGAACTCATGCCCGGATCAAGGCCTATCTACAAGAAGCCTTACAGGATGGGATCCGAAGAGCTAGCGGAGTTGAAGAAGCAACTGGATGAGCAACTCAGGAAGGGGTTTATTCGTCCAAGTGCGTCACCTTGGGGATCACCTGTTCACTTCGTGTCCAAGAAGGATGGGAAAATCCGACTATGCGTCGATTACCGATCACTCAATGAGGTCACGATCAAGAACAAGTATCCACTCCCCAAGATTGAAGACTTTTTTGGCCAGCTTAATGGAGCAAAGGTATTCTCCAAGATCGACTTTCGATCTGGATATTACCAACTAAAGATTCGACCCGAAGACATTCCGAAGAGGGCATTTGTGACCCGGTACGGTCTGTACGAATGCACTGTCATGTCCTTCGGATTGACAAATGCCCCAGCTTACTTCATGTACCTCATGAATAAGGTCTTCATGGATTATTTGGAAAAGTTTGTCATTGTATTCATTGACGACATATTAATCTTTTCCAAATCTGAAGAAGAGCATGAGCAACACTTGAGGTTAGTATTGGAAAAGCTTCGAGGGCACCAACTGTATGCCAAGTTCAGCAAATGCCAGTTTTGGCTGAACGAAGTTGGATTCCTAGGTCATACCATGACAACAAGTGGATTGGCAGTTGATCCCTCTAAAATTACCATGGTAACCAACTGGGAATCGCCAATCGACGTGAAGGAAGTTAGGAGCTTTCTCGGACTCGTAGGGTACTACCGCAAGTTCGTGGAAGGATTCTCCCGCATCGCGCGACCTATGACTCAGCTCTTGAAGAAAGGCAAGAAGTTCGAATGGACGCCAGAATGTGAGGCAAGCTTCCAAGAGTTGAAGAAGAGGCTAACCACCGCTCCGGTATTGGCCACTCCAGATATCAGCAAGGAGTTCGTGATATACTGTGATGCCTCCAGGACCGGGCTAGGTGGGGTTATAATGCAGGATGGCAGGGTCGTGGCATACTTGTCATGGCAACTGCGCCCGCATGAGGAGAATTATGCCACCCATGATCTCGAGTTGGCAGCAGTAGTGCATGCCCTGAAGACATGGCGGCATTACCTTCTGGGGAAGCGATGTGAAATATACACCGACCACAAGAGTCTGAAGTATATTTTCACCCAAAGGGAATTGAATATGAGGCAACGGAGATGGTTGGAGTTAATCAAAGACTACGACCTCAACATTCAATATCACCCCGGTAAGGCAAATGTAGTGGCCGACGCCTTGAGTCGGAAGACCAACACCTTAAACATCATGCTTAAGGAAAGGCAGCCCGCCTAATACGAAGAATTGGAAAACTTCGGGCTGGAACTGGTGGAACCAGGATTCCTAGATAATCTCGAAGTCAAACCAACGCTGGAAGACGACATCAAGGAGGCCCAGAAGGGTCACAAGAGCATCGAAGGTATCAAGAAGAAGATTCCAGAAGGCAAGGCCCCAGGATTCTTGGAGGATGATCAAGGAGTGGTGTGGTTTGGGAAACGTTTATGCGTACCCAACAAGGCCGAACTCAAGGAACTCATCCTACGGGAAGCTCACGATACACCCTACTCCATTCACCCCGGTGGTACCAAGATGTATCAAGATCTCCGAAAATGATTTTGGTGGCACGGCATGAAGAGGGAAATCGCGTCGTATGTGGCCAAGTGCGATGTGTGTCAGCAAGTTAAGGCTGAGCATCAACAGCCCGCAGGACTGCTACAACCTCTTCAAGTGCCGAAATGGAAGTGGGACAAGGTAGGGATGGATTTCATTACCGGTCTACCAAGGTCTAGCAAGGGCCATAACTCGATATGGGTCATTGTCGACCATTTGACCAAGGTGGCCCATTTCATCCCTGTCAACACCACATATGACGGGAACAAGTTGGCTAGTCTCTATATCGAGCGCATAGTAAGCCTTCATGGAGTTCCCAGGAGATTGTATCTGACCGAGGCACGCAGTTCACCTCAAGGTTTTGGAGGAAACTTCAGGAAGCCCTCGGTACCAAGCTCTCTTTCAGTACCGCCTTCCACCCGTAGACGGGAGGACAGACGGAAAGGGTAAATCAGATACTCGAAGATATCCTCTGCGCATGTGTCCTAGCGCATGGAGCCAAATGGGAAGACTTTCTGCCGTTCGCTGAGTTTTCATACAACAACAGCTACCAGTCTAGTCTCCAGATGGCCCCGTTCGAAGTGCTATACGGACAAAAATGCCGCACCCCGCTCAACTGGTCAGAAACCGGAGACGGGCTGATTTTCGGACCAGAAGTTTTGCACCGGGCAGAAGAGAAGGTGCAATTAGTCCAAGAAAATCTGAAGGCATCCAAGTCGCGACAAAAGAGTTATGCGGACTCTCGCCGCAGGAATGTGGAGTTCATTCCCGGAGATCTGGTGTACCTCCGAGTCAGACCTCTTAAGGGAACCAAGCGTTTCCACGTTAAGGGGAAGCTCGCTCCAAGGTTCATTGGGCCATTCAAGATCACGGCAAGACGTGCAGAGGTCGCTTATCAGCTGGAATTACCTCCGGAACTTTCGGGTGTGCACAACATTTTCCACGTGTCACAGCTTCGGAAGTGTCTCCAGCCGCCAAGTCGTTCCGATCCTTATAAGGACATTGATCACCGGACCATTGACCTTCAGTCTGATCTCACCTATCGCGAGAGGCCAATCCACATTCTGGATGAAGCAGAGCGATGCACTCGAAGCCGCACCATCAAGTATTTCAAGGTTCAATGGAGCAACCACACCGAAGCCGAAGCTACATGGGAGCATGAAGACTATCTCCGATCTGAGTTTCCAAACCTTTTTAGCACCTAGCTTAGGAATCTCGGGGACAAGATTCTTGTAAGGGGGATAGGTCTGTCACACCGTGATTCTGCTATCACTTGTCTTTATTGTAAAATTCTGAGCTTGTTAAAACTTTTTCAAAACTAATGATGTGAGTGCCATGATTGACATTGTATGCTTGTATGCTTGATCATGTGAGGTTTTAAAACCCTAAATTCCTTTTTCGTATTTTACTAATTTCCAAAGACCCTTGATAACCAAAGTAAAACCACCTTGAGATTGCACTGCATGTCTTTGATAACAAGCAGTGCTACTACTCATATTTGGTAATCTGATTTTTACCTATCTTTATATTTCAAAACCACAAAAATAATTATTTTTGTGAGTTATTTTCCTAATTAAATAACCTGTCTATTTCTAAGGTCAGAATTGGTATTCCAACATGGAAAAATACTTTTCTGCTTTGGAAAAATCTGATTAAATTTAGAGATGATTAGAAGGACATATATTTTCCATACATAGGATTTTAAACCCCATTTTATATTATATTTATTGATTAAAACTATAAAAGCTATTTCTGTCTGTTTTGCAATTTTGAGATATTTCCAAAGGAAATATTCTCAATAAATTCCTAGAAAATTCCAGTGATGTCCCGAAGCCTTGTTTGGTGTCCACATAAAGTTTCACCTTGATCAAAGGTGGATAAGGACCCCAAATAACCCAAAAACCCCGTCTGTCCAGAATCAAGTTAGAGCAACTCTACATAGCAAAGTTTGTCCAATGAGGCTAAAACTTTGCAGGAGTGCCTAATACCTCAAATGAGGGTTCTACACCAAAAATGGGATTTGTGGGACTTAGTTTGCCCATACTCCCTTTGGAAGGAACAGATCTGGTCATATTGGAGTGATTTCAAGTTTACAAAGCTAAACTTGTCCATTGGAGCTCAAATTTGGTGGAACTCCATGGTTTATCACCAAAACCAAACCTATTAAGTCCAGCACCAGTGGTGGGGTGCAACCCCCTGTGACCACTGTCGAACACCTTCTGACAGATAGGAAAAAGCCACCTTAGCCATAGCTAAACCAAACTCCTTTGCTTCAAACTCTTAGATTAAGCAGCCAGCACCTGTATCTAACCCCAGTCAACTGGCCCCTCACTGGTTCAAAGTGGAAAGGCCAAAAACCCCAATTTAGACCTCAGTTTATGACTGACAGCACCAATATTTCTTGCCTCCTTTGACCAGCCGAAGCTCCCACTAAAACCAAACGGCTAGCCACTCCCCCAACAAGTGTCAGGACATGCTAGACACGTCCAAAGTGCCTCAGAGCGCACCAGCATGCCGTGGCATGCCAAAACTGCGCTCTGGGCGCGCTACAGGGAGTCACCGAGGTGGGGGCGACGCCCTCGGCCAGTTCCAGCCTCCCTCGAGATGTCCAACCTCCTCCCCAATAGCCCCTCTGTGTCGGGCAAGCCTCAGGGCCCCTCCTCTCTCGCGCTAGAGCTCGCGTGACGCGTGCCCGCGCGCTCCAGATTCGGCCAAGCTTGCGCGGCCACAAATGCACGGCTCTCCTCTCTCTCTCTACAGTAGACGGTTCGGGCAGTCCAATACCACGTCCTGAGACCGTGGTTTCAACCCCAACGTCCCTCTGCACCCCATGCGCGCCACGGTGAGTCACCGGCGCTCCCGAGTCTGCTCACCGTCACGGGCCAATAAATAGCCCTCCCCCTCGCTCCAGCACCCCTCAGATAGCTTCGCCGTATCCACTAGCACCTCCCTAGCCACCCCAGCAACCCAGCAGATCCCCAGTGCTCGAGATCGACCGAGGCCCCTCCGCCTCGGAGCTCCGGTCGATCTCCAGCTACACGACGGCTCCTGCGCCCCTCGACCCACCAAACTGACCCCCTTGACCCCAGGAAGCTTTCCCCTAAATCGCTCGAGCTTTTCCGTGTCTCTAGCCACCCCCTCGACCACTTCCCGAAACCCCTCCGCCATGGCCTCCTCGTCGCCGGCGAACCCCTGCCTCCCCATCGTTGTTTCGACCACCAGCAGGTAGGCGACGGTCTGGCGAACCCATTCCCGTGCTCATTGGAGCTTGAGCACGTCGGCAACCACGCCAGCATCCTCCTCCTCCTCTCTGGCTGGAGGTAGGAGACGACCCCGATAGGTGTGCCCCACCTGTCGGTGGCCCAGCCTCCTCCCCCGCGCTGGCCTCGGCCATTGACCGCAGGGCCCCGCGCGTCAGGTTCAAACCTGACGGCACGCGCGCCTCGGCAGGCCGTCGGCTGGCCATGGGCCAGCCCAGCTCTGGGCCGAGCGAGGCTAGGAGTTGGCCTATTTTTCTTTTATTTTTAAACCTGGATTTTTAAGATTTTTTATAAAAACATTTAACCAGTGTAAAAATATAATTCTTCCACTGTTATTCTTCTAAAAATGTGTAGTATTTAATGATATGCTTAGATGAATTTTTCCAGCAACTAATCTATTTTACAATATTAAAAAGGGCTAAAATGAAATAGTTTTGCTTCTGCTTGGTTGTTTTAAAAATATTCCTTCAAGGAAAATTAAGGCAAGTATTTTTAAAATGATATCTTAGATTTATCAGAAGGGAACATTTTTAAAATGACTTTGTGGACTGTTTCTGTGTGAGCTATTTCTTATTTATTGTTTTATCGACGATAGAAAACCCGTGTGACGAGGGAATCGGAGCGGAAGACCTCGAAGACCCCGGATACTTAGTTGGCCAAGGCAAGCAGCCCTTTGACCATGACTGAGCATATGTTACTTTGCATGTTATAATAGCAAGTATTCCCGTTGCATATGATCATAAGTGCCGGTATTCATCTGACATGATGTTACCGAAGGCTCCTTCGGAGCACATGCATTGAGCTTGACTCTACCCTTAGGGTCATGCTAATACCATGTTGACAAGTAAAGTAGCAGTAGTTTTATCATGAGCATGATGTTGTCATAAAGCAAGAGTTTATGAAAACCCCGTCGGGTGCCTCTAATGCCCGAGGGTGATGATGAGTTAGGTGGTCACTTTTGGAGAAGTGATGCACCCGGTATTTGTGTGAGTAAGGTTTCGGAAATGGGATTAGATTTATGATGTGTCGACCATCCCAACCTTACCAGTACGATCACGTTACCCCTTATGGGACGTGGCTATGTTAATTACTCTGGTCGGTGCTAGCAAAGAGCCACATTACTAGTGGCGGGAGTGATTTGTGGTCACTCTCGTGATGGGGTCGTGCCGGGTAGGACGACTATGCCATTTTTATGAGTTCCAGTCACACCGTTGGTCCCCGCATGTCGGTACTGTCCAGAGTCGGTGCTCGTAAGACGTACGACATGTGGGCTGGGTACCAATCGAGTGGACCTCTTTGTCTAGTATCGTCAGGGGAAAGGCATTGATCGGGTACTTACCTCGGGTATGTGAAATACCGCGAGTCGTGGATGACACGGAAGTTTCCTGGATCTCGTGGGTCCAGCGTACTACCTCTGCAGAGTGTAAACTATTCGAATAGCCATGTGCACGGTCAAGGACAGTTGGCTGCTTAAACTACATCCTGATATTTCCGCATAAACCAAGTGTGCGTAGCGTGAGTATGTGTATGGTGATAAGAAAAGTGTTGCTATGATAGCAATGCTATGACCAAGTTTGGTGACTTTGCATATAGGGTGAACCCGGATGGTTCAGCCCTCAACAGATATGTTGATATCTGTAACCTTTTCTTCAAGAGTAATTCTTTAACTTGATGCATAAGCAATGATCATTCCACCCCGATGAGTTATACTAGAAATGCATGATATTGTTATCCTTCACTTTCATTGTTCATATCATGGGATGTTTGCGAGTACATTCAAAGTACTCATTGGCTTGCCACTGGTTATGTTATTGACCAGACATGGAAGGACCGGAGTTTGGAGATGAGTACGTCTTCGACGACACCCCTGCGAACTAGGACGCTTCCGAGTCAGAATGCCTGTCGGTGTAGGCTTGATGGCATGGGCACCCGCTTAGCCCCTTTGTTTTTTGGCTTGCCACTGGTTATGTTATTGACCAGACATGGAAGGACCGGAGTTTGGAGATGAGTACGTCTTCGACGACACCCCTGCGAACTAGGACGCTTCCGAGTCAGAATGCCTGTCGGTGTAGGCTTGATGGCATGGGCACCCGCTTAGCCCCTTTGTTTTTCGCTATTAGTGTATCCATGTGATTTGGCCTTAGGCCCCTGTCTTGTGAACTTGACCCTTCGGTTACGTGTTGTAATAATCGGTACTTGGATGTAAGACTCTTTATTCAGTATCTGTGTTCGATAAGCATTGATCTCTGGGATCACTGAGCACGGCGATTCTCGACTAGTAAGTCGGGGTTCCCACAGTAGTAAGTTGAATTAAGATAGTAAGAATTGTCGACATGACAAGTTTCTTTGGCAGCAGGACTCAAGACTCCATTTGGATTTTTGGAGCATTGAACTGAAACATATACAGATTTCATAGATGTTTCCACAATTGACAATTCCCAAAACTACAAGCATCTTTAAACATATGTAGTATGTAAACATGTTCGCTATATTGTAATGAAAACCATGCTGTTACATTGTAGTGCCTGTCTGAATAATGGAGCAATTTCTATTTGGGCTAAAGCAACACAAAAATGTTCTTCCTCTCATCAGTTCACAGAAGCTCCAGCCTGCAGGGGGTATCTTTGTGTCACATGGAGCCAATGAACTGGAAAACCAACACAATATTTTCATTTGAGGCAGTACTTACAAGTACAGCAAAACGTATAACAGGACGCCGGTGTTACAAGATGATCGAAGGAACTAAACAGGAAAGAGTAATTGCAGTTCATAAGAAGTACTTCATCCTGTTATCTCTTCTCATGGCGCGGTATACAGCCTGGACCTGAACAACAATCGAAGTCTCATTATATACCGTGTACACGAGAAAGTAAAATATCTGCAAATGGACATCTAGGTTGCAGATTAGAATATATTTGATCACAGGAAAACAGGGTGTTACCTGCTCACTTGAAACCACACGTATTGGCCCGATTTTTACAGAAACATATTTTCCTGTAGAAGATATTTTCTGACTTACTTGACCCTGTACAAACCAAGTTGAGATGTATATTAAGAGTCACAAAAATATTAAGGAAAATATAGCAAAACGAAATATTCGACGAAGTTAAGCATTGATATAATCTAAGCAATGAAATTAGACAGCCCCTAAAGTATGCTAATACATATTATTCCAACATAAGAAAACGTGTGACTCCAGTTTAACACCAACCTTTGGAATCGATTCTTGAAGAACCGATTCAACGGCATCAACCATAGAATGGACAAAATCTTCACCTCCAGTACCAATTGCTGTAAATCCTCTGTCTGTGGGGTATGTGTTCACCTGTGAAGTCAAACGGTAGAGTGCTAAGTGATGCCTGAAGTAAGATCCAAGGTTTTGGGTCTTGCATTGCTCCCTTTAATAATCTAGTTCAAAAAACGATAAACCAAAGGAATGCACTTGTGCATGTATACATAATTAGCATCGAATTTTTCAGAACAGGTCAAATGGAGTTTGATAAGACCATGGACCCTAGTGAAATTTAGCCTAGCGTTCTTAAAGATATTCTCCATTTTCTCCCTTTCCCTATAATAAAGTATAATCTCAAGGCTACCTTCAGTTCTGTCCAGTTATTATGGGTAATAAGGCTTTCGGACGCCGAAGGGTTACACTTGTTGTGAGACTTAACCCAACACCTTACGACACAAGCTGACAAGATGATTCCTTCTTTGTCCAGACGAGAAGGACCCATGTTTTCACTTTTCTTACATTCAAAGAAACTCACATAAAAAAACACTGAAAAGGGACAAAGGAAGATGCTCTTCGACTTTCTTTCTTCCTCCAACAGGTCAGCGAAGGAACTTTTCCTGTCTTGTGATGGAGCACTCATTATTATGAGCTGCTCATGTAGAATATGCACGACTAGCATGGCTATGTTGACTGTGTAATATGGTAACAAGTCAATCTGGCTTCCCCAAATATACAATTTCATGAGTTAGACCAAGAGCAAAACCTAGAAATTCAACATTGGCATCAAACTAAAACACAATTTGGATTTATGGTACATTGTCCGGACAAAATATCGGTAGAAAAGAATTGCACAGAAATTTTCAGAAACAAAGATACAGGGGCCAGTTGTCCCATGTCAAGCTATTTTAAGTCATCCTCCACCGAACCGTGACAAATAGGAGTTGTTGGATATTAAGAGAATACCTTCTGATCCAAAACAAGCCATTCATCACTTGAATCATCTGTGACAGTACCACCTATGACCATATTTGTTGTGAGTGCAACCCTTCCTTTAGACTTTGCCACCTCTGCTTAAAAGGGAAAGTTTTGTATGAATTAAAACAAGGTACAACATTAAGTTTTGTATGAACTAAAACAAGGTACAACATTAGTAACTCATAATCAAGACACAACTGTGGGATCACTGAAAACTACCCTTGAGAAGCAAACAGCAAGGGAAAAGATTTATCTCAGTGATCCTAGTATGCAATGTAGCCACATACAGTCACCGGCGGAGCGTAGTGGAGGCGAAACTGGGTCATGGCCCCCCCTTCCGAAATTGCAAAAAAAAAATACTAGGTATGTTCAGTGGTTTAGCCCAGCCATTCAGAGGTAAAGCCCAGCAGCAGGCTTGAAATGGAATCGAGCAATGTTCTCACGTGGTCACGCACGTGAGACGTGAATCATCCGCCTCCAGCCAGCATCCCCCAATCCTCTGCTACTCCAGGACTCGACCACGACCAGGCTCCAGGCATGCGACCTGCCGTCCCCGACCAGCCGTCTACGATCTACAACCACGAACTCCTCCGTCCGTCTAACCTCCTCTGGTCCTCAATCAGTCAATCCCCTTCGTCTTGGTTGAAGGTTTGGAGTAGTACTCCGCAACTCCGGCAAGCTGTCCTGTACTTTTTCATGCATATTGTTATGTGTTTTTATATGGAGTTGACCCCCTCTTGTACTTCGACCACGCTCCGCCACTGCATACAGTGGCCTATTGTGTAAACTGAAAATGTGACCATTCATAGACTTAATGAATAGAAGACAGTGCCATTTGAACTTATCAATTTGATTCTGGTGCCAGCCATGCCCTTGTATAATCTGGGAAAAACAGTAAACCTCTATATCTTATTATTCTGTAGACTGTCAAAGTTTACTTGGTGCCACTATTCCACTAATGAAGTTATCCTCCTTTTTGGGTTCAATGTAAACACTTCGTAACAATCATGAGGTACCACATGGATGACAAATAACAAACCATTGCACTGAATTGTAATATGTGCCTGATAGTCTGATACGGGCACAGTACTATATCAGTGAATTGAAATTTCCAAACTAAGTACGAATTTCCTTGAAACTTCCAGACCTAAAATCACTCAAATCGGAACACACAAACAACCCAATCCCATACAAGACATAATATGTCCTGCTCTTCTCTTTGGTTGACTCCACCAGATGTCTTCTCCTCCACACTCAAGCGTGCCATGCAGCCTCCTTCTCCCTCCTCCTGCCACCGACTCATCCCTCCGTCCCTCCCAACAGTACGCGATTGTTCCACCTGCTACTGACGCCACCTCCGTACTCAAGCCAAACCGATGGCAGCGCTCTCCCTCGTACCCCCTCCCCCCCCCCCCCTCTCTTTCAACCAGGATGGCGATGAATATGATGGTGTCATGCCACTGCCGCCTCTCGTGGAATCAAGGGTACACCAACACTGGTGCCTCTTGCTGATCTGTTCTGTACTGAGTGTGAAGTTGATCTCTGATTTTTTTGTCCACTGTCCAGGCATATGTCTCGTTTGGTCATACATTATATCTATTTTATCAACTGAAATGCCTATATACTTATGGTATTGACACATCCTTGTTTGTGGAAAATAGCATACAACGTAAACGTTATCACTCTATCTGCATCGCATCATGCATGGTGGGGTAACGACTATCCAATGTATCAATAATGCATCCGAAATTATCACATCAAAAGACAATAATTAATTTAATAAATAAAGAGATGCTCTAGAAGGCATGCCCGTATTCTCTCGTCCCAAGCAAATACAGTATTAAGTAAACCACTGGAAAAACTAGGGCAGATAATTGTTAGCATATCAAACCAAGTCACTGACATGAATCCATCCAATTCCAAAGAACAACCCCCAGTCGTCGTCTACTTCCATCAGCCCCGGGAATATAACAATCACACAAACAATCCCCGGCATCCAACTCCGATCTTGGCCCGTGAACACGGAAACGACGACAGCCACGAGCCAGCAAGCCATTAACTAAGCAAAAGGTAGAGGAACGAGATGAGAAGGTAGGCATGGGGCAGCTCTCACTTGAGATGGCCTCGAGCACGGCCTCCTGCGGTGGCTGTCCCTGCTCCCCGGACCCGCTCCCACTAGAGCTGGAGCTGGAGCAGCAGCGAAGGTTGCGGCGACGGCGGCGGCCGCAACAAGGAAACTGCGCCGCCGGGGCCGACGCGGCGGCGCGGAGGCTCAGGTGGTGGAGGGGTTCGGGGAGCAGCAAGGAGCGGAGCGCGAGGGCTCGGCACGCCATCGTCGCCTTCGATTCCTTCTTTACTCCGGTCGCCGCGGCCGCGAGCAGCGAGAGAGATTCAGTGGATATTTTTCGCTTGGTTTGGGTTTGCGTCTGCAGCCGGAGTACTCCTTTTTTCGTGGAAGGCCGATGAGCCGTTAAATCTTTCATTTATTTTTCTCTGCGGCTTTTCGTTCCGTGTCAGGATCTCCTATTCCCCGGCGACTATATCTCGCCTTGAGCGAGACAATAGGATGTCTCGCTGAATCAGCTACAGTTGTCGGACCGGCCCATTTCATGTACAATAGCCGAAAAATAGAAGAAAGAGGAGAGCTTTAACTGTTTTTAAATACAAGATTAATATTTTTTTTGAATACATGGTCAACACTTTTTTCTATTTTAAAAAAACGCTTGATTAACAGTTTGAAAATAAAAAATAGTAAAAAACATCTATACACATATAACATTTATCAAATGCCTGATCATCATTTTAAAAATACTTGTTCAACATTTTATTCAAATGTTTGACTATCATTTTTAAATACATGATAAAAATGCCATAATTTATATAAAACAAGGTCTACATTTTTTCTAAACAGATTTAATATTTTCAAATACTTATTCAACGTTTTTTCAAATGCTCAATTAACAATTTTATTTACATCATATAGGAAATAAATCATTTTCCGAATATATGATCAACATTTTTTTCTACACACATATAATAATTTACAAACGTTTTACCAACAAATTTCAAATAGTTTTTCAAAAATTTCAAATGTTTGATTAACATTTTTTAATACATGACCAAATTTTCATATGCATTTTTAACATATTTTTGTATACGTGATAAACATTTTCCTATACACAATTAACATTTTAAAAATGATTGATCAACATTTTTCAAATGCATTTTATCGATTGTTTTTTGATATATACATATATTTACAATATGTTAGATAAAAATGAAAAAGTTAATAAAAAATGAAACGAAACCATAAAAGAAAGAAGGTCGTGGCCTCTCGCCTTCTTGGTCCGACCGATCTCGTTCACGTTTTAGTGATTGTTCCTACCCCTCCCGTTGAAGGCGAGACATGGAGTTGCCCTGCCTATTCGGCGCTTCACGCGCCGGCGCTAGTGGTCCGGCCTATGTACACGTTCAGATTTGAGCAAAAAATACGATACAAAACAGGAAAAATTGACAAAAAGCAACAAAAAATTGTAAATTGAAAGAAGTTCCTGAATTTTGGAAAAAATAATTAATAAAAGAATCGTAATTTGTCAAAAATAATCAATTTTGAAAAATATTCATGGAATTTGAATAAAAATCTATGATTTTGCAAAACTTTTTGTAAAATTTATTGATTTTAAAAATGTTCATCGATTTTAAAACGTTCATAAAATTCTATAAAAGTTATAAATTTAAAAAAAATCATGTTTTCGAAAATCATCACCAATTTTGAAAAAACTTCATCAAATAGAAGTAAAAAAGAAAAAAAGGTAAAAAAATAAATGGAACAATAGCTAAACAGACCGACCCAATTTGAAGGGCTTGAGAGCCCGTTTGCAAAATGTACAGTAATAGATGTGTGAAGCGCCGAATGGGGTATACTCATTTAGCAACTGTGGAGTAAAAGGCATTTTGTGTCTTTCTTTCATGGGAAAAGTTTTGATCCGGCGGGTCGGCGAGCGTCCGGCCGGTCGCACGGGAATTGTTGGATCAGGCGTGACCTGACGAACCAACAACTCGCGCTCCCCCATCCGAGATTCGCATCTTCCTCGTCCCCTTCCCACTTCGATCGCGAGTCATGGCCATGGACGACCTCCCCTTGCGCCTGCACTAGTCCATGCAAGCTCGCTATCGCCGGCGCTACCGCTCAACTATGTGTCTAGGAAGAGCTGTAACAACGGTCCAGTGGAGCTGCATGGTCACCACGGGCACCACAGACATCATCATTTTTGTTACAATGGGTGTCAAAATTTGCTACAAACCAGTGTCCAAATTTGCTACAACTGGTGTCCAAATTTGCTACAACCGATACCGCATTTTATTAACATCGGCGTCGCATTTTGCTACATCGTACATGACGTCGCGATTTTTGCTACAACAGGTGTTTCATTTTTCTACAACCGATGACATGACGAGTTGCATCCCCTCTCTCAATTGCTCCATGACCGACAAAGTTGCGTCCATGGCCGAAGGCATAATTTTGCTACATGCTTCAATCGACATCAAAATTTGCTACAACCGAAACTGCATTTTGCTATCATCGGTGTCGCATTTTCCTACATCACACATGGTGTCGTGATTTTTGCTATAACCGATGTTTCATTTTGCTACAACCAATGACATGGCGAGTTGCATCTCCTCTCTCAACTGTTCCATGGCGAGCGAAGGCGAGCTTCAAGGCCCACGGAGAGCTCATCCATGGTGGGGTAGGAAGGGGTAACGAGGACCGGCGGCGACCGATGCCGACGAGGCCTGGCGAACGATGAGAACCACATAGGGCACAACCGGGGCAACCCGCCAAGCCTACGAGCTGCTCCCGCGAGGGCCGACGAGATGCTCCGGTGAGCGAGCAGGCAGAGCTGCAAGCAGGAGGCCAGGAGAGAAAGGGACGACGAGGCATACCTGATTTTTGCGCCAGGAGGAAGAAGGAATGCATGGGGAGGCTCGATCGGACGGCTAAGACAGTAAAGATTGGAAGGCTGGGGCCGATAGGTCCAAAGGTAACGCCGACGCGTCGGCGCAGAGTACTGCCCTTCTTTCATTGGAAGGTTGGAATGATAAAGATGGTCGAGACGAGGAGTTAATTACACAGAAGTATCATAATTGAGGCAGAACGTGCAGATTGGTACCAAGATTGCTAATTTTTTCATGTCAGTACCAACTTTGTGCGAGGCCGTTGCAAATCGAGCTAAATCGCGTATAAATACGCATTGATGGTGTATCTGACCGAGGAGGCCCATCTGTCAGGTTCCCACGTGGTATATTTTTTTGCGGAAAAACCCCTTGCTTTATACTTAATCATATAAATGTCCTTTATTTTGCAAAGATCTTGTAATTTTTTTATTCGTAATTTTGCAACTTTGAATCAGACTCTTTTATAAGTTTGAATTGAATTGGTCATTTAAATAAAACAAATAAAAATCAGAGACCGATAGGATCACCAGTACACATGCGACGCGGCCGAGCAACCACGCCAGAGAGTGGCTCGTGTTACATGGCGAGGGCTGTGTATGTTATACTGGACATGCTGCGTTGGCTACTTGGGCCAAGCAAGGCCTATCTTTTTTTTTTCATTTCACGTTGCCGATTGGGCGTAACGAGGCTGCACGCGCTAAATTATTTTACACAATAATATGTAAAATGTTCTTAATATCTTTAGAAAATTACGTACTATTGTAAATACCACTGTATAATAAACTATTAAAAATATTCATTCATTATATCTACATTTTATTGAACATTTTTTTGAAATACACATTGTAACATGAGCCGCTGTGTAGAGTGGTGGCTCGGGTGCAGTTCCTCCATAACTGTGGTCGTTCATTTCCTAGGTTATTTTTACAAATGGTAAACATTTTTATTTATATAATGAAATTTTGATAATATGTGCTGAACATATTTCAAATGCAAATTGAATTTTTTTGTCACATATGTTGAACATTTTTGTATCATCATTTTTAATAGTTAATTACACAATGTTCATGATATATAAAATACTGTTTCCTCTTTTTTTATATACCTTACTTCATTTAATTTTTTAAAAAATCACATCATTCAAAAATCAGGGGCCGACGCCGCTGTTCGCAAAATGTTCGTGAGATATTTGAAAATCTTTAAATAAAACAAACGAAAATCAGGGGCCGACGCCGCTGTTCGCAAAATGTAGATATGATGAATGAATATTTTAATAGTTTATTATACGGTGGTATCTGCAATAGTACGTAATTCTCTAAAGATATTAAGAACATTTTACATATTATTGTGTAAAATAATTTTATATTTCAAGAACACCTTCTATAATAAAAGTTGAACAGTTATAATGCATTTTTAAAATTTATTATGTTTGCACAAATATTTTTAATACATGTCATCCACTTTTTAAGTAACTGTGTGTTTAAAAGAATACAATCAAAATACGGGTAACTCAATAGAAAAGAAAATTATTGGACATATATCTCTTTTTATTTTCATGTATTTAAATAATATAAAGAGGATAACTAATATTTATATGGATTCCTGCAGCCACGCAACATATAATTTCTGTATTTGCAAATAATTGCGTATTTTATAATTACATAGGGGTATAATATTTTTAATAGTAATTTAGCGCACGCAGCCTCGTTACGCCCAACCGGCAAGCCAGTAAACGCGTAAAAAGAGAGGACTAGCTTGGCCCAAGTAGCCAGTCCATCATGTCCAGTATAATAGAAATACCGCTTGCTCTGTAACACGGGTCACTTTATTTTATTTAAATGATCAGTTCAATTCAAACTTATAAAAGAGTCCGATTCAAAGTTGAAAAATTATGAACAAAAATAAACTTTCACAAGATCATTTTTTCCTACAAAATAAAGGACATTTATATGATTACGTATAAAGCAAGGGGCTTTTCTGCAAAAAAAAACCACGTGACCACCTGACAGGCGGGCCCCGTCGGTCAGATACACCGTCAATACGTATTTATATGCGGTTTAGCTCAATTTGCAACGGCCTCGCACAAAGTTGGTAATAACATGAAAAAAATTAGTAATCTTGATACCAATCTGCACGTTCCGCTCGCACCTGATGTACGACCCACACCGCACTGGACCTCGCTATAGTGGAAGACTCGCGAGTAAAGGCGAAATCACTAATTAAAAGGTATCATTTAAAAAATCACATTTCTAGTTGCGACAAGTGATATATGCCTTTTTTCCTTTTTAATATATCAAAATGTTTTATCTCTTAAATCATGTGCGTAAATCGTGAAACTTTTCTATCTTTGTATTTTTTTGTCAAGATCTTTAAAACTAGATTTTACGTTAATAGATTTTAATGAACTTTTTTTATGAAAAAATTCGTAAAAAAGCATAAGGGAAAAATTCGAGCCGAAAGCATGATTTTTTCTCACATTTTTTCTTTTCTGAGGTACATGCATAGTAAAACACGTGCCTTAATAAGAAGCAAATATATGCCTCTGATGGAAGTAAAAAAATGTATTTTTATTTTTTCGAGTGGCAGAACTGTGCCTCTCACGGAAACAAATATATGTCTTTTTGTGAAAGTAAAAAAACGCGTTTTTCTTTTTTTGAGGGGCACATATGTGCTTCTCGTGGATGCAAGCATGTGCCTCCATGAAAAGCAAATCTGTATCTCTCACAAAAAACATATTTTTTTTCTTTTTTCGAGAGGCTATGCCTCCACTAGAAGCAAATTGTACCTCTCGTCCAGGAAAAGAAAGCGAAAAAGTGAGTTTCTCCTCTTTGCCGAGAGGTACAGTTGTGAATCACGCGAAAACAAATCTGTGTCTCATGGAAAAAACATGTTTTTTCATTTTACGAGAAACACAGTTGTGTCTCTCATGACTCACGTAAGTAAACATGTGCCTTCAGGAGAGGCAAATATGTGTCTCTCGTGAAAGAAAAAACACCTTTTTCGTGCATCTTTTTGTAGTTGTTTTCATATCCTAGGGAAAACTGGACGAAAGCCGACGCCCCTGAAATATCCATCTAAAACCTAAAAACACGTGCAGAAAAAAAAATTCCCGAATGAGTGCCACGCAACACATGGCAACGACAGAAAGCGCGCCAAATAATGCTTTCTCAGCCCATAAAAAATGACCCTTAAGGGACTCCCGCAAGGTGTACCCCTTAGCTAGTTGCTCTCCATTCTGTGTCACAAATCCTATTTGACATGTGAAATTGTTGGCACAATGCACAAGTCCACTTTGAGCGATGAGAAATGGGCCATCCCACTTTGGGTCTTTTACACTAGCAACCACCCTGGTTTCACAAACATCATATGTTCTAATTCTTTTGTGAATTAAATGTATATAGATATATTTTAGTGTGTCCATTCACTCGTTTTAGTCCGTGTGTACTTCATATTAAAATATCTAAACCATCTTTTATGTGCAAATGTAGGTAGTATTTTCTATACTAGATTTTAACTTTTTTTGTTTAATTTTTATTTTTTCAAATAAGATATTGGGAAATTTCAAAAATTCACTATCTTTTTCTGAAATACTCAAATTTTTAGAAAATTTCAAATTTTGCAAATATTTTCATGTTTTTGAAAAATTATATCTTTTGAAAAAATGTCCATATTTTAAAAAATATGATTTCAAAGTGTTCATGTTTTCAAAAAGATGTTGGAAGTTTTGAAAAAGTTGTTCCAATTTTAAAAATATATTCAGAATTGTGAAAAAATGATCACCTAAAAAATGTCAAGAATTTCAAAATATTGGAATATTCATAAAATGTTTATTTTTTCAGTAAAGTTTGTTTTCTCAAAACAAATTAGTAAATGATTGTTAAGTTATTTATCTAAAGTGAGTGTAATGCATGTTGTCAAGTTTAAAGGCCTAGACCACATGATCCAAAGACCTACAGAGGTAACACATACTATTCTACGAATCCGTGACCTGCATGTTATAATTTTTGGTATCTATGAGGAGCGAGGATAATAGGAATCCACGACATGTAAAGCGTTAGTCCGATCTCAGAACGCTAATTGTAGAACAATAGAGGAGCACAATCCCTAGATGGAGGAGTTCGACTGTTCAAGAATGAACCGTCTATTGAACATATAATCAAAGAGGTAGAATGACGTAAAAGGTAACTAGAATTACTGCACATATGATGTATACCATGTCTATTGAACATATAATCAAAGAGGTAGAATGACGTAAAAGGAAACTAGAATTACCGCACATATGATGTATACCATGATGTGAGTTTCCCCTTGTCGAACCTCTCTATTGCAAACAAAACGATAGTTTACTTTCAGTGCTTTGCTTTTATGCTCTTTACTTTGTTCCAATTTCTACTTACTTTGTTTTCCATCGATGGAAGCAGCTCCGATGGATCGAACGTCGATGTGGAAGAGGTGGCCCTCTGCATCGCATTGCACCGATCGCTGCAAGATCAAGGCGGCCCCGCTGATGGTCGATCTGCAGCCTTCGGGCCCATCGCATGCCAACGGAGCGCCGACGGCGGTGGATCTGCATCCTCCGGGTCCGTCACATGTTGACGGAGCGTCGTCAACGTCGCAGGCCCATCCCACGAGGCGCGAAGCTTCGGTTGCTCCCGCTTCGGGAGGTCCGCTCCAGGTCATGTACGTCGCTCACCTCCACCACCTTATGCTCCGGAAGCTATGCCTGGCCAACACTAGGTCCTCGTGCCAGCGTCGGGGACGGGGCGCACGAGGACGCTGAAATCCGAGGCGCGTGCAGCCCGTCGCGAGCGGCAACAGGCTAGGGAGAGGGGGGAGGCGCTGGCCGCGCGGCGTTCGACCTCGAGCGTGCTGGTCGACCCCGAGGACCCGCTCATCGTGGGCGTCCTTCTTAGCTTGCTGATGACGATGGAGATGGATGCGCGTTGCCTCCGTCGCGAGAATGCCGAGGCGCTTCGACTGACCATCCAGTTATCGGAGCGCGAGGCAGCAAAGGAGGCGGCGGCGAAGGCGAAAGCAACCCACCACACGAAGGAGCAGGACTACCTCCTCCGCAGGTTGTCCGACATGCGGTGGAGCTCCGACGAGGACGACAGCGACATCTCCACCATGTCCGACTCCGATGACGATGATGACGCTTCACCGCACGCTGAGCCTACACGGAGGAGGGGCACAACAGCATGGATGACCGGAAGGGGAAGGCGGCGGCGAGGAAATGGTGATTTCCTTCGTTTTGTTCGTATTTTAATTATGCTTAAGTAGTTTATAGTATAAATTTGCCGATGAACTCCAATGAACTATGATCCTTTTGTTCGGTGAAGCAATCTCATTCGATGAAAGCTGTTGATCTCTTGTTTTACGTAGCGTTGCATGTATTTATATAGATATGAGGGTTCGGATATGAAGAATGCATACGTGAAAAGTAAAAAATAAAGCGCGTCCGGTCAGTGTGTGGGCGTTTGAGGGGTCATATTTGAGGGGCGCTCTCGTTAACATTTTGAATAAGTTGTTCCATCAAATAATGTATAGCCCTGCGACTGCAGTTCATCCGGAGCGGACTGCCCAATGCGATGTATGACGAAGCCATATTTGACAGATTCTACTAGCCATGGACAGTTCTAGCTAGGATGAGAGATCCACGAAAAGCCTCAGACACTGCAAGGTCAGTCACTCCCAATCCTTTTGTATGACACGAGTAACCTGAACCCCTCAAACATTGACAACACATCACCGTGCACACGAACCTATACAGAAATTTTGATGTGCATGTTCCCAAAGCGGTGCCTTTGAAGCAGTGATTTCCCTGAAAGGGGCAAAAGCAAATGGAGAGGTGAAAGGAAAAGGGTAGGAAGTAAACAGTCCAAGATGGAAGTGGGCAAACTCCTTTTTGGCTTAAGAGGTCGATCATGCGGGCATGGTGGCCAAAGCCTCTCCTTCTCTTCTAGGGTTCTTGAAGATAGTTGATACTGCCATCATCCATAGATCATTGCCCTAAAGGAGTTAGTCTTTGTTGTCCCCAGCTCACACCACATGTATTATTCCTCGAGAAGTTGATGATCAGATAGTAAGCATTATCCTTCGGATTTGGAGCAGTAGTTGTATTTTTCTGTAGTATTAGTTGTTAGTGGAGAGCACAAGGACCCCAAAAGGCTGACCCAAGGTAGAGTTCACATTACATGCATGCATACATGGTGGGCAGCCTCTGCCTCTGCCTCTGCCCTCCCTGACATGCTCCATGTCTCCCAGCCTTTTTCTCCCGCATAAAGCAAACCCACATACTCCAAGTAACACTTGGATGCACTTGTTGGATCTTGTGCAATCCTTTTCTTGTTTACACTTTGCTAATTTCTCTCTTTTTTACCATGACGCAGGCAGTGAAAGCTACTGCATAAAAGTCTTATTTTGCATCGGAAAGTCAATTTGGCTCGGGTGGCATATGCTCCCGGGGCCATAAATAAATAAATTTGAAATGAAAAAAATCAAGACAAAATTTATTTATGTATTTAGTCACATTCAAATGCTATCTGTAAATTTTAAGGTAAAAAGGGTTAAACATATTGTCCCATGCAAACAAAAATTTAAACATCAAATGTTATTTTAAAATGTATTCCAAATTTGTTTTTTTGCTGACAAAACACTGCCGCTCCTTTTCGCAGAAAAATTATGATGCATGTTTATAATAGTAATACAATCATGTATAAAAATATCTAGATTTTTTTGAAAACAGTTAATGTTTTTTTGCGCTATTGTTCACCCGGGAGCAGGAGCCAAAACGCTAGCCCTCATTTTGCATTCTACTCCTAGGACAACTTGAAGCGTGTGACTCAAAGTGACCTGTTTTTTTTTCTGTTTGGATCGGCGTGTCCGTCTTCTTTTACAAATGAATCAGCTATGTGTCCAATGGAGCGACTATTTTTTCGTCCGCGCGTACTTTTTTATGTAAAAAAGACCTGCGGTCACAGATCATGCGAGCCAACGCCAAGAGTTCATGCCGGTGATATGCCAGCGGCCGGCATACATATTCCAACCTTCAAAAAAGTCTGCAGCTTTCATGGTGAACACACTTGCTAGCAACCGACACACATGCCGACCCATAAAATGAGAATATAGTTCGCCCACACCATCTCGGCCGTGGTCATGCCATGGATCACTTGTCATCAACGTTGAGCATGTCAGCCTACATCTTCTCAAGCCAAGACCGCTTCCCCGGAGAGATCGTGCTCAAGTCCATCTTCATGATATTTACCCTCTTCGTCATGCAAGCGAGCCGAACTTCTCTTGCTCTGGTGGCTGCTTTGGTGGCCTCGGTCTCTAACATCTTCGCTTGCTTATCTGCCGCCAACGTGAGCTTCTTATTTTGTATGTCAATGAAGGCCCTAATTTGCTCCTCCTTGTCTTGCCGACGCTTCTCCTCTCTTGAATCCTTGTTGGAGATCATACCTTGCAAAGTAGCTTGCAAGGTAAGGGATAGCGCCCGCGCTTGTTCTCTTTCTTGGAGTTGGTCTTCCCCCACGGACGCGACTTCTCTCCCTCATCATGCTCCTCAATGGCTGGATTTCCCCCTACACGACTTGATGGTAGCGTATTGCGTTTTGAACTTCTCTTCTCCATGAATGATCATCCAACAATGAGTGAGGTTGAAAGACTTGCCCTCATATTGGACCTTGAATGCTTCCAAAGCTTTGAAGACCTACAAATGGACAAGCAACATTATGGACGAGCGAGCTATGGGACAATCAAATAAGCAAGCATGTCGGCATACCATGTCTTTGATGCCGATGCCACTCACGGGACGGGCCTCGATGCTCTCAAGGGTGGAACAAAACTTGTTGCATTCTTGTTGTATCACCCTCCAACGCTTGCCGAGCGAGACCCACCCACGCTCTATCTCAATATGGTACGGTTTAAACTTCTTGCGCTCGTGGAACTCGCGATGCACTCTTTACCAAAGTGTCGAAGCCTCTTGCTCGGAGCCTATCTTGGGGTCTTAACCAATGTCGCTCCAACATTTACAAAGGAGTTTGTCCTCATCCTTTATGCATGCTTTGGTCCGCTTGCTCTTCCGCTTCTGCTTTGCATTGGGTTGGCAGGGAGCTCTTCCTCGAACAATGGCTCTCCATCGATGTCCACTTCACCATCCTCTTCGTCTAGGTCACGGTATTCTGGGAACCCATGATCTAGTGGGAAAGAGCTGCCCAAGCCGAGTTGGTTCTTCATGAGGGGTGATGACCCACAAGTATAGGGGATCAATCGTAGTCCTTTCGATAAGTAAGACTGTCGAACGCAACGAGGAGCAGAAGGCTATGATAAGCAGATTTCAGCAAGGTAATAACTGCAAGCACTGAAAGTAGCGGTAACAAGTGATTGTGTAGCGAGGCGAAACGTAGCGAGCAAAAAGTAACAAGTAACAAGTAGTAGAAACGGTGCAACAAGTGGCCCAATCCCTTTTGTAGCAAGGGACAAGCCTGAACAAAGTCTTATAGGAGGAAAAACGCTCCCGAGGACACACGGGAATTTCTGTCATGCTAGTTTCATCATGTTCATATGATTCGCGTTCGTTACTTTGATAGTTTGATATGTGGGTGAACCGGCGCTTGGGTACTGCCTTACTTGGACAAGCATCCCACTTATGATTAACCTCTCTCGCAAGCATCCGCAACTACAGAAGAAGAATTAAGACAAAGTCTAACCATAGCATTAAACTAGTGGATCCAAATCAGCCCCTTACGAAGCAACGCATAGACTGGGGTTTAAGCTTCCGTCACTCCAGCAACCCATCATCTACTTACTACTCCCCAATGCCTTCCTCTAGGCCCAAATATGGTGAAGTGTTATGTAGTCGACGTTCACATAACACCACTAGAGGAAAAACAACATACAACATATCAAAATACCGAACGAATATCAAATTCACATGACTATTATTAACATGACTTATCCCATGTCCTCAGGAACAAAAGTAACTACTCACAAAACATAATCATAATCATGATCAGAGGTGTAATGAATAGCATCAAGGATCTGAACATAAACTCTTCCACCAAGTAATCCAACTAGCATCAACTACAAAGAGTAATCAACACTACTAGCAACCTTACAAGTACCAATCGGAGTCGCGAGACGAAGATTGGTTACAAGAGATGAACTAGGGATTGGAGAGGAGATGGTGCTGATGAAGATGTTGATGAAGATGCCTCCCCTCCGAGGAGAGGAGTGTTGGTGATGACGATGGCGACGATTTCCCCCTCCGGGAGGGAAGTTTCCCCGGCAGGATCGTCCTGTCGGAGCTCTAGATTGGATTGATCAAGTTCCGCCTCGTGGCGGCAGCGAAACCACGAAAAAGCTCCGATTGATTTTTTCCAGACCAAAACCCTTCATATAGCAAAAGAGGGTGGCTAGTGGGCCATCAGGCAGCCCACAAGCTTGCCCTGTGCCACCAGGGGGTGGTGGCGGTGGCAGGGCTTGTGGAGCCCTGGTGGCCCCCCTCCGGTAGTTCTTTCGCCCAGTATTTTTTATATAATCCAGAAAAAATCCATGTAACTTTTCAGGGCATTTGGAGATGTGCAGAATAGTGGACTAGGATTTGCTCCTTTTCCAGTCCAGAATTCCAGCTGCCTGAATTCTCCCTCTTCAAATAAACCTTGCAAAATAAGAGAGAAAAGGCATAAATATGGTACCACAAGTAATATAATGGCCCAAAAAGCAATAAATATCAACATGAAAGCATGATGCAAAATGGACGTATCAACTCCCCCAAGCTTAGACCTCGCTTGTCCTCAAGCGAAAACCAAGTTCCATAAACATGTCGACATGTTGAGGGACGAAGGTGTCGATAAAACATAATACGGACATGAGGGCATCATGATAACACATAGAACAACAATACATCATAAAGATTCTTATGGGAAAGTAACAATTCCTTCACAAAGCAAAGCATGAAGCAAAAACCTTACCGAGAAGTAACCAACAATAGTCCATAGTCATTGAAGCAATTGCAATTTATCACAACATCAGAAAGAGTCAAATAAGAGCTTGTAAGGCAAACCCACATACTCAATCATCTCTTTTGTTTTCCACAATTGTTACAACTCACGTGGTACTCATGGTGTCAAAGTTTCAGCTGGACACAGAGGAAGATAGAGGCTTATAGTCTTGCCTCCCAACCATTTACCTCAAGGGTAAAGTCAACAACAATAAAGCATAAGTGCTCAACTCCAAGTTGATATATGAATATAGATCTTTCCCAAGCATGTGACGGTAGCCAAGACAAAGGCAAAAAGGGAATTGGTGAAGATCACCATGACTCTTTCAAGGGTAAAAAGTAAAGGTACAAGATAGGCCCTTCGCAGAGGGAAGCAGAGGTTGTCATGCGCTTTTGACGTTTGAATGTGTGTCCTCTTAGTGTGGAGGAACGTCACTTTATATTGCCTCCTGTGATAAAGAACTTTATTATGCAGTCTGTCGCTTTTATGTCTTCCTTATCACAGGTTCTTACAAAGCTTATTTTCCACACACTAATAGATCATACATATTAGAGAGCAATTTTTTTTTCTTGCACCGATGACAACTTACTTGAAGGATCTTATTCAATCCATAGGTAGGTATGGTGGACTCTCATGGCAAAACTGGTTGGAGGTTTATGGATGCACAAGTAGTATCTCTACTTGGTAAGGGAGTTTTGGCTAATAAGAGGTGGAAGCAATCGTCACATGCTAAGGGATCTCTAATCATATAACATTGTTTGGAACCAAGCAAACAAAATTCATTATGTTGTCTTCCTTGTCCAACCTCTACTCCTAGGCATGTAATAGTTTGGTGAGTGCTCACAATTGTAAAAAGTGTTTAAGATGATATATTTATATGTGAACCTCTCTTTCCTTATTACTTCTTATTAATTGCAACAATGACTGAGGTCTATGTTGATTTATTCTCAACAAGTTTCAATCATCATACGTGTCATAAGTGAAGTTATCACTTTCCATAAGATCGTCTCATGATCTTTCACGCTATCGTTCTTTTCATACTTTTGATCATGGCACAAAGCAAAACCCTTGACTAAGAAACTCTTTATTATATAGCTCGTTAGCTCGAAAACATCGGGGGAGAGACATAGGCAAAAGACTCAAACTAAAAACTAAAGACTTATTCCTCTAAGAGAAGAAATAAAAACTGAAAAGGAAAGAACTAAAACAAAGGTAAAAGCAAAAGATATAAAGGTGATACGATACCAGGGCAACTCCCCCAAGCTTGGCAGAAGCCAAGGGGATTGCCCATACCAATGCTTAGTTGTCTTCCTTTGGTGGTGATGGTGTTGTTGTTGTCGGAGTAGTCTTGAGCTTGTCTAATTTCCACTTGAGCAAAAAGTTCTGCTCCCTTAGATCGTCATTTTCTTCCTCGAGTTTCAACACTCTATGGCAAAGTTCCTGCTTACTCTCATGCAAGAAACGAGAAGGGATAAACAAGGTCTTAGGCTTCTTCCTATGGTCAAGGAGGCTTGACTTCTTGAACTCCACATGGGTGTTTGTAGGTTGAGGTAGAGGAGCCTCCTCTTCATCGGAACTCGTTTGCTCCTTCCCTTTGGGCTCATAGTCCTCTTCCTCATCAGTGGTCCAGCCATATGGTTCCAAGTCCCCATTAATCCTAGAGTTAGCACGATCATCGACCACATAGATCTCTTCTTATGAATCTTGAGAATACATCTTGACCTAAATCTGCGGCAAACAACAAGCTCAAAACGAAAACAGAGGAGAACTACGTGATACGGAGATCAAAACCTTCGGGCGACTATATATTGATTTTTTCTTGGGCCAGAAGGAGTCTTCCGCAAGAAAACGGAGTCCGGGAGGCACACGGGGTGCCCACAAGCTTGCCCTCTGCCACCAGGGGGGTAGGGGGCGGTGGCAGGGCTTGTGGCCGCCTCGTTCGCTCTTCGGACTGCTTTTATTTTTCTAATTTTCCAAAAAATCCAAAATGGAAAAAATTTCCTATTGGAAAAGTATCGGAGTCCAATTTCTTACCGAAACAGATACATCTTCGTTTTCAAGGTCTAAAACAGGCTGATAAACATCCCTTATGTACTCCTTTGGAGTTATGACATTAATGATATTGGTGTCAACATTTATGGGAGTACCAGAGATGTCATGCTTGATTCTTAGCCCATTTACCACTCTAGGAAAATTTCCTTCCGTGTTATTGATTTTGATGGCACCGGAACGATATACTTCCTCGACAACATAGGGACCTTCCCATTTAGAGAGAAGCTTGCCTGCAAAGAATCTCAAACGAGAATTGTATAGCAAGACATAATCATCTACATTGAACTCTCGTTTCTGTATTCGTTTGTCGTGCCATCTCTTAACCTTTTCCTTGAACAACCTGGCATTCTCGTATGCCTGGGCTCTCCATTCATCTAACGAGCTGATATCAAACAACCGCTTCTCACAGGCAAGTTTGAAATCAAAGTTGAGCTCTTTGATTGCCCAATAAGCTTTGTGTTCCAGCTCAAGAGGTAAATGACAGGCCTTACCGTAAACCATTTTATACGGTGACATGCCCATGGCATTCTTATAAGCAGTCCTATAAGCCCATAGTGCATCGTCAAGTTTGCTAGACCAGTTCTTTCGAGATCTATTGACGGTCTTTTGTAAGATCAACTTGATCTCCCTATTACTCAACTCAACTTGACCACTAGACTGAGGATGATAAGGAGATGCAACTCTATGGTTGACATCATACTTAGCTAGCATCTTGCGGAAAACACCATGAATGAAGTGTGAAGCGCCATCAGTCATCAAGTATCTAGGGACTCCAAATCTTGGGAATATGACTTCTTTAAGCATCTTAATAGAGGTGTGGTGATCAGCATTTTTAGTGGGGATAGCTTCTACCCACTTAGTAACGCAATCCACAACAACTAAGATGTGAGTGTACCCATTGGAACTCGGGAAGGGTCCCATATAATCAAAGCCCCAGACATCAAATGGTTCAATGACAAGTGAATAGTTCATAGGCATCTCTTGACGCTTACTGATGTTCCCTATCCTTTGGCATTTGTCACAAGACTAGACAAACTTACAGGCATCCTTGAAGAGAGTGGTCCAATAGAAACCTGATTGCAATACCTTATGGGCAGTTCTATCTCCAGCATGGTGTCATCCATAGGCTGCGGAATGACACTTCTGCAAGATCTGTTCCTGTTCATGTTCAGGCACACAACGTCTAATAACACCATCTACTCCTTCCTTATAAAGGTGAGGATCATCCCAAAAGTAGTGTCTCAAATCAAAGAAGAATTTCTTCTTTTGCTGATAGGTGAAACTGGGTGGTATGTATTTGGCTACGATATAGTTTGCATAATCGGCATACCACGGTGCACTAAGTGTAGTGTGGATGACATTTAATTGTTCATCAAGAAAGCTGTCATCAATATGTAGTGGGTCATCTAGGACATTCTCTAGCCTAGACAAGTTATCTGCTACAGGGTTATCATCACCCTTTCGGTCAACGACGTGCAAATCAAATTCCTGTAGCAGGAGAACCCATATGATCAGCCTAGGCTTAGCATCCTTCTTCTCCATGAGGTACTTAATAGCAGCATGATCAGAGTGAATAGTGACTTTGGAGTCAACTATGTAAGATCTGAACTTTTCACATGCAAACACGACTGCTAAAAATTCCTTCTGTGTAGTGGCATAGTTTCTTTGGGCACTGTCTAGAGTTTTACTAGCGTAGTGAATGACATTCAACTTCTTGTCAACTCTTTGTCCTAGAACAGCACCAACGACATAATCACTAGCGTCACACATGATTTCAAAGGGCAAGTTCCAGTCAGATGGTTGAACAATATGTGCGGTTATCAAAGCCTTCTTAAGTATTTCGAAAGCTTCCTCACAATCCTCATCAAAAACGAAAGGAACATCCTTCTGCAAGAGGTTGGTAAGAGGCCTAGAAATCTTAGAGAAGTCTTTAATGAACCTTCTATAGAAACCAGCATGACCTAGGAAACTTCGTATACCTCTGATATCTGTGGGGCAATGCATTTTCTCAATTGCATCAACCTTAGCCTTATCAACTTCAATGCCTCTCTCAGAAATTTTGTGTCCTAAGACGATACCTTCATTAACTATAAAGTGACACTTCTCCCAATTCAAGACGAGGTTGGTTTATTCGCATCTCTGTAAGACTCGATCAAGGTTGCTGAGGCAATCATCAAAGGAAGACCCGTAAACGGAGAAGTCATCCATGAAAACCTCGACAATCTTTTCACAAAAGTCAGAGAATATAGCCATCATACATGTTTAGAAGGTGGCAGGTGCATTACATAAGCCAAAAGGCATACGTCTATAGGCAAAGGTACCGAAAGGGCAGGTGAAAGTGGTTTTCTCTTGATCAGATTGTGCAACAGGCATTTGCGAGAAACCTGAATAACCGTCTAGAAAGCAGACGTGTGTGTGTTTTGATAGCCTTTCTAGCATTTGGTCGATGAACGACAAAGGATAATGATCTTTCCTGGTTGCCTTGTTCAGTTTCCGGAAGTCTATCACCATTCTATAGCCGGTAATAATCCTTTGTGCGATTAGTTCATCCTTATCATTAGGAACGACAGTGATACCTCCCTTCTTAGGTACGCAATGTACTGGACTTACCCAATCACTATGAGCAACATGATAAATGATTCCTGCTTCCAGAAGCTTTAATATTTCTTTTCTAACGACCTCTTTCATCTTAGGATTTAATCTCCTTTGATGACTAGCAACTGGTTTAAAGTCAGGATCGGTTTTAATCTTGTGCTGATATAGAATAGGACTAATACCCTTAAGATCATCAAGAGTATATCCAATAGCAGCGCGGTGCTTCCTCAGAGTTTTTAGTAACTTTTTCTCTTCGCGCTCTGAGAGGAGAGCACTAATAATGACAGGATATATCTCCTTCTCATCAAGATAGGCATACTTAAGAGTATCAGGCAACTGTTTAAGCTCGAACACAGGATCACCCTTTGGTGGGGGAGGATCCCCAAGCAGTTCAACATGCAGATTATTCTTGAGAATAGGATATTGTTCTAAGACAATTTTATCTATCTCATCTCTCTCCTCCATATGCATATCATTTTCATGCTCAAGCAAATATTGCTCTAAAGGATCCGTAGGAGGTACGGCAATAGAGGCAAGAGCAATGATTTCATCTCTACCAGACGACTCTCTTTCATGGGTTTGTCTTCCAAACTTGGAGAAGTTAAATTCATGAGACACACCCTCGAAACTAACTATGACAGTCTGCTTAATGCAATCAATGTGAGCATTGACAGTGTTGAGAAAGGGTCTACCAAATATGATGGGACAAAAGCTATCTTGTGCAGTACCATGGACAAGGAAATCAGTAGGATACTTCGTCTTACCACACGGGACTTCTACGTCTCTCACAATTCCCAGAGGGCAGATGGTGTCTCTATTAGCTAGCGTAATAGTGACATCAATGGGTTCTAACTCAGCAGGTGCAATCTCATCTTTGATTTCATCATATAGAGAACGGGGTATTGCACTAACACTAGCTCCCATATCACATAAACCATGGTAACAGTGATCTCCTATCTTAACAGAAACAACGGGCATGCCAACTACAGGTCCGTGTTTGTCTTTCGCGTGAGGTTTAGCAATTCTAGCGGAGTCCTCATAGAATTTGATAACATGCCCATCTATGTCTTCGGCTAAGAGATCTTTGATAATAGCAACACTAGGTTCAACTCTAATTTCCTCACGGGGTGCAAGTGATCTAATGTAACCCCTACGTATCACAGTTGGAGCTTTAGAATAATCCTTTATCCTAGCAGGGTATGGTGGTTTCTCACTGTAAGCACAAGGAACAACAGGATCACTAAAAGCAATGACTTTCTCCTCAACTAGATTGGTTTTGGCTATGTTGCTTTCTACAGGAGGATGATATTTAAACCACTTCTCTTTGGGAAGATCAACATGAGCAGCAAAAGATTCACATAGAGAAGCTACTATCTCAGAGTCAAGTCCATACTTAGCGCTAAAATCTCTAGAAGTGTTTGTCTCAACAAAAGATTTATCGCAATCAAACTGGAAATTCATACCTGACTCCTTAC
Source organism: Hordeum vulgare subsp. vulgare (assembly GCF_904849725.1). Taxonomy (NCBI): domain Eukaryota; kingdom Viridiplantae; phylum Streptophyta; class Magnoliopsida; order Poales; family Poaceae; genus Hordeum; species Hordeum vulgare. Next base: position 432,003,467 of record NC_058519.1, on the reverse strand, counting down.
CTTCCTCCAGCTCCCAATCTTCAGAGTTGCATTTGATTCTCTCCAATAAATTCCACTTGTGATCAATATCCTTCTTCATAAAAGAACCGGCACAAGAAGTGTCAAGCATGGTACGATCTTCATGAGAAAGCCGAGCATAAAAGTTTTGAGTGATGATTTCTCTCAAGAGCTCATGATTGGGGCATGAATATAGCATTGATTTAAGCCTCCCCCAAGCTTGAGCTATGCTTTCCCTGTCACGAGCCAAAAGTTATAAATAAAGTTCCGATCACGATGTACTAAATGCATAGGATAGAACTTTTGATGAAATTCCAATTTCAACCGATTGTAGCCCCATGATCCAGTATCATCACATAGCCTATACCATGTCAACGCCTTAGCCTTCAAAGATAAAGGAAAGACTTTCTTCTTTACCTCATCCTCGGGCAAACCTGCAAGCTTAAATAAACCACAAACTTCATCTACATAGATTACATGCAAGTCTGGATGTGAAGATCCATCTCCTGTGAAAGGATTAGCAAGCAGTTTCTCAAGCATACCTGAAGGATTTTCATAAAAGATATTTTCAGTAGGTACCTCAGGTTGAGGAGCAACTCTTCGTGCTTCCGTTCGTGGTGAAGATACCCCGAACAAACTCCTCAAAGGAACAGTTTCCATAGTGACAAGTGACAATAAATTTCAGCACAGTATAAAAATGTTTCCTTACCAATTTCCACTTACCAAAGGCGCTTCACTCCCCGGAAACGGCGCCAGAAAAGAGTCTTGATGACCCACAAGTATAGGGGATCAATCATAGTCCTTTCTATAAGTAAGAGTGTCGAATCCAACGAGGAGCAGAAGGCTCTGATAAGCGGATTTTAGCAAGGTAATAACTGCAAGCACTGAAAGTAGCGGTAACAAGTGATTGTGTAGCGAGGTGAAATGTAGCGAGCAAAAAGTAACAAGTAACAAGTAGTAGCAACTGTGCAGCAAGTGGCCCAATCCCTTTTGTAGCAAGGGACAAGCCTGAACAAAGTCTTATAGGAGGAAAAACGCTCCCGAGGACACACGGGAATTTCTGTCATGCTAGTTTCATCAGGTTCATATGATTCATGTTCGTTACTTTGATTGTTTGATATGTGGGTGGACCGGCGCTTGGTTACTGCCCTTACTTGGACAAGCATCCCACTTATGATTAACCTCTCTCGCAAGCATCCACAACTACAAAAGAAGAATTAAGACAAAGTCTAACCATAGCATTAAACTAGTGGATCCAAATCAGCACCTCACGAAGCAACACATAGACTGGGGTTTAAGCTTCTGTCACTCCAGCAACCCATCATCTACTTACTACTCCCCAATGCCTTCCTCTAGGCCCAAATATGGTGAAGTGTTATGTAGTCGACGTTCACATAACACCACTAGAGGAAAAACAACATGCAACATATCAAAATACCGAACGAATATCAAATTCACATGGCTATTATTAACATGACTTATCCCATGTCCTCAGGAACAAAAGTAACTACTCACAGAACATAATCATAATCATGATCAGAGGTGTAATGAATACATCAAGGATCTGAACATAAACTCTTCCACCAAGTAATCCAACTAGCATCAACTACAAAGAGTAATCAACACTACTAGCAACCTTACAAGTACCAATCGGAGTCGCGAGACGTAGATTGGTCACAAGAGATGAACTAGGGATTGGAGAGGAGATGGTGCTGATGAAGATGTTGATGAAGATGCCTCCCCTCCGACGAGAGGAGTGTTGGTGATGATGATGGCGACGATTTCCCCCTCCGGGAGGGAAGTTTCCCCGACAGGATCGTCCTGCCGGAGCTCTAGATTGGATCTGCTCAAGTTCCGCCTCGTGGCGGCGGCGAAACCACGAAAAAAGCTCTCGATTGATTTTTTTCAGACCAAAACCCTTCATATAGAAAAAGAGGGGGGCTAGTGGGCCGTCAGGCAGCCCACAAGCTTGCCCTGTGCCACCAGGGGTGGTGGTGGCGGTGACAGGGCTTGTGGAGCCCTGGTGGCCCCCCTTCGGTAGTTCTTTCGCCCAGTGTTTTTTATATAATCCAGAAAAAATCCATGTAACTTTTCAGGGCATTTGGAGATGTGCAGAATAGTGGACTAGGATTTGCTCCTTTTCCAGTCCAGAATTCCAGCTGCCTGAATTCTCCCTCTTCAAATAAACCTTGCAAAATAAGAGAGAAAAGACATAAATATGGTACCACAAGTAATATAACAGCCCAAAAAGCAATAAATATCAACATGAAAGCATGATGCAAAATGGACGTATCAAGGGGGCCGACCATGCCTCCATTGTCTTCACCAAACGAGTACCCCATGCTATCGTGCCCAGCCATGAAGGGGGTGCGGCCATCTTGGCTTTACACCTCGTCAGGATCGAAGGGAATGCCACCGCCACCACCTTCGTAGATGATGCTCTTCATGAACACGCGGTTGGCTTTGTCTTCCACAACCAACATTTTATCGAACAACTTGTGGGCGTTCCCCATGGTGTTGACTGGGAGCTCTTCATGCCGTTTGCGTGCACCCTGGGAGGATGATCCACCGCCCACAAGTATTGCATTGAGATCGATGCCCATGGGCGCTCGCGTGGCAGACATGACGATGCTCACCTCGGTGAACCAGAGCCCATAGAGTTGGACATATGGGAGGTTTACGGGTGGTGCCGCTACAAGCCATGCACCTGCAGTGTGCTGGACATGCACGACGAGTTCGGAAGTGGGTGACAAAGAGCAATGAGCCGGTGCTGGCCGCAACCATAGCGGCAGCAACGAGGTCGTGCTGGACTGGGTTTAACCCTAGCATCAGCAGGTTCTGCCTCGTGGCCTCACGGACGAGATGGTTGGTCTTCACGGCGTTGGCCTCTTGCTCTATGAGCGCGATGAGGGTGGACGCTCCCGTGAAGTCGTTCATGGATTCTTGCTGATGCCGTCGGTTCTTCCTCCTAAACGATTGGACGACGCACTCCTCGGGCATCAACACCTTCTTCTTCTTAGTCAGCGCCGACCCTTTGCGTGCGCCGCATGGATTGACTACTTTGGCGGAGATGGGATCAGCGGAGGCGAGGGAGGAGAGGTCGGCCATAAGTGGATGGGAGGTTTTTGGGAAAATTAAAGGGAAATGGTGACGCTGTGTCACCGACGGGCGGGCCAGGAAGAGGAGAAGGGTGGGCGTCGTGCGCGTCCGTTCCGTGTCCGTTTCAACACAAATCCGACCTAAATTTAAGCGTGAAATGGATCACGGACAGATAAAAAATGGATGCACGACCATTTGGGTGGACACGTTGGACAGAGTTTTGTGTCCGCAATGACCCAAATGGATACACATGGACGAAATGGATCGCCCAATTAGAGTTGCTCTTAGTTATCCTCGAAAAATTTGTTCAGCCTTTTGACCCAGTCCCGACACCGACGAACGACACTATAGAAAAGAATTGCCTCATGTTTCTTTATAAGCTAGTATATTTCATCAGTTATTTAGTTTATAGCGCTTTAAGACAAGTGTTAGAGTAAAAGCTCCCAACAAAGAATGAGCTAAAAAAAATACTCCTCTACCTCATAATATAAAAGCGTTTTTACACTACACTAGCATAAAAACATTTTTATATTATAAAACTAAGGGAGTAAAATAAAAAGAATGAGCCCTTGGCTTACTGTCTTGTATGTGATCAGCGCGTGAAATACACCCAGTTCATAGAACAGCTCGGCATATTATGGAAAAAGTGCTCGGCTCGGCTTTACACTACTAGGGAAAAGCCTAGTAATAGCGTGGGGCATCGCGCTACTGATATGGCGCTACAACTAATGTTTAGCAGGAGCGTGCTTCGACACGCGCAACTGCTATAGCTACTTAGCAATAGCGATGTCCATACCAGCGCTACTGCTAAGTGGCTTAGGAGTAGAATTTTCATGTTGAGCGCTAAAGAGCGCTACTACTATATTCTCACATATCTTTTTTTGTTACGTATTTGTGATGTTTTTGTACAAATTTTATACAGTATTCTATGATGATCATATTGCGAGTTTATGATATGATTATCATACACATAATAGTCTCATCATAGCATCCAACACAAATCATGTCGTCACATCATAATCATGATATAGCTATGCAAGTTACATGGCATGTCTCATCATACATAATGTAGTATTTCTTGAGGCACTGGTTCGTATCTCTCTCTCGCACTAGCGTGAACCTAAACTAACTACTTTCTGCTCCGGCTCTGCTATCTAACCCTCTCTAGCTATCGCTCGGAAACCGGTACACCTGGGCCTGACACTCCGATCACTCGTCGTATACTCCTCGCGTAGCACTTCTTCGCCATCGATGATCTATGTATGTGCATCATCACATGAGTCGATAATATGCAACATATATAGTTGAGCAACAGAAAGAGACATACTTGGCAAAAATAGAAGCAACATCTCATAAGCATAAATAACAAAGTTCATAGTACCCAAAATGCCCTAACTAGAGTGATCTTCGCTAGTTGAGGAGGACGGTTTAATTACATCACAAATAAAGTTTCGTCATGCATAACTCAAAGTTTCTTCATAGAGAAAGTATGGACTAAACAGACACTTTGTCATATATCATGGAAAGCATAATTGCTCCCTAGAGTGGTTTTGATAATTGATCACAACATATGCATCATTGGACCAATGTGTTTTCCAAGTATATTTCAGAAAAGTTCAAAAGATGCTATGGCTTAAGGTTTATGTGGAGATACCCCTGGATGCAAGAAAGGAATAATATTGGCTCAAGCTTCAAGCTAGAAGACTCTTCATTTTATATTTGTGAGAAATCACTTTTTGAGTCCATAGGAAAGCCAATACTATTAAAAGGGGGTGAGGTAGTAAAATGAACTGATTGCTCAAATGCTCAAAGTTAGCCACCAAAACACTCGGTCATTTTCCCCACATATCCACTCTGTCAAGTTCCACATACAAAAATTCGGTGTAACCAACATTGCCACTTTGGACCCACCGAGTTTGAACCTCAGACAGAACCCTAGCCATTCCCACCAAATCGGTGCAACCGAAACTGCATCGGTGCTACCGAGTTCAGTGTGACTAACATTCTGTTGCCAAGATACAAAAAATCGGAATTTTGGAGTTTGAGTATCGGTGCCACCGAGTTTGGTCATCTGACCGTTAGTCACCTTTTCGGTGCCACCGAGTTCTATATATCGGTCTCACCAAGATTCAAAGTTCACACTTTTAGTACTAGTCGGTACCGCTGAGTTGTCCACTTCGGTGTCACCGAGTTTGCACTTTTGTGTGTAACGGTTGGATTTTAGATGCTACCTATATATACCCCTTCACCCACCTCTCATTCATGGGAGAAGCACTCAGAACACACACTTCATTTCCAGATCCATTTTTTGAGAGAGAACCACCTACTCATGTGTTGAGACCAAGATATTCCAATCCAATCCTTTGAAACTTGATCTCTAGCTTCCCCAAACTGATTTCCACCAAATCAACCTCTCCTACACATTCATATTCTGTGAGAGAGTGATTTGTGTTGAGGAGACTATATTTAGAAGCACAAGAGCAAGGAGTTCATTGATCTACCACATATATTACCTTTTGGAGGGTGGTGCCTCCTAGATTGGTTAGGTGTCGTTTGGGAGCCTCCTACTGTGTGTTGTGGAGTTGAACTAAGATGTTTGTGAGGGCAAGGAGATCGCCTACTTCGTGAAGATCTACCGTGAGTGAGGCTAGTCCTGCGTGGACGTAAGCCGTGGGGGAATAGACAAGGTCGCTTATTTGTGGACCCCTTGTGGGTGGAGCCCTATGTGGACTCTCGCAGCCGTTACCCTCAGTGGGTTGAAGTCTCCACTAACATGGGCGTACGATAGCGCCACCTATCGGAACCATGCCAATAATCGCCATGTCAACCTCATGCGTTTGATCTCCCTACCTTACTCCTCTACTTTACACTTGCATGTTTTACTTTCCGCTGCTATACTATTAGAACTGCATGTGTATGGTGTACTTGGCTTGTCATAACTGCCGTAGCTGCCCCTCAAGTAAAATTGGGAAAAGGCAATTTTTTCACCTTGTCAAGTAGTCTAATCACCCCCCTTCTAGTCATACTTTCGATCCTACAATCGTCAATCACTCCAACATGTCGTGCCATCCATCCAAGGCAGGGAGACAGTCCCCGGGCGTAGTGAAAGGCTTCAGGTCGAGACGCTGAGCTGATATGCGTGTTCGGACGTCTTCCCGCGACATTTGCCCTTCTTCGTAGAACATCCCTGTTTTTTCGTTGTTGGGGATATTACCTGCGGCATGACCCGCCCTATTGGGCCGGGTCAGGAAAGCAATGACTCATACATACATGGTTAGTGAAAGCCTTGGCCCAGGCCTGAGGCGTGTCAAAAGGCTGCCAGGGCCCATGAGCCAGATGGCGGTTCAGGATTGATGAAGATTATAAGTCGCCAAGGAGGTTTCCTGGCTTGGCAAACACGGCGACTTAGAGATACGGAAGGCCACAATTTGTAACGTGGCCAGGACTTTGTAAACCCTAGGGCCTCGACCTGTATATAAAGGCGAGTCTCTGGGGCAGATAGGGCAAGTTAGAAATCATCGACAACTAGGTCAGGTGAGTTACGCCCTGATATGTCTCCATCGTATCTACTTTTCCAAACTCTTTTGCCCTTGTTTTGGACTCTAATTTGCATGATTTGAATGGAACTAACCCGGACTAACGCTGTTTTCAGCAGAATTGCCATGGTGTTGTTTTTGCGCAGAAATTAAATTTCTCGGAATGACCTGGATATTTACGAGGATTTTTGTGGAATATATAAAAAATACTGGTGCAAGAATCAACCGGAGATGTGGAGCGAGGATCCCACAAATCCAGGAGGCGCGACCCCCCTGGCCGCGCCTGGCAGTCTTGTGGGGCCCTCGGGGCTCCGCCGCCTCCAACTCCAGCTCTATTTAGTCCCTTTCGCCCAGAAAAAAAATCAAGGAGAAGAGTTCATCACGTTTTACGATATGGAGCCGCCACCACCACCTGTTCTTCCTCTGAAGGGCAGATATGGAGTCCATTTTGGGCTCCGGAGAGGGGGAATCGACGCCTCCGTCATCATCAACCATCCTTCATCGGCAATTCCATGATGTTCTTCATCGTTCGTGAGTAATCTCATCGTAGGCTTGCTGGACGGTGATGGGTTGGATGAGATCTATCATGTAATCAAGTTAGTTTTGATGGGGATTGATCCCTAGTATCCACTATATTCTAAGATTGATGTTGCTACTACTTTGCCATGCTTAATGCTTGTCACTAGGGCCCGAGTGCCATGATTTCAGATCTGAACCTATTATGTTTTCATCGATATATGTGTGTTCTTGATCCTATCTTGAAAGTTGTAGTCACCTACTATGCGTTATGACCCGGAAACCCCGGAGTGACAATAGCCGGAACCACTCCCGGAGATGACCATAGTATGAGGAGTTCATGTATTCACTAAGTGCTAATGCTTTGTTCCGGTTCTCTATTAAAAGGAGAACCTTAATATGCCGTAGTTTCCATTAGGACCCCGCTGCCACGGGAGGGATGGACAATAGATGTCATGCAAGTTATTTTCATAAGCACGTATGACTATATACAGAATGCATGCCTACATTACATTGATGAACTGGAGCTAGTTACATATCTCCCCATGTTATAACTGTTGCATGATGAATGTCATCCGGCATAATTATCCATCATCGATCAAATGCCTATGAGTCTTTTCCTACTGGTCCTTTCTATGTTACTTTGCCACTAGTGCTGTCACTGCTGCTATTGTTACCTCTACTGCTATCACTACCGCTACTGTTACCGTTGCTACTATTGCTATCACACTACTTTGCTACTGAAACTTTGCTGCAGATACTAAGTCTTTCATGTGTGGTAGAATTGACAACTCAACTGCTAATACTCGAGAATATTCTTTTGCTTCCCCTTGTGTCGAATAAACAAATTTGTGTTGAATACTCTACCCTCGAAAACTATTGCGATCCCCTATACTTGTCGGTTATCAAGACTATTTTCTGGCGCCGTTGCCGAGGAGGCCTAGCACTATTCTCTGAGTCACTTGGGATTTACGTCTATCGATCACTATGAGGAATCCGAGAGATCCAAAAACTAAAGTCTTGCCCTCAACTACGAGGAGATGTAAGGAACTGCCATCTAACTGTGCACTTGAGTCACCTTCAGTTATGAGTAAGTTTGCGACACCACCTCGTGCTAGAAATTTTGATATGTCGCCTGTGCTTGATGATGCTACTTCTGCTATCCATGATGCTTGTGATGATGCTTTGCTTGATACTGCTTTGCTACTAGGTGCATTCCTTGATGCACAAATTGCTAGAGTTGCTGCTGAATGTGATGATACTTCTGAAACTGCTGAGATTATTGAAGTAGAACCTGCTATTTCACTTGTTAGAACTAGCTCTCGTAGATATGAATTGCCTGATATACCTGAGGGTTATGTTATGGAAGGAGAGGTAGCTGAGGACTTTTTCCTTGTAAGGATAACTATGATCTTGAGAAATTACTGCGCAAGTGGAAAGAAAAATCTCTGAACACTAGGATGAAATACGACCCTAAGTTTGCTACTTCGCCTATCTTTGTGACCGATAAGGATTATGAATTCTCTGTCGATCCTGAGTGAATCACTTTGGTCGAATCTGATCCTTTTCATGGTTATGAGTCTGAAACGGTTGTAGCACATCTTACTAAGCTGCACGATATAGCCACCCTATTCACGAGTGAGGAAAATATCCGCCACTACTATATCCTTAAGATGTTTCCTTTCTCGCTAAAGGATGATGCTAAGACTTGGTTCACTTCTCTTGCTCCTGGTTGTGTGCGTAGTCCCTAGGATATGATCTACTACTTCTTTGAGAAATATTTTCCTGCCCATAAGAAAGAAGCTGCCTTGCAGGATATATATAACTTTGTGCAAGTTGAAGAAGAGAGTCTCCCACAAGCTTGGGGGAGGCTTGTCCAGATACTAAATGCTTTGCCTAATCACCCTCTTGAGAAAAATGAAATACTTGATATCTTCTATAATGGACTAACCGATGCTTCTAGGGACCACCTAGATAGTTGTGTCGGTTGTGTTTTCAGGAACGAACTGTGGAACAAGCTGAGATTCTATTGAATAATATCTTGTGCAATGAGAATGCTTGGACTATTCCCGAACCACCTCCGAAGCCAACTCCGAATAAAAGAGGTATCCTATTCCTCAGTCCTGAAGATATGCAAGAAGCTAAGAAATCTATGCAATAGAAAGGCATTAAATCTGAAGATGTCAAAAATCTACCACTTATCGAAGAGATCCATGGTCTTGATAACCCGACACAGGTAGTAGAGGTAAATTCTCTTTGTAGATTCAATGAGAGTGATATTCCTTTTTATAAACCTGCTAGCTTATGCTTAGATGAATTTGATAACTTTGTTGTCAAATGATGACCCACAAGTATAGGAGACCTATCATAGTCCTCTCGATAAGTAAGAGTGTCGAACCCAACGAGGAGCAAAAGGATCTGACAAGTGGTTTTCAACAAGGTAATCTCTGCAAGCACTGAAATTATCGGTAACAAGTAGTTGTGTGACAAGATGATTCGTAGCAAGTAGCAAGTAACAACGGTAACAAAGGTGCACCAAAGTGGCCCAATCCCTTTTGTAGCAAGGGACAAGCCTGGAGAAACTCTTATAGGAGGTAAAACACTCCCAAGGACACATGGGAATTTCTGTCAAGCTATTTTTCATCATGTTCATATGATTCACGTTCGCTACTTTGACAGTTTGATATGTGGGTGCACTGGTGCTTGGGTACTGCCCTTACTTGGACAAGCATCCCACTTATGATTAACCCCTCTCGCAAGCATCCGCAACTACGAAAGAAGAATTAAGACAAAGTCTAACCATAGCATTAAACTAGTGGATTACATAAGCCAAAAGGCATACGTTTGTAAGCAAAGGTACCGAAAGGGCAGGTCAAAGTGGTTTTCTCCTGATCAAATTGTGCAACTGGTATTTGGGAGAAACCAGAATAACCATCTAGAAAGCAGAAGTGTGTGTGTTTAGACAGTCTTTCTAGCATTTGGTCGATAAAAGGCAAAGGGTAATGATCTTTCCTAGTGGCTTTATTCAATTTCCTAAAATTGATCACCATCCTATAGCCAGTAATAATCCTTTGTGGGATCAATTCATCCTTATCATTAGGGACAACAGTAATACCTCCCTTCTTAGGGACACAATGCACTGGACTCACCCAATCACTATGAGCAACAAGATAGATAATACCTGCTTCCAGGAGCTTTAGTATTTCTTTTCTTACTACCTCTTTCATCTTAGGATTTAATCTGCGTTGATGATCGACAACTAGTTTGGAATCAGGATCAATTTTAATCTTGTGCTGGCATAGAGTGGGACTAATGCCCTTAAGATCATCAAGAGTATATCCAATAGCAGCACAGTGCTTCCTCAGAGTTTTTAATAACTTCTTTTCTTCATGCTCTGAGAGGCCATCACTAATAATAACAGGATATATCTCTTTTTCATCAAGATAAGCATACTTAAGAGTATCACGCAACTGTTTAAGCTTGAACACAGGATCACCCTTTGGTGGGGGTGGATCTCTAAGCAGTTCATGAGGCAAATTATTCTTAAGAATAGGATATTGTTCAAAGATAACTCTATCTATCTCATCCCTTTCATCCATATGCATATCATTTTCATGCTCGAGCAAGTATTGCTCTAAAGGATCAGTAGGAGGCACGACAATAGAAGCTAGGGCAATAATTTAATCCTTACTAGGCAACTCTTTTTCATGAGGTTGTCTACCAAACTTGGAGAAATTGAACTCATGTGACACACCTTCAAAGCCAACAGTGACAGTTTGCTTCTCACAGTCAATATGAGCATTGACAGTATTGAGTAAGGGTCTGCCAAATATGACGGGACAAAAGCTATCTTGTGTGGTGGCAAGAACGAGAAAATCAGCAGGATACTTCCTTTTACCACAGAAGACTTCAACATCTCTAACAATTCCCAAAGGGCAGATAGTTTTTCTATTGGCAAGCTGAATAGTGACATCAATATGTTCTATCTCAACAGGTGCAATCTCGTCTTTAATTTCATCATATAAGGATTGGGGTATTGCACTAACACTAGCACCCATATCACATAGACCATGATAACAATGATCTCCTATCTTAACAGAAACAACATGCGTGCCAACAACATGCCTATGTTTGTCTCTAGCATGAGGTTTAACAATTCTAGCAGCATCTTCACAGAAGTGAATATCATGGCCCTCAACATTGTCGGAGAGAAGATATTTTATAATAACAATGCTAGGTTCAACTCTAATTTTCTCAGGGGGTGTAGATGTTCTAATGTAGCCCCTACGTATCACAGTTGAAGCTTTAGAATGGTACTTTATTCTAACAGGGAAAGGTGGTTTCTCAATGTAAGCACTGGGAACAATAGGATCATTATAGGCAATGACTTTCTCTTCAACTGGATTGGATTTAACTATGTTGACTTCTAAGGGAGGATGATATTTAAACCACTTCTCTTTGGGGAGATCTATATGAGCAGCGAATGATTCACACAATGAAGCTACTATCTCAGAGTCAAGTCCATACTTAGCGCTAAAATCACAAAAAGTATTGGTTTCAACAAAGGATTTAACGCAATCAAACTTGAAATTCATACCTGACTCCTTACCTTCATCAAACTCCCAATATTCAGAGTTGCTTTTAATTCTTTCCAATAAATTCCATTTGAAGTCAATATCTCTCTTCATAAAAGAACCGGTACAAGAAGTGTCAAGCATGGTGCGATTATCATGAGAAAGCCGAGCATAGAAGTTCTGAATGATAATTTCTCTCGAGAGATCATGGTTGGGGCATGAATATAACATTGATTTAAGCCTCCCCCAAGCTTGAGCTATACTTTCTCTGTCACAAGGCCAAAAATTATAAATATAATTACGATCACGATGTACCAAATGCACAGGATAAAACCTTTGATGAAATTACAATTTCAATCGGTTGTAGTTCCATGATCCAGTATCATCACAAAGCCTATACCATGTCAATACTTTATCCCTAAAAGATAAGGGAAATATCTTCTTCTTGACCTCATCCTCGGGCAAACCTGCAAGCTTAAATAAACCACAAACTTGATCTACACAAATTAGATGCAAGTCGGGATGTGATGTTCCATCTCTTGTAAAAGGATGAGCCAGAAGTTTCTCAAGAATACCCGAAGGAAATTCATAGCAAATATTTTCAATAGGTGCAGCAGGTTGAGGAGAAACTCCTTGTGCTTCCATTTGAGGTGAAGATACCCCGAACAAGCTCCTCAAAGGATTAGTTTCCATAGTGACAAGTGACAATAAATTTCAGCACACTATATAAATGTTTCCTTACCAAATTCCACTTACCAAAGGCGCCTCACTCCCCGGCAATGACGCCAGAAAAGAGTCTTGATGACCCACAAGTATAGGGGATCTATCGTAGTCCTCTCCATAAGTAAGAGTGTCGAACCCAACGAGGAGCAGAAGGATCTGACAAGTGGTTTTCAGCAAGGTAATCTCTGCAAGCACTGAAATTATCAGTAACAAGTAGTTGTGTGAAAAGATGATTCGTAGCAAGTAACAACAGTAACAAAGGTGCAACAAAGTGGCCCAATCCCTTTTGTAGTAAGGGACAAGCCTGGAGAAAATCTTATACGGAGTAGGAGGTAAAATGCTCCCAAGGACACATGGGAATTTCTGTCAAGCTAGTTTTCATCATGTTCATATGATTCGCATTCGCTACTTTGATAGTTTGATATGTGGGTGGACCGGTGCTTGGGTACTGCCCTTACTTGGACAAGCATCCCACTTATGATTAACCCCTCTCGCAAGCATCCGCAACTATGAAAGAAGAATTAAGACAAAGTCTAACCATAGCATTAAACTAGTTGATCCAAATCAGCCCCTTACGAAGCAACGCATAAACTAGGGTTTAAGCTTCTGTCACTCTAGCAACCCATCATGTACTTACTACTTCCCAATGCCTTCCTCTAGGCCCAAATAATGGTGAAGTGTTATGTAGTTGACGTTCACATAACACCACTAGAGGAGAGACAACATACAACACATCAAAATATCGAACGAATACCAAATTCACATGACTACTTATAGCATGACTTATCCCATGTCCTCAGGAACAAAAGTGACTACTCACAAAGCATAATCATATTCATGACCAGAGAGGTAATGAGTTGCATCAAAGATCTGAACATATAATCTTCCACCAAGTAATCCAACTAGCATCAACTACAAAGAGTAATTAATACTACTAGCAACCTTACAAGTACCAATCGGAGTCGCGAGTTAGAGATTGGTTACAAGAGATGAACTAGGGTTTGGAGATGAGATGGTGCTGATGAAGATGTTGATGGTGATGAGTCCCCTCCGATGAGAGGAGTGTTGGTGATGACGATGGCGACGATTTCCCCCTCCGGGAGGGAAGTTTCCCCGGTAGGACGACCCTGCCGGAGCTCTAGATTGGTTCTGCTCAAGTTCCGCCTCGTGGCGGCGGCGATTCCTCACAAAGCCTCCTCTTGATTTTTTTTCCGGAACGAAACCCTCCTTATAGCAAAAGAGGGGGGCCAAAGGGCCAGCAGGGAGCTCACAAGCCCCTAGGCTCGGCCAGGGGGGGGGGGGGGGGGTAGGCCGCGCCTAGCAGGCTTGTGGCCTCCTGCTAGCTCCCCTGGTACTTCTTCGGCCCAGTATTTTTTATAAATTCCAAAATAAATCCTCGTTGGTTTTCACGGATTTTGGAGTTGCGCAGAATAGGTATCTCAAACTTGCTCCTTTTTCAGGCTAGAATTCCAGCTGCCGCCATTCTCCCTCTTCATGTAAACCTTGCAAAATAAGAGAGAAAAGGCATAAGTATTGTACCGTGATGTGTAATAACAGCCCAAAAAGCGATAAATATCAACATGAAAGCATGATGCAAAATGGTCGTATCATCAAACAACAAAGTTTCAATGATTACGTTAGCAGACAATTGGAATAGAATGCTCGTATGCTTAGTCATTTAAGTGCTTGTGTGGATAGAAATGTCAATGACCTTAAGCTTTTGAGTAAACATGCCTCTATGGTCACTACTCAAGTAGAACAAGTACTTAAGGCTCAAAATGACTTGCTCAATGAGTTGAATGACAATTCTGTTAGAGTCGTCACTAGAGGTGGTAGAATGACCGAGGAACCTTTGTATCCTGAGGGTCATCCTAAGAGAATTGAACAAGATTCTCAAGGAGTTAGCACCGAGGCACCTAGTCATCCTAGGAAGAAAAGGAAAGATGATAGGAACTTGCATGCTAGCAACCCTGTTGCTGTTACACCCGAGAATCCAAACGATGTCTCTGTTTCTGATGCCGAAACACAATCTAGTGATGAACATGAGCCTAATGATAATATCGATAGTGATGTTAATGATGATGCTCAACCTAGCAATGATAAGGATGTGGAGATTGAACCAGTTGATCTTGATAACCCACAACCTAAGAATAGGAGATACGATAAGAACGACTTCATTGCTAGGAAGCATGGTAAAGAAAGGGAACCATGGGTTCAGAAACCCATGCCCTTTCCTCCCAAACCATCCAAGAAAAAGGATGATGAGGATTTTGAGCGCTTTGTTGAAATGATTAGACCTGTCTTTCTGCAAATGCGTCTAACAGATATGCTCAAAATGTGTCCTTATGCTAAGTACATGAAGGATATTGTGACTAATAAGAGGAGGATACCTGAGGTTGAGATCTCCACCATGCTCGCTAATTACACCTTCAAGGGTGGAACTCCTAAGAAACTAGGTGATCCCGGAGTGCCCACTATACCTTGCTCCATTAAAGGAAACTACGTTAGAACTGCTTTATGCGATCTTGGAGCCGGTGTTGGTGTTATGCCTCTCTCTCTTTATCGTAGACTTGAGTTGGATAAGTTGACACCCACTGAAATCTCCCTGCAAATGGCCGACAAATCAACTGCTTTCCCTATCGGCATTTGCGAGGATGTGCCTGTTGTGGTTGCTAACGTTACTATCTTAACATACTTTGTTATTCTGGATATTCCCAAGGATGATGCCATGGCGGTCATCCTTGGAAGACCCTTTTTAAACACTGCAGGGGCTGTTATTGATTGCAACAAAGGCAATGTGACTTTCCATGTCAATGGTAATGAGCATATGGTGCACTTTCCGAAGAAACAATATCGAGTACATTGCATCAATGCTATTGAAAAAACTTCATCGATTCTTATTGGGATCTTTGAATGCCCTATACCTACTTTTAAGATGAAGTATGATTTGTTTGTAGGGGATATGCACATCCCCATTGAGGTAACCTAGTGACTATTCAAAAATTCTCCGGTTTTATGCGATTCAAAAAAGTTTGTCAAGGAGACTTGATCAACCTCATTGACGGATTTCTTTTGATGACCATGAGATGGATGAATCTAGGAGTCACAACCCTTTGTTCCAAACTTTTATTTTCTGTTGCTTAGAAGGAAAATGATAGATTTAGCTTTAGTTTTTCCCGTTTTCTGCTTTTTGCGTCCCTTAGAAAAGTGTCCCGAAAATAAAAGTTCTTCAAATGCCCTAAAAATCAAGTATGATTTTTTCTGGAATTTTTGAAAAATTCCGAGGTCGAGAGCTAGTTAGGGGGATGCATCAGTGGGCCACGAGCCCAGGAGGCGCGGGCATCCCTTGGCCGCGCCTACCAAGCTTGTGGGCCCCACGTGCCCCCCTCCACTTATTCCAGCTCCCATCTCCTTCTCCTACCTCCAGAAAAAATCATTCCACAACTCAAACCCGTGTTCTTGCTCTTCTTGCTGCGTTTTTCGATCTCCTTGTGCAAAGCCCCATTCACCAAACTGTTTTGGGGGAATTGTTCCTTGGTATGTGACTCCTCCATTGGTCCAATTAGTTTTTGCTCTAGTGCCTTATTCGTTGCGTATTTTTGCTGCCTTGGTGACCCTGTTCTTGAGCTTTGCATGTTAATTTTAGACGGTCCCAAGTAGTTTTGATGCATGCTATGGCCTCTAGGCACTTGTAGGAGTAGTTGCTATGAGTTTCGTTGATCCTGGTTCACTTTTCCTTTGAGTCACTAAAAATTTCAGAAAAGGAAGATGTTCAGGGAAAACTATCATGGTGGTTCTTCAAGCAAGAGGGGTCCCCGTCTCGCGATTCGGGAGCCCGATCCTTACCAACCGAGGAACGCACAGGTACAACCATGTGAATGGCCTTCTGATGAATTCATGATTGATGCAGGTTCCAAAGACGAGTTTGATACACTTGTTCACAACGCCGGACTTGAAGAATTCATCTCCAATAAATGTGAACACTATACTTCTCTCACTGCCTCTTTTATTCATAGATTCAAAATTTCAGCTGGCCGTGACACATCCATACTGTTCGATCTCTGTGACAAATCGTATACCATGGATTTAGAGGATTTCAATAGAATTTGCAAGATACTTGATTGGGGTAGTCTCAATGATCCTCCTAAGTCTTCGGTTAGAGAATTTATCTCTAGCATAACTGTTGGAGAAACTAGAGATATTACGCAGGCTACCATGGGGAGCATTCATTTTCCTACTTTGCATTACTTTGCCCTCTTCATAGGTAGATGTATTAACGGCAAGATTGAGCATTGTCACCTCTGTGCACCTGACCTTAGTATTCTTAAGAGCGCAGTAACAGGTGATATATGTTTCAACATGGGAGCTATAATCGCGAGGAGGCTAAATAATAATGCTAATGAAGGGGATTTCTTTGGTGGGATCTATGCCACTCGCATAGCAAATTTTCTTGGAGTACCCATCCGCGAAGGAGATCCCTCGCTCCATACAACTTTCCTTGATCGCGCCGCTGTGACACGTTATCAGTTCCTTGAGAGGGGTAACGAATCCCTCCTATACCGGTTAATATTTAACCGACAACGTGTTTTCCATATTACCCTTCTTGCTCCTGCCTTCTTTGACTTTCAGGTAAAATGGAGATACTACATAACCAGAGGAGAGGCAGAGGAGTATGAGAGGGAGGCAAAGGCTGCTCGCCTCTGTGAGGCAGCTATTCAGGCGGTAGCTACCGCGTTCACGTACAACCCCCATTATTACTTTGGATATCGCCCGGACCAGCCATGAGACTAGACCAACTTAGGCCAAAAGCCTAAGCTTGGGGGAGTACGTGTTTCTCACCGACTTTATATTCTCGCTCACATTTCACTTTGATAGTCGGTGTTCACACCTTGCCACTGTATCATCCATGCTAGTTTATTTCTTTTTCTCGCTTTCTTCTCATGTGTTTGTTTAGATTGAGAAAACCCAAAAAGATTTCCCGTTCTTATTTTTCTTGTTGGGAGTTTTCCCGTGTAAATAGTTTTCTTTTTCTTTGGGTCAAGGTAGAAGACCATGGTTACAATGTTTAGTGGCTCTCGCATGCATATGTGTTTATCTGTCAAAGAGACATATTACTTTGTCTTCTCCTTTGTGTTTACTTGCAGATTCCAGCTTAGTCCAATGCACGAGCACTCTTATTATTGGTCACATCATTCGGTCGTGCAAGTGAAAGGCAATAATGGCGATATATGATGAAGTGACTGAGCCTGGAAAAGCTGGTATGAACTCGATCTATTTTGTTTTTGTAAATATAACTAGCTCATCATTCCTAATTCAGCTTTGTTATGAGAGAAACATGTTTGCAATGAAAACTTAGAGATCATAGTTTTTGATGCCATGCTTAATTAGCTAGGAGCTTATAATGGTTTGTCTTGGATGCCAACATGAATTTCAAGATGATTATGATGTAGTATGATAGGATGGTATCCTCCTTTGAGTGATTCAAGTGGCTTGACTTGGCACATGTTCACGCATGTAGTTGAAAAAAAAATCAACATAGCCTCTATGATATTCATGTTTATGGTGATTTATGTCCTACTCATGCTTGCACTCAATGTTGGTTAATTTCAATGCATATTGATGACTGTTGTCGCTCTCTAGTTGGTCGCTTCCCAGTCTTTTGATAGCCTTCACTTGTACTAAGCGAGAATACTGCTTGTGCATCCACTTCCATAAACCCAAAGTTGTTCCATATGAGTCCACCATACCTACCTATATGCGGTATCTACCTACCATTCAAAGTAAATTTGCATGTGCCACTCTCTAAATCTTCAAGTAATAATCTGTTTTGCATGCCCGAACCGCTCATGTGGTGACAAGGGGCGATTAGTATCTTCCATGCTAGGCATGTTATCCTCGATATGTGTTTATTCACCATCACTCACGAGAAAGGGGCCGGTAATTGGAATGCCCAGTTCCATGCTCAAATCGAAAAGATAATTGCAAACAAAACTCCCCTGGATTGATGCTGGTATGGACGGCACCCGAGTATTCAGCTAGTCGTGGAGTGTGATTGATCGGTGGTGGGGCAGTCAAAACTTTACTTTTATGTTTGGGAACCGCCTATAGTATGTGTAGCATGGAAGATGGTGAAAAATCTTGGTCATTGCGTCGACAATGAAAGCATGCCACCCAAAATTATTTATCTCTGTCTTCAAAGCTTGAGCTCTGGCACCTCCGCAATTCAATGCTTCCCTCTGCGAAGGGCCTATCTATTTATGTCTCTGTTGAGTCATCCTCTTCTTTCAAAAATCACCAATTAGAGAGCACCTCCATCATTTTTATGCTTTGCTATTAATTGATATTGAGTATGACTGTGTCTGGATCTTCTTTGCCATGAATTACAATATTTAGTCAGCCCTTGGTCTTTGAAGGTGCTCTGCATTTATGTTTTGCGGTCTCAGAAAGAGCTAGCGAGATACCATCTGTTCATATTGGTTAATGATTGTTTTGATTGAATTGTTGACGTTGGAACTTATTATTATTGCTAGCTAGTTGATTATGCCATTGATATGAGTACATCTTGAGACCTAAATGTCATTGCTTATGTGATTAGCTTATGATCTTGCTGAAAATCTGAATATGAGTTAGACATAATTACAACAACAAGATCAAACAGAGTTCATACAAGTTTTTCTTTTGTCTCTTTCAGTTTGTCAACTGAATTGCTTGAGGACAAGCAAGGCTTTAATCTTGGGGAGTTGATACGTCTCCTTCGTATGTACTTTTCCAAACTCTTTT
Organism: Hordeum vulgare subsp. vulgare; assembly: GCF_904849725.1. NCBI lineage: Eukaryota > Viridiplantae > Streptophyta > Magnoliopsida > Poales > Poaceae > Hordeum > Hordeum vulgare. The sequence continues at coordinate 431,984,242 of NC_058519.1, read as the reverse complement.
GCCCTTGTTTTGGACTCTAATTTGCATGATTCGAATGGAACTAACCCGGACTGACGCTGTTTTCAGGAGAATTGCCATGGTGTTGTTTTTGCGTAGAAATTAAATTTCTCGAAATGACCTGGAAATTTACGAGGATTTTTTGTGGAATATATAAAAAATACTAGCGCAAGAATCAACCAAAGAACTGGAGCGAGGAGCCCACAAGCCCAGGAGGTGCGGCCCCCTTGGCCGCGCCTGGCAGGCTTGTGGGGCTCTCAGGGCTCCGCCGCCTCCAACTCCAGCTCTATTTAGTCCCTTTCGCCCAGAAAAAAATCAAGGAGAAGTGTTCATCGCGTTTTACGATATGGAGCCGCCGCCACCACCTGTTCTTCCTTTGGAGGGCAGATCTGGAGTCCATTCTGGGCTCCGGAGAGGGGGAATCGACGCCTTCGTCATCACCAACCATCCTTCATTGCCAATTCCATGATGCTCTTCATCGTTCGTGAGTAATCTCATCATAGGCTTGCTGGACGGTGATGGGTTGGATGAGATCTATCATGTAATCGAGGTAGTCTTGATGGGGATTGATCCCTAGTATCCATTATATTCTCAGATTGATGTTGCTACTACTTTGCCATGCTTAATGCTTGTCACTAGGGCCCGAGTGCCATGATTTAAGATCTGAACCTATTATGTTTTCATCGATATATGTGTGTTCTTGATCCTATCTTGCAAGTTGTAGTCACCTACTATGTGTTATGACTCGGCAACCCCGGAGTGACAATAGTCGGAACCACTCCTGGAGATGACCATAGTATGAGGAGTTCATGTATTCACTAAGTGCTAATGCTTTGTTCCAGTTCTCTATTAAAAGGAGAACCTTAATATCCTGTAGTTTCCATTAGGACCCCGCTGCCACGGGATGGATGGACAATAGATGTCATGCAAGTTCTTTTCATAAGCATGTATGACTATATACAGAATGCATGCCTACATTACATTGATGAACTAGAGCTAGTTACATATCTCCCCATGTTATAACTGTTGCATGATGAATGTCATCCGGCATAATTATCCATCACCGATCCAATGCCTACGAGTCTTTTCCTACTGGTCCTTGCTACGTTACTTTGCCACTACTGCTATCACTGCTGCTATTGTACCGCTACTGCTGTCACTACTGCTACTGTTACCGTTGCTACTGTTGCTATCACACTACCTTGCTACTGAAACTTTGCCGCAGATACTAAGTCTTTCAGGTGTGGTTGAATTGAGTACTCAACTGCTAATACTCGAGAATATTCTTTTGCTTCTCCTTGTGTCGAATCAAATAATTTGGGTTGAATACTCTACCCTCGAAAACTGTTGCGATCCCCTATACTTGTGGGTTATCACGACCTCCTTGTAATCGAATCCACCATACATATACACAACCAGGACGTAGGCTTTTACCTTCACACGAGGGGCCGAACCTGGGTAAATCTGAGTCTCGCTTCCGCTCACCCCCTTTGAGTCACGACCAAGGTGCGATGGCTCCTTCACTAAGTCCTTTCACGAGGACATCTGCCGTGACAAAACTACGACAGTTGGCGCCCACCATGCGGCTAGCGCACGGTGGAGTTGAGTTCTCAAAGGGAGCCCTTCCAGGGTCAGGAATCTATGCAGTCGGCATCATGACAAAGAGCCACCGTGGAAAATACTACATCGACAACTCACAGGGAGGGCCCGAAGCCGTTTCAATCGAATCTGGTTACAGGGTCACCTTCGACAAGATCCACGTCTTCATCGGCAAGTTTGGGGCACCCGTACCTGAGGTGGACACCTTCACCAACATCGTCAAGCCGGCCCGGTACACCCACCCCACCACACATCAGGTCAGGGGACGCCACGTTTTCGTTGGGAGCCGACCTAGAGGATGAGCCGGTAGTCCAGGAGACCACCCCCGCAACTCGGACGACGAGTCATCTATGGGCGACACAGATTCAATCTACCCTCTCTACGAGGGACAGCTCGGAGGGTTACCACGGGCGGCAAACTCTGAGGACTTTGCGGGACCCCATCGACAAGTCACCATCTACATGGCTGGGGCGGCACCGCCTCAGCCAAACCCGGTGGGCAACAATGAGACTGGCGGGTCGTCGAAAGCTCCGGCTCAGGTCATGGCAGACTTGGCAGCAGAGACAGCCAAACTCATGGCGATCGCTGTGACAACAGAGAACCAGGAAACAATCAACGCTGAACTAGCGAAGCTGCGGAAGGAGATGGCCAAGACTCAACGGGACGTGGAAGCAGAAGCCGCCAGGATGGCAATGCAGTAGGCCTGAATCACCGCGGAGACACAATGATTGAACACCGAAGGCGGGCGGCTTGAGTGACAACAGCGTGCCTCCGATGCTATCCATCACAGGAGACATCATGGACGCCTCCCGACCGATCTAAATCTGACTCGCCTCTTCGACAACCCGCATTCCCCCGGGATGGGACCCGATCGACCTTGGCAGGCTGCTCCAGGGGATAATCCAGCTCGCCCGCCGCCTAACACGCAACCACCTCAGCCAATGAAGGCCCGCGCGCCCCGTTTCCAGACACCACGGGGTCACTTCTCGAATCCTGTGGATAACGTGCTGGCGGCAATCCGCCACCTGGAGTCTCTCCCAATTTACAGAAACTCCCCGGCTGAAGTGGAGGCGAGAAATGCCATCGAGATGCTGAAAACGGCGGTGGTCCAACATGGACAATATTCACATAGCCGTGACCGGTTACACTCCACGCCCCAGGCGAGTCACACCAGGAGTCGCCATGATGACCTGCCTACGGTGACCAGCGAGAACGACGTCTGCCGCAGACCAACCCGCCGGGGATGCCCGATACACGAGCTCAAGATCTTGTGGATGCGGCGCGAGCCGCCCGCTTGATGGAGACGCAACTGCGGTGGGTCAAGGTTATCCGGCCTACACCCAGCCTCCTCCCGCATCGACCGATACGGGTGGCATGCACGTTGGGGTGCCCTGTCTAACACCCTCCCTCCGCAACGAGCGCATGCCAAAGGATTTCAAAGGACCGAGAAAGGTACCCAATTACACACCAGATCTCGAGCCAGGGCCGTGGATCGAGAGTTACGAGCTTGCAATGGATATGCTCGATGTGAATGAGGCGGTTTACACCAAGTATTTTACAATGATGCTCAAGGGAACGACGTGCACATGGTTGAAAAACCTGCCGCCCAATTCCATCAACACCTGGGGGGAGTTGAAGGAACGTTTCATCAAAAATTCCCGAGGAACTTGCAAACGCCTGATGACCATCATTGACCTACACCACTACATCCAATGCCCGGACGAGTCGGCCCATCATTGGACGCGCCGAGTTGCAGAGGTTATTCATTCATCAGATGGCATCTCGGCGGCTCAGGCAGTGCTAATTCTGGAGAAAAATTGTCATTATGAGACTTTGGTGTTGAAGCTTTGGCGACTCAAGCGTAAGGTGCAGGACATGGGCGAGTCGATGGACACCCTGACCAAGTACGCCGAGTCAGACGACACTAAAGATCCCGGGGAAGATGACAACAAGGTTTGCACCGCCAAGAGAGGTGAGTCATCAAAAAGGTCATTCCCACTTCCAGGGGCGGGGCAACAACAACCACACGGGACAAAGTAAAAGGAGACAGCAGGAAGGTGTCACAGACTTCATCGCTAATACAAATGCCGGCAACGGGAATCAACGCTAGAAGAAAAGGGGCTTCAGCGGAAAGAAACCACGCAACTATCACGAGATGCTCAAAGGCCCCTGTTCACAGCATGCCACTGCGGAAGGGCCGTCTACCCACTATTGGGAGGATTGCTATGTGATGCAGGAGTTTCGAGCTGATGCGCTCAAGAAAGGTCAAGGAGGTGACCAAGGTGGGCGACAGGAACAGTTCGGCACGCCCGGGTCACACCGAAGCCCGTTCGGTGGGTTCTCTAACCCGGCCCCGTAGGGCGGGTCACAATCTAATGTTGGGCAGTACCAGGTTCACAATCAACAGCGGTACAACCCGCATGGCGTGTTTTAGCAACCGCCCCCGCAAGGTGATCCCCAGCGGCAGGATGACAATGGCGGTTTTCAGAATAATCCCAAGTAGTTGAACAATGGGCAATATCACGTGTTCACCACCAGCACTTGCAAATGGGACCAAAAGGTGAAACATATAACTTTTAGCGTGGTTGAGCCGGCGCTCCCCAGGTACCTCAATTGGTGTGAGCAGCCCATTACCTGGAGTAGGGAAGATCACCCGCCCCGAGTTGATGACCCCGGCGACTTGGCTTTGGTCGTAGCTCCCCAAGTCAGAGGTTACACCCTTTCCAAAGTCCTTATGGATGGTCGCAGCAGCATTAACATCTTATATTTCGATACCTTCTGGAGGATGACTTTCTCAGAGAAGGACTTGATGCCATCTTCCACGGTATTGTCACGGGTAAGTCGGCATACCCTATTGGGCGAATCAAACTTAACATAGCTTTTGGCACGGAGTCTAATTACAGGAGCAAGTCCCTCATGTTTGAGGTGGTCAAGATCAAGAGCCCTTACCACGCACTGTTCGGCAGACCGGCTTACACTCGGTTCATGGCCCGCCCATGTTACGTTTACCTCAAGCTCTAAATGCCTGGTCCTGGGGGGACTATCATGATCAATGGAGATAGGAAAATAGCCCAAGAATGCGAGGAAGGAGACGCGGCTTATGCCGAATCGGCTTTTGCGGCCGAGGAGCTCAAGTTTCACTAAGGCAATGTTGACCTGACACAGATGACACCGCTCAAGAGACCCACAATTGACTCAGAGCCGCCCCTCAAGTTTAAACCAACGGATGACACGAAGGTGATAGATTTCACGCCTGGCGACTCGACCAAGCAGTTCACCATTGGGACGGGTCTGGATCCCAAATAGGAAAGCGCGCTCATCAAATTCATCCGTGAGAATTGGGACATCTTCGCATGGGAACCTTCAGACATGCCCGGTGTGCCGAGAGAATTTGCTGAGCACCATCTTAATATTGACCCTAAATTAAAGCCGGTTTGGCAGTATCTTCGCCGGTTTAACGAAGAACGGCGTAAGGCAATTGGAGAGGAAGTCGCCCGGGTTTTGGCCACCGGGTTCATCATTGAGGTTTTCCATCCTGAATGGTTGTCTAACCCGGTCTTGGTGCTCAAGAAGAATGACACCTTCCGCATGTGCATCGACTACACCAACCTCAACAGGCCTTCCCAAAGGATCCTTTCGCCCTTCCCCGCAATGATCAAATCATTGACTCTATGACGGGTTGCGAGCGGTTGTGTTTTTTGGATGCTTACTCAGGATACTGATGACCCACAAGTATAGGGGATCAATCATAGTCCTTTCGATAAGTAAGAGTGTCGAACCCAACGAGGAGCAGAAGGCTCTAATAAACGGTTTTCAGCAAGGTAATAACTGCAAGCACTGAAAGTAGTGGTAACAAGTGATGTTGAAGTGAGGTGAAACGTAGCAGGTGAAAAGTAACAAGTAACAAGTAGTAGCAACGGTGCAGCAAAGTGTCCCAATCCCATTTGTAGCAAGGGACAAGCCTGAACAAAGTCTTATAGGAGGAAAAACACTCCCGAGGACACACGGGAATTTCTGTCATGCTAGTGTTATCATGTTCATATGATTCGCGTTCGTTACTTTGATAGTTTGATATGTGGGTGGACCGGCGCTTGGGTACTGCCCTTACTTGGACAAGCATCCCACTTATGATTAACCCCTCTCGCAAGCATCCGCAACTACAAAAGAAGAATTAAGACAACGTCTAACCATAGCATTAAATTAGTGGATCCCAATCAGCCCCTTACGAAGCAACGCATAGACTGGGGTTTAAGCTTCTGTCACTCTAGCAACCCATCATCTACTTACTACTCCCCAATGCCTTCCTCTAGGCCCAAATAATGGTGAAGTGTTATGTAGTCGACGTTCACATAACACCACTAGAGGAAAAACAACATACAACGTATCAAAATACCGAACGAATACCAAATTCACATGACTATTATTAGCATGACTTATCCCATGTCCTCAGGAACAAAAGTAACTACTCACAAAGCATAATCATAATCATGATTAAAGGTGTAATGAGTAGCATCAAGGATCTGAACATAAATTCTTCCACCAAGTAATCCAACTAGCATCAACTACAAAGAGTAATCAACACTACTAGCAACCTTACAAGTACCAATCGGAGTCGCGAGACGGAGATTGGTTACAAGTGATGAACAAGGGTTTGGAGATGAGATGGTGCTGATGAAGATGTTGATGGAGACGAGTCCCCTCCGATGAGAGGAGTGTTGGCGATGACGATGGTGACGATTTCCCCCTCCGGGAGGGAAGTTTCCCCGGCAGGATTGTCCCGCTGGAGCTCTAGATTGGTTCTGCTCAAGTTCCGCCTCGTGGCGGCGGAGAATCCACGAAAAAGCTCCGCCCTAATATTTTTCTGTAAGAAACCCTTCATATAGCAGAAGAGGGGGGCCAGTGGGCCACCAGGGTGCCCACAAGCCCTGTTGTCGCGACCAGGGGGGCAGGCCGCGGCCACCAGGCTTGTGGCCCCCTGGAAGCTCCCCTGTGGCACTTCTTTCGCCCAGTGTATTTTATATATTCCAAAAAAATTCCATGTTGATTTTCAGGGCATTTGGAGTTGCGCAGAATAGAGGACTCAGACTTGCTCCTTTTCCAGTCCAGAATTCCAGCTGCCGGTATTCTCCCTCTTCAAATAAACCTTGCAAAATAAGAGAGAAAAGGCATAAGTATGGTACCACAAAGTATAATAATTGTCCATAAAGCGATAAATATCAACATGAAAGCATGATGCAAAATGGACGTATCAACTCCCCCAAGCTTAAACCTCGCTTGTCCTCAAGCGAAAACCAAGATCCATAAACATGTCCACAAGTTTAGGGATGAAGGTTTCGATAAAACATAATACGGACATGAGGGCATCATGATCACACATAGAACAGCAGTACATCATATAGATTCTTATGGGAAAGTAACAATTCCTTCACAAAGCAAAGTATGAAACAAAAACCTTACCGAGAAGTAGCCAACAACAGTCCATAGTCGTTGAAGCAATTGCAATTTATCATAACATCACAAAGAGTCAAATAAGAGCTTGTAAAGCAAATCCACATACTCAATCATCTCTTTTGTTTTCCACAATTGTTACAACTCACGTGGTACTCATGGCATCAAAGTTTCAGTTGGACAAAGAGAAAGATAGGGGCTTATAATTTTGCCTCCCAACCATTTACCTCAAGGGTAAAGTCAACAATATTAAAGCATAAGTACTCGTCTCCAAGTTGATATATGAATATAGATCTTTCCCTAGCATATGGCGTTCACCAAGATGAAGACGGAATAGGGAATTGGTGTTGATCACCATGACTTTCACAAGTACAAAAGTAAAGGTACAGGATAGGCCCTTCACAGAGGGAAGTAGAGGTTGTCATGCGCTTTTGAGGTTTGGATGCGTGTCCTCTTAGTGCGGAGGAACGTCACTTTATATTGCCTCCGGTGATAAAGAAATTTATTATGTAGTCTGTCGCTTTTATGTCTTCCTCATCACAGGTTTGTATAAAGCTTATTTTCCACACACTAATAGATCATACATATTAGAGAGACATTTTTATTGCTTGCACCGATGACAACTTACTCGAGGGATCTTATTCAATCCATAGGTAGGTATGGTGGACACTCATGGCAAGAATGGCTTGAAGGTTTATGGATGCACAAGTAGTATCTCTACTTGGTGCGGGAGTTTTGGCTAATATGAGGTAGAAGCAATCGTCACATGCTAAGGGATCTCTAATCATATAACATTGTTTGGAACCAAGCAAACACAATTCATTATGTTGTCTTCCTTGTCCAACATCTACTTCTAAGCATGTAATAGTTTGGTGAGTGCTCACAATTGTAAAAAGTGTCTAAGATGATATATTTATATGCGAACCTCTCTTTCCTTATTACTTCTTATTAATTGCAACAATGACTGGGGTCTATGTTGGTCTATTCTCAACAAGTTTCAATCATCAAACTTGTTATATGTGAAGCTATCACTTTCCATAAGATCATCTCATGATCTTTCATGCTATCGTTCTTTCCATACTTTTGATCATGGCACAAACTAAGCCCTTGACTAAGATACTCTTTATTATATAGCTCGCAAGCTCGAATACATCGGGGGAGACACAAGGCAAAAGACTCAAACTAAACTCTAAAGACTTATCCCACTAAGAGAAGAAAGTAAAAACTGAAAAAGAAAGAACTAAAACAAAGGTAAAAGCAAAAGATATAAAGGTGATACGATACCACGGCAACTCCCCCAAGCTTGGCATAAGCCAAGGGAGTTGCCCATACCAATGCTTAGTTGTCTTCCTTTGGTGGTGATGGTGGTGGAGTTGCAACATGAGTCTGATCCTCCGTCTTCCAAGGCATAGGTGCTCCATCATGGTTCTGCAGCCAACCGTATTGATTTAAATCTATACTCATACTCACAGTTTTGGTTCTGCAGGTCATAGATCTGGCCCTGGAGTTGACCAACCCTGTCATAGAGCCTGGAGAGGTGCTTCCCAATGTCATTGGCATCCATCTTGTGCTTGTTGGTGAACTCCGTGATCATCATGTGGTTGGCGTTGAGTCCACGCTCCACCATCCCTTGGCACTTGAAGACTTGTTGCTCCATTGCTTCGAGACTCGTCTCCACGCTTCCGGTCTTCTTAGGCCCCTCAACATCACGGATGTGCAACATCCCCTCACTCATCTTGATAGATTGAGGGTGCTGCAACACTTCCGCGAGGTAAGGATTGATAACCTTCTCAAAGACCTTGTTCTTCAGAGCTTTTGGGGAAGCCATAGCAGTCTAGATCTGCAGCAGAAACAAGCTCGAAACGTAAACAGAGGAAAACTGCGTGATACGGAGATCAAAATCCCCACGCGTATATAGAATGATTTTTCTGGACCAGAAGGAGTGCTCCGCAAGAAAACGGAGTCCGGGAGGCACACGAGGTGCCCACAAGCCCTGTAGCCGCGTCCAGGGGGGAGGCCGCGGCCACCAAGCTGGTGGCCGCCTCGTGCGCTCTCCGGACTGCTTTTTATTTTTCTATTTTTCCATAAATTCCAAAACGGAGAAAATTTCCTACTAAATTTTTTTGTAGTCGAATTACTTACCGAAACAGATACATCTTCGTTTTCAAGGTCTGAAACAGGCTGATAAACATCCCTTATGTACTCCTCTGGAGTTATGACATTGATGATATTGGTCTCAACATTTATGGGAGTACCAGAGATGTAATGCTTGATTCTTTGCCCATTTACCACTCTAGGAAAATTTCCTTCTGTGTTATTGATTTTGATGGCACCAGAACGATATACTTCCTCGACAACATAGGGACCTTCCCATTTAGAGAGAAGCTTGCCTGCAAAGAATCTCAAACGAGAATTGTATAGCAAGACATAATCACCTACATTGAACTCTCGTTTCTGTATTCATTTGTCGTGCCATCTCTTAACCTTTTCCTTGAACAACTTGGCATTCTCATATGCCTGGGCCCTCCATTCATCTAATGAGCTGATATCAAACAACCGCTTCTCACCGGCAAGTTTGAAATCGAAGTTGAGCTCTTTGATTGCCCAATAAGCTATGTGTTCTAGCTCAAGAGGTAAATGACAGGCCTTACCGTAAACCATTTTATACGGCGACATGCCCATGGGATTCTTATAAGCAGTCCTATAAGCCCATAGTGCATTGTCAAGTTTGCTAGACCAATTCTTTCGAGATCTATTGACGGTCTTTTGTAAGATCAATTTGATCTCCCTATTACTCAACTCCATTTGACCACTAGACCGAGGATGATAAGGAGATGCAACTCTATGGTTGACATCATACTTAGCGAGCATCTTGCGAAAAACACCATGAATGAAGTGTGAACCGCCATCAGTCATTAGATATGTAGGGACTCCAAATCTTGGGAAAATGACTTCTTTAAGCATCTTAATAGAGGTGTGGTGAGCAGCATTTCTAGTGGGGATAGCTTCTACCCACTTAGTGACGTAATCAACAGCAACTAAGATGTGAGTATACCCATTGGAACTCGGGAAGGGTCCCATATAATCAAAGCCCCAGACATCAAATGGTTCAATGACAAGCGAATAGTTCATAGGCATTTCCTGACATTTACTGATGTTCCCTATTCTTTGGCATTCGTCACAAGACAAGACAAACTTACGGGCATCCTTGAAGAGAGTGGGCCAATAGAAACCTGATTGCAATACCTTATGAGCAGTTCTATCTCCAGCATGGTGTCCTCCGTAGGCTTCGGAATGAAACTTCTGCAGGATCTGTCCCTTTTCATGTTCAGGCACACAACGTCTAATAACACCATCTACTCCTTCCTTATAAAGGTGAGGATCATCCCAAAAGTAGTGTCTCAAATCAAAGAAGAATTTCTTCTTTTGCTGGTAGGTGAAACTGGGTGGTATGTATTTGGCTACGATATAGTTTTCGTAATCAGCATACCACGGTGCACTATGTGAAGTGCGGATGACATTCAATTGCTCATCGGGAAAGCTGTCATCAATAGGTCGTGGGTCATCAAGGACATTCTCTAGCTTGGACAAGTTATCTGCTACAGGGTTATCAGCACCCTTTCGGTCAACAACGTGCAAATCAAATTCCTGTAGCAGGAGAACCCATCTGATTAGCCTAGGTTTAGCGTCCTTCTTCTCCATAAGGTACTTAATAGCAGCATGATCAGAGTGAATAATGACTTTGGAGTCAACTATATAAGATCTGAACTTTTCACATGCAAACACGACTGCTAAAAATTCCTTCTCCGTAGTAGCATAGTTTCTTTGGGCACTGTCTAGAGTTTTACTAGCGTAGTGAATAACATTCATCTTCTTGTCAACTCTTTGTCCTAGAACAGCACCAACAGCGTAATCACTAGCATCGCACATGATTTCAAAGGGCAAGTTCCAATCAGGTGGTTGAACGATAGGAGCGGTTATCAAGGCCTTCTTAAGTATTTCGAAAGCTACCTCACAATCCTCATCAAAAACAAAAGGAACATCCTTCTGCATGAGGTTGGTAAGAGGCCTAGAAATCTTAGAGAAGTCTTTAATGAACCTTCTATAGAAACCAACATGACCTAGGAAACTTCGTATACCTCTGATATATGTGGGGCAAGGCATTTTCTCAATTGCATCAACCTTAGCCTTATCAACTTCAATGCCTTTCTCAGAGATTTTGTGTCCTAAGATGATGCCTTCATTAACCATGAAGTGGCACTTCTCCCAGTTCAAGACGAGGTTGGTATCTTTGCATCTCTGTAAGACTCGATCAAGGTTGCTGAGGCAATCGTCAAAGGAAGAACCATAAACGGAGAAATCATCCATGAAAACCTCAACAATCTTTTCACAAAAGTCAGAGAATATTGCCATCATACATCTTTGAAAGGTGGGAGGTGCATTGCATAAGCCAAAAAGCATATGTCTATAAGCAAAGGTACCGAAGGGGCAGGTGAAAGTGGTTTTCTCCTGATCAGATTGTGCAACAGGTATTTGCGAGAAACCTGAATAACCGTCTAGAAAGCAGAAGTGTGTTTGTTTAGATAGCCTTTCTATCATTTGGTCGATAAACGACAAAGGATAATGGTCTTTCCTGGTTGCCTTGTTCAATTTCCGGAAGTCTATCACCAGCCTATAGCCAGTAATAATCCTCTGTGGGATTAGTTCATTCTTATCATTAGGAATGACGGTGATACCTCCCTTCTTAGGTACGCAATGTACTGGACTTACCCAATCACTATGAGCAACAAGATAAATGATTCCTGCTTCCAGAAGCTTTAATATTTCTTTTCTCACGACCTCTTTCATCCTAGGATTTAACCTCCGTTGATGATCAGCGACTGGCTTAGAATCAGGATCGGTTTTAATCTTGTGCTCACATAGAGTGGGACTAATACCCTTAAGATCATCAAGATTATATCCAATAGCAGCACGGTGCTTCCTCAAAGTTTTTAATAACTTCTCCTCTTCGTGATTCGAGAGGTGAGCACTAATTATAACAGGATATATCTCCTTCTCATCAAGATAGGCATACTTAAGTGTATCTGGTAACTGTTTTAGCTCGAACACAGGATCACCCTTTGGTGGGGGAGAATCCCCAAGCAGTTTAACAGGCAGATTATTCTTAAGAATAGGATATTGTTCTAAAACAATTTTATCTATCTCATCTCTTTCATCCATATGCATATCATTTTCATGCTCAACCAGATATTGCTCTAAAGGATCCGTAGGAGGCACGGAAATAGAGGCAAGAGCAATGATTTCATCCCTACGAAACGACTCTTTTTCATGGGGTTGTCTTCCAAACTTGGAGAAGTTAAATTCATGAGACACACCCTCGAAACTAACAGTGACTGTCTATTTAACGCAATCAATATGAGCATTTACAGTGTTGAGAAAGGGTCTACCAAATATGATGGCACAAAAGCTATCTTGTGCAGTAGCAAGGACGAGGAAATCAGTAGGATACTTCGTCTTACCACACATGACTTCTACGTCTCTCACAATTCCCACAGGGCAGATAGTGTCTCTATTAGCTAGCGTAATAGTGACATCAATGGGTTCTAACTCAGTAGGTGCAATTTCATCTTTGATTTCATCATATAGGGACCGGGGTATTGCATTCACACTAGCACCATATCACATAAACCATGATAACAGTGATCTCCTATCTTGAAAGAAACAACGGGCAGGCCAACTATAGGTCCGTATTTTTCTTTCGCGTGAGGTTTAGCAATTCTAGCGGAGTCCTCACAGAATTTGATAACATGCCCGTCTATGTCTTCGGTTAAGAGATCTTTGATAATAGCAACAGTAGGTTCAACTCTAATTTCCTCAGGGGTGCAAGTGGTCTAATGTAACCCCTACGTATCACAGTTGGAGCTTTAGAATAATCCTTTTTCCTAGCAGGGTAAGGTGGTTTCTGAGTGTAGGCACAAGGAACAATAGGATCATTATAGGCAATGCCTTTCTCTTCAACTAGATTGGGTTTAACTATGTTTACTTCTACAGGAGGATGATACTTAAACCACTTCTCTTTGGGAAGATCAATATGAGCAGCAAAATATTCACATAGAGAAGCTACTATCTCAGAGTCAAGTCGATACTTAGCGCTAAAATCTATGGAAGTGTTTGTTTCAACAAAAGATTTAAGGCAATCAAACTGGAAATTCATACCTGGCTCCTTACCTTCTTCAAGCTCCCAATCTCTGGAGTTACGTTTGATTCTTTCCAATAAATTCCACTTGTGGTCAATATCCTTCATAAAAGAACCAGCACAAGAAGTGTCAAGCATGGTACGATCTTCATGAGAAAGCCGAGCATAAAAGTTTTGAGTGATACTTTCTCTCGAGAGCTCATGATTGGGGCATGAATATAGCATTGATTTAAGCCTCCCCCAAGCTTGAGGCCAAAAGTTATAAATATAATTCCGATCACGATGTACTAAATGCATAGGATAAAACTTTTGATGAAATTCCAATTTGAACCGATTGTAGTCCCATGATCCAGTATCATCACATAGCCTATACCATGTCAACACCTTATCCTTCAAAGATAAAGGAAAGACTTTCTTATCTACCTCATCCTCGGGCAAACCTGCAAGCTTAAATAAACCACAAACTTCATCTACATAGATTAGATGCAAGTCTGGATGTGAAGATCCATCTCCTGTAAAAGGATTAGCCAGCAGTTTCTCAAGCATACCCAAAGGAATTTCATAAAAGATATTTTCAGTAGGTACCTTAGGTTGAGGAGCAACTCCTCGTGCTTCCGTTCGTGGTGAAGATACCCCGAACAAATTCCTCATAGGAGCAGTTTCCATAGTGACAAGTGACAATAAATTTCAGCACAATATATAAATGTTTCCTTACCAAATTCCACTTACCAAAGGCACTTCACTCCCCGGCAACGACGCCAGAAAAGAGTCTTGATGACCCACAAGTATAGGGGATCAATCGTAGTCCTGTCGATAAGTAAGAGTGTCGAACCCAACGAGGAGCAGACGGCTCTGATAAACGGTTTTTAATAAGGTAATAACTGCAAGCACTGAAAGTAGGGATAACAAGTGATTATGTAGTGAGGTGAAACGTAGCAGGTGAAAAGTAACAAGTAACAAGTAGTAGCAACGGTGCAGCAAAGTGTCCCAATCCCTTTTGTAGCAAGGGACAAGCCTGAACAAAGTCTTATAGGAGGAAAAACGCTCCCGAGGACACACGGAAATTTCTGTCATGCTAGTTTCATCATGTTCATATGATTCACGTTCGTTACGTTGATAGTTTGATATGTGGGTGGACCGGCGCTTGGGTACTGCCCTTACTTGGACAGGCATCCCACTTATGATTAACCCCTCTCGCAAGCATCCGCAACTACGAAAGAAGAATTAAGACAACGTCTAACCATAGCATTAAACTAGTGGATCCAGATCAGCCCCTTACGAAGCAACGCATAGACTGGGGTTTAAGCTTCTGTCACTCTAGCAACCCATCATCTACTTACTACTCCCCAATGCCTTCCTCTAGGCCCAAATAATGGTGAATTTTTATGTAGTCGATGTTCACATAACACCACTAGAGGAAAAACAACATACAACATATCAAAATACCGAACGAATACCAAATTCACATGACTAATATTAGCATGACTTATCCCATGTCCTTAGGAACAAAAGTAACTACTCACAAAGCATAATCATAATCATGATCAGAGGTGTAATGAGTAGCATCAAGGATCTGAACATAAACTCTTCCACCAAGTAATCCAACTAGCATCAACTACAAAGAGTAATCAACACTACTAGCAACCTTACAAGTACCAATCGGAGTCACGAGACGGAGATTGGTTACAAGTGATGAACTAGGGTTTGGAGATGAGATGGTGCTGATGAAGATGTTGATGGAGACGAGTCCCCTCCGATGAGAGGAGTGTTGGTGATGACGATGGCGACGATTTCCCCCTCCGGGAGGGAAGTTTCCCAGGCAGGATCGTCCTGCCGGAGCTGTAGATTGGTTCTGCTCAAGTTCCGCCTCGTGGCGGCGAATAATCAACGAAAAAGCTCCGCCCTAATTTTTTTCCGGACGAAACCCTTCATATAGCAGAAGAGGGGGGCCAGTGGGTCACGAGGGTGCCCACGAGCACTGTTGTCGCGACCAGGGGGCAGGCCGCGACCACCAGGCTTGTGGGCCCCTGGAAGCTCCCCTCTGGCACTTCTTTCACCCAATATTTTTTATATATTCCCAAAAAATTCCACGTTGATTTTCAGGGCATTTGGAGTTGCGCAGAATAGAGGACTCAGACTTGCTCCTTTTCCAGTCCAGAATTCCAGCTGCCGGTATTCTCCCTCTTCAAATAAACCTTGCAAAATAAGAGAGAAAAGGCATAAGTATGGTACCAGAAAGTATAATAACAGACCATAAAGCGATAAATATCAACATGAAAGCATGATGCAAAATGGACGTATCAGATACCACCTGATCAAGATGGCTGTGGCAGACCAGGAGAAAACGTTCTTCATAACCCCCTTTGGAGCCTTTTGTTACGTGTCCATGCCATTCAGACTCCAGACCGCGGGGGCGACTTATCAACTTGCATCCAGAACTGCCTGCACAACCAGATCGGACGCAATGTTCACGCCTATGTTGACGATATCATAGTCAGGTCTCAGAAGAAGGAATCACTTTTGGAAGACCTCGGGGAGACTATTGACAATTTGCGCGTGTACCAGATGAGACTTAAACCTACCAAGTGTGTTTTTGGTGTTCCCGCGGGAAAGTTATTGGGATTTCTGGTGTCGGAGTGAGGCATTGAAGCTAACCCGGATAAAATTGAAGCGATCATTTCGTTGGGCAAGCCGGCCAATATCAATCAAGTTCATCGCATGGCGGGTCACATCGTGGCTCTAAGCCGTTTCATAAGTCGCCTTGGGGAGAAAGCCATCCCTCTTTATTAGCTGATCAAGAAAACTGAGCATTTTGTTTGGACGGATGATGCCAACGAAGCCTTCAAAGCCCTGAAGCAACAACTAGCTAAGCCGTCTGTATTGGCTGCTCCAACTAACAAAGAGCCCATGCTCTTGTATATCGCGGACAATTCTAAAGCGGTAAGCGTGTCAGTGGTTTTCGAGCGCAAATAAGTAGGGAAGGAATACCCAGTTCAACTACAAGTATACTTTATCAGCGAAGTCCTAACCCTCTCCAAACAACGCTACCCACATTAGCAGAAGCTGGTCTTTGGGGGTGTTTATGGCGAGTCGTATGTTGAAACACTACTTTCAAGAGTATCCTATCACGATGGTCAGTTCTTCTCCCCTCGATGATATCATACAGAATCGAGAAGTAACTGGACGAATTGCTAAGTGGGCCATTGAGTTGGGACCTCACCATGTGCGATATACCCCTTGTACAACCATTAAGTCTCAAGCACTAGTGGATTTCATCAACGATTGGACCGAGTTGCAGATTCCAGAAGACAGACCTGATCACACATACTGGACTATCTATTTTGACGGGTCTAGGCAGTTGGAAGGCTTGGGGGATGGCGTGGTGTTGAATTCGCCTCAAGGTGAAAAGTTTTGTTATGTCCTCCGATTCATGTTCCCATGTACCAACAATGCGGTGGAATATGAAGCTCTGCTCCATGGGTTGTGACTCGCCAAAGAGATGAATCTCAGCTGAGTCAGATGTGTGGGCGACTCACATCTAGTTGCACAGCAAGTTTCTGGCACATGGGATTCGAGAGATCCCTTAATGTCGGCTTATAGGCGAGCCGTGTCGGACGTGGCAAGTCATTTTCATGGCTATCAAGTGGATCACATTGATCGTCGGCTCAACAAGGCGGCGGATGCTCTTTCGCGCCTCGTTCACAGCGTAAGCTGGTCCCCCCTAATGTCTTTTTTGATGTATTACATAACCCATCAGTAAGGCTGCCTTGAGAGGAAGACTTGGCGGTTCCTGATCTCGAGTCTCAACTTGTGGCGGCTCTCCGTGCTACCCCGGATTCGGTAATCCCCTAGATGGCGTATCTAGCATGAGGTGAGTTACCTACTGATGAGTTCTTGGACCGCCAGATCGTCCATCGATGCAAGTCCATGGTCATACATAATGGCGAGTTGCACAAGTGAAGCACCTCCGGAGTATTTCAAAGGTGTGTTTCTTCTGAGGAAGGATGTGCGATTCTTAACGAGATTCATGCAAGCGACTGTGGTCATCATGCCGGGTCACGCTCCCTGGTATCCAAAGCTTTTAGGCATGGGTTCTACTGGTTGACGGGTCATGCGGATGCTGAAGATATAGTTCACCGATGTGATGGTTGCCAAAAATTTGGGCGTTAAATGCATGTGTCTGCTCAGGAATTACGGATGATCCCAATCACATGGAAGTTTGCGGTCTGGGGGCTAGACATGGTTGGTCCTTTCAAAATGTCTTCCAATAAAAAACACACCTGTTGGTGGCGGTTGACAAGTTTACCAAGTGGGTTGAAGCAGAGCCGGTTAGTAGCTATGATGCAGACACGACCGTCGAATTCCTGAAGAAGTTGATTTTGCACTTTGGGTATCCTTATAGTATCATTACTGATAATGGTACTAACTTATCAAAAGGCGCTATGCAAGAGTTTTGTGCAAGGGAGCACATCCGGCTTGACGTTTCTGCAGTTGCGCACCCTCTGTCCAATGGACAGGCAGAGAGGGCGAATCAAGAAATACTGCGAGGAATCAAGCCCCGGCTTATGGTACCTCTAGAATGTACCGCGGGATGTTGGGTTGACAAATTGCCTTCAGTTTTATGGAGCATCAAAACCACCCCAAATCGATCCACGGGTTTTACTCCCTTTTTTCTGGTCTACGGGACAGAGGCGGTATTGCCAAGTGACATCAGACACGATTCACCACGAGTCGTTGCTTATGTGGAACAAGACAACGAGTTAGCATGTCAAGATTCGTTGGACGCTTTGGAGGAGGAGCGTGATTTGGCCGCGTCTCGATCGGCGATTTATCAACAAGACTTGTGACGCTACCATAGCCGCCGAGTCAAGAGCCGAGCTTTTCAGGAGGGCGACTTAGTGCTCCGGTTGATTCAAGACCATACTGGTATGCATAAGTTATCCCCGCCATGGGAAGGACCATTTGTCATCAGCAAGAATCTACGTAACGGTTCATATTACTTGGTGGATCTTCGCCCGGATAGGCCAAGGACAGAGGTTGAGATAACTCGCCCATGGAACATCGCCCACTTGCAGCCATACTACACTTAGAGCCACATGCTCCTGATGTTATGTGTAAAATTTCGAATTTGTAACCTTTTATTTATAAAGCAATAAAGACGGCGCCCACGAACTTCGGGTCCTTTGCCGTTTCAGCTTCTTGAAAGCATGAGTCTTTATTGTTCTAAAAGCCGTCCAAGCATGGACGCTATCAGTATCAAAGAGCATAAGTCGCCATGCTACGCTTATTTCAAAATTGGATACTGGTAAGCCAAAGAGGATCAAAGTTGCCATGTTGCATGGTTCAAACATGGGCACCTTATGTGATTTTGAGAATTAAGCCGGCTTACTTGGGGGCTACTAGCTCCCAAGTCGTTTTGCAGTAAGAGCGTATACGCTTCTGCAATCCTATGTATGGTTTTTACCTAATCACAGGTCACTTGGGGGCTTCCACTCACTGAGTTCAGCCTGAATACCCTCTTGGCTAGCGAAAAATTAACGCATTACAAATGGTTATACTGGACTGTGTGTTGGATAAATCGCCCTATGGTCCCATGTACTCTTGGCAAGTTAATCCGCCTTTGGACCCTGAACTTGCCTTGGTTAAAACATGAAAGGTACTGGCAAGAGCCAACACACAGAAAATAGACAAACCATTGGTTCACCGAACCTGCTTCACTGAAGCCCGACTCGCGCTTGATCAGCCGGTCTAAATAATTTGGGCTGTTGCAAAAGCCTTCTTGGGGTAGCACTAGAGTTTTGCAAACTCGTCCTATCCTGTCGCAACTCATCGAGCCGACACATTTTATGACTATCTTTGTGGCATTGCCACAAGGTTTCATAAAAAGTTTATAACCCACCACGACTCATTGAGCTGGCTCCTTGTTTATAACTCGCCGCAACCCACTAGGCCGACTTATTACTTGCTGTGACTCATTGAGTCAGCTTATTGTGTTTTCCCTGATAAACAGGTTGAAGAAAATTTTCATCAAAATATGACGCAGGTTTGGAAAAGGCGATTCACATTGATGCAGGTTGAAACTTCCAAAACATCCAACATAAGGTACAATTGTGATACTGTTTTCCTGATACCTAAGACTATTCCATGGCTCACTGGGCCACCTGGGAATCATCTCCCGGTCAGAAAGAGATCAAAATATTCTTGGAGAATCAACTTCATACTAAGTCAGTTCAAGCCGCCTCTGGGTCACCCTGCTTCGAGCTTTCGCTGTCTTCGATCTGTAAGTCGCCCAGTTTCCAATTACAATTGGTCAAGGCGACAAACTCATCTTCATCGCTCAAGATGGCAGACGGATCGACATCAAAGTCAAAGGGATTCTTACGGCGTCGTGGAGTCACGCTGGTGACTTCGTATGAAGGAGGAGTCACCTTTTTGTTGCTCTTATCATAAGCCGCCTGGTATTTACCTAAGTCCAGGCTAGCTGCTAGCTAAGTCGCCGCAGAGCGAGACTCTTTCACACAATGATGGTAGGATTCTTCGGTGAACTCCGACTCATCATCTTTCAATTCTGTAAAGCCAACAACTACCTCCTCCAGCTTAAGTTCGGGAGCGTATGTCAGACACCGGCTTAAAGTAGCCAGTGCTCCTTTCCAGGCGGCTGACCTTTTTAATTCTTCCACTTGCGGCGGCAATGTGGACAGGCAACCCAGCATATGGTTGATGGATTTTATGGGCTCTTTGTTGCCCATCATGGCCTTCATGGTCATCATGCCGCCCGTGTACAACTGCTCTGTGACAGTATAAATCGCCTTCAGCTTCAGAATACAGTCGTTCTGCAGGGTGGCGGCTCGCGGACCTATGAAGGACGGAATGAGATAATTAGCATTTGCAATATGCTTTGCAACCTTTTTTCAGATGAAAGGAATTGTTCCTTACCAAAGACAGCTTGGGTCATGTTGGAGATATGATGTTTTAAGCCGGAGAGTTATTGTAGAGCGGCTTCTAGCTTCTCTTCGGCTTGTTTCGCCCGCTTCAAGATGGCGGCTTGCTCAGCGTGGGCTTTCTTTTCAAATTTCTGGTGTTCAGCTTTCATCTTCTCCATGTCAGCAAGGGCCAGGCGATATTTCTCTTCATATTTAGCTCGAGCATCCTGCTGTTCGGCTAAGTTTTCTTTTAAACCGGTCAAGGTTGAGTCGGCCCGAGTCAAGAATTCTTGCGAACAAAATTTGGGGAAGCAAGTTTCAGAACTATTGCAAGCAACATCCCTGACACTTGGGGGCTAATGTAAGATTCTTTACAAATCATACCTTTATTCAAGACCCGACTCATCTTTCAAAAGAAGACCCGGCCCTTGGGGGCTACAGGTTGAAGAAATTTTTATATTCAAGACCCGGCTCATCTTTCAAAAGATGACCCGACCCTTGGGGGCTACAGGTTGAAGAAATTTTTATATTCAAGACCCGACTCATCTTTTAAACAATTACCCGACCCTTGGGGGCTACAGGTTGAAGAAATTTTATATTCAAGACCCGACTCATCTTTCAAAATATGCCCCGACCCTTGGGGGCTACAGGTTGATGAAATTTTATATTCAAGACCTGGCTCATCTTTCAAAAGATGACCCGGCCCTTGGGGGCTACAGGTTGAAGAAATTTTATATTCAAGACCCGGCTCATCTTTCAAAAGATGACCCGACCCTTGGGGGCTACAGGTTGAAGAAATTTTGTATTCAAGACCCGGCTCATCTTTCAAAAGATGACCCGGCCCTTGGGGGTTATAGGTTGAAGAAATTTTATATTCAAAGACCCGGCTCATCTTTCAATAGATGACCCGACCCTTGGGGGCCACAAATTGCTCAAATGACGCAAAAAGTGCGATTCATCATGGATGACCCGCCCTTCCCGAGGGCTAATGGGAGGATATATTCACAAAGATAAAAATGTCATACCTCATGTTTGACTCGCATCAAGTTGGCCAGGCTTTTCTCCATCTCTTAGCTAGCCTCCCAGCGGCTCACAAAACCGGAGTATAATTCTTCAAACTCCAATTTTTCATAGTGGGGGAGCTTCAGCTTGGTGATGTCCTTCTCTGATGTTGGGGCATCTTTTGGCGTATGCCTGGCTAGCACCACAGTTGCAGTCTTAGAGTAACCAGTACCAGTAACAACTACCATGTCTGGGTCTTCAGGCGCCTTGGAAGAGTTTGCCGGGTTGACATTTTCAGTTACTTCCTTAGGAGGGCTTGAAGGATCAATCCGGACATCAGGAAAATCATCCAAAAGGTCATCATGAGTTTCCGCTGGTTCGTCATCAATTTCTGGGACAGGCGCACTCATACCAAACACTTCAGCTGCCTTAGGAGCAGAAGATGAGTCACCAGTTTTCTTTTTCTTTGCTTGTGCTCTGAGATGTATAGGCACCAAAGTTAAGACACGCATCAGTATTACGAAGGAAAAAAGCTAGTAAAGAAACTTGCCCCTAAACACATATCATTGGGGGGAGAGTCGACATTGCTGAGTCGCCGGATGAAGGAGGTGAAACCTGACGAACAAGAATTCAAGGATTGAACGAATGGCGAGCAAATCTCATGCAAGAAGGAAAATATTCTCGCGGGAACATACCTCACTTTGCCGTTTTCGACCAGTTGCTTTTTCGGGTAACCCAGACACTAAGTCTCCGGAATGGCTTCGGGTATGGCGTTTAGGGGTGTAACTCGCCTTCTTCAAAAGGAAATCAGGGTCCAAATGAGCATTCG
Organism: Hordeum vulgare subsp. vulgare; assembly: GCF_904849725.1. NCBI lineage: Eukaryota > Viridiplantae > Streptophyta > Magnoliopsida > Poales > Poaceae > Hordeum > Hordeum vulgare. The sequence goes on along the minus strand of NC_058519.1, from coordinate 431,962,248 downwards.
GGTGAGACATGGGAACTTTTGCACAGATCCGCCTAGTCGACTTGGGGGGAGAAGAAGTTGAGTCGGAAGAAATATAAATTACCTCATCAGCGTCATCCTGGATCTCATAGTCATCATCCTACGAACAAGGGTAATGGAGCATAAGTATAAGACAGGAGACAGTAATAAGTGAAAGGTAATTTTTACCTCTGATTGTTCTTCGGCGGCCCGAGACTCGCCAACGACAGATGACTCCTTGGCTGCGGCTTTGCCCTTGTTCTTCTTCTTCTTAGGAGGCGGCTTGGTTGTTTTCTGGACGGTCACTTTGGGCCTTCGAGACCAAAATGTTGATCCCCTCTGATTGACATAATGATAGTTCGGATCAGGAACATGGGTGAACATATTGAAAGAATAAAAGGAGGCGACTTGGAATGTTACTGCTGGAGCCGGGTTGGAGACGCAAAAGGGCTTGAGCCCAATCTTGGCACAATTCTCTATAGGCTCGCTACTTAACTTCTTGATAATTTCAACAATATCTTCTTCAGTAAGTCTTCTGTGGAAAAAGCACTGGGGTGGTTCAAACTGCCATCATACTCGTACGTGAGGCCGTCCCGGCGACTCAAAGGCAGAATCCGCCACTCCACCAAACAAAGGATTAGATCAATCCCAGTAAGCCCATTGTTGTTCAAAGACCTTAGCTTGGAGAAAGTAGGGATAAATGTTGTTTCTTCTTCTTAAGTTAGTTTTTCTAGCAGCTTGAAATCCATGGGCAAACGTTCTTCTCTGAAGCCCGGAAGTGGGTTCTCGTCGGGTGGAGATGTGTCGCGGCAATAGAACCAGGACTCTGCCCAATCTTTGGGATGGTTGGGCAGAACAACAGATGGGAACCCACATTCACGACGTCGTTGAATGTTAACTCCCCCAAGTTCCAAGCAGGGCCCGCTAGCAAACTCGGTCTGGCGGTTCACATAGAAAAGTTTCCTAACAGTAACACTGTGGGTTCTATCTGCAGGTAAGCTTCGCAAACCACTTGGAATTGGCAGAGATTGCTGATGGAGTTTGGCCCCAAGTCTTGAGGATGAAGGTTGAAAAAGTGCAAAGCATCTCTGAATTTTTTTGAGCTAGGAGGTTTGAAGCCTCGTTCGTGGTGATCGGCGAAAACGACTACTTCCCCCTCGGCGTGTTGAGGAATTGCCTCGCCGAAGGCGGTTCGCTAGCCAATAACTTCTTTGGGGTCAAGATAACCCGGCTTAACAAACTTATCAAGATAAGCGTCATTGACTTTGGTTGGCAACCAATTGCATTTCAAGATAGTGCCCATAACTACAAAAGGAAGGAACAGGGCAGATTATTAAAAACCATGGAGTGGGATATTAGGACTCGCCAGCTAAATGATCAAAGGTGCATCTATGGGAATGTTCTAACTCGCCATGGTGAAGGGAGACAGGTTGCGGCTCTAAAAAGGGTTTTTCCTTAGGAACATTCTTGGTTGGGGACAAACATGTTTCTAACATCAAATGATAATTTATGGATCTACGGGCATTTCCAGTGAAGAAACTAACGCTGGCTCAGGGGTCGAACACTACAGAACACGGAAGAACGCTATGCAAAATGGTGTGTAGATCTATGAGCAGCAGAGGAAGTACGGATTGATGGGAGACAAAAACACGAACTACTGCAATCGTTATTTCATTTGGTCTACGATACCGCATCTAGATTGTATGAGAAGCAAGGATATGAGACATTCATGGAGTTCTAATGGCGCCCTAAGAAATACGAAGGTTCAGATCTACCTCTACTGAGAAAGGGAAATTTACCTGAAGGAAGAAGAAGATCCTAGGAAAGGATTCAGGAAGTCCTGCATCGACGGCCGCGCCTTTGACTGGTTTAGGAGGTGGCCGGACGGCAACGATCTACGGCAGAAGCTTCAGCGGCGACAAAGAGGTCGAGGGGCGGCCGGAGAAGATGATGCGTCTGGAAGAAGGAAGTGGGGGTAGGTGGCGTTGCCTTCCCCCGCAGCTATATAAAGGCCTGGGGCCGAGAACGAAACGGCAGGCGCGGGAATAGAGGCGACAGATTGAAAACCAACAGTGATGGCGCCTAGATTTTCGGGATAACGGGATGAAGACGAAATAAGATCCGTTGGGAATGATGTCATCGAATCCCGGAAATGGAGGAAAAAGGTGATGTCATCAATAAGTAACCTAGCGGCTCAGATAATTGGTGAGTGATGGTGGCTTGTCACTTATCAAACGGATGGGAGTAGTGCGAGTTGCTCCGGATGAGCGTGGAAGTTTATTGCCGTGAATAAATTCAAGTCAATCTGGGGCCTAATGTTGGGGATATTACCTGCGGTATGACCCGTCCTATTGGGCCGGGTCAGGAAAGCGGCGACTCATACATACATGTTTAGTGAAAGCCTTGGCCCAGGCTTGAGGCGTGTTGAGAAATCTTCGTCAGAACGTTGCCAGGGTCCATGAGCCAGATGGCGGTTCAGGATTGATGAAAATTATAAGTCGCCAAGGAGGTTTCCTGGCTTGGCAAACACGACGACTTAGAGATATGGAAGGCCACGATTTCTAACGTGGCTAGGACTTTGTAAACCCTAGGGCCTTGACCTGCATATAAAGGCGAGCCTCTGGGGTAGATAGGGCAAGTTAGAAATCATCGAGAGCTAGGTCAAGCGCGTTACACCCTCCTTGTAATCGAATCCACCATCAATATACACAAGCCTTACGTAGGCTTTTACCTCCACACGAGGGGCCGAACCTGGGTAAATCCGAGTCTCGCTTCCGCTCACCTCGTTTGAGTCGCCACCAAGGTGCGACGGCTCCTCACTAAGTCCTTTCACGAGGACATCTGCCGTGACATAACCACGATATTTGACGACCTCCTTCATGATGATTTGGGAAAGTTCACACTGGATGTGATACAACTCAGCTCAAAGTCGATGATCCGGGATATCTCCTAGGTTCTTTGCCCATTGCAGAATATGGGCATCACCGGATCTAGGTGACACGCAAAGGTTCTGTTGATCCCGTGTGTACTCCAGCATGTGGTTGAGGACATAGAATCCATCACTAAGAGTACCACTCGGTTGCTGGATGAAGTACAAGTCGGTCTTATGGCCGAAGGCGGGCACACGGTTCCTTGTCTTCCTGGTCGTGATCTCTCCACCCCGTAGGCCGTAGAAAAAGATAGCACTATTGAGAACAAATTTGGTGTGGGTCTAATACTTTTTCTTCATGTTCTTCAGCGAGTCCAAGTAAATAGCATGAGAGAATCGGGGGTAAAGGATGATGAGGACGGCACGCCCGTCGCTGCGCAAAATAAGTACACCTCAAATTAGCCTCCACGCATGCGAATGAATGATTGAAATTGAAGAAAATATATGTGTGAATGACTTACATGGGATGATTATTGGGGAACGTTGCATGGGAAACAAAAATTTTCCTACGCACACCAAGACCTATCATGGTGATGTTCATCTACGAGAGCGTGATTTGATCCACATACCCTTGTAGATCGCTTAACAGGAAGCGTTAAGAACACACGGTTGATGTAGTGGTACATCTTCGTGATTCAAATCATCGTCGTCCCACGATCCATTCCGATCTAGTGTCGAACGGACGACACCTCCGCGTTCAGCACACGTACAACTCGATGACGATCTCGGCCTTCTTCATCTAGCAAGAGAGATGGAGAAATAGATGAGTTCTCCGACAGCGTGACGGCGCGCCGGTGTTGGTGATGATCTATTCTTGTAGGGCTCCGCCCGAGCTCCGCAGAAATCTAATCTAGAGGAAGAACTATGAGGTGTAGGTCTGAGTTGCACGTGGCAAAGTTGTGTCTCAAACAACCCTAAACCTCTAGTATATATAGGAGGATCCAAGGGGTGGGGCAAAGCCCTAGGGTGCTGGCCAAAGGTGGCCTCCTTGGATCGACCGAAGTGGGAGGGATGAGTCCTTCTCCAATCCCACTTGGATTAGGACTCCTTCCTTATTTTCCCACCTCTTTTGGTTTTTCCACTTTTTCCTCATGGGCTTTCCTTGGATGACTTTTTTAGCCCATTATACCTTATTGTACATCCAATAAACCCACATGGACCCCTTGGGGCATGGTGGGCCCATCCAGTGGGTCCCCGGAACCCATTCGTCACTCCCGGTACACTGCCGGTAATGCCCGAAAACTTTCCGGAATCCAAACACCAACTTCCTATATATCAATCTTCGTTTCCGGACCATTTCGGAAACCCTCGTGAAGTCTGTGATCTCATCCGGGACTCCGAACAACCTCCGGTCACCAACTCATATAACTCAACTATACTAAAACATCATCGAACCTTAAGTGTGCAGACCCTGCGGGTTCGAGAACTATGTAGACATGACCCGAGACACTTCTCGGTCAATATCCAATAGCGGGACCTGGATGCCTATATTGGATCCTACATATTCTATGAAGATCTTATTAGTTGAACCTCTGTGCCAAGGATTCATATAATCCCGTATATTATTCCCTTTGTCCTTCGGTATGTTACTTGCCCAAGATTTGATCGTCGGTATCCCTATACCTATTTCAATCTCGTTAGCGGCAAGTCTCTTTACTCGTTCCGTAATACAAGATCCTGTGACTCACACTTGAGTCACATTGCTTGCAAGGCTTATATGTGATGTTGTATTACCGAGTGGGCCCCGAGATACCTCTCCGTCACACAGAGTGACAAATCCCAGACATGATCCATGCTAACTCAACGGACACCTTCGGAGATACCTGTAGAGCACCTTTATAGTCACCCAGTAACGTTGTGACGTTTGATACACACAAGGCATTCTTCCGGTGTCAGTGAGTTACATGATCTCATGGTCATAGGAATGAATACTTGACACGCTGAAAACAATAGCAACAAAATAACACGATCACATCCTACGCTTATAATTTGGGTCTTGTCCATCACATGATTCTCCTAATGATGTGATCCTGTTATCAAGTGACAACACTTGTCTATGGTCAGGAAACCTTGACCATCTTTGATCAACAAGCTAGTCAACTAGAGGCTTACTAGGGACAGTGTTTTGTCTATGTATCCACACATGTATTTGTGTTTCCAATCAATACAATTATAGCATGGATAATAAACGATTATCATGAACAAAGAAATATAATAATAACTAATTTATTATTGTATCTAGGGCATATTTCCAACAGTCTCCTACTTGCACTAGAGTCGATAATCTAGTTCACATTGATATGTCTCCAACGTATCTATAATTTTTGATGGTTCCATGCTATTATCTTGTCAAACTTTGGATGTTTTGTATGCCTTTTATATCTTTTTTGGGACTAACTTATTAACTCAGTGCCAAGTGCCAGTTCCTGTTTTTTCCGTGTTTTTGACCCTTTTTAGAGGAGAATATTAAACATAGTCCAAACGGAATAAAACTTCCAAAAAGATTTTTGCCGGAACAGAACATACGCAGGGGGCGTGAGAACCAATGCAGAGGCCACCAGGGGAGGCCACAAGCCCCCTAGGCGCGGCTAGGGGGGCGCCTAGCAGGCTTGTGGCCCCCCTGTGGCTCGTCTGCCCTACTTCTTCCTCCTATAAAGCCCCGAAAAATCCAAAACTACGAGACAGATCCACGAAAATACTTTTCCGCCGCCGCAAGCTTCTGTCTCCGCAAGATCCCATCTGGGGCACGTTCTGGTGCCCTGCCGGAGGGGGGATTCGGATACGGAGGGCATCTTCATCAACACCATTGCCTCTCCGATGATGCGTGAGTAGTTCACATAGACCTTCGGGTCCATAGCTAGTATCTAGATGGCTTCTTCTCTCTCTTGGATCTTCAATACAAAGTTCTCCATGATCTTCATGGAGATCTATCTGATGTAATCTTATTTTATGGTGTGTTTGTCGAGATCCGATGAATTGTGGATTTATGATCTAATTATCTATGAATCTTATTTGAGTTTCTTCTGATCTTTTATATGCATGATTTCATATCCTTGTAATTCTATTCGAGTTGTGGGTTTTGTTTGGCCAACTTGATGTATGATTCTTGCAATGGGAGAAGTGCTTGGTTTTTGGTCATACCATGCGGTGACCTCACCCAGTGGCAGAAGGGGTAGCGAGGCACGCATCGTGTTGTTGCCATCAAGGGTAAAAAGATGGGGTTTATATCTATTGCATGAATTGATCCCTCTACATCATGTCATCTTGCTTAAGGCGTTACTCTGTTCGTCATGAACTCAATACACTAGATGCATGTTGGATAGCGGTCGATGTGTGGAGTAATAGTAGTAGATGCAGAAAGTATCGGTCTACTTTTCTCAGACGTGATGTGTATATGTATGATCATTGCCTTAGATATCGTCATGACTTTGCGCGGTTCTATCAATTGCTCGACAATAATTTGTTCACCCACCGTAATATTTGCTCTTTTGAGAGAAGCCTCTAGTGAACACTATGGCCCCTGGGTCTACTTCACATCATATTTCCAGCCTTACACTTTTACTTCGTTGCACTTTCCGACTTTAGATCTCACTTTGCAATCAATCTTGAAGGGATTGACAACCCCTTTATAGCGTTGGGTGCAAGCTCGTTTGTGTTTGCGCAGGTACTCTGGACACTTGGCTTGATTCTCCTACTGGATTGATACCTTGGTTCTCAAACTGAGGGAAATACTTACTGCTACTATCTGCATCACCCTTTCCTCTTCAAGGGAAAAACCAACGCAAGCTCAAGAGGTAGCACACATCACCATGTGATTTTAGCGAATCCATCACCCATACAGTTCTGGGGTTTGATCACGTCTTGCTTGTGAGAGAGCTTTTAGTCAACGGTTCTGAACCTTTCAGATCCGTGTGTGCTTTACAAATATTTATGTCATCTTATAGATGCTGCTACTACGTGCTATTCGGAAATACTCCAAATATCTACTCTACTATACAAATCCGTTTTACTACTCAGAGTTATTCAGATTAGTGTTAAAGCTTGCATCGACGTAACCCTTTACGACGAACTCTTTAATCACCTCCATAATCAAGAAAAAATTCCTTAGTCCACTAGTTACTAAGGATAACTTTGGCCGCTGTTTTAGTGATTCAATCCTGGATCACCTTTTGTACCCCTTGACAGACTCATGGCAAGGCACACATGAGGTGCGGTACACAGCTTGGCATACTTTAGAGCCTACGGCTAAGGCATAGGGGACGACCTTCGTCCTTTCTCTTTCTTCTGCCGTGGTCTGGCTTTGAGTCTTTACTCAAATTCACACCTTACAACACAACCAAGAACTCCTTCTTTGTTGATCTATTTTGAACTCCTTCAAAAACTTGTCAAGGCATGCATTTCATTGAAAGTTCTATTAAGTGTTTTGATCTATCTCTATAGATCTTGATGCTCAATGTTCAAGTAGCTCTATCTAGGTTTTCCTTTGAAAAACTCCTTTCAAACAACCCTTTATGCTTTATAGAAATTCTACATTACTTCTGATCAACAATATGTCAACCACATATACTTATCAGAAATTCTATAGTGCTCCCACTCACTTCTTTGGAAATACAAGTTTCTCATAAACCGTGTATAAACCCAAAAGCTTTGATCATCAAAGCGTATATTCCAACTCTGAGATGCTTGCACCAGTCCATAGAAGGATCACTGGAGCTTGCATACTTGTTAGCATCCTTAGGATCGACAAAACCTTCTGGTTGAAAACATACAACCTTTACTCAAGGAAACCGTCAAGGAAACAATGTTATGCAACAACTGCTAACATAATTCCAACAGACTTTTAGCATCGCTACGAGTGAGAAAGTCTCATCATAGTCAACTCTTTGAACTTGTCGGAAACATATTTGTGATAAGTCGAGCTTTTCTTAATGGTGACTTTTCACCATCATCGTCTGTCTTCCCTTTAAAGATCCATCTTTACTTACTAGTCCTATGACCATCAACTAGTTCTTCCAAAGTGTACACTTTGTTTTCATTCATGGATCCTCTCTCGGATTTCATGGCCTCCAGCCATTTGTCGGAATTCGGGCCCACCATCGCTTCCCCATACCTCATAGGTTCATTGTTTGTTCAACAACATGACCTCCAAGACAGGGTTACCATACCACTCTGTAGTAGTACACGACCTTGTCGACCTACGAGGTTTGTAGTAACTTGATCCGAAGCTCAATGATCACCATCATCAGTTTCCACTTCAATTGGTGTAGGCACCACAGGAACAACTTCCTGCGCCCTGCTACACACTGGTTGAAGTGATGGTTCACTTAACTCATCAAGTTCCACCACCCTCCTACTCAATTCTTTCGAGAGAAACTTTTCCTCGAGAAAGGACGCGTTTCTAGAAACAAACACTTTGCTTCCGGATCTGAGATAGGAGATGTACCCAACTGTTTTGGATATCCTACGAAGATGCATTTATCCTCTTTGGGTTCGAGATTATCAGACTGAAACTTTTTCACATAAGCGTCGTAGCCCCAAACTTTCTCCAAACCATATTTCATACTGTGTGATGTCAACGGAAATACGCGGTGCCCTATTTAAAGTGAATGCGGTTATCTCTAATGCATAACCCATAAACAATAGTGGTAATTCGATAAGAGACATCATAGTATGCACCATATCAAATAGGGCGCGGCCATGACGTTCGGCACACCATCACACTATGGTGTTCCAGGTGGCATGAATTTCGAAACAATTTCCACATTGTCTTAACTGTGTACCAAAACTCGCAACTCAGATATTCATCTCGATGATCATATCATAGATAGTTTATCCTCTTATCACGACGATCTTCACTCTGAAATAGCTTTGAACTTTTCAATATCTCAGACTTGTGATTCATCAAGTAAATACTCCTGTATCTTACTCAATTCGTCAGTGAAGTAAGAACATAATGATATCCACTGCGTGTCTCAGGACTCATTGGACTGCACACATCAATATTTATTATTTCCAACAAGTTACTTTCTTGTTCCATGTGGTATGATTTGCATGTCTCAAGTGATTCAAAATCAAGTGAGCCCAAACGATCCATTTGCATGCAGTTTCTTCATGCGTTTATACCAATAGGTATGGTTTGCATGTCTCAAACGTTTCAAAAATGAGTGAGTACAAAGATCCATCACTATGGAGCTTCTTCATGCATTTTATACCGACACGACTCAAGTGGTAGTGCCACAAGTAAGTGGTACTATCATTACTACTTTGTATCTTTTTGGCACCAATATTACAAACATGTGTAACACTACAATCGAGATTCAATAAACCATTGAGGGTAATTATTCAAGCAAATAAAATAACTACTATTCTCTTTAAATGAATAATCGTACTGCAATAAACACCATCTAATTATGTTCATGCCCAACGCAAACACCAAATAACAATTATTTAGGTTTAACACCAATCCCGATGGTAGAGGGAGCGTGCGATGTTTGATTACATCAACCTTGAAAACACTTCCAACACGTATCGCCACCTCGCCTTTAGCTAGTCTCCGTTTATTCCGTAGCATTCATTTCGAGTTACTAATCACTTAGCAACCGAACCTAGTATCCAATACCCTCGTGCTACTAGGAGTACTAGTAAAGTACACATGTATATCAAATATACTTCTGTCGACTTTGCCAGCCTTCTTATCTACCAAGTATCTAGGGTATCTTTGCCTCAGTGATCGTTCCCCTCATAACAGAAGCACTTAGTCTCGGGTTTGGGTTCAATCTTAGGTTTCTTCATTAGAGCAACAACTGGTTTGCCATTTCATGAAGTATCCCTTCTAGCCCTTGCCCTTCTTGAAACTAGTGGTTTTACTAACCATCAACAATTGATGTTCCTTCTTGATTTCTATTTTCGTAGTGTCAAACATTGCGAATCGCTCAAGGATCACCATATCTATCCTTGATATGTTATAGTTCATCACAAAGCCCTAATAGCTTGGTGGCACTGACTTTGGAGAACCATCACTGTCTTATCTGGAAGATTAACTCCCACTTGATTCAAGCGATTGTTGTACTCAGACAATCTGAGCACATGCTCAAAGATTGAGCTTTTCTCCTTTACTTTGTAGGCAAAGAATCTTGTCAGAGGTCACATACCTCTCAACAAGGGCACGAGCATGAAATCTCAATTTCATCTCTTAGAACATCTCTTATGTTTCGTGACGTTTCAAAACGTCTTCGGTGCCTTGCTTCTAAGCCATTAAGTATTACGCGCTGAACTATCATGTAGTCATCAAAAATGTGTATGTCAGATGTTCGCAACATCCACGGATGATGCTCGAGGTGCAGCATACCGAATGGTGCATTAAGGACATAAGCCTTTTGCGCAGCAATGAGGACAATCCTCAGTTTTACGGACTCAGTCCGCAAAGTTGCTACTGTCATCTTTCAACTAAATTTTCTCTAGGAACATATAAAAACAGTAGAGCTATAGCGCAAGATACATCATAATTCTCAAAGACCTTTTGACTATGTTCATGATAATTAGTTCAGTCAATGATATTACTTAATAAATCCCACTCAAAAAGTACATCTCTCTCGTCATTTGAGTGGTACATGATCCAAATCCACTAACTCAAGTCCGATCATCACGTGAGTTGAGAAAAGTTTCAGTGGTAAGCATCTCTATGCTAATCATATCAACTATATGATTCATGCTCGACCTTTTTGTCTCATGTGTTCCGAGGCCATGTCTGCACATGCTAGGATCGTCAAGTTTAACCCGAGTGTTCCGCGTGTGCAACTGTTTTGCACCGGTTGTATGTGAACGTTGAGTCTATCACACCCGATCATCACGTGGTGTCTCGAAACGATGAACTGTCGGAATGGTGCACAGTCGGGGAGAACACAATTTCATCTTGAAATTTTAATGAGAGATCACCTTATAATGCTACCGTCGTTGTAAGCAAAATAAGGTGCATAAAAGGATGAACATCACATGCAATTCATAAGTGACATGATATGGCCATCATCTTGTGCTTCTTGATCTCCATCACCAAAGCACCGACATGATCTTCTTGTCACCGGCGCCACACCATGATATCCATCATCATGATCTCCATCATCGTGCCGCCATCGAGGTTGTCGTGCAATCTATGCTATTACTTCTAAAGCTACGACCTAGCAATATAGTAAACGCATCTGCAAACACAAATGTTAGTTTAAAGACAACCTTATGGCTCCTGTCGGTTGCCGTAGCATCGACGTGCAAGTCGATATTAACTATTACAACATGATAATCTCATACATCCAATATATCACATCACGTCATTGGCCATATCATATCACAAGCATACCCTGCAAAAACAAGTTAGGCGTCCTCTAATTTGTTGTTGCATGTTTTACGTGGCTGCTATGGGTATCTAGTATGATCGCATCTTACTTACGCAAAAACCACAATAGAGATGTGCAAATTTCTATTTAACCTCTCTCCAAGGACCGCCTCGATAAAAATCAATTCAACTAAAGTTGAAGAAACAGACACCCGCCAGTCATCTTTATGCAACAAGTTGCATGTTAGTCGATGAAACCAGTCTCTCGTAAGCTTACGAGTAATGTCAGTCCGGGCCGCTTCAATCCAACAATACCGCAAGAATCGAGAAAAGACTAAGCAGGGCAGAAAATCGAACATCAACACCTACCAAACCTTTTGTGTTCTTCTTGAGATAACATCTACGCATGAACCTAGCTCATGATACCACTGTTGGGGAACGTTGCATGGGAAACAAAAATTTTCCTATGCACACGAAGACCTATCATGGTGATGTTCATCTACGAGAGGGAGATTTGATCCACATACCCTTGTAGACCACTCAGCACGAAACATTAAGAAACACGGTTGATGTAGTGGTACAGCTTCATGATTCAAATCACCATCGTCCCACGATCCGTTCCGATCTAGTGCCAAACGGACGACACCTCCGCGTTCATCACACGTACAGCTCGATGACGATCTCAGCCTTCTTGATCCAGCAAGAGAGACGGAAAAGTAGATGAGTTCTCACGCAGCGTGACAACGCGTTGGTGTTGGTGATGATCTATTCCTGTAAGGCTCCGCCCGAGCTCCGCATAAATCTAATCTAGAGGAAGAACTATGAGGTGTAGGTCAGAGTTGCACGTGGCAAAGTTGTGTCTCAAACAACCCTAAACCTCTAGTATATATAGGAGGATCCAAGGGGTGGGGCAAAGCCCTAGGGTGCCGACCAAAGGTGGCCTCCTTGGATCGGCCGAAGTGGGAGGGACGAGTCCTTCTCCAATCCCACTTGGATTAGGACTCCTTCCTTATTTTCCCACCTCTTTTAGTTTTTCCACTTTTTCCTCATGGCATTTCCTTGGATGACTTTGTTAGCCCATTATACCTTCTTGTACATCCAATAAACCCACATGGACCCCTTGGGGCGTGGTGGGCCCATCCAGTGGGTCCCCGGAACCCATTCGTCACTCCCGATACACTGCCGGTAATGACCGAAAACTTTTCGGAATCCAAACACCAACTTCCTATATATCAATCTTTTTTTCTGGACCATTTCGGAATCCCTTGTGATGTCCGCGATCTCATCCGGGACTACGAACAACCTTCGGTCACCAACTCATATAACTCAACTATACTAAAACATCATCGAACCTTAAGTGTGAAGACCCTGCGAGTTCGAGAACTATGTAGACATGACCCGAGACACTTATTGGTCAATATACAATAGCGGGACCTAGATGCCCATATTGGATCCTACATATTTGTGAAGATCTTATCGGTTGAACCTCTGTGCCAAGGATTCATATAATCCCGTATATCATTCCCTTTGTCATCTGGTATGTTACTTGCCCGAGATTTGATCGTTCTTGAGAACCCACAAGTATAGGGGATCAATTGTAGTGTTTCTCGATAAGTAAGAGTGTCGAACCCAACGAGGATCTAAAGGTAGGACAAATATTCCCTCAAGTTCTATCGACCACCGATACAACTCTACGCACACTTTACGTTCGCTTTACCTAGAACAAGTATGAAACTAGAAGTACTTTGTAGGAGTGATAGGATAGGCTTGCAAGAAAGTAAAGAACACGTAAATAAAACTAGGGGCTGGTTAGATAAAGAAACAACTACGAGTGTCTAACGAGTGTGGAAAAGTGGTGGTAGGAGTTGCGGAATTGTCCCTAAGCAATTGACTACGTTACTAGATCGATAGCAAGTATCATGTGGGAGAGGCCTCTGCTAGCATGTCATCCCTTACTTGGAATTCTATGCACTTATGATTGGAACTATTAGGAAGCATCCGCAACTACTAACGGTCATTAAGGTAAAACCCAACCATAGCAATAAGATATATTGGTCCCCCTTCAATCCCATATGCATCAATTTCTATGCTAGGTTTGAAGCTTCTGTCACTCTAGCCTGCCAATACATAGTCCTATCAACATAGAACTAACCCTATGGTGTGATCCACGCGCGCGATCATATGATGGGCACCAAAGGACAGCAACATAACCACAAGCAAATTAAACCAATCATAGCAATTCATCAATCACCGATAGGACAACGATAATCTACTCAGACATCATAGGATAGCAACACATCATTGGATAATGATATGTAGCATAAAGCACCATGTTCAAGTAGAGGGTACATCGGGTTGCGGGAGAGTGAACCGCTAAATATAGATGGGGGAAGATGATGGAGATGTTGGTGAAGATGACGGAGGTGTTGGTGTAGATCGCCGTCACACGATGATGTCCCGGGCAGCGTTCCGGCGCCGTCGGGAGAGAGGGGGAGAGAACCCCCCTCCTTCTTCTTCTTCCTTGACCTCCTCCCTAGATGGGAGAAGGGTTTCCCCTCTTGTCCATGGTCTCCATGGCGGCGGAGGGGCGAGAGCCCCTCCGAGATTGGATCTCTCTCTCTGTGTCCTTCTGTTTGTGCGCTCCGAGATTCTGCGTTTCACCGTTTCTTAAATTACCGGAGATTCGTAACTCCGATTGGCTTGAAATTTTGACACGATTTTCTTCCCGATATTATATTTCTTGCGGCAAAAGAAGGGTTCCAGCCGCCTTAACGAATGCCCACAAGCCTGCCTGCCGCGGGCCCACCCCCTGGCCGCAGCGACAGGGCTTGTGGGCACTCCGTGCATCGCCTCGCGTTGATTCTTCTTCCCAAAAATCATAAATATACCAAAAGAATCCCCGTAAGTTTTTATTACATTTGGACTTCGTTTGGTATGGATATTCTGGAAAACAAAAAACATGCAACAAACAGGAACTGGCACTCGGCATTGGATCAATATGTTAGTCCCAAAAATAGTATAAAAAGTTGCCAAAAGTATATGAAAGTTGTAGAATATTGACATGAAACAATCAAAAATTGTAGATACGACGGAGACCTATCAGCATCCCCAAGCTTAATTCCTGCTCGTCCTCGAGTAGGTAAATGATAAAAAAGATAATTTTTGATGTGGAATGCTACCTAGCATAATCTTGATCATATAATCTAATTACAGCAGGAATACTAAAACACGAGTGATTCGAAGCAATACTCTATCATTTGACATAAAGACAATAATATTTCAAGCATACTAACAAACCAATCATGTCTTCTCAAAATATCATGGCCAAAGAAAGTTATCCCTACAAAATCATATAGTCTTGCTATGCTCCATCTTCCCCGCACAACGTATTTAAATCACGCACAACCCCGGTTTTAGCCAAGCAATTGTTTCATACTTTAGTGTTCTCAAACTTTTTCAACTTTCACGCAATACATGAGCGTGAGCCATGGACATAGCACTATAGGTGGAATAGAATATGGTGGTTGTGGAGAAGACAAAAAGGAGGAGATAGTCTCACATCAACTAGGTGTATCAACGGGCTATGGAGATGCCCATCAATAGATATCAATGTGAGTGAGTAGGGATTGCCATGCAACGGATGCACTAGAGCTTATAAGTGTATGAAATCTCACAAAAGAAACTAGTGGGTGTGCACCCAACTTGCTTGCTCACGAAGACCTAGGGCAATTTTGAGGAAGTCCATCATTGGAATATACAAGCCAAGTTATATAATGAAAATTTCCCACTAGTATATTGAAGTGACAACATAGGAGACTCTCTGTCATGAAGATCATAGTGCTATTTGAAGCACAAGTGTGGAAAGAGGATAGTAGCAATTGTCCCTTCTCTCTTTTCTCTCAGTTTTTGTGGGATCTTTGGCCTCTTTTTTATTTATATATATTTTATTTTGGTGGGCATCTTTGGCCTCTTTTTTGTAAATGGGCTTCGCCGGCCTCTTTTATTTCCTCACATGGGACAATGCTCTATTAATAATGATCATCACACTTACAACTCAATACTTAGAGCAATGATGACTCTATATGAAATGCCTTCGGTAGTGTACCGTGACAATGATCTAGCATAGCAATGACATAAAAAAACGGACAAGCCATGGAAACATCATGCTAGCTACCTTATGATCATGCAATGGCAATATGGAAGTGGTGGCACATGTCATGAGACGGAACGGTGGTAGTTGCATGGCAATATATCTCGGAATGGCTATGAAAATGCCATAATAGGTAGGTATGGTGGCTGTTTTGAGGGAGGCTATATGGTGGGTGTAATGCACTGGCAAAAGTTGCGCGGTACTAGAGACGCTAGCAATGGTGGAAGGGTGAGAGTGCGTGTAATCCATGGACTCAACATTAGTCATAAAGAACTCACATACTTATTGCAAGTCTATTAGTCATCGAAACAAGGTACTACACGCATGCTCCTAGGGGAAAGGTTGGTAGGAGTTAACAATCGCGCGATCCCGACCTCCACACAAAGATGACAATCAATAAATAAATCATGCTCCGACTTCATCACATAACGGTTCACCATACGTGCATGCTACGGGAATCACAAACCTTAACACAAGTATTTCTAAGAATACACAATTACTGTCACACCCTGTTTTTCATTCCCAGTTTTCTGTGTTGCAAAAATCAGAGCTTGTTCAAACTTTTTAAAATAATGTTATGAGTGCAATGTCAACCCTTGTTTGAATATATGCTTGCTTGTGTGATGACTCAAACCCATAAAAAAACCCTATTATTTTGCTCTCATCAAAAACCCTTTTTTCTATTGCATCAAGATCATCTTCATCATGTTGGGATGCACTACTAGCTCATGAAGCCAAGTGTCACTTCCAACTAAAGTTGGTGATCTGATCCTATTGTCATCTTCATTCTTTAAAAACACTATTTGGTGATTTAAAATATTATTTTTCTATTTTATATCTATGTCTATTTCTAAGGCCAGTAATGATATTTCCACAAGGAAAATTACCTTCCTACCTTAGAAAATTCTGAGAAAATTCATGGAAGTTCAGAAGGACATATATTTTCCATACATAAGATTTTCAACCCTATTTTATATTAATATTATTTGAGTAAAACCGTGAAAACCATTTCTGTCTGTTTTGGCTTTTTGAGATGTTTCCAAAGGAAAGTATCTCAATAAATTCCCATAAAATTACAGGAGCCCTCCCAAACCATATTAGGTGCTCACCTAAAATCTCACCTTGATCCAAGGTGGGTAAGTGCACTTAGAGAGCCCAAAACCCTCTCTGTCCAGAGTAGAGTTGGAACAACTCTACATTGCAAAGTTTCTCCAATGGAGCTGAAACTTTGCAGAGGTGTTTAACACCCCAAATAAAGACTCCACACCAAAAATGGGATTTGTGAGACTCTGTTTAACCACACTTCCTTTGTAAAGGACAGTATTGGTCACTTTGAGACTTTTTCAAGTTTGCAAAGCCAAACTTGTCCAATGGAGCTCATATTTGGTAGAACCCCATGTTTTTACCCCAAGACCAAACCTGTTAAGTTCCATCTACAGTGGTGGGGTGGAAGCACCCCAAGTCACTGTCTGACACCTACTGACAGGAAGGTAAAAACCTTCCTAGCCACTGTTTTACCCAATGTCAAGGCTCCAAACTTGGTGGGTTAGAGCACCAGAACACCCTGAGCACCCAGTCAACCAGCCCCTCCCCAATTCCAAGCACAAGAGACAAGGACTCCATTCTAAGCTGCAGGTCAGCACTGGCTACACTAGTGTTCCTTGCTCCCTTGACCAGCTCGAGCTCCCACTAAACCACAGCAGCTAGGCACACTCCCAGCAACCCTCAGGACATGGTGGACACGTCCCAAGTGCCCCAGAGCGAGCCAGCATGCCGTGGCATGCCAAAACTGCGCTCTGGGCGTGCTGCAGAGAGCCACCGCAAGGGGACCGACGCTCCGGCCGGTCCCAGCGTCCCCAGTAGTGTCCAAACACTCCCCCGACAGCCCCTCAGTGCAAAGCTACCCCAGGGACCCTCTCCCCCTCGCGCAAGAGCTCAGGCGACGCGTGCCCGTGCACGCCCGACGCGGCCGAGCATGCACGGTCGTTGCGGTTCGTCCCCACTCCCTTTCCCTCTCGGCCGTTGCATCAGGAGGCCCTAAACCACGTCCCGAACCCGTGGTTTCACGGCCAGCACCTCACTATGCTTGCACGCGTACCCCGGTGAGCCACCGGCGTGCCCGAGTCGGGTCACCGTCGTTGGCTTATAAATAGACCCCCCCGGCACTCGAGCACCCTCCAAGCAGCTTCAGCACCACCAGTAGGCACTCCCTAGCCGCCCAATCGAGCTTGCAGAGCCTCGGTGCTCGAGATCGACCGAGGCCCCTCCGCCTCGGAGCTCCGGTCGATCTCCGGCTACACGTCGGCTCCTGCGCTGCCCGACCCCCCATTACACTCCCCTCGACACCAGGAACATTTCCCCTAACTCTCCCGAGCAAATCCATACCCCTAGCCCCTAGTTCAACACGAACCCGAAACCCTTCCGCCACGAGCACCTCGCCGCCGGCAACCCAGACCACCTCCGGTGACGTCCCGACCACGAGCAGGTAGGCGGAGGCACGAGGAACCCGTTCCCGTTCCTAGCTACGCCAGAGGACAACGGCAGCCTCGCCGGCGTCCATCTCCACCTCTCTGGCCAGAGGTAGGAGAAGGACCCGACAGGTGGAGCCCACCTGTCGGTGTCCCGGGGCAGCCAGCGCGCGCAGCCGCTGACGCTGACCCCACGGGCCCGCAGGTCAGGTTTGAACCTGGCCCGCGCGCGCATGGTGGTCAGGCCTGCTGGCTGGGCCGGCTGGATTTGTTTCCCTTGCCTTTTTCTTTTGTTTTATTCCAGCAAACTAAATGATTTTTATAAAAAGATTTAGCCAGTAGAAAAATATAATTCTTCCACCAGTATTTTTCTAAAAATGAGTAGTATTTGATTCTGTTATAGTTGACATTTATCAATAACAGAAACTATTTTGGTATAATAAAATGATATTAAAAGCACTTGTTTGCTTCTGTTTGCTTTTAAATAAATATGTTTAGAAATTAAAAAATAGGGAACATTTTTCAAAATAATAACCTGAATTTATTCAAGCCTTGCAACATTTTTAAAAGCACTTTGTGGACTGTTTTAGTAAAAGCTAGTATTTATTTATTCCTTTCTCAACGGTAGAATTACCGAGTGACGGAGGATCCGGAGCGGAAGACCTCGAAGACCCCGGATACCTAGCTGACCAAGGCAAGGATGCCCTTTTGCCATGACTTAAGTAAATAAAATGATGCATGCTAGAATAACAAGTATTTTCCGTTGCATGTAATCACGATGCCGGTTCATCACCGATGTGATGATACCGAAGGCTTCTTCGAAGCCCTTGCATTATAGTAGTGAGTTTCACATAGCTCCTCGGAGCACAAACATGATGAGCTTGATCTTACCATCTACGAGGATCTTGCTACTTTCATGTTGACTAGTAGAGTATTATCACTGCATTGAGCTTGACCGTGAAGGTCACGATATTATCATGATGACAAGTAATGTTAAGGCATATCATGTGGACACGTAATTATATAAGAGCATTTTATCATGAGCATAATGATGAGTTAAATAAAGAGTTTATGAAAACCCCGTCGGGTGCCACTAATGCCCGAGG
Source organism: Hordeum vulgare subsp. vulgare (assembly GCF_904849725.1). Classification (NCBI taxonomy): domain Eukaryota; kingdom Viridiplantae; phylum Streptophyta; class Magnoliopsida; order Poales; family Poaceae; genus Hordeum; species Hordeum vulgare. The sequence continues at coordinate 431,943,272 of NC_058519.1, read as the reverse complement.
GTGATGATGAGTTGGTGATCACTTTTGGTGAAGTGATGCACCGGTGATTTTGGTGTGAGCATGGTTTCGGAAATGGATTAGATTTATGATGTGTCGACCGTCCCAACCTTACCCAGTACGACCACGATACTCCTTTATGGGACGGGGCTTTGTTGAATACTCTGGTCGGTGCTAGCAAAGAGCCACATTACTAGTGGCGGGAGTGATCGGTGTCACTCTCGTGATGGGGTCGTGCCAGGTAGGACGACTATGCCATTATTATGAGTTCCAGGCACACCGTTGGTCCCTGCATGGTTGATACAGTCCAGATTCGGTGCTCGTAAGACGTACAACATGTGGGCTGGGTACCAATCGAGTGGATCTCTTTGTCTAGCATCGCCAGGGGAAAGATGATGATCGGATACTTACCTCGGGTATATGTGATATACCGCGAGTCGTGGATGACACGGAAGTATTCCGTTTCTCGTGGGTCCAGCGTACTACCTCTGCAGAGTGTAAATTATTCAAATAGCCGTGTCCACGGTCAAGGACAGTTGGGTGGTGTTGCTTAAACTACGTCCTGAGTTTCCGCATAAACCAAGTGTGTGTGTGTGTGGTGTAAAAAGGTGTTTTCTATAATCATGCTAATCACAGTAATATGATCAAGTTCGGTGACTTGACATAAAGGGTAAACCCGGATGGTTTAACCCTCATTAATACCTTGAGATTATGACAAGTCCGATGACTTGGCATTTAGGGTGAACCCGGTGTGTTCAACCCTTTACGGATATGTCAATATCTGTAACCTGTTCTTCAAAAGTAATTCTTTAACCTTATGCATACACATGATCATCCCACCCAGATGAGTTACACTAAAGATGCATGTAGATGTCATTCATTACCTTTTATGTCATGGGCTGTTTGCGAGTACATTCAAAGTACTCATTGGCTTGCCACTGGTTATGTTATTGACCAGACATGGAAGGACCGGAGTTTGGCGATGAGTACGCCGTCGGAGACGGACCTGCGATCTAGGACGCTTCCAAGTCAGAATGCCTGTCGGTGTAGGCTTGATGGCATGGGCACCGCTTAGCCCTTACGAGTTTCCGCTACTCGATGTATCCCTTTTATTTGGCTTTAGGCCTTGCTCTTAAACCCGACCTTCTGGTCAGTTGATGTAATAATTTGGTATTTGGATGTAAGACTCTATCATTCAGTATCCGTGTTCAGTGAACATTGATCCTTGGGGTCACTGGGCACGGCGAACTCGACTTGCTAGTCGGGGTCCCCACAATTACTCACTAGCATGACTCTAATATCACATATTCATGTCGCAAAACTGTTGCAAGGAATCAAACATATCATATTCAGTGATCTACAAGTTTTATGTAGGATTTTATGACTAACGATGTGAATGACCAACTCCTGTTAATTCTCTAAATAGGTATAAGTGAAGCATGAGAGTTTAATTATTTCTACAAAATATATGCCCCGCTCTAACAAATATAAGTGAAGCAAAAGAGCATTCTACAAATGGCGGTTTTCTATGTGTAGGGAAACAAGCAATCAAAACTTCAAAAGATATAAGTGAAGTACAAGAAGCATTCTATAAAGCCAACCAAGGACTATCTCATATCAGCATGGTTCATAAAATAAAAAGGAAAAATAAACACAAAATACGCTCCAAGCATTTGCACATATCATGTGACGAATTAAAATATAGCTCCAAGTAAAATTACCGATAGATTGTAGACGAAAGAGGGGATGCCTTCCGGGGCATCCCCAAGCTTATACGCTTGAGTCTTCCTTGAATATTACCTTGGGGTGCCTCGGGCATCCCCAAGCTTAGGCTCTTGCCTCTCCTTATTCCTTCATCCATCGTGCTCTCACCCAAAACTTGAAAACTTCAATCACACAAAACTCAACAAAACTTCGTGAGATCCGTTAGTATTATAAAATGAATCACCACTTCAAGTACTCTTGTGAACTCATTCTAAATTCATATTAGCATTATATCTACTGTAATCCAACTTCACCATGGTTCATACCCCCCGATACTGTTGGAAATATGCCCTAGAGGAAATAATAAATTAGTTATTATTACATTTCTTAGTTCATGATAATCGTTTATTATCCATGCTATAATTGTATTGATTGGAAACACAATACTTGTGTGGATACATAGACAAAACACTGTCCCTAGTAAGCCTCTAGTTGACTAGCTCGTTGATCAAAGATGGTCAAGGTTTCCTGGCCATAGGCAAGTGTTGTTACTTGATAACGTGATCACATCATTAGGAGAATCATTTGATGGACTAGACCAAAAACTAATAGACGTAGCATGTAGATCGTGTCATTTTGTTGCTACTGTTTTCTGTGTGTCAAGTATTTGTTCCTATGAACATGAGATCATATAACTCACTGACACTAGAGGAATGCTTTGTGTGTATCAAACATCGCAACATAACTGGGTGACTATAAAGATGCTCTACAGGTATCTCCGAAGGTGTTCGTTGAGTTAGTATGGATCGAGACTGGGATTTGTCACTCCGTGTGATGGAGAGGTATCTCAGGGCCCACTCGGTAATACACCAACACACACAAGCCTTGCAAGCAATGTGACTTACTGTAAGTTGTGGGATCTTGTATTACGGAACGAGTAAAGAGACTTGCCGGTAAACGAGATTGAAATAGGTATGCGAATACTGATGATCGAATCTCGGGCAAGTAACACACCGAAGGACAAAGGGAATGACATACGTGATTATATGAATCCTTGGCACTGAGGTTCAAACGATAAGATCTTGATAGAATATGTGGGATCCAATATGGGCATCCAGGTCCCGCTATTGGATATTGACCGAGGAGTCACTCGGGTCATGTCTACATAGTTCTCGAACCCACAGGGTCTGCACACTTAAGGTTCGACGTTGTTTTATGCGTATTTGAGTTATATGGTTGGTTACCGAATGTTGTTCGGAATCCCAGATGAGGTCACGGACGTCACGAGGGTTTCCGGAATGGTCCGGAAACGAAGATTGATATATAGGATGACCTCATTTGATTACTGGAAGGTTTTCGGAGTTACCGGGAATGTACCGGGAATGACGAATGGGTTGCGGGTGTTCACCGGGGGGGGGGGGGGCAACCCACCGCGGGGAAGCCCATAGGCCTTGGGGGTGGCGCACCAGCCGTTGGTGGGCTGGTGGGACAGCCCAAGAAGGCCCTATGCGCCAAGGATAGAAAATCAAAGAGAAAAGAAAAAAAAGGATGTGGGAAAGGAGAGAAGGACTCCACTTTCCAATCCTAGTTGGACTAGGATTGGAGGAGGACTCCTCCTCCCTTGGTGGTGCAACCCTTGGGGTTCCTTGAGCCTCAAGGCAAGCCTCCCCTCCCTCCTCCTATATATATATATGGAGCAATTAGGGCTGATTTGAGACAACTTTTAAGGCAGCCCGACCACATACCTCCACGGTTTTACCTCTAGATCGCGTTTCTGCGGAGCTCGGGCGGAGCCCTGCTGAGATTAGATCACCACCAACCTCCGGAGCGCCGTCACGCTGCCGGAGAAATCATCTACCTCTCCGTCTCTCTTGCTGGATCAAGAAGGCCGAGATCATCGTCGAGCTGTACGTGTGCTGAACGCGGAGGTGCCGTCCGTTCGGCACTAGATCGGAGTAGATCGTGGGACGGATGGCGGGACGGTTCGTGGGACGGTTCGCGGGGCGGATCGAGGGACGTGAGGACGTTCCACTACATCAACCGCATTCACTAACGCTTCTGCTTTGCGATCTACAAGGGTGCGTAGATCGGAAATCCCCTCTCGTAGATGGACATCACCATGATAGGTCTTCGTGCGCGTAGGAAAACTTTTGTTTCCCATGCGACGTTCCCCAACAGTGGCATCATGAGCTAGGTTCATGCGTAGATGTCTTATCGAGTAGAACACAAAAGTTTTTGTGGGCGGTGATGTGCCTTTTTCTGCCCTCCTTAGTCTTTTCTTGATTCTACGGTATTGTTGGATCAAAGCGGCTCGGACCGACTTTACTCGTACGCTTACGAGAGACTGGTTTCATCGCTACGAGTAACTCCGTTGCTCAAAGATGGCTGGCAGGTGTCGGTTTCTCCAACTTTAGTTGAATCGGATTTGACCGAGGAGGTCCTTGGATGAGGTTAAATAGCAATTCATACATCTCCGTTGTGGTATTTGCGTAAGTAAGATGCGATCCTACTAGATACCCATGGTCACCACGTAAAACATGCAACAACAATTAGAGGACGTCTAACTTGTTTTTGCAGGGTATGCTTGTGATGTGATATGGCCAACGATGTGATGTGATATATTGGATGTATGAGATGAGCATGTTGTAATAGTTAATATCGACTTGCACGTCGATGGTACGGCAACCGGCAGGAGCTATTGGGTTGTCTTTAAACTAACATTTGTGCTTGCAGATGCGTTTACTGTATTGCTAGGACGTAGCTTTAGTAGTAATAGCATGAGTAGCACGACAACCCCGATGGCGACAAGTTGATGGAGATCATGGTGTGACGCCGGTGACAAGAAGATCGTGCCGGTGCTTTGGTGATGGAGATCAAGAAGCACATGATGATGGCCATATCATGTCACTTATGAATTGCATGTGATGTTAATCCTTTATGCACCTTATCTTGCTTAGAACGACGGTAGCATTATGAGGTGATCTCTCACTAAAATTTCAAGACAAAATTGTGTTCTCCCCGACTGTGCACCGTTGCGACAGTTCTTCGTTTCGAGAAACCACGTGATGATCGGGTGTGATAGACTCAACGTTCACATACAACGGGTGCAAAACAGTTGCACACACGGAACACTCGGGTTAAGCTTGACGAGCCTAGCATGTGCAGACATGGCCTCGGAACACATGAGACCGAAAGGTCGAGCATGAATCGTATAGTTGATATGATTAGCATAGAGATGCTTACCACTGAAACTATTCTCGACTCACGTGATGATCGGACTTGAGATAGTGGATTTGGATCATGTACCTCTCAAATGACTAGAGAGATGTACTTTTTGAGTGGGAGTTCTTAAGTAATATGATTAATTGAACTAATTGTCATGAACATAGTCTAATGGTCTTTGCGAATTACGATGTAGCTTGCGCTATAGCTCTACTATTTTTATATGTTCCTAGAGAAAATTTAGTTGAAAGTTGATAGTAGCAAACTTTGCAGCGGAAGGCTTGTGTCCTTAATGCACCACTCGGTGTGCTGCACCTCGAGCGTCGTCTGTGGATGCTGTGAACATCCGACATACACGTTTCTGATGACTACACTATAGTTCGGTACAAAATACTTAATGGCTTAGAAGCAAGGCGCCGAAGACGTTTTGAAACGTCACGGAACATAAGAGATGTTCTAAAGAGATGAAATTGTGATTTCATGCTTGTGCCCTTGTTAAGAGGTACGAGACCTCTGACAAGATTCTTTGTCCACAAAGTAAGGGAGAAAAGCTGAATCATTGAGCGTGTGCTCAGATTATCTAAGTACGACAATCGCTTGAATCAAGTGGGAGTTAATCTTCCAGATGAGATAGTGATGGTTCTCCAAAAGTCACTACCACCAAGCTATGAGAGCTTCGTGATGAACTATAACATATCAAGGATAGATACAATGATCCTTGAGCAATTCGCGATGTTTGACACTGCGAAAGTAGAAATCAAGAAGGAGCATTAATAGTTGATGGTTAGTAAAACCACTAAGTTTCAAGAAAGGCAAGGGCTAGAAGGGATACTTCGTGAAACGGCAAAACAATTGCTGCACTAATGAAGAGACCCAAGATTAAACCCAAACCCGAGACTAAGTGCTTCTGTAATGAGGGGAACAGTCACTGAGGCGGAGCAACTCTAGATACTTGGTAGATAAGAAGGCTGGCAAAAGTCAAAAGAAGTATATTTGATATACATGATGTTGATGTGTACTTTACTAGTACTCCTAGTAGCACGAGGGTATTGGATACCGGTTCGGTTGCTAAGTGATTAGTGAGACGAAATGAAAGCTACGGCATAAACGGAGACTAGCTAAGGGCGAGGTGACGATACGTGTTGGAAGTGTTTCCAAGGTTGATATGATCAAACGTCGCACGCTCCCTCTACCATCGGGATTGGTGTTAAACCTAAATAATTGTTATTTGGTGCTTGCGTTAAGCATGAACATGATTGGATCGTGTTTATTGCAATATGATTATTCATTTAAAGAGAATAATGGTTACTCTATTTGCTTGAATGATCACCTTCAATGGTTTATTGAATCTCAATTGTAGTGTTACACATGTTCATGATATTGGTGCCAAAAGATACGAGGTAATGATGATAGTACCACTTACTTGTGGCACTGCCGCTTGAGTCTTGTTGGTATAAATTGCATAAAGAGGCTCCATGCTGATGGATCTTTATACTCACTTGATTTTGAATCACTAGTGACATGCAAATCACACCACATGAGCAAGGCCTTGTTTTCATTGAGATGAAACAAGATAGTAACTTGTTTGAAGTGATACATTTTGATGTATGCAGTCCAATGGGTGCTGAAGCACACAGTGGATTTCATTATGTTCTTACTTCAATGATGATTTGAGTAGATACAAGAGTATTTACTTAATGAATCGAAAGTCTGAAATATTGAAAAGTTCAATTCTGTCTCGGAGTGAAGTTCGTCGTAACAAGAGGATAAACTGTCTACGATGTGATCATAGAAATGAATATCTGAGTTACGAGTTTTGGTACGCAGTTAAGACAATGTGGAAATTGTTTCGCAGTTCATGCCACCTGGAACATCATAGTGTGATGATGTGTCTGAACGTCATAGCCACGCACTATTTGGTATGGTGCATGCTATGATGTCTCTTATCGAACTACCACTATCGTTTATGGGTTATGCATTAGAGACAACCGCATTCACTTTAAATAGGGCACCGCGTATTTCCGTTGAGATGACACAGTATAGACTGAGGTTTAGAGAAATCTAAACCGTCGTTTCTTGAAAGTTTGGGGCTTCGACACTTATGTGAAAAAGTTTCAGTCTGATAAGCTTGAACCCAAAGCGGATAAATGCATCTTCATAGGTTATCCAAAACAGTTGGGTACATCTCCTATCTCAGATCTGAAAGCAAAGTGTTTGTTTCTAGAAACACATCCTTTCTCGAGGAAAGGTTTCTCTCAAAAGAATTGAGTGGGAGGGTGGTAGAACTTGATGAGGTTATTGAACCATCACTTCAACCAGTGTGTAGCAGGGCGCAGGAAGTTGTTCCTGTGGCGCCTACACCAATTGAAGTGAAAGCTGATGATGGTGATCATCGAGCATCGAATCAAGTTACTACAAATCTCGTAGGTTGACAAGGTCGCGTGCTACTGCAGAGTGGTACGGTAACCCTGTCTTGGAGGTCATGTTGTTGAGCAACAATGAACCTATGAGTTATGGAGAAAGCAATGGTGGGCCCGGATTCCGACAAATGGCTGGAGGCCTTGAAATCCGAGAGAGGATCCATGTATGAAAACAAAGTGTAGACTTTGGAAGAACTACTTGATGGTCATAGGACTATTGAGTAAAGATGGATCTTTAAAAGGAAGACAGACGATGATGGTGATAAGTCACTATTAAGAAAAGCTCGACTTGTCGCAAAGATGTTTCCGACAAGATCAAACAGTTGACTATGATGAGACTTTCTCACTCGTAGCGATGCTAAAAGTCTATTAGAATTATGTTAGTAGTTGATGCATTATTTATGAAATATTGCACATAGGATGTCAAAACATTGTTTCCCTGACGGTTTCCTTAAGCAAACATTGTATGTGATACAACCAGGAGTTTTGTCGATCCTAAAGATACTAGCAAGTATGCAAGCTCCAGCGATCCTTCAATGGACTGGTGCAAGCATCTCGGAGTTGGAATATACACTTTGATGAGATGATCAAAGATTTTGGGTTTGTACAAGGTTTATGAGAAACTTGTATTTCCAAAGAAGTGAGTGGGAGCACTATAGAATTTCTGATAAGTATATGTGGTTGACATATTGTGGATCAGAAGTAATGTAGAATTTATGTAAATCATACAAGGTTGTTTGAAAGGAGTTTTCAACGGAATACCTGGATTGTGCTACTTGAACGTTGAGCATCAAAGATCTATGAAGATAGATCGAAAGCGCTTAATAGAAGTTTCAACAAGATGCATGCCTTGACAAGTTTTTGAAGGAGTTCAAAATAGATCAGCAAAGAAGGAGTTCTTGGTTGCGTTGTGAGGTGTGAATTTGAGTAAGACTCAAAACCCGACCCCGGTAGAATAAAGAGAATAGACGAAGGTCGTCTTCTATGGCTTGGCCGTAGAATCTGAAGTATGCCATGCTGGGTACCGCACCTGATGAGTGCCTTGACTAAAAGTCTGTCGAGAGGTACAGAGAGTGATCCATGATTGAATCACTAGCAGCGGTCAAAATTTATCCTTAGTAACTGATGGACTAAGGAATTTTTCTCGATTACGGAGGTGGTTAAAGAGTACGTCGTAAAGGGTTACGTCGATGCAAGCTTTGACACTAATCCGAATAACTATGAGTAGTGAAACGGATTCGTATAGTAGAGTAGATATTTGGAGTATTTCCGAATAGCACATAGTAGCAACATCTATAAGATGACATAAAGATTTGTAAAGAACACACGGATCTGAAAGTTTCAGAACCATTGACTAAAACCTCTCTCACGACCAAGACGTGATCACACCCCATAACTATATGGGTGTTGGATTCCATGGAATCACATGGTGATGTGAACTAGATTATTGACTCTAGTGCAAGTGGGAGACTGTTGGAAATATGCCCTAGAGGCAATAATAAATTAGTTATTATTATATTTCTGAGTTCATGATAATCGTTTATTATCCATGCTATAATTGTATTGATTGGAAACACAATACTTGTGTGGATACATAGACAAAACACTATCCCTAGTAAGCCTCTAGTTGACTAGCTCGTTGATCAAAGATGGTCAAGGTTTCCTGGCCATAGGCAAGTGTTGTTACTTGATAACGGGATCACATCATTAGGAGAATCATGTGATGGACTAGACCCAAAACTAATACGCGTAGCATGTTGATCGTGTCATTTTGTTGCTACTGTTTTCTGCGTGTCAAGTATTTGTTCCTATGACCATGAGATCATATAACTCACTGACACCGGAGGAATGCCTTGTGTATATCAAACGTCGCAACGTAACTGGGTGACTATAAAGATATTCTACAGGTATCTCCGAAGGTGTTCGTTGAGTTAGTATGGATCGAGACTAGGATTTGTCACTCCGTCTGACGGAGAGGTATCTCGGGGCCCACTCAGTAATACAACATCATACACAAGCCTTGCAAGCAATGTGACTTAGTGTATGTTGCGGGATCTTGTATTACAGAACGAGTAAAGAGACTTGCCGGTAAACGAGATTGAAATAGGTATGCGAATACTGACGATCGAATCTCGGGCAAGTAACATACCGAAGGACAAAGGGAATGACATACGAGATTATATGAATCCTTGGCACTGAGGTTCAAACGATAAGATCTTCGTAGAATATGTGGGATCCAGTATGGGCATCCAGGTCCCGCTATTGGATATTGACCGAGGAGTCACTCGGGTCATGTCTACATAGTTCTCGAACCCGCAGGGTCTGCACACTTAAGGTTCGACGTTGTTTTATGCGTATTTGAGTTATATGGTTGGTTACCGAATGTTGTTCGGAATCCCGGATGACACCACGGACGTCACGAGGGTTTCCGGAATGGTCCGGAAACGAGAATTGATATATAGGATGACCTCATTTGATTACCGGAAGGTTTTCGGAGTTACCGGGAATGTACCGGGAATGGCGAATGGGTTCCGGGTGTTCACCGGGGGGGGGGGGGGGGGCAACCCACCCCGGGGAAGCCCATGGGCCTTGGGGGTGGCGCACCAGCCCTTGGTGGGCTGGTGGGACAGCACAAGAAGGCCCTATGCGCCAAGGATAGAAAATCAAAGAGAAAAGAAAAAAAAAGGAGGTGGGAAAGGAGAGAAGGACTCCACTTTCCAATCCTAGTTGGACTAGGATTGGAGGAGGACTCCTGCTACCTTGGTGGCGCAGCCCTTGGGGCTCCTTGAGCCTCAAGGCAAGCCTCCCCTCCCTCCTCCTATATATATATGGAGCAATTAGGGCTGATTTGAGACAACTTTTAAGGCAGCCCGACCACATACCTCCACGGTTTTACCTCTAGATCGCGTTTCTGCGGAGCTCGGGCGGAGCCCTGCTGAGATTAGATCACCACCAACCTCCGGAGCGCCGTCACGCTGCCGGAGAACTCATCTACCTCTCCGTCTCTCTTGCTGGATCAAGAAGTCCAAGATCATCGTTGAGCTGTACGTGTGCTGAACGCAGAGGTGCCGTCCGTTCGGCACTAGATCGGAGTAAATCATGGGACGGATCGCGGGACGGTTCGTGGGACGGTTCGCGGGGCGGATCGAGGGACGTGAGGACGTTCCACTACATCAACTGCGTTCACTAACGCTTCTGCTGTGCGATCTACAAGGGTACGTAGATCGGAAATCCCCTCTCGTAGATGGACATCACCATGATAGGTCTTCGTGCGCGTAGGAATTTTTTTGTTTCCCATGCGACGTTCCCCAACAGATACTACCCATAGATTCATGAAAATAAGAGAACAATGCATAGAAAACAGAAGCTGTCAAAACAGAACAGTCTGTAGAAATCTGTATATTCCGTATACTTCTGATATCTCAAAAAAATCTTAAAAATTACGAACGTGTGTACAATTTGTATATCAATCAGCAGAAAAAAGAATCAACTCAAAATCTCTTCTAGAATAAAAATGAAAATTAATTTTGTGAGCAGAAAGTTTCTGTCTTTTCTCAGCGTGATCAAACAACTATCACCCAAACTAATCGCAAAGGCTTTACTTGGCACATTATTTTTAAAAACACAAAGTAATTGTACAAGGGGATAATTATTTTTGTGAGAAACTTCCATGAAAAATTCTACATTGTTTCCATGAGCATGAACACAAGTGTTCAAGGTCGACCCTCACTTCCACAATGCATCACCTTTCAATCGCTTCTCTGTTTGAAAAAGTTTTAAGTTCCCCTCGATATTTTTTTGTTTTAAAACTAAATAAAAGCACTAAAGAAAAATAAATGACTCTTTAAAACTTTCGGGTTCTCTCCCAGGTAGCGCTTTCTTTAAAGCCATTAAGCTAGGCATAAAGTGCTCAAGTAATGGATCCACGAGGATCCCAAGGTATATCAAAGCCAATTTTAATTAGCAATGATTTGAAATTTAGTAGTGAGCACAAGGTAACATATATCAAGCAATGAGAAAGTCTAACTCTGTTCCTATGCATTGGCATGCCATAAAAGAACAATTCATGCACACCAAGTAAAGGCCAATACATAGCATAAGTAGTTTCTTGCAATTTTATCGTACTGGAAACATAGAGAGGTGGAGATGTAGTTCCTCTCTTATAATAACTGCAAGTAGGAGCAGCAAGCACATGCATATTATATTCATCAAAATCATCATGTTTAACATAAGGGACTATAGCTAGCTCATCTTCATAAGCATCATTCATATTGGCAACATGGCCACAAGCATAGCATGCATCAAGTTCATCAAAAAGGGATATTTCAAACGAATCCAAGGGATCATAGCATTCATCCTAAGGTAAGAACGAAGGGAAATTAAATAATGTATGAGTAGAAGGGTTACTCTCATTAGAAGGTGGACACGGGTAGCTAGTCCGCTATTCCTCCTTTTGTTCTTCGCTCTCCTCTTCATCTTTTTCATCTAATGAGCTCACAATTTCAGCATTTTCTTCTTCCATAGTTTCCTGCAAAAATAATAGTCTCTTCTTGGGCAGCATAGAATATCTCCTTAAATCGTTCAATATGGGCATTATATTCATAATGAGTATAACAGTAACGAAGCATAGCCAAATTTTCAGATCGGTAAGGAGCATCATCATTATCATCACACCCTTTAAACACAGCCTCAATTTCAGAAGCACCCATAAAAGCAACAAACTCTTCTATTTGCTCCACATCATAGTAATCATATATACCATTAGCATAAGAAGCCAAGGTTCTATGATCATTAAATTCACAAGAAAAGGGAAGGTGTGGAGCCTTCATCCTAGAGCAACAAGTAACACCATATCTCTTGCATAGTTCCCAAGCATACCATTTCAACAAATGGATTTGATCCCATAAAAGTTTCCCTTTTTGAGTCAAGAGATAATCCCTAAAGTATTCACGTTGATCCAACGTGTATCCCATTATATAATTGAATGGGGCTTTCTCAGGATTATTAAAGAAGTGCATAATATTTTCCACATAACGAGCCTCGAGGGTTTTAGGAGGTTCCCCATCTCCATGAGTAGCAAGTACACCTAATTTTTTTTGGTATTTAGTGTTCCATATCCATAACTAAAGATAGAGAACAACTTAGAACAACAAATAAATCTACTTAGTGATAAAGCAAACAAGCACACACGAGGATATTCAGCCCACGCTATTGCTCCCCGGCAACGGCGTCAGAAAAAGGTCTTGATAACCCACAAGTATAGGGGATCAATTGTAGCCTTTCTCGATAAGTAAGAGTGTCAAACCCAACGAGGAGCTAAAGGTAGGACAAATATTCCCTCAAGTTCTACCGACCACCGATACAACTCTACGCACACTTTACGTTCGCTTTACCTAGAACAAGTATGAAACTAGAAGTACTTTGTAGGAGTGATAGGATAGGCTTGCAAGAAAGTAAAGAACACGTAAATAAAACTAGGGGCTGGTTAGATAAAGAAACAACTACGAGTGTCTAACGAGTGTGGAGAAGTGGTGGTAGGAGTTGCGGAATTGTCCCTAAGCAATTGACTACGTTACTAGATCGATAGGAAGTATCATGTGGGAGAGGCCGCTGCTAGCATGTCATCCCTTACTTGGAATTCTATGCTCTTATGATTGGAACTATTAGCAAGCGTCCGCAACTACTAATGTTCATTAAGGTAAAACCCAACCATAACAATTAGATATATTTGTCCCCCTTCAATCCCATATGCATCAATTTATATGCTAGGTTTGAAGCTTCTGTCACTCTAGCCTGCCAATACATAGTCCTGTAAACATACAACTAACCCTATGGTGTGATCCACGCGCGCGATCATATGATGGGCACCAAAGGACAGCAACATAACCACAAGCAAATTAAACCAATCATAGCAATTCATCAATCACCGATAGGACAACGATAATCTACTCAGACATCATAGGATAGCAACACATCATTGGATAATAATATGTGGTATAAAGCACCATGTTCAAGTAGAGCGTACATCGGGTTGCGGGAGAGTGAACCGCTGAATATAGATGGGGGAAGATGATGGAGATGTTGGTGAAGATGACGGAGGTGTTGGTGTAGATCGCCGTCACACGATGATGTCCCGGGCGGCGTTCCGGCACCGCGGGGAGAGAGGGGGAGAGAGACCCCCTCCTTCTTCTTCTTCCTTGAACTCCTCCCTAGATGGGAGAAGGGTTTCCCCTCTGGTCCAAGGTCTCCATGCCGGCGGAGGGGCGAGAGCCCCTCCGAGATTGGATCTCTCTCTCTGTGTCCTTCTGTTTGTGCGCTCCCAGATTCTGCGTTTCACCATTTCTTAAATTTCCGGAGATCCCTAAATCAGATTGGGCTGAAATTTTAACACGATTTTCTTCCGGATATTAGCCTTCTTGCGGCGAAAGAAGGGCTCCAACCGCCTTAAGGAGTGTCCACAAGCCTGCCTACCGCGGCCCACCCCCTGGCCGCGGCGACAGGGCTTGTGGACACTCCGTGCATCGCCTCGCGTTGATTCTTCTTCCCAAAAATCATAATATTCAAAAAAATCCCTGTAAGTTTTTATTACATTTGGACTTCGTTTGGTATGGATATTCTGCAAAACAAAAAACATGCAACAAACAGGAACTCGCACTGGGTACTGGATCAATATGTTAGTCCCAAAAATAGTATAAAAAGTTGCCAAAAGTATATGGAAGTTGTAGAATATTGGCATGACACAATAAAAAATTATAGATACGACGGAGATGTATCAATCGTCGGTATCCCTATTCCTATTTCAATCTCGTTACCGACAAGTCTCTTTACTCATTCCGGAATACAAGATCCTGTGACTCACACTTGAGTCACATTGCTTGCAAGGCTTATATGTGACGTTGTATTACCGAGTGGGCCCCGAGATACCTCTCTGTCACACGGAGTGACAAATCCCAGTCTTGATCCATGCCAACTCAACGGACACCTTCGGAGATACCTGTAGAGCACCTTTATAGTCACCCAGTAACGTTGTGACGTTTGATACACACAAGGCATTCCTCCGGTGTCAGTGAGTTACATGATCTCATGCTCATAGGAATGAATACTTGACACGCAGAAAACAATAGCAACAAAATAACACGATCACATGCTACATTTATAATTTGGGTCTTGCCCATCACATGATTCTCCTAATGATGTGATCCCGTTATCAAGTGAGAACACTTGTCTATGGTCAAGAAACCTTGACCATCTTTGATCAACGAGCTAGTCAACTAGAGGCTTACTAGGGACAGTGTTTTGTCTATGTATCCGCACATGTATTTGTGTTTCCAATCAATACAATTATAGCATGGATAATAAATGGTTATCTTGAACAAAGAAATATAATAATAACTAATTTATTATGGCCTCTAGGGCATATTTCCAACAATGATAAGGCACGAGAATCGTCTCCTTGTCCTTATTGGCGACCATGAAATTGGCGATGTAGTTACTCACGTATTCATGGTGCTTTGGGAAGACTGCCAAGAAGCCCTCGTGCATGAAGTACGGGTGAGCGACATAGATCTAAGGTATTTGCTCAATCTGATTATGTGGTTCATGTGCAAGGCAGAAAGGTGGACAAATGTAAAATCCAGCTTTTTGAAGTGAAACATGTCAAAGATGTAATCGAATCGAAGGAAGAACTTTTTCACGGGGAATGTGTCGATGTACAACCTTTGGTGTGGTACGTTAACCACGTAGAGTGGGTATCCTGGATTTTTTGAGGCGATCGCGCTTTTCTCTCTCCGCATCACATCGTCATAAAGTCTCCTTAGATCGCCGTATATGGCCTCTACCGCTGCCTTAGGTAGGATCGGAACACCAGTGATATGAAATTTTGCCGCATCGGGGATAGGTATACGGTATTGAACCTGAGGCTACTGAGGTGGTTGGATCATAGAAAGTAGCTTTGTTGCCTTTCCTCAGTCTCTTACTATGCTTCTTTGCTACTGGAAGTGAGCCTATAATACGTTCATCCTCCGGAAATTCAGGCACCAACTCATCACGCTCAAACCCTGAGTACTCATAGTGCTGGGCCATCAATCCTCCATCATTAGAGGCACCGATATTGAGATACTATAGAGGGTCATAGTCATCCTCGTCGATGGCATCATGCATTGCTTCTTCAACGACGGCGATGTCATCAGCCAGTAATGGATCCTCTTCCTCACCCGACACAATAGGTGACGCTAATTGGGTAGGTGGGGTGTTGGTGTTCATACCTTGCTGAGGCTGCTTGGTCGTGGGTGTGCTCCTGGCCGCCTCCAGACGAAGCAGACTCTTCGGCCACAATAGGATCCAATGCTTGCAATCGCGAAGTCGCCATGGGGTCTCATTGTCATCCCCCCTAGTGCTACCGGAGGAGCCAAATTCTCGTGGCCCGGTTCGACACTAGCCACGGAAACCTTGAAGACGCCAGGGGGGATCGACCGGTTGTGGAACAATTGTTCCTTCAGCTTCATTATCTCCGCCTTCCTCACATCCACCTTCTGACTGTTGTTGGTGTACAATATGGTGCACGAGGTTACGTCGGCCTGGAAAGACATGTCTGCGATGTGAGACATCCGAAAGACAATGGAAACGGGAGATTATACATATATTGAAGAGGGACGGTGTGACAGGTACCGTGAGGATGTCGAGCTCAGCCAAAGACGAAGCACCGCCATGCACGTCCAAGACGGAGGACGGGCTTCTATGAGCAGGTGCGGGAGCCGGTGCAGGAGCAGGTGCTGGTGCAACGCTAGTCGAGCTG
Organism: Hordeum vulgare subsp. vulgare; assembly: GCF_904849725.1. Classification (NCBI taxonomy): domain Eukaryota; kingdom Viridiplantae; phylum Streptophyta; class Magnoliopsida; order Poales; family Poaceae; genus Hordeum; species Hordeum vulgare. The sequence goes on along the minus strand of NC_058519.1, from coordinate 431,927,135 downwards.
CTCCCCAAGAAGTTGGAAAGGGAAAGTCAACTGCATCCTTATTTGGATTTTCCTTGGTCCAACTGACTATAGCCGGAACGAAGACACTATATGAAGATGAAACCTCCTCTTTTGTGGCACCTACCGCTGCTTTGACTGTCTCAGCTGATTTCTTATCAACCGCAATCGCAACCTTCTTGTCGATGTTTTCTTCATTTAACCTCCGTATTTCCTTTCTCTCCTCTGTGGTCTCACGGTAGTACTTCTTCCACATGGCGCCGTCTCCAATGTTGTGCATGCGTCCTTACGATGGCCAAATGTCCACCGGGAGTCCTTTCAATATGTTTAAGGCCCGGTTGAATGGGGTGTCCCACTTGGGCCTCGCCAACGCCTCAGACGGCGAGTCGCTTTCGGCCGCAATCCCGTGCTGCTCTTTCTGCAAAAGGAACATGAACCATTTACAAATGTGACTAAAAGTGTAGTCGAATTGATCAGAAGCTAAAATTAGGGGGAAATTAATAATTACCAGTAGTCTCATGAGCTCCTTCGTGACCGCGTGTGTATCGAAAACCTTGTTGACTCGGTCCCAATGGTACCGGGCCGTGATGATATCACGCTCCTGCGAGACGGTGTACTCCGCCAAGGGGTCTGGGATGCCGAGACTTTCGCATTCCGCGTCCTCCTTGTCTCATATGGACCTCTTTCTCGCGTAACCACGACTTTCGAGGTGGTGGCACCCCATGTTCCTCTCTTGAATCCCATTCTTGTACTCCGACCTTTCTTTGGCAGCTTCGGCAACGCAAGCCGCCTTGAATATTTCAAACCGCTCTTCGGTAATTGTCAGATTATCCTTTACAATCTCGGAGTAGGGTTCCTTGTCGATGATCCTTGCTTTCACCCTTACTTTCTAGGGGGACAACGCGCCGCTAAACTTGCCCATGGCGCGTCTGTTTATCTTCTTCATTCCCGGGTCTTTATCTGGATCCGTATAGTTTTTTTTATCCCTGCCCGGGAACAAGAATACCTGGTGCATCTTCCTTAGAAGGGAGTGATCCATATCTGGTATCTTCTTTAGTTTCTCATCGTTGATGGTGGCGGATGTACGTAGGATGTAGCATATTTGATTGTCGTAGCACATGTGCGCTTCCACATGCAATTTTGGCTCAAAATTACCAGATTCCACCTCCGTGACCACCAGTCTAGTACTGATGAGCTTGTTTGGGCGTCGTATCCTCTTCGGTTTCGGTTCTATACCGGCTTCGCCAGTTTGGGTGCTGGTCTGGGTCTCAGCGTCAGTCTTGGTGCCGGTCTCGATATCGTTCTCAGTCTCGGATGTGACAGGTGGGGCCTGCAACAACCATTGCTCGTCGGGAAGGGACAAATAAGAGTCTGCCGCCTCATAGGCGTTGCAATTACCAAAACCATGTCCTTCATCGTTGCTAGCCATGTTTCCAACGATTGAATCTACTCAATTAATTCTAGACCTAATAAAATGAATAATAACATAAAAAGGCCTATGTTTTGCAGGAACGTTGATTCATTCCCGGTGTGGCAAATCCCGAGCACTCGATATGTCCTAGTTTGTAGCACAAGTCATGCCGAAATTCATGGAAAATTTCGGCATGACCTTTGCTAAAAAGTGGACAAATCGAGCACGTGAAATTTTCCGGAACGGAAATGAATCAACATTCCGGCAAAACATAGGCCACTCGGCTTCATTCCCTGTAAACAAGAAAAGGCCACTTGGGTACAATCGAACCACTTGAATGTTGCATATAACAGGACTACTTAAGAACATGTACATGAGCAACTACAAGAGTAGATTAACATGAGCAAACTCTATTGAGGAATTTGCATATAACATGACCATTTCAAGTTTGCATCTCCTAGTATTTGACACTTGAAGAAAATCTACACAAATATCATGCTCTCTCAAACTCAATTCAAAAACTAAATATAGATGGATGAACCCTTACATATTTCTGTCCTAATAAAAATTATGTCCAAATATAAATTATTAAGCTTAGAACTCAATTCCTGTCCTAAATTTCAAATTATGAACCCTAGAACTCAATTCAAAACATGTGCTAAATTTCTTTCATAATAAAAATTAGTAAAAATTAAGAACCTAGTAGTCTTTCAGCACTGATAGAAATTTATATTTTTATACTAAGTGTTTTCTCTAATCTAAACCCTACTACCCTAATTTGGTTAACTGCTTAAGCATATACAAGTTTGTCCTAAAACTAATACCTAGTTAAGTACTTAAGCATATACAAATTTGTCCTAAAAATTCAATTAACTACTAAATTCATTCATTTAGGTCATTCATTTAACTTCATCTAATTAACCTAGTAAAACCTTACTTCCCTAACAAAAAACATCTAATTAATAGCTACTAGTACCACTAGTGCCCTAACCTAATTAACATCTACTAGTACCACGATATATACTACTAGTAGCACCTAGTTTGTTAACCTAGTTAGTTAACCAAATTAACCTAGCTAGCTAACCTACTTAGTTAACCAAATTAACCTAGCTAGTTCACTTAGTTACTTAACCTACCTAGTTAACCTACTTAACCTAGCTAATTCCTAGGGTTCATAACTAAATTCACCTAAGTTAATTAAACTAGAGAGGAGGGTGGGTCTTACAGAGAGGAGGGCATTGAGGGTGGCTCCGATGGCGTCTATGGCGGCTCCGGTGACGGCGAGGGAGGCAGGTGCGTTGATGGAGGCAGGGGCGGCGAGGAGCGGACCAGGCTGGCTCCGGGGGCGCGCGACTCCGGTGGCGGTGACGGTGCGCGACTCCGGTGGCGGCAACGACGCGCATCTCCGGTGGCGGCGATGTCGTGCGGTTCCGGTGGCGGCTCAAGTGATGGCGGCGGAGGCGGCGATGGCGCGTGGTTTCGGTGGTGGCGATGGTGCTAGGCTCCGGTGACGGTGACGGAGACATGGGCGAGGAGGGAGCAGGGGTGGCGAGGGAGAGGTGGGGAGACGCGCGCGAGAAGAATGGGGAATTGGGGAAGGCACGCCCACGCACAGGGGCAAGTCAAATTTAGTAGTAGCGCTCTTACCCAACAAGCATTATAGCTACTTAGTTATAGCGCTTTTTGAAACAACACACTGCTGCTTTCAAACTTAGTAGTAGCGCGGTTTCGACAAGAGCATTACTACTATATCAACGCGATGCTGCTGTCAAACTTAGTAGTAGCGCGGTTTCAAGAAGAGTGCTATTACTATACCAAGTCTGGCAGCAACGCTTAGAACTGTCATAGTAGCAACGCGTTTTATCAGGACGCGCTACTGCTATTTGGGTAGCCGTAGTGGGCTGCTTCATCACGCGCTACTGTTACGTAGTAATAGCGTTTTGTTTTAACAAGCGCTACTGCTAAGATTCTGTGTATAAGTTTTTTTCTAGTAGTGTTACGGGCCATAGGTGAACAACCATGTCACATGTTTGTGCCGGCAGTGCTTCATATAAGCCGAGTGCTGCCTAACGGAGCTCACGACTTATATAATGTTAAAAAAACATCCAAAAACATGTTATTTCTTGTAAGCCGAGTAACCGAAAAAAACAATGCACTCTGACATACATTGGATAATATCCCGCCCAATGAGTCATCTGTATCGCGAGCAGCGTGGAGAGAGGATTTGCAGCATCCGAGCTCCAGTGCTCTCTATATTCGAACATTTTCTAATTTGTGTTTTTGAAGTTTTCAAAAAAGTAAATTTTTTGCCGGAGATACATATACAGATTCAGAATACCCATGGCATGTTCTGCTAGAAATCTCATTTCGTTTCGGGCTATAAGAAATAAACAAATGTCTCACAATATATAGGAGAAAAAGGGTGCCATTTCAGTTAGAAATTTCTCTTTTTTGCATTTCCCAAAATTCAAAGTATTTCTTTTCTAGATTTTTACCAGGCTTTAGTAATATGTGTATGTATTCACGTAATTTTCTAAAGACTTTTTTGAGAATCGGAGGTGTGTTTTTCAAAGATTTTAAATACCAAGAGCCATTGAGCTCGGTAGCTGTTGGCACTTTTTGACGCAGCACGCCTCTATCTCTCCCATGCTCTGCGCTGCACCTCCCCTCCCTCCACCACGACACCTCCGCCTACCCTCGAGCTTGCCGTAATCCGGATTTGGGTTAGTTTATGTTAGTTTAATGCTATAGATGTAGATGGATAGGTTTAAATTAACTAGAATTTGGATGTAAAATATATATATATATATATATATATATATATATATATATATATATATATATATATATATATATATATATATATAAGCAGCATGTATGCGTACGCATATCAATAGCCAATGCACACACATGTGCATGTTTCCAGCCAAGTATGCCCGCATACACATATCAGCAGGCAGTGTATGGGCACATGCATATCCAAAGATTGTAATATGCCTGAAGATTAAAGTCCAAGACAAAATCATGACGAAGAAGAAAATAAAAAAAAAGACAATGCCACCTCCACTGGCAGCCAAGACACGATGTGCAAACCTCTCCAACATGCACTCAATACCCTAGAAAGAAGGGCTATAATGGCTACAAAGCCTATAAAGCCTAGAAGGCCTAAAAACTAGGTGCATGATGGATAAGGAGAAAGAATGAGGAAATAATAGAGGAGCCTTCTCCCGGAAGCCATCCAAGAGGTGCTCTCTTGCCTATAAAAGGAGGAGCCTTGCTGCGAAGAGAGACACCAGACGGAGAAGAACCAGCCACAGATAGAGCACAGAGTTGCAACTCAGCTAGCAAGCTCTTTGCTCAAGTAGTAGTAGTAGTAGTAGTAGTACTTCCTCATCGTGTAATAAAGAGCTACAATATTTAGAGCATTTGTAAGCTCGCGAAGGTAGTTAGAAGGTAATTTCTTTATCCTTGTGTAAACCCTTCGGGGGTTCCCGAAAGGGAAAACCATATGTAAATTATGTTGTGGAAATGATGTAGTTTCGTGTTTTCACTTGGTATTTTATTTTTGAATTTATGGAACGAGTTCTTATGCTAGGGATCCTATAGGAGAAAACTCTGCCGGTAGTTCTCTGTGTAGCCTTTTATGGCATTTGAATGAGAACCTTATGGCCGTAGAGAAGTGTTCCCTTCGGGTGGAACTGTCTGGCAAGACGATAGGAATTTACTCCATAAATTTGCAACTAAAACATCAAGTGAACGAACTTAGCTACATCTGAAACAACATAATGATAAATATGGTGAGTACTGAGTAGGATATTACACCACTGCGTACACCTCAGTCGTCTTGTTGGCCTCGACAGCCCCTCAAAGATCCTGCAATATAAGCGAAATAATTTAAAAACACTTTGTGTTAAAATAATATAAAATAAATAAATAACTTTTTGTTACTTTAATAACTCGTATACGTAATCACGTATATCAACATTAAAACCTGAATTTGTAACTTAATTTAGTTTAGATTAATTTTAAATATTTTAATTATTCCGAATATTTTAATTATTCTGAATATTTTAAATATTCTGTATATTTGGTAATATATATATATATATATATATAATATGGATTTGTATACTAGATTTATAGCAATATTGATAAAAAAATGATATGGATATGATTGGATGTTTCTTCCTTCATGCATATGCATAGCATTTTATAATTTGTAGATGTCGATATAAGTGATTCTAGAAGTCTTGTCCCATTAGAAACTAAATTATAATGATGGAGTTTGCTCTCCTCCCATAGAAACACATATGTTTCCAAAGCAAAGAGAAAAAATGAAATAAATTAAAAAGAAAATATGTATATCGTCTGTTGTAATTAAAATGTGGATACGTGTCAAAGTATTTGCATGCAAATGCTATATCTTTCATATATTTGTTGTTTAATGTGTATTTTGTTTATAATGACATCTCAATTAATTTGCATTTTTACAAATGGACGACTGTAGGAGATGGATCGAGCTCATTGAGGCGTTAGCATTTGATGACATTGTGTTGTTAGCGAAGATGAAGGAGACCACTTCCTGGTATAGCACATCCAAATAACTGAATTATAAGGCGAAGGCGAATTGCCTGATCATATTTGTACCACACAATATGTGTCGGATCGAATTGTGGCCGTCTATGGTAGTGATACGCTAGTCAGTGCGATGGAGGTCCTCCTATGGTGCATGAGCGAGGTGCATGGATGTGATGACCAGACACACAAGTATAAAGTGTTAGAAATAAATGGGCTTGTCCTTAAGAAATTGTGAAATCTATTTCTTAAATTGTCCCAATGTGTTAAATATCAAGTGCTAACTATTAAGTTGAGTACCATCCCAAAGGTTGAGAAAGTGTGAGACCTCTTTATGTCGTGGGTTCTCTACACCGCACTTAGTGAGGTGTGCATGAGTGATATAGGAGACCACTTGCGCACGCTTTCTCGCCTCGCCTAACCGGGCTCGGCGCCGGGGCACGGGTGACGCGTGCACGCATGCACGCGACATGCGCATGAATGATCTATCGAAATACTTTCTGATGCCTTGTAAGGGTGCAACTTCCTTTTGTCGTTGTTGATGTATTGACACACAAGTTAATTATTTGTTGTCCGATAAGTATATGACTTAGAACAAAGTCGGTTTGAGATCGTGATCGTCGACACGATACCGCCTCTGGTCCTATTATATATACGGTTATCGACCGCGACCAAACACACATAAAAACACTTAGGTTTTTTCCTCATGTCACAACTTACGCCACTACCCCAGTCTACTCTATCCGAAATGGCGGCGTGCTATAGATAAGGTGTCCGGAACCATCCGTCCTTGTGATCCTGCACTCGGAGAGGAAAAGTTAGACTGCTGAAGTTCATCATCTCGGGTCGTCTTTCGTCCAAATCAGGCGGCGCCACTCATCATCGTCTTCAGCACTGTCAGCAACAGATCATCGCCAACATTGTCATCAAGAACACTCCCATAGAAACTAACGAACAGTACGTTCCATCATGATCTATTCATGACTCTACGTATAGTTACTCTGACATGTGCGATGTTGCAGTGCACATCTTCCTGTTCATCTGGTGGTCTAGATTGTTGCATACTATTTTTTATTATATTCGTGAATTACTTTCTGGAATTATTCATGAATTCGCCTAATATTCAATAATCCAAAAACCTAATTTAAGGCAAATTCTTGAGTTAACTATGGCTGGATTTGCCGATGCATTGAGGCCGGATAAGTTTACCGATGTGCACTTTAATAGGTGATAGGTAATACCCATGCTCTGCCTTAGTGCTCTCAAAGTTTTCCATGTTAGTGCTAGTATGCTAGAGGGAAATTATGAAGAAGATCAGAGGAAGTTCCAGGAAGCAAACATTACGCTTGTGAGATGCATTCTAAGTGTGCTTGCTTACCGTCTATGTGTTGTGTATATGCACACACAATATGGAAAGACACATCGGGATGAACTGGATGCTAACTTTGGTTCAATAGATTCATGCAATGAACTGTACATCATGGAGAGTTTCTATGACTACAAGATGGTAAATAATCGTTCTGTTGTGGAACAAGCTCATGAGATACAATTCATTGTGAAGGATCCGGAACCCTTTAAGTGTGTTCCACCAGATAAATTCGTGGTTGTGTGCATGATTGCAAAGTTATCTCCTCCATGGAGGAATTTTGCCACTACTATGAAACATAAGAGACAAGAGATATCATTTGGCAATTTGACTGCATTTCTTGATGTTGAAGAGAAAGCTCAGGCTAAAGACAGTACTGAGAAAGGAGGCGAGGTTCATTCTATCGTTAATATGGTGTAGAGGTACCAAGAGAACAAGAACATATGGAAGAATATGCATGTTTTCAACAAGCGTGTCAAGACTACTACCTTCAAGAATAAGAAGCTGAACAAGGCTGAGCCAGAGTGCCACGCACGTGGAAAGACCAGAAATTTTTCCAAGGAATGTCGAGATCATGCATATGATAGAGAGAAAATGAGCTCCAAGACTGTCATCATAGTAACCACTAGCAATACTGATGGTATGGTAGTTTACCTGTTGTTCTTTCATTATTTCAATCATCTCCTTGGTGGATTTATTTGGGTGCTAACGTTCATATGTGTGCTGACGTCTCTTAGTTAAATTCTTATCAGGTAGCGCGTGATTCTTCCATCCTAATGGGGAATGGGTCACATGCTTAAGTTCATGACAAAGTCAGGGTGGATCTAAAGTTCACTTCGGGGAAGACCGTGCACCTAAGGAATGTGCAACTTGCCCCCTACTATGAACAAGAATCTAGTTAGCAACTACCTTCTAAGCCGAGATGTGTTTATGGTAGTTTGAAAGTCGAATATATTAATGATGTCGAGATATGAAAAATTTATAGCAAAATGCTATGAGTGCAAGGCTTGTTCCACTTTTCCCTTTAGATTTTTGAAATAAGTCAGTAAACCAAATTTCTTCTAGTGGTAATGATGATGCAAGTGTTTGGCACTCTCGTGTATGTCACATTAATTTCGGTTTAATGTCTCGGCTATCTAGTACGAGTTTAATTCCAAAATTTGTTGTTGCCAAAGGTTTTAAGTTTCATAGTTGTGTGCAATCAAAGCAACTTCGGAAACCTCACACGGCTGCCGAGGAGAGAAATTTGGCACATCTAGAACTCATACATTCTAATCTATGGGAGATGAATGGTGTGTTGAAGAAAGATGGAAAGCGATATTTCATAACGTTAATTGATAATGCGACTATATTTTGCTAAGTTTTATTTGTTGCAAACTAAAGACGAAGCTTTAGGATACTTTAAAATCTATAAAGTTGAAGTTAAAAATCAACTAGATAAAAAGATCAAGCGTATTAGCTCGGATCGTGGTGGTTAGAATTTTCCCAAATTATTGTTGGGGAACATTGCAAGGGAAACAAAAAAATTCCTACGCACACGCAAGACCTATCCATGGTGATAATCATCTATGAGAGGGAAGATCAGATCCACATACCCTTATAGATCGCCTAAGCGAAAAGCGTTAAGAAATGTAGTTAATGTAGTCCAATGTCTTGACGATCCGAATCGCAAGCGTAGCGCCGAATGGACGGCACCTCCGTGTTTAGCACATGTACAACTCGATGACGATCTCCACCTTCTTGATCCAGCAAGAGGGGTGGAGATGTTGATGAGTTCTTCAGCAGCACGACGGTGTGGTGGTGGTGATGGTGAACTAATTCAACATGGCTTCGCCAAGCAATGTCGGACTAATCTAGACGAACGAGACGATCTATGGAGGATAGGGCAGCACGTGAATTTTCTGGCGAAGTTTTCCCTCAAAACCTCTACTATATATAGGAGGAATAAGAGGGAGGGCTGCCTTGCCTCCTACTCCAAGGAGGAGGGTTTGGCCGAACCAAGGGAGGAGAGTCCTCCTCCAATTCGGTTTAATGGAGGACTCCCTTCCTAGTTGGCCACCTCCTTTCTTTTTTTATTTTTGCACCTTTGGTCGAAATAGGTTTATTGGGCTAGCCGCACCAGCCCACTAGGGGCTGGTGCGCCACCTCTAGGCCTATTAGGTTTTCTCCCGGGTGGGTGGTCCCTCCTGGTAAACCCCCGAAACCCATTCGTCACTCCCGGTACTTTACTGGTAATGCCCGAAATCTTTCCGGAAGCAAAATGCAACTTTCCTATATATCAATCTTTACCTGTGTACGATTACAGAGCTCCTCGTGACATCCGGGATCTCACCCGAGACTCCGAACAACTTCCGGTCACCAACATACATAACGCAATAATACCGAAACGTCACTGAACCTTAAGTGTGCATACCCTTTATGTTCGAGAACTATGTAGACATGACCCGAGACACTCTCCGGTCAATATCCAATAGCGGGACCTCGGTGCCCATATTTGCTCCTACATATTCTATGAAGCTCTGTATCGGTTGAACCTCTATGTCAAGGATTTAGTTAATCCCATATAACATTCCCTTTGTCCTTCGGTATGTTACTTGCCCGAGATTCAATCGCCGGTATCTCTATACCTATTTCAATCTCTTTACCGGCAAGTCCCTTTACTCGTGCCGTAATACAAAATCCTGTGGCTAACTCAATGGACACCTTCGGAGATACCTGTAGAGCACCTTTATAGTCACCCAATTACGTTGCGATGGTTGATACACACAAGGCATTCCTTTGGTGTCAATGAGTTACATGATCTCATGGTCATCGGAAGATATACTTGACATGCAGAAAGCAGTAGCAATAAAATAACGCGATCACATGCTACGTTCATAGTTTGGGTCTTGTCCATCACATCATTCTCCTAATGATGTGATCCCGTTATCAAGTGACAACACTTGTCTATGGCTAGGAAACCTCAACCATCTTTGTTCAACGAGCTAGTCAACTATAGGCTTACGAGGGACAATGTTTTGTTTATGTATCCACATATGTATTTGTGTTTCCATTAAATACAATTCTAGCACGGATAATAAACAATTATCTTGAAACAGGAAATATAATAATAACTATTTTTTTATTGCCTCTAGGGCATATTTCCAACAGTCTCCCACTTGCACTAGAGTCAATAATATAGCTTCACATCACTATGTGATTTACAATGTAACGAATCTAACACCCATACAGTTCTTGTGTTGATTATGTTTTTCTCGTGGAACAGGTTTAGTCACCGGGTCTGCAACATTCAAATCCGTGTGCACTTTGCAAATATTTATGTCTTCCTCCTTGATGTAATCGTGGATGGCATTGAAGCGTGACTTTATGTGTCTGGTCCTCTTGTGAAACCTTGGTTCCTTGGCTAGAGCACTGGCTCTAGTGTTGTGATAGAATATATTTATTGGATCTAGTGCACTTGGCACAACTCCAAGATTTTTGATGAAATGCTTCATCCAGACAACCTCTTTAGCCGCCTCCGAGGTAGCTATGTACTCCGGTTCGCATGTAGAATCAACTACGACACTCTACTTGGATCTGCACCAGCTTACTGCACCCCCATTGAGAATAAACGCGTATCTGGTTTGTGACTTAGAGTCATCCGGATCTGTGTCAAAGCTTACATCGACGTAACCCTTTACGACGAGCTCTTCATCACCTCCATAAACGAGAAACATTTCCTTAGTCCTTTTCATGTACTTCAGAATATTCTTGACCGCTATCCAGTGCTCCATTCCTGGATCACTCTAAAATCTTCCCGCCATACTTATGGCAAGGCTGACATCAGGTCTAGTGCACAACATTGCATATATGATAGACCCTATGGCTGAAGCATAGGGGACGACACTCATCTTTTCTCTATCTTCTCCAGTTACTGGGCATCGAGTCTTACTCAAGTTTATACTTTGTAACACACGCGAGAATCCTTTCTTGGATTGTTCCATTTTGAACTTCTTCAAAATATTATCAAGGTATGTGCTTTGTGAAAGTACTATCAGGCTTCTTGATCTATATCTATAGATCTTGATGCCTAATATGTAAGCAGCTTCTCCTAGGTCCTTCATTGAAAAACTTTTATTCAAGTATTCCTTTACGCTTCGCAAATGTTCTACATTGTTTCCAATCAGCAACATGTCATCCACATATATTATTAAAAACGCTATAGAGCTCCTACTCACTTTCTTGTAAACACAAGCTTCTCCGAAAACTTGTATAAACCCAAACGCCTTGATCACCTCATCATAACGGGGATTCCAACTCCGAGATGCTTGCACCCGTCCATAAATGGATCGCTGGAGCTTGTATACTTTGTCAGCATACTCTGGATCGACAAAACCTTTCGGTTGCATCATATACAACTCTCCCTTAAGAAACCCATTAAGGAATGCTGTTTTGACATCCATGTGCCAAATTTCATAATCAAGAAATGCTTTATAGATGGTCACCTTACCGTCCACGTCCGTCTTCTTATTAAAGATCCATTTGTTCCGAATGGCCTTTCACCCTGCAGGTATTACTTCCAAAGTCCATACTTTGTTTTCATACATAGATCCTATCTCGGATATCATGGCCTCTAACCATTTTTTGGAATCCATTCCCACCATTGCTTCTCCATAGCTCGTAGGTTCATTGTTGTCCAACAACATGATTGATAACACATGATTCCCGTACCACTTAGGAGCAGTACTTGCCCTTGTCTACCTACGAGGTCCGACAACAACTTGTTCTGAAGTTTCATGATCATCATCATTAGCTTCCTCTTCAAAGTGTATAGCTTCGGCAGAAACTTATTTCTATCCCGCGCCACCATCTGGTTGAAGCAAAGGTTCTACAACCTCATCAAGTTCTATCTTCCTCCCACTCAATTCTTTCGAGAGAAACTCTTTCTCAAGAAATGCTCCATTTTTAGCGACAAACACTTTGCCTTCGGATCTGAGATAGAAGGTGTACCAACTATCTCTTTTGGGTATCCTATGAAGACGCAATTTTCTGCTTTGGTTCCAGGTTTTTAGGCTGAAGCGTTTTGACATAAGCATCATATCCCTAAACTTTAAGAAACGACAACTTTGGCTTCTTGCCATACCACAGTTCATATGGTGTCGTCTCAACAGATTTTGATGGTGCCCTATTTAAAGTGAACGCAGCGATCTCCAACACATAGCCCCAAAACGATAATGACAAATCGGTAAGAGACATCATAGAATGCATCATATCTAATAAAGTACGATTATGACGTTCGGACACACCGTTACACTGTGGTGTTCCAAGCGGTGTTAGCTGTGAAACAATTCCACATTGTCTTAAGTGAGTGTTACGTCTCAAACGTATCTATAATTTTTGATGGTTCCATGCTATTATCTTTTCAAACTTTGGATGTTTTGTATGCCTTTTATATCTTTTTGGTACTAACTTATTAACTCAGTGCCAAGTGCTAGTTCCTGATTTTTCCGTGTTTTTAACCCTTTTCAGAGGAGAATATTAAACGGAGTCCAAACGGAATAAAACTTCCAAAAATATTTTTTCCGGAACAGAAGATACGCAGGGGGGTGAGAACCAAGGCAGAGGCCACCAAGGTAGGCCACAAGCCCCCTAGGCGCGGCCAGGGGGCGCCTAGCAGGCTTGTGGGCCCCCTCTGGCTTGTGTGCCCTACTTCTTCCGCCTATAAATCCTCGAAAAATCCAAAACTACGAGAGAGATCCACGAAAATACTTTTCCGCCGCCGCAAGCTTCTGTCTCCGCAAGATCCCATCTAGGGCACGTTCTGGTGCCCTGCCGGAGGGGGGATTCGAATACGGAGGGCTTCTTCATCAACACCATTGCCTCTCCGATGACGCGTGAGTAGCTCACCATAGACCTTCGGGTCCATAGCTAGTAGCTAGATGGCTTATTCTCTCTTTGGATCTTCAATACAAAGTTCTCCATGATCTTCATGGAGATCTATCCGATGCAATATTCTTTTGCGGTGTGTTCGTCGAGACCCGATGAATTGTGGATTTATGATCAGATTATCTATGAATCTTATTTGAGTTTCTTCTGATCTCTTATATGCATGATTTCATATCCTTGTAATTCTCTTCGAGTTGTGGGTTTTGTTTGGCCAACTTGGTCTATGATTCTTGCAATGGGAGAAGTGCTTGGTTTTGGGTTCATACCGTGCGGTGACCTCACCCAGTGACAGAAGGGGTAGCGAGGCACGCATCGTGTTGTTGGCATCAAGGGTAAAAAGATGGGGTTTATATCTATTGCATGAATTTATCCCTCTACATCATGTCATCTTGCTTAAGGTGTTACTCTGTTCGTCATGAACTCAATACACTAGATGCATGCTGGATAGCGGTCGATGTGTGGAGTAATAGTAGTAGATGCAGAAAGTATCGGTCTACTTGTCTCGGACGTGATGCCTATATGTATGATCATTGCCTTAGATATCGTCATGAGTTTCTGCGGTTCTATCAATTGCTCGACAGTAATTTGTTCACCCATTGTAATATTTGCTATTTTGAGAGAAGCCTCTAGTGAACACTATGGCCCCCGGGTCTACTTCACATCATATTTCCAGCCTTACAGTTTTACTTCGTTGCACTTTCCGCCTTCAGATCTCACTTTGCAATCAATCTTGAAGGGATTGACAACACCTTTATAGCGTTGGGTGCAAGCTCGTTTGTGTTTGCGCAGGTACTTTGGACACTTGTCTTGATTCTCCTACTCGATTGATACCTTGGTTCTCAAACTGAGGGAAATACTTACTGCTCCTGTGCTGCATCACCCTTTCCTCTTCAAGGGAAAACCAACGCAAGCTCAAGAGGCAGCAGTGAGCACCAAACCCGTAACTTAGATACTCACCTCCTCGATCAGATCGTAGGAATTTGATCTTCTTGTTATGACGATTTTCAACTTCACTCTGAAATTGCTTCAACTTTTCAAACATTTCAGACTTGTGCTTCATCAAGTAAATATAACCATATCTACTCAAATCATCAGTGAGGTGAGAAAATAACGATATCCATCGCGTGCCTCTATGCTCATTGGTCCACGCATATCAGTATGTATGATCTCCAACAAGTCACTTGCACACTCCATTGTTCCGGAGAACAAAGTCTTAGTCATCTTGCCCATGAGACATGGTTCACATGCTTCAAGTGATTCAAAATCAAGTGACTCCAAAAGTCCATCAACATGGAGTTTCTTCATGCATTTTATACCAATATGACCTAAGTGACAGTGCCACAAGAAGGTGGCACTATCATCATTAACTCTACATCTTTTGGCCTCAATGTTATGGATATGAGTGTCATCACTATCGAGACTCAACAGGAACAAATCCCTCACATTGGGTGCATGACCATAAAAGATATTACTCATATAAATAGAACAACCATTATTATCTGACATAAGTGAGTAACTTTCCCGCAATAAACAAGACCCATATATAACCTTCATGCTTAACACACGCACTAAATAACACTTATTTAGGTTCATCACTAATCCCGATGGTAATTCAAGTGAGAGCGTGTCGACAGCGATCACATCAACCTTGGAACCATTTCCCATGCGCATCGTCACTTCGTCCTTCGTCACCCTTCGTTTATTCTGCAGTTCCTGTTTCGAGTTGCAAATTTGAGCAACAGAACCGTATCAAATACCCAGATACTACTACGAGAGATGGTGAGGTACACATCAATAACATGTATATCAAATATACCTTGTTTGGCGTTGGGCGCCTTCTTATTGGCCAAATACTTGGGGCAGTTCCGCTTCCAGTGACCAGTGCCCTTGCAATAATAACAATCAGTCTCCGGCATGGGTCCAGACTTGGGTTTCTTCGTCGGAGGGGCAACAACTTTGCCACTCTTCTTGGAGTTACCCTACTTTTCTTTGCCATTTTTCTTGAAACTAGTGGTCTTATTGACCATCAACACTTGATGTTCTTTCTGGATTCCTGACTGAGCGACTTTCAACATCACAAACAGCTCGACGAGTGACTTATCCATCCCTTGCATGTTATAGTTCAACACAAAGCCTTTATAGCTAGGTGGTAGCGATTGAAGAACTCTGTCAGTGATAGCTTCTGGCGGGAGAGCAATTCCCAGCTCAGCCAGACGGTTAGAGTACCCAAACATTCTGAGCACATGTTCACTGACAGACCCGTTCTCCTCCATTTTGCAAGCATAGAAATCATCGGAGGTCTCATACATCTCGATTCGGGCATTCTTCTCAAAGATAAACTTCAACTTCTCGAACATCTCATATGGACCATGACGTTCAAAACGTCTTTGAAGTCCTGGTTCTATGCCATACAAAACTGCACATTGAACTAATGAGTAGTAATTCTTGCGCGTCTGCCAGACGTTCATAACTTCTGGCAAAGCAGGTTGGGGTGGTTCATCACCTAGCGGGACATCAAGGACATATTGCTTTGGGCAACTGTGAGGATAAGGCTCAGATTACGAGCCCAGTCAACAAAGTTGTTTCCATCATTTTTCAACTTAGCTTTCTCTAGGAATGCATTAAAATTCAGGGTTGCTACTGCGCGAGCCATTGATCTACAACATAAAATTCGCAAAGATTACTTAGACTATGTTCAAGATAATTGAGTTTAGTTAATCATATTAGTAGTAAACTCCCACTCAAATTGACATCCCTGTAGTCATTCGAGTGACACATGATCCAAATTCACTAACTCAAGTCCGATCATCACGCGAATTGAGTTAGCTTAAATGGTGAACATCTTTATGTTCATCATATCTAATATATGACTCATGTTCGAACTTTTGGTCTCTTGTGTTTCGACGCGATGTCTGTACATGCTAGGCTCGTCAAGTTTAACCCGAGTGTTCTGCGTGTGCAACTATTTTGCACCCGTTGTATGTGAACGTAGAGTCTATCACACCCGATCATCACGTGGTGTCTCGAAACGACGAGCTATCACAATGGTGGACACTCGGGGAGAACACAATTTTATATTGAAATTTTAGTGAGGGATCACCTTATAATGCTGCCGTCGTCCTAAGCAAAATAAGGTGCATAAAAGGATTAACATCACGTGCAAATCATAAGTGACATGATATGGCCATGAACTTGTGCTTCTTGATCTCCATCGCCAAAGCATCGGCATGATCTCCATCGCCACCGGCGCCACACCATGATATCCATCATTGTGCTGCCATCGAGGTTGTCGCGCCAACTATGTTGTTACTACTAAAGCTACCGACTAGCGATAAAGCAAAGCATCACTAATACGTCCCAAACGTATCTATAATTTCTTCTTGTTCCATGATCTTTTGGGTGATTTGTTATATGTTTTGCTACACTTTCATACCTTTTTACACATATTTGGACTAACCTACTAACTCAGTGCAGCCAGTGCCAGTTTCTATCTGCTGATGTCTTTTTTGTAGGGACTTTTACCCCAATTTACCGAGTCCCAAAAATCCCGAGAAAAATATAGAAAAATCAGCATGACAGAAGCTTCGAGAGCAGCAAAGGTGGGCCAGTGGGGAGCCAGGCGTCACCCAGGCAGCCTCCCGGCGCGGCCTACCCCCTGGTCGCGCCCACATGCCGCATGGGTGGGGCCCACCTACTCTGGTGCCCTTCCTAGGCTCCTATTTTTACCCCCGCGGATTAAACGCTGATTCCCGAACCCTTTTCTCCAGAAGCAATTCCGATCTCTCCCGCCATCGCCAACAAGTTTCGAGGGACCAGAATTCCTATGCCGGCACCTGATACGTCCATTTTTGCATCATGCTTTCATGTTGATATTTATTGCTTTTTGGGCTGTTATATTACTTGTGGTACCATATTTATGCCTTTTCTCTCTTATTTTGCAAGGTTTATTTGAAGAGGGAGAATTCAGGCAGCTGGAATTCTGGACTGGAAAAGGAGCAAATCCTAGTCCACTATTCTGCACATCTCCAAATGCCCTGAAAAGTTACGTGGATTTTTTCTGGATTATATAAAAAATACTGGTCGAAAGAACTACCGGAGGGGGGCTGCCAGGGCGCCACAAGCCCTGACACCGCCACCCCCTGGTGGCGGAGTGGGGGCTTGTGGCCTCCCTGATGGCCCACTAGCCCCCCTCTTTTACTATATGAAGCGTCTTGGTCCATAAAAAATCAAGAGGGAGCTTTTTCGTGGTTTCGCCGCCGCCACGAGGTGGAACTTGAGCAGATCCAATCTAGAGCTCCGGCAGGACGATCATGCCGGGGAAACTTCCCTCCCGGAGGGGGAAATCGTTATCATCATCATCACCAACACTCCTCTCGTCGGAGGGGAGGCATCTTCATCAACATCTTCATCAGCACCATCTCCTCTCCAATCCCTAGTTCATCTCTTGTAACCAATCTTCATCTCACAACTTCGATTGGTACTTGTAAGGTTGCTAGCAGTGTTGATTACTCTTTGTAGTTGATGCTAGTTGGATTACTTGGTGGAAGAGTTTATGTTCAGATCCTTGATGCTATTCATTACACCTCTGATCATGATTATGATTATGTTTTGTGAATAGTTACTTTTGTTCCTGAGGACATGGGATAAGTCATGCTGATAATAGTCATGTGAATTTGATATTCGTTCGGTATTTTGATATGCTGTATGTTGTCTTTTCCTCTAGTGGTATTATGTGAACGTCGACTACATAACACTTCACCATATTTGGGCCTAGAGGAAGGCATTGGGAAGTAGTAAGTAGATGATGGGTTGCTGGACTGACGAAATCTTAAACCCCAGTCTATGGTTGCTTCGTGAGGGGCTGATTTCGATCCACTAGTTTAATGCTATGGTTAGACTTTGTCTTAATTCTTCTTTTGTAGTTGCGGATGCTTGCAAGAGAGGTTAATCATAAGTGGGATGCTTTTCCAAGTAAGGGAAGTACCCAAGCGCCGGTCCACCCACATATCAAACTATCAAAGTAACGAACGCGAATCATATGAACATGATGAAACTAGCATGACAGAAATTCCCGTGTGTCCTCGGGAGCGTTTTTCCTCCTATAAGACTTTGTTCAGGCTTGTCCCTTGCTACAAAAGGGATTGGGCCACTTGCTGCACCGTTGCTACTACTTGTTACTTGTTACTCTTTGCTTGTTACGTTTCACCCCGCTACACAATCACTTGTTACCGCTACTTTCAGTGCTTGCAGTTATTACCTTGCTGAAATCCATTTATCACAGCCTTCTGCTCCTCGTTGGGTTCGACACTCTTACTTATCGAAAGGACTACGATTGATCCCCTATACTTGTGGGTCATCAGCACCCTGCCAGGACGGGGAAGTGCCCCCGGATTCATCTCCATCGACGTTGCTTCCTCCAGCCATGAAGCGGGAGTAGTTCCTCCTCGGGGCTGGGGTCTTCCATAGTAGCTATGTGGTTAACTCTCTCTCCTATGATGTGATCTTGATTGTGATCATAGGCTATGTTAATCTAGGGTGATCCCATGATGTTTCCCCTTCTTCTATGTATTGTATTGATGTACTCACTTGATCTTATCTAGTATAATCCCCGAGACCATGGTGACAACAGTCTATTGGACATGGATTAGAAGAATATTTTCATGAGTGATTTCCTCTTTTGTGAATTGATTAAAGATTGAGAGTCTCTTGGTGCTTGTCTTTGACTATCCTTGAGATATGTTGTGGTGATTGTGGTACTCTCTTTGGATGGCCGCGGTGACATTGGGAAACCCATAGAGGAGAACTACGAACTTTGAGGTGTGCTTTTGTAGCCCTACATAATTCTCATCCTCTCTTGATCACAAAGTAATGACCTCCGAGTACATCTCCATTGCATGTTTTAGTGGAAATATCATGTGATTATACTATGTTAATGTTGTTGGGAGTTGCCACTAGTGAAAGTATGAAGCCTAGGCCTTGTTTCTCGCCATTGTTACATCGTTTATGCTCACTTTTGTCTTGCTGCCATTTTTGTTTCAGATTTACAATACCTTGTTTTACCATCCATATCACTTGTCTTTTAACATCTCTACGCCGAACTAGTGCGCCTATACAACTGACAATTGCATTAGGTGTGTTGGGGACACAAGATACTTCTTGTATCTTAATTGCAGGGTTGCTTGAGAGAGACAATCTTCAACCTCTACTTCCTTGAGTTCGATAAACCTTAGGTCATCCACTTGAGGGAAATTGCTGTTGTCCTACAAACCTGTGCACTTGGAGGCCCAACATAGTCTAGAAGAGTAGAAGCATGCGCAGACATCAAGCTATTTCTGGCGCCATTGCCGGGGAGGTTAGTGCTTGAAGGTATATCTTTAGATCTTGCAATTAAATCTTTTCGTTTCTTGTTTTTATTTTCACTAGTTAGGCTTATGGAAAACTGCACTCTTAGTTCGCTGTTTGGGGAAGGCCGGTTTACCACACCCGTGGTAGAGAAGTCTCCTCGACCTACTGAATGTATCCCATTCGAAATACCACTTGGGATAATTGAAATAATTAGGAAGGATTGTTATGCAGGAGATGAAACAGTCAGTCCTAGTGATCATTTGTTAAAACTCACAGAACTTTGTGAGTTGTTTAAGATTTCAGGTTTGACAAGAGATGGAGTCATTAGGAAATTATTTTCCTTGTCACTGAAAGGAAAAGCATTGGAATGGTATAGGCTACTAGATAATTCTCACCTACAGGATTAGGAAGAGATTCAGTCTCTCTTTTACTCCAAGTTTTATCCTCTTCATGAAGTCCATGAGAATAGGGATTATGTTTATAACTTCTATCCTCATGACAGAGAGAGCATAGCTCAAGCTTGGGGGAGACTGAAAACTTTAATGCTAAAATGTCCTAACCATGGGCTCCCCAAAGATATGATTATTACTAATTTCTATGCGAGGCTCTCTCGACAGGATAACGACTTGCTCGATGCTTCCTCTATGGGTTCTTTCACAAACGAAAGGATTGATGCTAAATGGGAACTCCTCGAAAGAATTCAATACAATACTGAAGATTGGGAGATCGACAAAGGTAAAGCGTCGGTTATAAATTATGAGTATGATTGCATTAAGGCCTTTGTTGAAACTGCAAGTTTAATAAGTTTAGTGCTAAGTTTGCGCTTGATTCTAAACTCCTTGTTGATTTCCTCAAATATTTGGCTTCAGATCTTAATACGCCTAAGGAGAATTGGATCAAGCATCATGAACCTTTTAAAGAGATTTGCAAAGAAAAGGAAATTGTTAATGATAATTGCAACATGCACGATCCAATTCCTGAAAATGAAGTTTTATATAAGCGTGTTAATTTTTGTGGAGTGGATAGACCTTGTGAAAGGCCTATGATTGAATAAGAGAAGTATTGTAAGCAACATAAGCATGAAAGAACAATCACTTGGGCTAGAGATTTAAATGAAATTGCTAGAGAATTGTGTGACCGTTATCCTTTTACTTGTGAACTTTGTGGTATAGAGGGTCACTTTAACTTTCAATTTACGAACTTTCAAAACATAACTGTTAACCAGTTGTGTGATAACATGATCACTTCTGATCTTTATGATGAACTCATGTTATTTTTGATGTGTGAAGAGTTATCAGAAAAAACTTCTTGGATAGATGTTAATTCCTTAGGAATAAACATCACTTTGCAAAAATGCCATCTCTATTGTGTTGTTAATTGCCCTGAAAATGATTACATAAGTAAGATTGGAAAGGATGGAACTTTACCAAAGAATGAAAATGTCTCTTATGTTTCCACTAATAAAAAGGAGAGTTTCTCCCAAGTTTCCCCTATTGTTTCTAATGATAAACCAGAATATTTGGAGAATTTTCCTCTCCAACCACTCCCTCCTAAGGTGAAGAAGAAGAAAAAGAAGAGGAGGAAGAGGAACAAGAAGGAAGAATAATGGGTATCAACCTGGCCTGAGCATATTTCTCGCATCAACTTTTATCCTAACAAACATAAATTTATGGAGGATGGTGAGCTTGATTGTTATTATCTTGATGATAAGTCCGTAGGTACTATTGAAGATGATTTTGATTATGATATGCATGTTACTTATTGTGATTGGGAAGATGATGATAATGCTACTTATGATCTTGGAACTCTTTTTGGTACCAACTTTGAAAATGATGATATGGAAAGCTCTAAGCTTGGGGATGATAGGATTGCAAGTACTTTACCCATTAGTGATGTGATAATTGATAATTATTTTGCTAGTAAGAATAAAGACAACATGTTTACAAATATAGTTGCTAGCAATAATAATGCTCTTCTCTACCATGATGATGTTATAACTCCTATCTATAGTGATTGTAAAGATACCTATGACATAAGGAGAAATTATCCATATGAAACTTGTCATAATCATGGAGGGAATTACTCCCTTTCTGAAAACCATCTCCCCAATACACAATTAATCTATAGTGTTCAGGTTATTTATGATAGTCCTACTCCCACTATTACCAATGAGAAAGATTAGGCTTATGTGGAGAGTAAGAGTACCTTTTTGCATGTGGATCATGGTAACAATGATTTATGTGATACTTATATTGTTGAGTTTATTCATGATCCCACTAAAAATTCTTATGAGAAGAGAACCCATGCTTATAGATATTTCAATAATATCAAGTTCCCTCTCTTTATGTTGAAGGTTTTGAAGCTGCACTTGTTTTGCCTTCCTATGCTTATTGCTTTGTGCTTCAATGGATTATTCTATTGAATATTCCTATGCATAGGAAGCATGTTAGACTTAAATGTGTTTGGTATTTGCTTCTTGATGCTGTCTTTTGTTCTACAACTCTTATTCCTACGAGAGCATCATTAAAATCTTAAGCCTATCTTTATGGCTATACAGAAAGAGCTCTAGGGAGACAACCCTTGTTATCTTTACTTTGAGTTTTTACTTTAAGTTTTTAGTGGTCTTGATGTGTGTTACTACTGTAGCAACATCATTGTATCTTTATTTTTAAGCTTTGTGCCAAGTTTTATCGTCCGATTGCAAGAAAGTTCAAAAGTTGTGACATGCTGTCCAGAAACAGATTCTGTCTGCTTGACGGAAAAAATCGCCAAAAATCACCAGATCATTTTTTGATCTAAATTGTTTTGAAAGTATGATCTATATAATTGTCTTGCTGGCATTTGTTCTGAGTTTTTTGATTTGAGTTGCAGAAGTGCCCCGAAAAAATTATTTACTACCTCCTCGTCTGTTTTTCGCAGATTCTGCCACGTTTTGCGTTTTCATCATTTTGCAAATCTTAAGCTTGCTTTTTCTTTGCAAAAACCTATTGGAAATCTTGAGACACAGTAGCTCTTCATGAAAATCCTTATTTCCAGTAGATAATAATCTTATGATGAGTTTCGTATGAAGGGAGTTTTCAAGTATGCGATGGAAGATGATGAAAGAAGATCCTGGAGTGTCAAGCACTCAAGCTTGGGGATGCCCCCATGCACCCCAAGAAATATTCAAGGAGACTCAAGCGTCTAAGCTTGGGGATGCCCCTGTGCATCCCCTTCTCCATCAATAATCATCAGTTCGTCCATCTCCACGCTATATTTTTATCACTTCATATGTTATGTGCTATGTTTGGAGCGTCCTGTTCTTTACTTTTTAGTTTGTTTTAGTTTTGCTTGCTCTTCATAAAAAGTTGGAACCTAGCCTTCGTTGTTTGGGAGAGAAACACGCTCCACTCCACCCTAGAACACAACATATGTTTTCATGCTTATCTTTTTTGTGTGTTCTTTATCTTTTCATAGCTACTATCATGCTTAGCTCTTAGTTTTCATGCTTTATCTTTTAAGAGCTTTTATTTAGGTTTCTTTTGGAACTCTCTTGAGTTATCGTGCTTATTTTTTTAGAGAGTTGGCTTGTTGCACTAAGTTGTGTGTCTTGCATGAGTTGGTAACTGAGGTTGCTATTTAAGTATACTAGTAACTTGCAATAGTTTTAGGTATTGATCTGAGTAATGTTTGGACTATTGGTGCCAAGAGCTTGAGCCTATTAGTGATAGGTGTCGTATTTTGGGATATCCGTGTGTTTTTCAAAAACTAAAAAATTATTTGAGAACTCTAGCTACTAGATGGATCGCTAACCTCTAGAAGGGTTGGAATATATAGAGTACCCCCACGTTACCATGGGTCGAGGATGCGCAAGGGTAACCAAACCCCCAAACACTCTTCCTCGGGGTACTTGTCTCTTTGTGAATTTCCTGACTAGATAGAGAGTTACAGATAACAAGTGCATGAGTTCTTCGGACTAATGCGAGTATTCGATTGTTGGCACTTCCACCATCCATATTTTGCTAACCTCTTCGGTGCCGTGCATTGCTCTTTCTCATTTTGAGAGTTGGTGCAAACTTCTCCAGTGCATCCAAACCCTTGGCATGATACGCACTGTCATCATAAGCGTCATTATATCTTTCCTCAAAACAGCCACCATACCTACCTACTATAGCATTTCCATAGCCTTTTAGAGATACATTGCCATGCAACATGCACCATCTCATGACTTGATCTTCATGTCATACATGCTTTTGCTTGATCGAGGAGCCGCATGCTAGTTGGGCTTTTCCCTTATCATTGCTACATGACGCGCTAGTTTCATTGCATATCCTGCTACACTGGCAGAGATATACATTTGCATACATCATGATAGTTTTCATTTGTCTTTATTTTGAGTACTTCTTATAAAGTGTGAAGATCTTCTTTTTATTCTTGTAAAACATAGAGTGTTACCCTTAAGTGAGGAAAAGATCCCAAAGAGGACAAATTATAAGATCCCAAAGAGGACAAATGAGAGATAAATATAAAGAGACAAAGAGGCCACAAAAAAAAGAAAGAGAAAAAAAGAGAGAAGTGGGCAACACTGCTATTCCTTTTGAAAGATCCACACTCATACTCCATTGCTATATCTGTACTACATAGAGATTATCATTCATACATAACTATGTGGGGACCCTTACCCTATAGAACTTGGCTTGTATATTCCAATGATGAGCCTCCTCAAATGAGCTCTAGGTCTTCATGAGCAAGCAAGTTGGTTGCACCCCCACTAGATCCATTGGAGAGTTACCTTAGCTCATATGTGCATCCGTTGCATGGCAATCCCTACTCCTCACATCATATCTATCATTTGGCTTTCTCTCGCCTATGGTTGTCCTCATTGATGTGAGCCTTTCACACCTTTTTGTCTTCCTTCCCCATCATTATTCTCTTTTCCATCCTAAGTGCCAATATATCTTGCTTGCGCTCATCCATTGCATGAGTGCTCAAAGCCGAAAGGGAGAGGATCATTTTGACTTGTGCGTGACTAGAGGTGTGGGGATGAGTCAAAATAAGATTCCGAAGGAGACCAAGTGTGAAGTTTTAGTAGATTGAGTTCTCAATTAAAAGTATTTATGCTCTAAACCCATCTCCCATTTCTTGCACGCAAACACCATTTGGAGACATTCGAGTCACGGACAGTGAGAGCTCTTGCACCTTTATGTTCTTACTCTGCTATTTTCAATACTAGATATAGACTCTTGCTTTTTATTGTCTTGACTTGAATTGCATATCTTACTTGCTTTACTTTGAAGTTCTTATATGTGTGTTAGCATGTCACCATAGAAATTATTTGCGTTATCATTTACCTACTCGAGGACGAGCTTGAATTAAGCTTGGGCATGTTGATACGTCCCAAATGTATCTATAATTTCTGCTTGTTCCATGATCTTTTGGGTGACATTGTTATATGTTTTGCTACACTTTCATACCTTTTTACACATATTTGGACTAACCTACTA
The DNA here is from genome assembly GCF_904849725.1 of Hordeum vulgare subsp. vulgare. Classification (NCBI taxonomy): domain Eukaryota; kingdom Viridiplantae; phylum Streptophyta; class Magnoliopsida; order Poales; family Poaceae; genus Hordeum; species Hordeum vulgare. The sequence goes on along the minus strand of NC_058519.1, from coordinate 431,902,033 downwards.
ACTCAGTGCACCCAGTGCCTGTTTCTATCTGATGATGTCTTTTTTGCACAGACTTTTACCCCAATTTACCGAGTCTCAAAAATCCCGAGAAAAATATATAAAAATCTGCGTGACGGAAGCTTCAAGAGCACAAAAGGTGGGCCAAAGGGGTGCCAGGCGTCGCCCAGGAGGCCTCCCTGCACGGCCTACCCACTGGCCGCACCCACATGCCGCCTGGGTGGGGCCCACCTCCTCTAGTGCTCTACCTTGGCTCCTATTTTTGCCCCCGTGGAGGAAACACTGATTCCGGAACCCTTTTCTCTAGAAGCAATTCCGATCTCCGTCGTCATCGCCAACAAGTTTCGGGGGACCAGAATTTCTATGCCGGCACCCTGCCGGGACGGGGAAGTGCCTCGGATTCATCTCCATCAACGTTGCTTCCTCCCTCCATGAAGCGGGAGTAGTTTCTCCTCGGGGCTGAGGTCTTCCACAATAGCTATGTGTTTAATTATCTCTCCTATGATGTGATCTTGATTGTGATCATAGGCTATGTTAATCTAGGGTGATGCCATGATGTTTCCCCTTCTTCTATGTATTGTATTGATGTACTCACTTGATCTTATCTAAGATAATCCCCGAGACCATGGTGACAGTTTTACTATTGGACATGGATTAGAAGAATATTTCCATGAATGATTTCCTCTTTTGTGAATTGATTGAAGATTGAGAGTCTCTTGGTGCTTGTCTTTGACTATCCTTGAGATATGTTGTGGTGATTGTGGTACTCTCTTTGGATGGCCGCGGTGACATTGGGAAATCCATAGAAGAGAACTACGAACTCTGAGGTGTTCTTTTGTAGCCCTACATAATTCTCGTCCTCTTTTGATCACAAAGGAATGACCTCCGAGTACGTGTACTTTGCATGTTTTAGTGGAAATATCATGTGATTAGACTATGCTAATATTGTTGGGAGTTGCTACTAGTGAAAGAATGAAGCCTAGGCCTTGTTTCTCGCCATTGTTACACCGTTTATGCTCACTTTTGTCACTTGCTAGCTTGCTGCCATTTTTATTTCAGATTTACAATACCTTGTTTTACCATCCATATCACTTGTCTTTTAACATCTCATTGCCGAACTAGTGCACCTATACAACTGACAATTGTATTAGGTGTGTTGGGGACACAAGAGATTTCTTGTATCTTAATTGCAGGGTTGCTTGAGAGAGACCATCTTCAACCTCTACTTCCCCGGGTTCGATAAACCTTAGGTCATTCACTTGAGGGAAATTTCTGCTGACCTACAAACCGTTGCGCTTAGAGGCCCAACATAGTCTACAAGAATAGAAGCATGCGTAGACATCAGTCACCAAGCGCCAAAATAATTAAAGACAACCCTATGGATCCTCCCGGTTACCGTAGCATCGTCGTGCAAGTCGATATTTAACTATTACAACATGATCATGTCATACATCCAATATATCATATCATGTCTTTGGCCATATCACATCACATGCATAACCTATGTCTCTGTCAAGGATTTAGTTAATCGCATAACATTCCCTTTGTCCTTCGGTATGTTACTTGCCCGAGATACGGTCGTCGATATGTCTATACCTATTTCAATCTCGTTACCAGCAAGTATCTTTACCCGTTCCGTCATACAAAATCCCGTGGCTAACTCTTTAATCACAGTGCTTGCAAGGTTTGTTTGTGATGTTGTATTACCGAGTGGGCCGCGAGATACCTCTTCGTCATACGGAGTAACAAATCCCAGCCTTGATCCATGCTAAATCAACGGACACCTTTGGAGATACCTGTAGAGCACTTTTATAGTCACCAAGTTACGTTGCAATGTTTGATACACACAAGGCATTCCTCCGGTGTGAGTGAGTTACATGATCTCATGGTCATAGGAACATATACTTGACATGCAGAAAGTAGTAGCAATAAAATAACACGATTACATGCTACGTTCATAGTTTGGGTCTTGTCCATCAAATCATTCTCCTAATTATGTGATCCCATTATCAAGTTACAACACTTGTCTATGGCTAGTAAACCTCAACCATCTTTGTTCAACGAGCTAGTCAACTAGAGGCTTACTAGGGACAGTGTTTTGTCTATGTATCCACACATGCATTTGTGCTTCCATTCAATACAATTCTAGCATGGATAATAAGCGATTATACTGAAACAAGAAATATATTAATAAATATTTTATTATTGCCTCTAGGGCATATTTGCAACAATTATTTGATGAATTTTGCGAGGAACATGATAGTATTCAATAGAGGACGCCCCCCTATTCACCCCAATCAAACGGGGTTGTTGAGAGGAAAAACTGCACGCTAACTCACTTGGTAAAATCTATGTTAGAGACTGCTAGTTTATATAGGCATGGTGGGTGAGGTTTTATTGAATTCGTGTCATGTCGTGAATAGAGTTCCTAATGAGAATAAAGAGAAAACCCTTTATGGGGAGTGGGTTGGGAGAAAACCATCACTTTCTTATTTGTATACTTACGGGTGCTTGGCAAAAGTCAATATTCCTATCCCTAAGAAATGCAAACCTAGACCGAAGATAGTTGATTGTGTGTTTCTAGGTCATGCTGAGCGGATCACATATCGGGTTTTAGTTGTTAAATGTGAGGTACCTGATATGATGTTGATACTATATTGGAATCTCATGATGCAAAGGATTGCAAAATCGTTTGGTAACGGTTTCATTGTATACCTTGTGGAGGACATCTCCCAACTCTCATGTCACGGGGTTTGGATGCATCGGCAAAAGTTGCACCGATCCTCAAGGTGAGAACGGGCGACGCACGGTACCGAAGAGGCTCGCAAATATGAGGAGGTGAGAGTGCACATGTTCATGATGTCACATTAAACATGAAGACCTCATATACTTATTGCAAATTTTTATTAGTTTTATCACAAATCAAAGTACTAATCGCATGCCACGAGGGAGAGGTTGGTAGGAATTAACCATCGCACGACTCCGACTCAAAACAACACAAGGATCTCAATGAGAAATAAAATGCTGACACATCATCACCATGCCTTTTTTAGATGAACAGGAAGTTTAAAATCTATTAATATCGACACCTATCTTAAATAATAATAATGCACTCACACATTTTTCATATCACCACATTAATATTATTAACCCACAATTTCTCTATATGTGCTACATGATGGTTTCTTATCATCACTCATTATTTTTGATCTAGTATTATGACCCATGCAAATTACAGTCACTATTTGTCCAGCTCTCAAACAAATATAAGTGAAGAATGAGAGCATAATATTTCTATAAAGTCTACATGCCACCGTGCTCAAAAAGATATACGTGAATTACTAGAGCAACTACTAAGCTCAAAAGATATAAGTGAAGCACAAAGAGTATTCTAACAAATTGTGATGATGTGGTATCTCTTTCAAATAGGTGTGTCCAATAAACAATGATTGTGGCAAACTGAAAGTAAAAGTAAGCAAAAGCAAACGACACTCCAAGAAAAAGTCATATGATGTGATGAATAAAAATATAGCTCCAACTAACATACCGATGGATTGAGACAAAAAGAGGGGATGCCTTCTGGGACATACCCAAGCTTAGACGCTCTAGTCTTGCTAGAATATTATATTGGGGTGCATTGGGCATCCCCAAGCTTAGGATTTTGCTACTTCCATGCATCTTATGGTAGTTTGTGATGGACTAGTTGTAGCACCCTTGCAGGGTTAAATTTTTTGAGAGCCGTGCCCGCGGTTATGTGGCCAATTGGAAAATTTATTGAACATCCACTCATAGAAAATTTGAATTAAACGGAAATAAAATATGCCAACTATGTGCGTAACCATGACTGTCTCTACTCGTGAGTTCTAAATCCAAGAGAGGACACGCTGGGGTTATTTTTGACTCATAAGTAGGTGTTTAGGATCACTTCGTGATCATTATCAGTTCACGTCCGTTTATGCATAGATTACCCCCCTTTTATTCTTGTACTCATAAGTTAGCCACTCAAATAAATTCTTAGTGATTGCTGCAACCTCACCACTTAACCATACCCACCCATTAAGCTCTTCTAGTCTTGATACCTTTGGAAATGAGATTGTTGGGTCCCTGTGGCTCACATATTACTACAACAACAGTTGCAAGTATAGGTACAGCGATACTTTGACATGAGCGCGATGATTGTTCCATTTGGAGTTTCTTCTTCTTCTTCTTCTTCATCGATCATAGGATGGGTTCCAGGCCGACGGCGTGGGATAGCAAGGGTGGACGTTGTTTTATTCGTTTGATTTTGTCCGTAGTAGGACCCTTCTCTTCTGAATGGTGACTGAATGCATGTTTGTATAGATATGATCATGATTAGCTTGTGGTGAGTGTAAGCCAATTCCATATACTCATCTCTTCTTTACATGTACTTGTAACGATATCCATTCTTGAAAAACGAAGAGATGCGCTTCTACCCGTGTCGAGAACCTCGTGCCAAAATAAGGATAGGATCACATCTTCGGCGTTATATCTCCAAGCATAATTCATCACGTGTATTCAATATTTGTCTCAAAACTTCAGATTGGTACCTGTGGGCTACTGGTTGTGTTGATTACATCTTGTAGTTGATGCTTGTTGGATTACTTGGTGGAGTATATTAGGGTTAGATCCTTAATTATTATTATTACTCCTCTAATCTTGAACATGTTGATGGGGACATGTGAGAAGTCTTGTTATAATTAGTCATGTACAGTTGGTATTCGTTTGATATTTGGATGATATGGATGTTGTTACTTCTCTTAGTGGTGTCATGTGAACATCGACTACATGACACTTCACCATGTTATGGTCCTAAGGGAATTCATTGTGGAGTAACAAATAGATGATGGGTTGCGAGAGTGACAGAATCTTAAACGCCAGTTTATGCGTTGCTTCATAAGGGGATGATTTGGATCCACATGTTTCATGCTATGGTTAGATTATTCTTAATTTATCTTTTGTAGTTGAGGGTGCTTGCGAGAGGGGATAATCATAAGTAGGTTTTTAGTTCAAGTAAGAACCGCGCCTTAGCCCTGGTCCACCCACATATCAAATCATCAAAGTAGCAAACGTGAATCAACTTAATATGATGAAGATGACTAGACATAAATTCTCATGTGTCCTCGGGAGCACTTGCTTTATATAAGAGAACTTCCAGGCATGTCCTTTGTTATAAAAAGGATTGGGATACCTTGCTCCACCCTTTCTACTATTATTAGTTGTCACTTATTACGAATTATCTTGCTACAAAACTATCTATAACTGTTACTTACAACACTTTCAGAGAATTCCTTGCTGAAAACTACTTATCATTTCCTTCTGCTCCCCGTTGGGTTCGACACTCTTAGTTATTGAAAGGACTAAGACTGATCCCCTATACTTGTTTTCAAGGTAATAAAGAACACGTAAATAAAGTTAGGTATCGTTTTAATAAATATTAATTTAGTTAGTTGTTTCGTAGAAAGCTTATTCGTGTAATGCAAGAGAAAGATGTCCATAGTCAATTGAATATAACGTGATAGATACTTATCATATGCAATAAGGGAGAGGCATACACTAACACACTTTCCGTACTTTGATCATAGGCACTTATGATTGGATCTATAGCAAGCATCTGCAACTACTAGAAATCATTAAGGTAAACCAAACCATAGCATTAAACATCAAGTCTTCTTTACTCCCATACGCACACAACTCCCTTACTCTGGTGTAAGATTCTGTCACTCTAGCCACCCACTATAAGCGAATAATGAAGATAACGCAAACCCTCCAGCGTGAATCCTTCATGTGTGCGCCTCACAGAAGGCACATTAGGACATCACCATATCAACACACAACTCATATCAATAACATCATATCACAATTAACCCGTAGGAGAAAACAACTATATTGAAACATCATCGGATAGCTACACATCATTGGGTAATAATATATAGCATTAATCACCATGTTTAAGTAGAGATTACAGCGGGGAGAAGAGGGTTTACACCACTGCATAGAGTGGAAGAGAGTTGATGATGACGTCAGCAAAGTTGTCGGTGTAGATCGTCCTCATGATGGTTGCCCTGGCGGCGCTCCGACGCCACCGAGAGAGAGGGGGAGAGAGCCCCCTCCTTCTTCTTCCTCTTGCCTCCTCCCTAGGTGGGCGGAGGGTTTCCCCTCTCGGACTGCCGGGACCCCGATCCTATGGCATAGGAATCCAGCCTGTAACACGTTGCATCCCTTTGCGGTCTCACGCACGTTTATCCCCACGGCTACCACCTTACCTTAGCCGGGACCGTTTGTGCCTTTTGACTCACGTATGCATTAGTGTCGCTAGCATTCCAATGTCAAAGAACCCGGGTCGATGTATCTAGTCATAAACTCAAGTGTCTCGACTATATAGAGACAGGCATACATAACCCAGCAAAGCAGGTGTCAGTCAACAGCGAGTGTAGACGAGTCGTAGCAAGCTACAAGGACTCCATTACACCGCGTGACATTTCCCCGAAGGGACAGACACAACAGCTAAGAAGGATACATGCCGGTCAACCAATGTGTCCGGAGCAGTAGCGAACTACCAAGGCTCGGTGGAATCACAATGGGGCATTTCTCTGTATAGAGAGCTACTAAGGCATACGACTAGGTGTCGAATCCCATACATATCACACTGCATCACACGTATGCATGACATACTAGATATGTATAGATACAACTATGGCATCACAACATAACCATACAACATCACGACATTTATTTAGAAGACTCGGAAGAGCCTCACACATAATATTACACAGATAGGGGTCTCACGACCCATCATCACAAGTCATTCAAACAAGTCTTAAAAGCCATCAGAAGATTAAAACTGTCTGAGTACAGACATATGGAAAGGTAAAAGGTACATGGCCTGACTATCTACAGACTCAACCTAGGGCCAGATCGTAGCTGGGACACCAGCTACTCGTCGTCGTCAACGTCTAGATAGAACCCACCACTAGGGTCATTAACATCCTCTGCAACAATTTATTAAACAAACGTGAGTACAGAAGTACTCAGCAAGACTTTAGAACAAATCTATCTACTCATGCAAATGTATCAACAAGGGGTTGTGGGGTTTCATGCAGAAAACCAGCTTTGACTCTTGGCTAGATAAAACTACATTTTAAAATAGTTTTGACAACTTTGTTTTCTCGCACATGAGTCCACTAACTCCACAACAATACACCATCATGAAATCATTCCCGTCTTCCTACGGAAATGCCATCCATGACACTCACACTTGTCTTGATTCTTTTATGAGTAGCCATTAAAGTTACCTATGAACAACATATGTCTCCAAGTAGTCCATATCCGTGGATGCGGCTATTCGAATAGATCATAACCCTGCAGGGGTGTACGTATTCACACACGCTCTTGCCACTTATCTCTATGTGCACGTCATGCACCTCGGCAACCTTCAAGCGGAAGCCCAGCGAGGGAGTCAGCGACGACTGTTAACCACATTAACCACATTAGTGAGGTTTCCGCCACGGCCCCAAACGATGTGCGCAGCGTTCCCAAGCCCACCATCTGGGTGCCACTTGGTAGACCGTGCCACTGCCTACCGCATCATAGCCCACCTCTAAGGTCAGCCCTATGCACGGCCTCCAGCATGACTATAAACACCAGAAACTACTTGCGACTCCTGGGTTGAGTACTAAGCGATTAATAAGTCGAGTGGGGTCATATTTCAGGGCCCAACATGTGGTAGTATCTCGTCTTGGATTACATACATGGAACTCAGTTCCTAAGGACGGTTCCAATGAAACAACCCGCCATGTACTCCTACATAGCCTTTCACCGGTACCTTTACCAAATCAGGTTCAACACACCACCTTTATTAACAAAACACATTCTCACGATCCTATTCATCACCCAGATGATAGACCAAACACAACTCTAAGCATAGCATGCATAGCAGGATAAGACACATCATGGCTCAAGCATCTACCAGGTATGCTAGGTTGCAAGGTTTAGCGAATTACTGTGACAAAGACAGTTCATGCAAAGGAATGGGTTCAACTAACATGGTAAAAGCATTTGAAGCATTTTTACCTAATGCAATAAATAAGAGCAGGAGCGGGAACACGGGATTTATCAGGATGATCAAAATTGTTGCTTGCCTTGTTGCTCAGCAGAGGGGTGATATCCGTCAGTCGGATAATCAATCGTATCCGGAGGGGCGGGGCCTACCGAAATAACAACATACAATTAATAGCAATCATATGCAACAATCATGATGCATGAACATGGCATGAAATGAAGGGTGATATGATTCAGTGTGGTTGGTGAAATCTTAGTTTGCATGTGGTTTGAAATCCAAATTCAAATATCATTTGAAATGGCATATTTATCTTAATCATTTAATTGATTTGACCTGATGCTGTTTCATAACTTTGTTTTTCATGCATGAAAGTAGCAGCATTATGTTCACTGAATTTTTCTGATCAATTTGCATATATTATTTGTCTGATTTGGAATTATAATCAAATTTCTATGAATTTCCAAAGTTTTGCAATGATTCTGGAATTATTTTAAAACCAGAATTGGACTTATTGCATTACAATGACATCAGCAGGTCAGCTGGCCGCTGAAAGTGAAACCTGACTAGTGGGACCCACTGGTGAGTGACTCTGGCCAGAAATTAATTAAGTTTTAAACTAAATTAGGTATTTAACAGCTCTGGACCCACATGTCAGTGACTGATTAACTTTAATATATTTTTTTACTAATCTCAATTAGTCAGGGGCTCGCCCCACATGTCATTGACTCTGGGGAGCTCAGATCCACCGGCGGCGAGGTGGAACTCGCCGACGATGAGCTCCGGCGACCACAGAGACGGCGGGGAGCTTCGTGTTTCTGTTTCCGGTGACCAAACGCACGGCGGAGGGCACCAGAAGAACAAGTGGTCGATTGCGGATCCATTTTTGCACAAAGCAGGGGCTGAAGTGGCCGGAGATGACGTCGGCGACGAGCCCAGCGGCTGCAGGAGCTCGGGCTATGTCGAGCTTGTCGAAACAGAGGGCAAATTGCACGGGGTTGGGCTCCTAGAGCATCTACGCGATGCACGGAAGCTGCTGGTGGCCTCAGAACAACCAGCCGATCACCGGAGAGCTACCGGCGACGAGCTCCCACGGCGGATCTCGTCGGCTCCGGTGGAATCAGTCGCTAGAGGAAGGAATCAAGGGGGAAAACGTGGGGGAAATCGTCCTGGGCTCACTGGGAGTGCAGAGGCGGCGAGAGCAGGCTCAGGGACGGTCTGAGGAGGGAGAACGACAGCGGTGAACGTCGGCGATCCGAGGAGGAAGATGACAGATTCACGGTGTCTCAGGGGTCATCGGCGTCGAGCAGCTAGCTGGAGAGCTTCAGGAGACCATGGCGATGCTTTTGCGCAACTCAAGTGAGAGAGGGAGAGGCTGGAGTGACAGCGAGCTCGAGTCCGGCTCGGGCTCTAATGGTGGCCGAGAGGGGAGAGGGCAGGGGGAAGAATGAGGCGAGGAGGAGCTCGGGGACAGCTGCGGGATGCTTATCCCCTCCTTGCCAGCGGGAAGCGGCGGCCACGCAGGCACGCAGGTGCGTGGCCGCGCCGGAGGGAGCGGCGACCACCTCCTGCTGCTGACTGGCAGGAGGAAGACGACAGGCAGGAGCTGGGCCGGGCCAAGGGTGAGCGACACGTAAGTTTTTTCTATTCTTTTCCATTTCTGTTTTTTGTTAAAGCATTTCTAACTTTGTTTCGTTTTATTGTTGGCTCCAAACTATTCCTAAAATAGTTTGAAAAATGCTAGGTTGTTATTTGGAATATTTCCAAACACATATAAAGTTTTCAACATTTTTGGAAACTTTGGATTATTTGAAATCAATTATATAGTTGATTTCAGTAACTTTTAAATTTAAAATAAAATGCCAAAAGCATTTTGAAAATATATTTCACCCTTGATATTTTGTTTTCAAGAATTAATAGAAAATATGAACTTTTATAATGGACATTTTGGATTTTTTGATTTGCACCAAATTTGGAATTGTTTTGAATTAGAGTTGCTAGGGTTTGCTTTTGTTTTCTTTTCGTTGCTTTTGATTTGATTTCATTTTCTTGGATGCAAAGGAAAAGACATGAGCACAGTCTTGCTGAACTCTATTAGGGATTCAGGGATGTGACAACTCACCCCCACTGAAAAGAATCTCGTCCCGAGATTTGGAAGTCGTCGGGAATAGAGCGGGATACTCAAGTCATAGACGATCCTATCTTTCCTATATGTTGCCTCTTTTTCAGAATGATTTGACCATTGAACTTTAAGAAACTTGAGGTTTCGACGTCGAGTGGTATGCTCAGCTTGATCAAGAATACGAACGGGGTATTCTCGGTATGAAAGGTTATCTTGGAGATCAAGTGTTTCGTGGTCCACGTTGCGGATAGTATCCGAAAAGCAACGCCTGAGTTGCGAGACGTGGAATACATCATGAACCTTGGAAAGATGCGGAGGAAGTTCCAACTGGTAGGCAACTTCTCCTCGTTTGGCAAGAATGCGAAAAGGACCGATGTAACGAGGAGCCAACTTGCCCTTGATACCGAAACAATGGGTACCCTTCAGAGGTGTAACCCAAAGGTAAGACTTGTCGTCAACTTCAAAGGTCACTGCCTTATGATGATGATCATATTGGCTCTTTTGACGAGACTTGGTTGTTTTGAACTTTTCACGAATAATGCGAACTTGTTCTTCTGCTTCCTGGATCATATCCGGACCAAAGAGTTGCCTCTCTCCGGTTTCTGAAAAATTAAGAGGTGTTCGACATCTTCGTCCATAGAGAATTTCAAAAGGGGCTTTGCCTAAGCTTGATTGATAACTATTGTTATAAGCAAATTCGGCGAATGGAAGGCACTTCTCCCAATTCATGCCGAACGATATAATACAAGCTCGGAGCATATCTTCTAGGATTTGATTCGCCCTTTCTACTTTACCACTTGATTGAGGATGGAAAGTAGTGCTAAAAGATAGGTGAGTCCCCATGCCATTGTAAAAACTTTCCGAGAAGCGAGAAGTAAAAATACTTCCACGGTCCGAGTTAATTTCCAGAGGAACACCATGAAGAGACACTATTCGAGAGATGTATAATTCTGCTAGCTGGCTAGCTGTTATACTCTCACGAACTGGAAGAAAATGAGCTACTTTGGAAAGTCGCTCAATGACCACAAAGATAGCATTATTTTCTTTCTTGGTCTTGGGAAATCCAGTGATGAAATCCATAATGACTTTATCCCATTTCCATTCAGGAATAGCTAAAGGTTGAAGGGTGCCAGCAGGCCTTTGATGTTCTGCCTTAACTCGACGACAAACGTCGCAGTTAGCAACGAACTCAACATTTTCTCTCTTCATCCTAGTCCACCAAAACCGCTGGCGTAGGTCCTGATACATCTTAGTACTACCAGGATGAATGGTGAGAGGAGAATCATGAGCCTCCTTAAGGATCAACTGCCTTAGATGTGGATTCTTAGGAACCACTGGACGATTCTGGAAGAACACAACATCTTAATCATTCATGGAGAATTCCTTAGCGTTTCCGCTAATAATATTCTCCTTGATCCGTGATATACCCTTATCACGCTTCTGGCCAGCTATGATTTGATCCCTAAGAGTAGGTTTTGCCACCAGGTTAGAAAGGAATCCTTGAGGAACAATGTGAAGATTTACCTTCCGAAATTCCTCATAGATATGTGGTTGACCTCGTTGTAACATCAGATTGTTACAATAAGACTTACGACTTAGTGCATAAGCCATAACATTGGCCTTCCCCGGGGTGTAAGTTATCCCTAAGTCGTAATCTACGATCAACTCAACCCACCGTCTTTGCCCGAGATTCAAATCCGGCTGGGTGAAGATATATTTCAGACTGTGGTGATTAGTGAATATTTCGCAACGATTACCCAGAAGGTAACGTCGCCAGATTTTAAGTGCATGGACTACAGCTGCAAGCTCAAGATCATGTGTGGGATAATTATCCTCATGTGGGCGCAACTGTCGAGATACGCATGCAATCACATGACGATCCTACATGAGAATGCAACCTAATCCTTATCGTGAGGCGTCGCAATAGATAACAAAGTCCTTAGAAAAGTCTCGTGGTAGCAACACAGGTGCGGAAGTTAGGCGTCTTTTCTGTTCCTGAAAACTATGCTCACACTATGGTGTCCACTCGAACATTTTATCTTTCTTGAGGAGTTCAGTTAGAGGCTTTGCAACCTTGGAGAAATTCTCGACAAAGCGGCAACAATAGCTCGGTAGACCAAGAAAACTCCTAACTTGCTTAACCGATTCAGGTTGAGTCCAATCAAGGATGGCTTGAACTCTCTCGGGATTGACAGCAATACCCTTACCAGAGACTACGTGGCCTAGATAGGTCACTTCTGGTAACCAAAATTCACATTTTGAAAACTTGGCATAAAGGTTACGCTCTCGAAGTTTCATCAATACGAGCCTTAGATGCTTGACATGTTCTTGTTCGTTCTTCGAGTAGATGAGAATATCATCGAGGTATACCACGATGAATTTATCCAAATACTCCATGAAGATTGAATTCATCAAGCGAAAGAAGGTGGCTGTGGCATTGGTTAAACCAAAGGACATGACGGTGTACTCGTATTGGCCATTACGAGTGACAAAAGCCGCTTTTGGAATGTCCCCGTTCTTGATCTTTATTTGATGGTAACCCAACCTCAAATCCATTTTGGAGAAGACAGAGGATCCAGCGAGCTGATCATACAGATCATTGATCTTGGGGAGCGGATACTTGTTCTTTATGGTGACCAGGTTAACTGGTCGATAATTGATACGTCTCCGTCGTATCTACTTCTCCGAACTCTTTTGCCCTTGTTTTGGACTCTAATTTGCATGATTTGAATGGAACTAACCCGGACTGACGTTGTTTTCAGCAGAATTGCCATGATGTTGTTTTTGTGCAGAAATAAAAGTTCTCGGAACATCCTGAAAATTTACGGAGATTTTTTGGAATAAAAGAAAAGTACCTGCACAAAGATCCACCGGAGGGGGAGTGCAAGTGGGCCACAAGCCCACAGGCCGCGACCACCCCCTATGGCCACGCCGTGCAGGCTTGTGGGGCCCACATGGCACCACTGCCCCTAATCTCAGCTCTATATCTTCCGTTTCGCCTGGAAAAAAATTAGAGAGAAGGTTTCATCGCGTTTTGCGATACGGAGGCGCCGCCACATCCTGTTCTTCATCTGGAGGGCAGATCTGGAGTCCGTTTCTGGCTCCGGAGAGGGGAAATCGTCGACATCGTCATCATCAACCTTTCTCCATCGACAATTCCATGATGCTCTTCATCGTTCGTGAGTAATCTCATCGTAGGCTTGCTGGACGGTGATTAGTTGGATGAGATCTATCATGTAATCGAGTTAGTTCTTGACGGGGATTCATCCCTAAGCACATATGACTACATACGGAATACATGCCTACATTAGATTGATGAACGAGAGCTAGTTACATATCTCTCCGTGTTATAGCTATTACATGAGGAATCACATCCGTCATATTCAACCATCACCGATCCACTTCCTACGAGTCTTTTACTATTGGTTCTCGCTACGTTACTTTCCCTAGGCTTGTCCCTTGCTACAAGAGGGATTTGGCCACTGTTGCTACTCCTGTTACTTGTTACTCTGCTTCTGCTACTGCTGTTCCTTGCTACTCCGCTGTTACTTGTTGCGAGATTTTGTTGGAGCCATAGCCGGGGAAGCATTCTTCTCAAGAATAATCCCCCGTCAACGTGCTGGCGCCATTGATACAAGAGTTAGGAATAGTCTGCCTTGTCAACAGATGTTTCTCGCACTGTTGCTATCATACTACTTTGCTACTGATACTTTGCTTGCAGACACTAATCTTTCAGGTGTGGTTGAATCTGACACATTCAACTACTAATACTTGAGAATATTCTTTCGCTTCCCATCTTGGCGAATCAATAAATTTGGGTTGAATACTCTACCCTCGAAAACTGTTGCGATCCCATACGCTTGTGGGACATCAAGGCTTTTTCTGGCGCCGTTGCCGGGGAGGCACAACTATATTCTCTGAGTCACTTGGGATTTACATCTGCTGATCACTATGAGGAATCCAAAAGATCCAAGAACTAAAATCCTACCTTCCACTACAAGGAGAGGTAAGGAACCGCCATCTAGCTCTGCACTTGATTCACCTTCAGTTTTGAGTAAGTTTGCGACTTCGCCTCTTGCTAGAAATTTTGATATGTCGCATGTGCTTGATGATGCTACTTCTGCTGCCCATGATGCTTATGATGATGCTATGCTTGATACTATGCCTGATGATGCTTGATACGTCTCAAACGTATCTATAATTTTTGATGGTTTCATGTTGTTATCTTGTCATCTTTGGATGTTTTATGTACCTTTTATATCTTTTTTGGGACTAACTTATTAATTCAGTGCCAAGTGCCAGTTCCTGTTTTTTCTGTGTTTTTGGCTCTTTTCACATCTGATTTTGGAACGGAGTCCAAACGGAATAAAATCCCCGAATTAAATTTTTCCCGAACGAAAGAAGATCACGGGGCTTGTGGGCCAAGAGAGGAGGGCTACAGGGAGCCCACAAGCCCCCCATCCGCCACCGGGGGGGGGTGATGGCAGGCTTGTGGACTCCGTGGCGCCCCCGTGACCTAACTCCTTCGCGTATATATTCCCTAAAATACAACAAAAAATCAAGGGATCCACGAAAATACTTTTCCGCCGCCGCAAGCTTCCGTGTCCGTGAGATCTCATCTGGAGACCCTTCCCGGTGCCCTGCGGAGGGGACTTTGGAGTTGGAGGGCTTCTACATCAACATCATCGCCCCTCCAATGACTCATGAGTAGTTCACTTCAGACCTACGGGTCCGTAGTTAGTAGCTAGATGGCTTCTTCTCTCTCTTGGATCTTCAATACAAAGTTCTCCATGATCTTCATGGAGATCTATCCGATGTAATCCTCTTTGGCGGTGTGTTTGTCGAGATCCGATGAATTGTGGATTTGTGATCAGATTATCTATGATATATATTTGAGTCTTTGCTGATTTCTTATATGCATGATTTGATATCCTTGTAAGTCTCTCCGAGTCTTGGGTTTTGTTTGGCCAACTAGATATATGATTCTTGCAATGGGAGAAGTGCTTGGTTTCGGGATTCGAGCAAGACAACCGCGGCGAGGGCGGGCGAGAAGACGAAGAATCTCCAGGACACAGTCATCATGTAGAAGATGCCGGACATGATGATGAGGAAGATGTCGGAGCAGACGAAGGGCATGATCATGAAGATGAAGATACCGGACCAGACGACGATGGACCATCGATGGCCTGGGTGCAGGACCCTCATATTCAAGAGCTGCTTCTCAAGCAGACAGATAACGCAAGAGCTGCCGCCCGAGAGAAAGCCAAGCTGGATCAACTGGAGATGGACGCGGTTACTCCATTGTATGAAGGATGCAGGCCCGAGGATACCCACCTGAAAGTAACGCTCATGGATCTGGAGATGAAGGTAAAACACAAAATGACCGACGCATGCTTCGACGAGAACATGTCATTCTGGCACGAACGTCTTCCCAAGGGGAACAAGTGCCTGACCAGTTTCGAGGAGGCGAAGAAAATCGTGTGTCCTCTGGATTTACCGCACGTGAAATACCATGTGTGCATGAACAATTGCATCATTTATCGGGACGAGCACGCGGAGTCTACCATATGTCCGGTGTGCGGCGTCAGTCGATACAAGAAGAGGAAGAAAGCTCCTCGAAAAGTGGTGTGGTACTTTCTGACCACTCCTCGTCTGCAGCGGTATTTCGCGGACCCTAAGGTAGCAAAGCTCCTGCGTTGGCACGCGGATAGGGAGGAGAAAAAGCGAGAAGATGACGGAAATGATCCGGAGATAAATAAAAAAGACAAGATGCTGAGTCACCCTAAGGATGCGAGCTAGTGGCAAGCGTTGAACTTCGAATACCCAGAATTTGGGGACGGTCAAAGGAACATCGTGCTGGGCGCGAGCACCGATGGAGTCAATCCGTTTGGCAGCCAGAGAAGCACACATAGCACCTGGCGTGTGTTTGTGTGGATGTACAACCTTCCCCCCTGGTTGTACATGAAGAGGAAGTACATTCACATAAGTATGCTAATTGAAGGGCCAAAAAAACCAGGGAACAACATCAATCTGTATCTGGAGCTGCTGAAAGAGGAGCTAGACACGCTGTGGAAAACACCAGCCAATACGTGGGACACCGCAGAGAAAGAATATTTCCCTATGAGAGCCGCACTGCTCACGACGGTGCACGACTATCTCGGTAACGAATATGTCGCGGTGCAGGTGGTCCACGGATTTTCGGGATGCGTCAGGTGCATGGATGACACAATGTATCGCCAGCTAGATAGAGATCCCGGGTCTTCAAAAACCGTGTTCATGGGACATCGAAGGTGGCTTCGCGACGATGACTCATGGAGAAAACGCAAGGATCTGTTCGATGGTGAAACCGAACCGCGAAGACGCCCCCTTATTAGGAGCGGCGAGGAAATATACGAGCTGTTGAAAAATTGGAAAGAGTGCCCACCATCGGGAAAGGCGCCAGAGCCGGGTAAGAAGCGAAAGGCGCCAAAGCCGCTGCTGAAGGTATGGAAAACGAGGTCTGTTTTCTGGGACTTCCCGTACTGGAAGATCCTCCATGTGCCTCACAGCCTTGATGTCATGCATATCACGAAGAACGTGTGCGAGAGTCTGCTTGGTACCCTGCTCAACATGCCAGAGAGGACCAAAGATGGACCGAAAGCAAGGGCAGACTTGAAATCAATGGGCATCAGGGAGGAGCTTCACACTAATAATGATGATGATGATGAGGTGAAGCAGGACACGGAAAGTCGTGCAAAGGCAAAAAGGCCAAGAAGACCAGAAATAACTTCCCTCCCGCGTGCTTCACTCTAAGTCAGGAGGAGATCGATCAGTTTTTCACCTGCCTCGTAGGAGTAAAACTTCCTTACTGTTACGCGGGGAAGATAAGCAGATACCTAGACTCAGCGAAGCAGAAGTTTAGCTGGATGAAGTCTCACGACTGTCACGTGCTGATGGTGCAGATACTTCCAGTTGCAATCCGTGGGATCATGGACGCGCACGTCCGTGAAACGCTATTTGGCCTATGCAAATTTTTCGACGTCATCTCTCGGAAGTCTGTTGGCGTGAGGCAACTCAGAAGGCTACATGAAGAGATTGTGGTGATACTATGCGAGCTTGAGATGTACTTCCCGCCCGCATTCTTCGACGTTATGGTGCATCTGCTGGTCCATATCGTGGAGGATATCATCCAACTCGGGCCGACGTTCCTGCACAGCATGATGCCGTTTGAAAGGATGAATGGTGTCATCAAAGGATACGTTCGCAACATGTCACGTCCAGAGGGAAGCATAGCCAGGGGCTTTCTGACCGAAGAGTGCATGTCCTACTGCACGAATTATCTAGGCATCGAGAACCCCGTTGGTCTGCCCGTCAACAGGCACCTCGGCAGGCTCGCTGGATGGGGTCACCGTGAGGGTCGCCGCGAAATGCATGTCGACTTCGAGGGTCGACTCGCCGACTTTGAAAGAGCAAACCTAGTCGCGCTACAACACATAGACGTGGTCGATGCTTGGGTCGTAGAGCACAAAACCTTTATTGAGAAGGCGTACAATGACCGAGGCTTCTGTCGTACCCTTTACGTGAGGAGATATAATCAAAGAGCACAACTCATGTTTCACGCGTTGGTTCAAGCAGAAGCTTCTGTCGTACCCTTTACGTGAGGATTCTTCCGCGGAAGGACAACTCATATTCGCCTTGTCACAGGGCGCCGAGCACAACCTGATGACGTATGAGGCGTACGATATCAACGGCTACACATTCTACACCGAGGGAATGGACATGAAGAAGGATGGTTATCAGAACTCCAGGGTAACGATGGAATCCTACACCGGTAACGACAAGGACAGATACTACGGAAGGATCGAGGAGATCTGGGAGCTGAGCTACGCTGGAGAGAAGGTCCCGATGTTCCGTGTCAGGTGGGCCAAGAGTGTCATAAAAGAAGACCGATATTTCACCACCATGGTTATACCCGAAGCCAAATCCAAGACCGCGGGCACAAACGTCACCGCGAAAAATGAGCCACGGGTACTGGCTTCCCAAGTGGACCAATGCTTCTTCATTACCGACCCGCCAAAGCCCAGTCGTGTTGTCGTGAGGAGAGGCAAAAGGAAGATCATCGGAATGGATGGAGTCGCCAATGAGCAAGACTTCGACAAGTACGGCGACCCGAAGATGGAACATGACGACGATGATGAAGTACCAACATACACCACAAGAAGAAGCAGGACCACCCTACCTAAAGGACGTCCGTTCAAGAGAAGAACTCCATTTACAAAAAATAAGGGCAAGAAGATTGTGAACAGATAGCTAGCTAAGATCGATTGTATTTAAATTGTAGCCTTCATTTCTCGATTGTATTTCGACATTTTCAAATTTGATGATATTTTTTCATATTCAATATCAAAAAATATTGAATATTCATGAGGACACTCGATCTCGATCCCCATCCATCTCGATCGCTATCACCCCTCGCAAGATCCCCCTTGCCGCCGAGCACCCCCGCACCATCCCCCGCTCCACCGCCCCCGCCGTCGGCATACTTACCACTAGAACACCTATTCACAAGATTCAACTCCTATTCATAGGCATCTACTTGCAAACATAAAAAGAATATACTAGGCACTAGATGTTGTTGTGAGGGAAGATAAATCACCCTCATGGTGTGATGCACACCATAACATCAACTTCTCAAACCAAGGTGCAACCAGCACAAGAAAACAGTGCATAGAAAAAAATAAAAGGAAAAAAATAAAAGGAGGGGGGAATAGGATTTGAACCCTGTCCCCCTGGTACTCAATCCTGCATCAAACCAGTGGGCTGAGAAGCATCTCCTTGACAGCAAAGTGCAAGAGAGCAGGGAATACTCTCTGATGGCTACTGTGCCGAAGGGAAATAACCCCAAAAAGGGTGCTGAGGGGGGATCGAACCCGCCACCTCCTGCTAGCAGGCAAAACCCACACACCACTGTGCTACTACTTCAGAGATTAACAAGGTAGAGAAGGCGCACTTCATATACAAAAAACATTCTAATGGCGCACCGCTCGGGGTGCGCCATTCCTAACCCGACTGCCCTCGTGCGCCTCTACTCGATCTGCCCTCGCGCGCCCTCGTCCCCGCCCACCCCTTCCCCACCTTCGTCCACACAGCCCACGGAGCTCTGGCGGCGCTAGGGTTTGCTCCAGCCCCGAAGCCGCGCACCCAACCACCCCCGCCTCTCTTCTCCCGCGGCCTCCCCCTACCCCTTTCCACCGCTCAGCGGCGCCCGCCGTCTCCCCGAACCCTAGCTTCGCCGCCGCGGAGGGCCACCACCTCCCCGAGCTCACCATCCTCGGCCGCCACCTGAAGTCCCCCTGCAAGACCCACGCCGTCCTCGTCCTCTCCACCGGCGGCACCCCTTCCTCCGCTCCTGCAGCGCAACACCAGTAAATAGCCAGGTAAAAACTAGTAGTTCCTGTGGTTTTTCTGCAGATAAGCATGTCATTTGTTCATCTGTGTGATTAGTCATTGAACTCCTAAAACTCCTGATCATTGAGAATGTTAGCTAGGTAGACTTCTGCTAGTTTTGATGCTTCCCGTCTTGTGTTTTCGACAAGAGATTTTGTCTATAAAAGGGTATACCGGCAGCTGTTCAGCTATTGTTTGGATTGAAGAATCCTCAGGTCCTCCTGATATGTTTGGATGACATATGGAAGCACTACATTTAGTTATAAATCCTCAGCTTTGCTTCCACTCGTGGAACAACTTTTTGCTCAAATTGCTGGTTACTTGACGCAGTACGTTTCTAGCCTCTTGTTGCATGAGCCATAGCCCATGCTATATATGTAGGTTGTGCGTTCAGAAATCAGTACTTTGTTCTTTGATTTGAGCTGGGGACTTCGGATGAGCGCAATGGCTGCGCCGAGGGCGTATCATCGGCTCCGTTGTGTGCTGGTAGTGGTGTGTGCCTTGTGCTGGGTGTCGTCCTCTGTGAGGTTCGTGGCGGGTTAGGCAGGGAAGCTGAGCGTAGACGCCTCGCCGCAGACTGCGCGGAAGATGCCTGACAAGATGTTCGGCATCTTTTTTGAGGTGAGAATAAGGGTCTCTTGGTGAATTGCTTGTTAAACTGCGATCTCTGAAAAATCTGCGCTCTTTGTTCGAGTTTCTACTAGCCACCTGGTAAAACTTTGCCTAAAAATTTCAGTAAGGACATTTTGTTTAGTTACAGTTTAAATTATATTGCAGCTATATTGGTTAACTGAATCTCATAGGATTACAGAGTGCGGCTCTGTCCCAGTTTGTCTCGGTTAAAAAAATGGATCTTGGAAAATGGTTAACTGAATCTCATAGGATCTCATTTGATTTTGCTGCAAAGCGGATAAGCTCAACACCAATTAGTGATTCAAATAATTTTTTGGTTTTATCTGTAGGAGATCAACCATGCTGGTGCTGGTGGGTTGTGGGCAGAGCTTGTAAGAAACAGAGGTAAGGAAATCTTAATTACCAAGATATGTGTTAATGAGTCAAGGGTCTATTGTGCACTTCCATTTTTCCTCGCTCGGTATTGTGTATGCTCTGAAAAAACCACTTCCAGGTTTTGATATATTTATAACTAAATGTAGTGCTTCCATATGTCTTCATCTTCTCTGTTCACTTTATCAAATTGGGAGCAACACTAGTGGCGTCGGGGATGACACCACTCATGGTGCCGCCGAGGATGCCACCACTGATGATGGCAGCGCACACACAGATGACAGCCAATTGAAGAGGTAACGGAAGGACCGGCGCCCGAACGTGCTCAACACCGTAAAGGAGGAATTGACTGAATGAACTCCGACGGGTATCCAATGGCGTGCAAAGAAATAGTCAAGGGGTACGCGGTTCAGCTCGGGTGCATTCTCCGGAGCACTGTCTCGATCAACACCGAGAACCTAAGGCATAAGGACCAAGGGAATTTGCGCAACCTCCTCTTCACGAAGCTGCACGAACGATAAAAGTTCCTCGGTGACATCGCAAACACACGCCTCTCAAGGAATAAAGTGAACAGTGCCGCCCTCACGAAGATGAGCAAGGCCCTATCTACTTGGAGAAGCGCGGTGAAGAGAATGATTGACAAAGGTGATAGTTATGAGAAGATCAATGCGAAAAATCCTTCGATCAACGAAGATGCCTACAAGGAGTTCAAGATCAAGTGCGAGAGCAAGGCAACCGCGGAATCAAGTCAGTGGGGGAAAGAAATGCGGGAGTTGAACTTACGGGTCCACCAACTCGGTCCCGGCGGTTACAGAGTGGCAGAACCTATATGGGACAAGGAGGACGCGGAGCGTGCCGAGCAAGGGCTACCACCCCGCTTCGAGAAATACGGTGACAAGCAGACCAGGAACTATGTCAGGGCCCGGTACAAGGTGGACCCGGTAACAAAGGAGCTTAGCACAGATGCGAAGGCCAGGGCGCTTGAGCGTGTTTTGGTAAGGAATACACCCCACATAATTAGCTCCATATGGTTGCATTCTAATTAATGAAGCCAAATTTCTAAATGTTTCATTCCTTGTTCTAATTAATGAAGCCAAATTTCTAAATGTTTCATTCTAATTAATGAAGCCAAATTTCTAAATGCAAGCAGTAGCGCGGGGTCATCTCAGAGCTCCCATTGGGACACCAATTTAAATAGGGCATTTAACGTAATGAAAAACAAGGATAAGTCCAGTAAGCCGTCGTCAGCTCGTCGTGTGGCCGGCAAAGGCTTGTCCACGAAATGGTCGTCATACTATAACGTTGGTGGGCGAAAGGAGAGAAATACCAACTTGGAAAGCCAGTCGCGCGAGGTTGAAGAACTCAAGGCAAAAGTGGCGCGGATTCCGGAGATGGTCCAAGAGCTAGTGCAACACCAAGTGGGAGGGGTGATCACCGCCATTGTGTGTACCTTGATTGAGGGGCTGCAGGCGTGGATTGGGGCGACCAGCAGGGGCCGCCCCCGATTCCCAGCTTCACGGCCAGCAACTCGCACAACGCGCAGGCGGCGCCATTGGTGTCTCCGGCGCCGGCACGGGCATTGGACCTTATTAATGCACCCGGGTGTGCGAAGAATACGCCGGCCGGCACCTCGGCAGCAAGCGGCCCCTCTGTCACTTGCACGCCCGCCGTTGGCGGTGCCACGACATTAGCCGAGCTCGACGCCATCACGGTAACTAAGCCTCTCTCGGCCGATGACTTCATCTCCTTGCCTTTGACTGGGCATCCCTGACACCCTACATGTTTTCGCAGGGCGCCGACGCCGACGTTCCATGCACTCTCCTGCACTTCGTGGGCGGCGAGTTGATTGATGTCGCTAAGGGCAGAATCGTTCAACCGAGCAACC
Source organism: Hordeum vulgare subsp. vulgare (assembly GCF_904849725.1). Classification (NCBI taxonomy): domain Eukaryota; kingdom Viridiplantae; phylum Streptophyta; class Magnoliopsida; order Poales; family Poaceae; genus Hordeum; species Hordeum vulgare. The sequence continues at coordinate 431,879,521 of NC_058519.1, read as the reverse complement.
CCATGTTCCATGGTAAACCGATGCCACCCACCACGTATAGGGTTCAACTGGTTCGGGTGCTGCCAGGCTGCGACGACTTGTTACCTCCGTTCCACCCCGCTGGGGCCGACAAAGATGATGTGATGACCCTCAGCGCCTGCTTAAGCTGGCCCTTGCTTTGGCCGAAGAGCCAGATTTGTTTGGGGGCGGGGGACACCACCCCATAGACAACACCGCCAGTCGTGCCGGCGCCAAGCCATGGCAAGATCGCCGCAACGCTACCGGACATGCATATGGCACATGATCAGGACGATGACGAGGACGATGGTACATTTACCAAGGTCGATAAGTACTTTGCCGAACATGGGTACGGTGAGGAATTCTTGGGGCCTCCTTCTAAAGAACCCAACCCTGCAAAAGACGACCGCGATCTAGCTGGTACCGCGGAGAAACCCAATTGCAACAGGCGTTGTCTGGCGTTTAGTTTTGAGGAGACGCCTCCAGCGGCCGCCTTCACCAAGCCTCAGATAGCCGAGGTGCGAAATATTATGAGCCCCAACACACTCAAGAAGGTGGTCTTTGAGCAGAACTCGATCCCATTACATCAGCAGAAGAAGGGACGGAAAAGAAAGACTAACAAGGGTGCGAGCCAGCCGGCACCGAGTACGATCCGTGCTCTGGACGGGCCACCTTCACCGAAGGATATCTCGAGGAGGGTGCATGTGGCGGGTAGGCCGATGCTACCGACTAATCTTCTCAATGCTGCAACCGGTGCTATGCGGAGTCTGCATGACAGTGTTCTTTGTTTGGAGAAGTGGCGTCTCTCCGAGAATAATGGGGCATACCCGGTTTTCGTGGCCAAGGTGCCAGAGGGCAAGGGCTTTGTCGATAGCGCCATCGGGGGTATGATCGTCCTGCGGTTTGCTGACATCTTCGCTATGTTTAACCTTCATCTGCTGCACTACACCTTCGTTCGGCTATTTTCGCTGAGTATGGAGATGCAAATCATTAGAGACAAGACCCCGAACCTAGTGATAGTCGACCCCTTCTATATGCGTGCCAAGATCTTGGGCAGCGCTGGGGACCGGCAAGTCACGAGTTCATACCTCGAAGGTGTCATTCTGGCAAACTCAGAAAAGGATAACTTCCTCGTGCCTTACTTTCCCTGGTAAGTTATCCCCTCATCGCCCCGTAACATATGATTTCTTAGATTTTGATCGTCCTTTTTTTTTCTAACATTCCGTGTTTTGTGCAGTGACACACGTTGCACACTCATCCTCTTAAGCCCAAACTATTCCACGGCCACGTATTTCGACTCGGACCGTCAGTCGAAAAAAGCCTACACAAATATCAAGAAAGTTCTTGATGAAGCTCTTCCCGGCTACGCCATATCTGGAGGCACCTTCAGCAGGACATGTCTTAGGCACGGCAAGCACGTGTTCACCCACAATACGATGTTCGCCTACGTCAAGCAGCCGCCTGGCAGTCAGAAGGATGCCTACTACGCCCTCCATCACATGCGGGCGATCATACGGGACAGTAATCACCTTCGGCTACCAAATAATCTCAAAGATTGGGTCGCACGCTTGTCGGCAATCCAGGATGTGGACATCAGACAAGAATTCTTTCGCATCCAGTCGGAGTTTGTGGAAATCATCCATCAAGATGTCCTTCGTACCTCGGGGCAATTCTACCTCAGTTCTCCGCTGTCCAATAGTGAGATAGATACAATGCTACAAATGCTAGCTGACAACGACCGCAATTTCATGACCATCACGAAAGACGGCGGCTTCATCCACGTTCCCGTGAATTTCTACTAATTCATGTTGCAATATTAAACTTTTTGTTTGTCTCTTTGGTTTGGACAGTCGTTCAACTTATATGTAATCGATGCTATTTATTACTAGGACCATGAATCGTGCTGTTATAGTTGTAATATTAAACTTTAATGAACTTGTATGTCTCTGTGAATTGCTACTAACGTTTTGTTTGGCTAGTGCATAGATATGCCGTCGTATGTCGTGTACAAGGGTAAGCTTCCTGGAGTCTATGACGACTGGGAGGAGTGTCGGAGACAGGTTCGCCGATTCAGCGGTAACAGTTACAAAGGGTACACCACAAGGGCGGAGGCGGAAGTTAGATACGCGCGCTATCTAGCGGGAGAGAGGAGGGAGCGTTGGAGGAACCGGATGAAGACCAGTTTCATTGTGATTATGCTCATCGTGATGACCGCATCTCTCTTCTATGTGATTGTAGTTTAGATGGTCGATATCGACTTGTAATGTGAAGACAAACTCGCTACTCGCGGTCTCGAGACTTGTAATGTTCTAACTTTGTTCGGTATTTCAAATTTGGAGACTAATATGATGAATTGTATTCGGAGACTAATCTTCTATTGTATTCGATAAATCTGTTGTTTATATGTTGTGCTCTCTATATTCTGTGCAATAATATGTTTTTTAATCTGTACAAATATCAGAAAAAATAAAATAAATACCTAATATTCATACTAGTGGCGGACCACTCAGCACTTTAGTGGCGCACTGCAAAAGCACACTAGTGGCGCATCGTCAACTAGTGCGCCATTAGTAAGCAGAGCACATGGGTAAATATGGCCCTGGGAGGCATACTAATGGCGCACCATAAGCTATACTAATGGAGCACTTCCTGGTGCGCCATTAGTATACCAGATACTAATGGCGCACCAGGAGCTATACTAATGGCGCACTTCTTGGTGCGCCATTAGTATACCAGATACTAATGGTGCACCATGAGCAATACTAATGGCGCACTGCCTGGTGCGCCATTAGTATACCAGATAATAATGGCGCACTTGTGGTGCACTGTTAGTAAAAAAATCTAATGGTGTGATGCTAGTGGCGCAGCTATAGTGCGCCATTAGTAGCCAAAATAGGTGCGCCACTAGCAGGTCTTTTCCTAGTAGTGACTAGATGCATGCTGGATAGCGGTCGACGTGTGGAGTAATAGTAGTAGATGTAGAAAGTCTCGGTCTACTTGTTTTGGACATGATGCCTATAGATATAATCATTGCCATAGATGACGTCATGACTTTGCGCGGTTCTATCAATTGCTCGACAGTAATTTGTTCACCCACCGTCTACTTGCTTTCATGAGAGAAGCCACTAGTAAACACTACGGCCCCCGGGTCTATTCACACCTATCGTTTCCACTTTTGCTTTTAGTTTGCTTTGTTACTTTGTTCCTTTCAGTTCTCACTTGGCGAACAATCTATAAGGGATTGACAACCCCTTCATAGCATTGGGAGCAAGCTTTTTGTGTTTGTGCAGGCACTTGTGATACTCCTTCACTTGATCGATACCTTGGTTCTCAAACTGAGGGAAATACTTACCACCGCTGCGCTACATCACCCTTTCCGCTTCGAGGGAACACCAACGCAAGGCTCCAAGGCCACGGGGGAAATCCTTTGCATATTTTCCTAGGAAGTCCCTTAAGGCGTAGCCGTCGCAGAAGGATTCCTGGTGCCGTCAACACGCCTATTTCTGGCACCATTGGAAGGTCTTTTGTTGTAGTAGCAATGCTATGCTTGATACTATGCGTGATGATGCTATGCTTGATACTATGCCTGATGATTCTATGCTTGATACTATGCCTGCTATGCCTGATACTGCTTTGCCACTTGGTGCATTCTTTGATGCACATATTGCTAGAGTTGCTGCTAGACGTGTTGATACTTCAGAAACTGTTGAAACTAATGAAGTAGAACCTGCTACTATGCCTGAATTGCCTGATATGCCTGATACGCGCTATATTATGGAGGGAGAGATAGCTGAGGACTTTCTTGCGTGTAAGGATAGCTATGATGTTGAGAAACTTCTCCGCAAGTGGAAAGAAAAATCTCTGAACGCTAGGCTGAAATACGACCGGAAGTTTGCTACCTCGCCTAACTTTGTGACAGATAAGGATTATGAATTCTCTATCGACCCTGAGTTAATCACTCTGGTCGAATCTGATCCTTTTCATGGTTATGAGTCTGAAACGGTTGTAGCCCATCTTACCAAACTGCACGATATAGCCACCCTATTCACTAGTGAGGAAAAGATCCGCCACTACTATATGCTCAAGCTGTTTCCTTTCTCGCTAAAGGATGATGCTAAGACCTGGTTCACTTCTCTTGCTCCTGGTTGTGTGCATAGCCCCCAGGATATGGTCTACTACTTCTGTGAAAAATATTTCCCTGCCCATAAGAAGCAAGCTGCCTTGCAGGAAATATACAACTTTGCTCAAGCTGAAGAAGAGAGTCTCCCACAAGCTTGGGGGAGGCTCATCCAGCTACGGAATGCTTTGCCTGATCACCCTCTTGAGAAGAATGAAATACTTGATATCTTCTATTATGGACTTACCGATGCTTCCAAAGACCACCTAGATAGTTGTGCCGGTAGTGTTTTTAGGGAACGAACTGTAGAACAAGTTGTGATTCTATTGAATAACATCTTGTGCAATGAGAATGCTTGGACTATTCTCGAACCACCTCCTAAGCCAACTCCGAAGAAAAGAGGTATTCTATTTCTCAGTCTTGAAGATATGGAAGAGGCCAAGAAATCTATGTGAGAGAAAGGCATTAAATCTGAAGATGTCAAAAATCTACCACCTATCGAAGAGATCCATGGTCTCGATAACCCGATATAGGTAGTAGAAGTAAATTCTCCGCGTAGGTTTGATGAGAGTGATATTCCTTTTGATAAACCTGCTAGCTTATGCATGGATGAATTTGATAACTTTTTGCCAAACAACAGAGTTTCAATGATTATGTTAGTAGACAATTGGAAAAGAATGCTCGTATGCTTAGTCATTTAAGTGCTTGTGTGGACAGAAATGTCAATGATCTTAAGCTTCTGAGTAACATGCCTCTATGGTTAGTACTCAAGTAGAACAAGTACTTAAAGCTCAAAATGACTTGCTCAATGAGTTGAATGACAATTCTGTCAGAGTCATCACTAGAGGCGGTAGAATGACCGAGGGACCTTTGTATCCTGAGGGTCATCCGAAGAGAATTGAACAAGATGCTCAAGGAGTTAGCACTGATGCACCTAGTCATCCTAGAAAGAAGAAGAAAGATGATAGGAACCTGCACGCTAGCAACCCTGTTGCTGCTACCCCTAAGAGTCCAAACGATGCCTCTGTCTCTGATGCTGAAACACAATCTGGTGATGAACATGAGCCTAATGATAATATCAATAGTGATGTTCATGAAGATGCTCAACCTAGCAATGATAAGGATGTGGAGATTGAACCTAGTGTTGATCTTGATCACCCACAGCCTAAGACTAAGAGATACGATAAGAATGACTTCACTGCTAGGAAGCATGGTAAAGAAAGGGAACCATGGGTTCAGAAACCCATGCCCTTTCCTCCCAAACAATCCAAGAAAAAAGATGATGAGGATTTTGAGCGATTCATTGAGATGATCAGACCTGTCTTTCTGCAGATGCGTTTGACGGATATGCTCAAGATGTCTCCGTATGCTAAGTACATGAAAGATATTGTGACTAATAAGAGGAGGATACCTGAGATTGAGATTTCCACCATGCTTGCCAACTATACCTTCAAGGGTGGAACTCCTAAGAAACTAGGTGATCCCGGTGTGCCCACTATACCTTGCTCCATTAAAGGCAACTACGTTAGAACTGCGTTGTGCGACCTTGGAGCAAGTGTTAGTGTTATGCCTCTTTCTCTTTATCGTTGTCTTGAACTAGATAAGTTGACACCCACTGAAATCTCTCTACAAATGGCCGACAAATCAACTGCTTTCCCTATCGGCATTTGCGAGGATGTGCCTGTTGTGGTTGCTAACACCACTATCTTAATAGAATTTGTTATCTTGGATATTCCCGAGGACGATGCCATGGCTGCCATCCTCGGAAGACCCTTTTTAAACACTGCAGGGGCTGTTATAGATTGCAACAATGGCAATGTCACTTTCCATGTCAACGGTAATGAGCATACGGTGCACTTTCCAAAGAAACATTATCGAGTACATTGCATCAATGCTATCGAAAAAACTTCATCGATTCTTATCGGGAGCTTTGAATGCCCTATTCCTCGTGTCAAGATGAAGTATGATTTGCTTGTTGGGGAGATACACATCCCCATTGAGGTGACCTAGCGACTATTCGAAAATTCTCCGTTCACTTTTGCGATTCGAGAAAGTTTTGTCGAGGGGATTTGATCAACCCCATTGACGTATTTCTTTCGATGACCATGAGATGGATGAATCAAGGAGTCACAAACCTCTATTCCAAGCTTTCACTTTAGGTTGCTTAGAAGAAAAATGATAGATTTAGTTTAGTTTTCCCTGTTTTCTGTTTTAGCGTCCGATAGAAAAATACCCCGAAAATAAAAGTTCTCCGAATGCTGTGAAAATCTAGTATGATTTTTTCTGGAATATTTGAAAAATACTGGGACAAAGAGTCTGCCTGGGGGCCACACCAGTGGGCCACAAGCCCTAGGGGCACCGGCACCCGCTGGCCGCGCCACCCAGGCTTGTGGGGCCCACATGCACCCCCTCCACTCATTCTTGCTCTCATCCGCTTCTCGTACCTCCAGAAAAAAATCGTTTCGCAACTCAAACCCGTGTTCTTGCTCCTCTTGCTGGGATTTTCGATCTCTTTTCTCAAATCACCATTCTCCGAACTGTTTTGGGGAAATTACTCCTTGGTAAGTGACTCCTCCATTGGTCCAATTAGTTTTTGCTCTAGTGCCTTCTACTCCGCGTATTTTTGCTGCCTTGGTGACCATGTTCTTGAGCTTTGTATGATGATTTTAGCTGGTCCCAAGTAGTTTTGATGCGTAATTTGGCCTCTAGGAACTTGTTGGAGTAGTTACTACTAGTTTAGTTGAACCTTGTTCACCTTTCTTTGGGTCACTGAAAATTTCAGAAAAGGAAGATGTTCAGGAGAAACTTTCATCGTGGTTCCTCAAGCAAGAGAGGTCCCCGTCTCGCGATTCAGGAGCCTGATCCTTACCAGCCTAGGGACGCGCACGTACAACCATGTGAATGTCCTTCTGATGAATTTATGATTGAGGCAGGTTTCAAAGATGAGTTTGATTCATTTGTTCGCAACGTCGGACTTGAAGAATTCATCTCTGATAAATGTGAATAGTATGTTGCTCTCACTGCCTCTTTTGTTCGTAGATTCAAATTCTCAGCTGGCCGTGAGCCATCGGTACTGTTTGATCTCTATGATAAATTATATACCATGGATTTAGAGGATTTCAGTAGAATTTGCAAAATACCTACTTGGGGTAGCCTCAGTGATCCTCCTAAATCTTCGGTTAGAGATTGTTGCGCGGGTATTACGGTTGGAGAAACTAGAGACATTACGCAAGCTACCATGGGGAGTATTCATTTTCCTGCCTTGCATTACTTTGCCCTCTTCATAGGCAGATGCATTAATGGCAAGATTGAGCATTGTCACCTCTGCGCACCCGACCTTAGTATCCTTAAGAGCGCAGTGATGGGTGACAAAAGCTTCAACATGGGAGGTATTATAGCAAGGAGGCTGAATAAGAATGCTATTGAAGGGGATTTCCTCGGTGGGATCTATGCCACTCGCATCGCAAATTTCCTTGGAGTACCCATCTGTGAAGGAGATCCCCCGCTTCATATAGCTTTCCTTGACTGCGTCGCTTTGAGACGCTACCATTTCCTTGAGAGGGATGATGAATCCCTCCTATACTGATTGATATTTAACCGGTAACGTGTTTTCCATATTACCCTTCCTGCTTCTGCACTCTTTGACTTTCAGGTAAAATAGAGATATTACATAACCAGAGGAGAGGCACAGGAGTATGAGAGGGAGGCAAAGGCTGCTCGTCTCCATGAGGCAGCTATTCAGGAAGTGGCTGCAGCGCTCCCGTATAACCCCGATTATGATTTTGGGTTTCTCCAGGACCATCCTTGGGAGTAGACCAAGTTAGGCCAAAAGCCTAAGCTTGGGGGAGTACGTGTTCTCACCGACTTTACATTCTTGTTTATGCTTTCACTTTGTTAGCCGGTGTTCACACTTTGCCACTGTATCATCCATGCTAGTTTACTTTCTTTTTCTCCTTTTCTTTTCGTGTGTCCGTCTAGTTTGAGAAAACCAAAAAGATTTTATTTTCTTCTTTTGCTTGTTGGGAGCTTTCCCGTGTAGATAGTTTTCTTTTTCTTTGGGTCAAGGTAGAAGATATTGGTTACAATGTTTAGTGGCTCTTGCATGCATACCTATTTAGCTTTCATAGAGCCGTATTACTTTGTCTTCTCCTTTGTGTTTGCCTGCAGATTCCAGCGTAGTCCAATGCACGAGCACACTTATTATTGCTCAGATCATTCGGTCGTGCAAGTGAAAGGCAATAATGACGATATATGATGAAGTGACTGAGCCTGGAAAAGCTGGTATGAACTCGATCTATTTTGTTTTTTTAAATATGACTAGCTCATCATGCCTGATTCAGCTTTGTTGTGAGAGAAACATGTTTGCAATGACAACTTAGATATCATAGTTGCTTATGCCATGCTTATTTAGCTAGGAGCTTATAATGGTTTGTCTTGGTTGCCAACATGAATGTTGAGATGACTATGATGTAGTATGATAGGATGGTATCCTCCTTTGAATGTTTCAAGTGGCTTGACTTGGCGCATGTTCACACATGTAGTTGAAACAAAATTAACATAGCCTCTATGATGTTCATGTTCATGGTGATTTATGTCCTACTCATGCTTGCACTCAATGTTAGTTAATCTCAATGCATTTTGATGACTGTTGTCGCTCTCTAGTTGGTCGCTTCCCAGTCTTTTGCTAGCCTTCACTTGTACTAAGCGGGAGCACTGCTTGTGCATCCACCTCCATAAACCCAAAGTTGTGCCATATGAGTCCACCATACCTACTTATGTGCGGTATCTACCTGCCGTTCCAAGTAAATTTGCATGTGCCACTCTCTAAATCTTCAATAAATAATCTGTTTTGCATGCCCGAACCGCTCATGTGGTGACAGGGGGCTATTGGTATCTTCCATGCTAGGCGTGTTATCCTCGATATGTGTTTATTCACTATCATTCACGAGAAAGGGGCCGGTAATTGGAATTCCCAGTTCCATGCTCAAATCGAAAAGATAATTGCAAACAAAACTCCCCCAGGATTGATGTTGGTATGGACGGTACCCGAGGATTCGGCTAGCCGTGGAGTGTGATTGATTGGTGGTGGGGGAGTCAAAACTTTAATTTTCTATTTGGGAACCGCCTATAGCATGTGTAGCGTGGAAGATGTTGAGAACTCTTAGTCATTGCATTGACAATGAAAGCATGCCACCCAAAATTATTATCTCTGTTTTCAAAGCTTGATCTCTGGCACCTCTGCAAATCAATGCTTCCCTCTGCGAAGGGCCTGTCTATTTATGTTCCTGTTGCGTCATCCTCCTCTTAAGAAAGCACCAATTAGAGAGCACCTTTGTCATTTTTATGCTTTGCTTTTAACTGTGTTGAGTATGACTGTGACTGGATCTTGCCTTGAATTACAATTTTTAGTCAGCCCTTGGTCTTTGAAGGTGCTCTGCATTTATGTTTTGCGGTCTCAGAAAGAGCTAGCGAGATACCATCTATTTGTACTGCTTCATGTTGTTTTGATTGAAGTGTTGATGTTTGAGGCTTATTATTATTTGCTCGCTAGTTGATTATGCCATTGATTTGAGTTTACCGTGAGACCTAGATGTCATTTTGCTTATGTGGTTTGCTTGTCATCTTGCTGAAACTCTGGTTATGAGTTAGACATAGTTGCAACAACAAGATGAAACCGAGTTCGTCAAAGTTTTTCTTTTGTCTCTCTCAGATTGTCAACTGAGTTGCTTGAGGACAAGCAAGGCTTTAAGCTTGGGGGAGTTGATACGTCTCTGTCGTATCTACTTTTCCGAACTCTTTTGCCCTTGTTTTGGACTCTAATTTGCATGATTTGAATGGAACTAACCCGGAATGACGCTGTTTTCAAAAGAATTGCCATGGTGTTGTTTTTGTGTAGAAATAAAAGTTCTCGGAACGTCCTGAAAATTTACGGAGATTTTTTCTGGAATAAAAGAAAAATACCCGCGCAAAGATCCACCGGAGGGGGCGTGCCAGTGGGCCACAAGCCCACAGGCCGTGACCACCCCTATGGCTGCGCCGTCCAGGCTTGTGGGGCCCACGTGGCACCACCGCCCCCAATCTCAGCTCTATATCTTCCGTTTCGCCTGGAAAAAAATCAGAGAGAAGGTTTCATTGCGTTCTGCGATACGGAGGCGCCGCCACATCCTGTTCTTCATCTGGAGGGCAAATCTGGAGTCCGTTTCGGGCTCCGGAGAGGGGAAATCGTCACCATCGTCATCATCAACCTTTCTCCATCGACAATTCCATGATGCTCTTCATCGTTCGTGAGTAATCTCATCGTAGGCTTGCTTGACGGTGATGAGTTGGATGAGATCTATCATGTAATCGAGTTAGTTCTTGACGGGGATTGATCCCTAGTATCCACTATGTTCTAGATTGATGTTGCTACTACTTGGCTATGCTTAATGCTTGTCACTAGGGCCCAAGTGCCATGATTTCAGATGTGAACCTATTATGTTGTCGCCAATATATGTGTGTTTTAGATCCTATCTTGCAAGTTGTAGTCACCTACTATGTGTTATGACCCGGCAACCCCCGAGTGACAATAGCCGGAACCACTCCCGGAGATGACCATAGTATGAGGAGTTCATGTATTCACCGCGTGTTAATGCGTTGGTCCTGTTCTTTATTAAAAGGATAACCTTAATATCCCGTAGTTTCCATTAGGACGCCGCTGCCACGGGAGGGATAGACAATAGATGTCATGCAAGTTCTTTTCCCTAAGCACGTATGACTACATACGGAATACATGCCTACATTTGATTGATGAACGGGAGCTAGTTACATATCTCTCCGTGTTATAGCTGTTACATGATGAATCACATCCGTCATATTCAAACATCACCGATCCACTGCCTACGAGTCTTTTACTACTGGTTCTCGCTACGTTACTTTGCCTAGGCTTGGCCCTTGCTACAAGAGGGATTGGGCGACTATTGCTACTGCTGTTACTTGTTACTCTGCTGTTGCTACTGCTGTTCCTTGCTGCTCCGCCATTACTTGTTGCAAGACTTTGTTGGAGCCATAGTTGGGGAAGCATTCTTCTCAAGAATAATCCCCTGTCAACATGCTGGCGCCATTGATACAATATTTAGGAATAGTCTGCCTTGTCAACAGATCGTTTCTAGCACCGTTGCTATCATACTACTTTGCTACTGATACTTTTCTTGCAGATACTAATCTTTAAGGTGTGGTTAAATCTGACACATACAGCTGATAATACTTGAAAAATATTCTTTCGCTTCCCGTCTTGGAGAATCAATAAATTTGGGTTGAATACTCTACCCTCGAAAACTGCTGCGATCCCATACGTTTGTGGGACATCAATAATCTACAACCATCCGATCCGTTCCATCCTTCTTCTTGACGAAGAGGACGGGACAAGCCCATGGAGAAGAGCTAGGACGAATGAAACGTTTATTCAAGGCCTCATCTAGTTTCTTCTTAAGTTCGGCTAGCTCCAGGGGTGTCATGTTATAGGGTCTTTTGGCTATTGGAACATTTCCTGGAACAAGGTCTATCACAAACTCTACATCCCTGTCAGGTGGAATTCCTGGCAGTTCTTCTGGAAAAACATCCGGGAAGTCACGGACTACCAGAATGTCTTCAAGCTATGGGAGAGGGTTGGCATTGAGGGAATAGAGTTGGCATTTGGCAACTCGAGTAGAGACATTAACTATCTCAACCGAGGGATGGGTAAGCTGAACATTTCTAGAATGACTATCAATCTTGGCATAGTGGGCTGACATCCAGTCCGTACCCAAGATGATATTGATATCCGAAGATTTCAGGGCTATCAAATATGCTAGAAAAACTAGCCTGTCTACTAGGATTTCATTGTCATAGTTTATCCTGGAGGTTTGCCACTTACTACCAGGGGTTTGGACAACCAATGGGATTGTCATATCACAAAAGGACATGTTATGCAACTGTGCATAACTTTCTGAAATGAAAGAATGAGATGACCTAGTGTCAAAAAGGACAGACATTGGGTGATGATTAACAAGGAGCATACCCAATATGACGTCGGGATCCTTTGCAGCTTCTTCTGCTAAAACATAGTTCACGCGGCCACATGCAGGAGTTGGCTTCACATAGTAAGCTTTGCCCGACTTGCCTTTCCCAACGGACTTCCCAGGTTGCTTGGCACCTATATTCTGGGGACACTCTCGCGAGTAGTGCCCTGGTTCTCCACACTTGTAACAGATCACCTGATTGGCACGTGGTGCAGCATTGCTAGCTGGACCACCATAGGTTTTTGCTGGAGGGTTGGTCTGGTTTGCGTGAGGAACCACATAGGATGGCCTCGGGGTATATCTTGGTGGAAGAGAGCTATTTGGAAGCCACAACATGCGTTTTGGGAACGTGGAACCAGATGAGGAGCCAGAGTCACGGGAGTGCTTCTTCGTGGCTTCATAGTCAGTATGACCAGTCTCGGCACTGCTCGCCTTGTTGACAAGAGCTTGAAAGCTTGTACATTCATGGAGGCTCAGGTCACGATGAAGTTCAGGGCTCAGACCCTTGCGGAATCTTGCTTGCTTCTTGGCATCAGTTGACACCTCTTCAGTTGCATAGCAAGCGAGGTTACCGAACTCGTGGCTATAAGCATCCACTGTCAACTTTCCCTGGGTGAAGGCACATAATTCCTCTCTCTTACGGTCCATCAGACCCTCTGGAATGTGGTGCAGACAGAAGGTTACACTGAAGTCTGCCCATGTGGCTGCTGGTCCGGCAGGACGCATAGCTTCAAAATTCTCCGACCACAGGTCAGCGGGTCCTTCCAGAAAGTACGCCGCAGAGGTCACCTTGTGGGCCTCAGAAACATTGGCAGAGCGAATCTTGCACGATATACTGCACAACCAGTCATCGGCCTCGAGAGGATCGACGGAGTAATGGAACTTTGGAGGATTCAACTTCACGAAGTGATTGAGGGACACTGCATCATTCCTCGGCCGACGAGCCGTATTTTGCTCAATACGCTCTAGCAGATGGTTGGTCTCTCTTTTGTTTCTTTCTGCCTCAAGCATAACTTCTGCCAGAGAAGGCGGGTGAGGCAATTCCTCCTGCGATGCCTGACTACCTTCTCCCCGCTCATGGGAGGGGCACGGTTCAACCTGGTGAACACCATCCTCGCAAACAAACTCACAGCTTAGACTAATATCGACATCAATACTAGCTATGGATTAAGAATGCACTGAACACATGGAATGTGAAAATGAACATCCGAACAACATGGTAACAAGCAACTGCTATATATACACCATGGTTCATACACACCATTACATAGTTCAGTACAACCTCAACCCGAAGAGCAAACTACTGAAAAGATGATACTACTCATCAGAGGCTTTCCAAGCTTCCTATACATTATTTATCTATGCCTCCGGAATTCATCTCACGACATAAGCGTACTCCACAAGACACAAAGGACTATGGAAGTACAACTACTACCATACTACTCTTCGACTCACGGTTGAGGCATCCACATAAAACATCTCATAAAGGTTGCCTCCATGTCCTGGGAGCTCAACCTGCGGATCAGGAAATACTCCAGCCTGAGACCCCTGGGAACCGTAAGGACACGGGTGTGGCCTTGGTCCCCTGACTGGTGGTAGTAGAGGTCCCCTAAGAGGGGTAACTCCTCCTATAGCAGGCGAGTCAACATGAGCTGGAAGATGGGTCCTAGCAGGGTTCAACATCTCCATATCTCCGTACCCTATCTGGACTACATGTGTCAGCTGTGTCAGAGCCGTCCACAGACGGCACGGGTAGCATAGAGCTCCATACGAAGGGCACGAGCATCCCTGTCTCTATTCTCTAACATCTCAGCGGTGGACTGCAATAGCGGATCCTCCATAGAGGAATCAAAGTAGACCCCACTGAGATATCCTTCTTCTCCTGGCTGAGAGGCGGGAACATAGCAGAACTCTGAATTCTGCAGCAATGCATGTCTAGCTCTCATGATGGTCAACATTGAATAGGCAGCATCTTGTACCGCCATGTCAACAATAACCCCCAATCCTTAAGACCAATGGATCGGCTCCACGGCTCGAGGGTAATATGGGAATACCCTAACAGTGCACAGGTACTGACTCTGGTTAAAATCCCGGTACTGCTCCTCCACTGTATACTCTGGGTACCAGCGGTAACCGGCTACTGACATCATCCTGACTAGCATGGTCGTGTGACCCGGCACATCAATGCACCTAGTCAGACGGACCACCTGACGAGAAGGACGACCAGACATCTGAAAATAGAGAGTAATGCAAAGGCATTAGAGCTCTGGAGACAAAATTGGGCAGCATAACGGTTGTAAATGCTCAAAAACAATTTTGAGACAACCCGCAAAAGATAGGATAGCATAACCACTCAACTATCAAGTTCAATTGCATGGTCATCAACACTTACTTTCTTTCCCTTGGAATAAAGAAACTCGGAGTAACTCTCGACTCGTTGTCCTATAATCTACCGATTTGTAATACACGATCCTGAGAGAAAGATAAGTAACCTAGTTCTTAATCCCCGCAGAAAAAACGAGGATGGCCAGAATAGAATGACTTGAGAAGAGAAGCAAGAATCTTACGTTCCCTTCCACAAAAAATTCCCTTATATATAACTAAAGCAATTCTAGACTCAACTTCGACCAATTTGGCTTGGTAATCCTACAGTCAGTCAGGCTCTGATACCAACGTTGTCGGGACCCCGATCCTAAGCCATAGGAATCCAGCCTGTAACACATTGGATCCCTTTGCAGTCTCACACACGGTTATCCCCACGGCTGCCACCTTACCTTAGCCGGACCGTTTGTGCCTTTTGACTCACGTATGCATTAGTGTAGCTAGAATTCCAATGTCAAAGAACCCGGGTCGACATATCTAGTCATAAACTAAAGTGGCTCGACTGTACAGAGACAAGCATACATAACCCAACAAAGCAGGTGTCGGTCAACAACGAGTGTAGACGAGTCGTAGCAAGCTACAAGGAATCAATTACACCACGTGACATTTCCCCGAAGGGACAGACACATCAGCTGAGAAGGATACATGCCGGTCAACCAATGTGTCCGGAGCGGTAGCGAACTACCAAGGCTCGGTGGAATCACAATGGGGCATTTCTCTGTATAGAGAGCTACCAAGGCATACGAGTAGGTGTCGAATCCCATACATATCATAGTGCATCACACGTACGCAGGACATACTAGATATGTATAGATACAACTATGGCATCACAACATAACCATACAACATCACGACATTTATTTAGAAGACTCGGAAGAGCCTCACACATAATATTACACAGATAGGGGTCTCACGACCCATCATCACAAGTCATTCAAACAAGTCTTACAAGCCAGCGGAAGATTAAAATTGTCTGAGTACAGACAGATGGAAAGGTAAAAGGCACATGGCCTGACTTTCTACAGACCCAACCTAGGGCCAGATCGTAGCTGGGACACTAGCTACTCGTTGTCGTCAACGTCTAGATAGAACCCACCACTAGGGTCATTAACATCCTCTGCAACAATTTATTAAGCAAACATGAGTACAAAAATACTCAGCAAGACTTTAGAACAAATCTATCTACTCATGCAAATGCATCAACAAGGGGTTGTGGGGTTTCATGCAGTAGACAAAAATACGTTTTAAAATAGGTTTAAGAACTTTGTTTTCTCGCACATGAGTCCACTAACTCCACAACAATACACCATCATGGAATCACTCCCGTCTTCCTACGGAAATGCCATCCATGGCACTCACACTTGTCTTGATTCTTTTATGAGTAGCCATTAAAGTTATCTATGAACAACATATGTATCCAAGTAGTCCATATCCGCGGACGCGGCTATTCGAATAGATCATAACCCTACAGGGGTGTACTTCTTCACATACGCTCTCACCACTTATCGCTATGTGCACTTCATGCACCTAGGCAACCTTCAAGCAGAATCCCAGCGAGGGAGTCGGCCACGAGCGTTAACTACATTAGTACCTAGCCCAGGTTTATCGCCTATTTGAGGGTAACCCGCACAGAAGTCCGGCCGAGGTTTCCTCCACGGCCCCAAACGATGTGCGTAGGGTTCCCAAGCCCACCATCCGGGTGCCACTTGGTACACCGTGCCACTGCCTACCGCATCATAGCCCACCTCTAAGGCCAGCCCTATTAACGGCCTCCAGCATGACTATAAACACCAGAAACTACTTGCGACTCCTGGGTCGAGTACTAAGCGATTAATAAGTCGAGCGGCGTCATATTTCAGGGCCCAGCATGTGGTAGTATCTCGTCTTGGATTACATATACGGAACTCAATTCCTAAGGACGGTTCCAATGAAACAACCCGCCATGTACTTCTACATAGCCTTTCACCGGTACCTTTACCAAATCAGGTTCAACACACCACCTTTATTAACAGAACACATTCTCACAATCCTGTTCATCACCCAGATGACAGACCAAACACAAGTCTAAGCATAGCATGCATAGAAGGATAAGACACATCATGGCTCAAGCATCTACCACGTATGCTAGGTTGCAAGGTTTAGCTAATTACTGTGACAAAGACAGGTCATGCAAAGGAATGGGTTCAACTAATGTGGTAAAAGCATTTGAAGCATTTCGACCTAATGCAATAAATAAGAGCAGGAGCAAGAACATGGGATTTATCGGGATGATCAAAATTGTTGCTTGCCTTGTTGCTCAACAAAGGGGTGATATCCGTTAGTCAGATAATCAGTCGTATGTGGAGGGGTGGGGCCTACCGAAATAACAACATACAACTAATAGCAATCATATGCAACAATCATGATGCATGAACATGGCATGAAATGAAGGGTGATATGATTCAGTGTGGTTGGCGAAACCTTATTTTGCATCTGTTTTGAAATCCAAATTCAAATATCATTTGAAATGGCATATTTATCTTAATCATTTAATTGATTTGACCTAATGCTGTTTCATAACTTTGTTTTTCATGCATGAAAGTAGCACCATTGTGTTCATTGAATTTTTCTGATCAATTTGCATATGTTATTTGTCTGATTTGGAATTATAATCAAATTACTATGAATTTCCAAAGTTTTGCAATTATTCTAGAACTATTTTAAAACCAGAATTGGACTTATTGCATTAGCATGACATCAGCAGGTCAGCTGGCTGTCAAAAGTCAAACCTAACCAGTGGGACCCACTGGTCAGTGACTCTGGCCAGAAACTAATTAAGTTTTAATCTAAATTAGGCATTTAACAGCTCTGGACCCGCATGTCAGTGAGTGATTAACTTTAGTATAATTTTTATTTTTTATTTATACTAATCTCAATTAGTGAGGGGCTCACCCCACATGTCATTGACTCTGGGGAGCTCAGATCCACCGGCGGCGAGGTGGAACTCGCCGGCGATGAGCTCCGGCGACCACAGAGACGGTGGGAAGCTTCGGGTTTCTGTTTCCGGCGACCAAACGCACGGCGGAGGGCACCAGAAGAACGAGTGGTCGATTGCGGATCCATTTTTTTGCAAAGAAGGGGCTGAAGTGGCCGGAGATGACACCGGCGATGAGCCAAGCGGCTGCCGGAGCTCAGGCTATGTCGAGGTCATCGAAACAGAGGGCAAATCACGCAGGGTTATGCTGCTAGAGCATCTGCGCGATGCACTGAAGCTGCTGGTGGCCTCAGAACAACGAGCCGATCACCGAAGAGCTACCGACGATGAGCTCCCGCGGCGGATCTCGTCGGCTCCGGTGGAATCGGTCGCTAGAGGATGGAATCGAGGGGAAAACGTGGGGGAAATCTTCCTGGGCTCACTGGGAGTGCAAAGGCGACGAGAGCGGACTCGAGGACGGTCTGAGGAGGGAGAACGACGGCGGTGAACGTCGGCAATCCGAGGAGGAAGATGACGGCGTCACGGCGTCTCAGGGGTCCTTGGCGTCAAGCAGCTAGCTGGAGAGCTTTAGGAAACCATGGCAATGCTTTTGCGCAGCTCAGGTGAGAGAGGGAGAGGGTGGAGCGACGGCGAGCTCGATCTCGGCTCCAGCTCTAATGGCGGCCGAGAGGGGAGAGCGTAGGGGGAAGAATGAGGCGAGGAGGAGTTCGGGGACAGCTGCGGGATGCTTATCCCCTCCTTGCCAGCGTGAAGCGGCGGCCAGGCAGGCACGCAGGTGCGTGGCCGCGCCACAGGGAGCGGCGGCCACCTCGTGCTGCCGACTGGGAGGAGGAAGACGACAGATAGGAGCTGGGCCGGGCCAAGGGTGAGCGACAGGTAAGTTTTTTTTCTATTCTTTTCCATTTTTGTTTTTTGTTATAGAATTTCTAACTTTGTTTCATTTTATTTTTGGCACCAAATTGTTCCTCAAATAGTTTGAAAAATGCTGGGGTGTTATTTGGAATATTTCCAAACACATATAAAGTTTTCAACATTTTTGGAAACTTTGGATTATTTGAAATCAAGTATATAGCTGATTTCAGTAACTTCTAAATTTAAAATAAAATGCCAAAAGCATTTTGAAAATATATTTCAGCCTTGATATTTTGTTTTCAATAATTAACAGAAAAGATGAATTTTTATAATGACCATTTTGGATTCTTTGATTTGTCACGAAATTTGGAATTGTTTTGAATTAGAGTTGCTAGGGTTTGCTTTTGTTTTCTTTTTTTGCTTTTGATTTCATTTCATTTTCTGGGATGCAAAGTAAAAGACATGAGCACAATCTTGCTAAACTCTATTAGGGATTCAAAGATGTGACACGGCCATGGCCACCATGGCTCTCGGAGGGCATCAACCCCTTTGAGATTGGATCTCTCTCTTTGTTTCTCTCCTATTTTTGCTATTGTTTTCTTGCCCTTCATCGTTTCTTAAATATCCAGAGATCCGTAACTTTGATCGGGCTGAAATTTTGAGGGGATTTTTATCACGAAAATATCTTTCTTGCACCGAAAGGAGGGCCCCAACCGACTTGCGGGTTGGCTACAATCCATCAGGGGCGACCCCCCAGGGCGCGCGCTGTTGGTTTGTGGGGCCCTCGGGCATCGTCTTCCGTTGATTCTTCTTCCCAAAATTCACCTATATTCCAAAAAAATCTGCATAAATTTTTACAGCATTTGGACTCCGTTTGATATGGAATTTTTGTGAAACAAAAAACACACAGAAATAGGAATTGGCACTAGGCACTAGATAAGTAATTTAGTCCCAATAAATAATATAAAATGTTGCCAAAAGCATATGAAAGTTGTAGAATATTGGCACGAAGCAATCAAATGTCGAAAAATATTGGAATGAAGCAACCGACTTAAGGGCTGGCCACAAGCCATCGAGGCGTGACCCCCCAGGTCGTGCCCTGTTGGCTTGTGGGCCCCTCGGACATCGTCTTGCGTTGATTCTTCTTACTTAAATTCAAATATAATCCAAAAAAATCTCCACAAGTTTTTATCGCGTTTGGACTTTGTTTGATATGGAATTTCTATGAAACAAGACACAGAAAAAACAGGAACTAGCGCTAGGCAGTGAATAACTAAGTTAGTACCAAAAAGTAATATAAAATGTTGCTAGAAGTGTATGAAAGTTGTAGAATAATTGCATGAAGTAATAGAAAATTATAGATACGACGGATAGATATCACAATCCATCATACATTTAGAAGGATTCTATGTCAAAGCCTTTCTTAGCAAGCTTACATACTCAACTATGATTTAGTCTTCTATGATTGCTGACACTCAAAGCATATTTGTGAAGAAAAAAGTTTCAACCGGACACATAGAAAGATAGGGGTTTGTTCACCACCCAACTATTTATCTTGAGGATAATGTCAACATTAATAGCTTGGATCTTTCCCCACCACATAATGCTTGCCAAGTAGAGAATTACTAAGGATGGAATAGGAATGCACATTACTGACTTGCATAAAAGTAAATACATGAAATACAAGACATACTCTTCACAGAAGGAAGTAGAGATTGCCAAAGACTTTTTATTTGGATGTGCAAGCTCTTAATGGAAAGGAACGTCACTTTATATTGCCCCGTATGATAGAAAACTTTATTACGCAATATGTCAATTTTATTTATTTGCGATCACAAGTTCGTACAAATCTTATTTTCCCTTACAATAAAATATTATACATATTAATGAGCAATTTTTATTGCTTTTGCAACGATGACAAATTACTTGAAGGACCTTGTTCAATCCATAGGTAGACATGGTGGACTCTCATGGCAAGAAACTGGGTTCAAGGATTCATGGATGCACAAGTAGTATCTCTACTTGGTGGGAAGTGTTGGCTAGCAAAATATTAGAAAAAAGCACCACATATTGGAGGATCCATCACAATATAACTTCTATGTGAATATAAGCAGACATAACCTATTACATTGTCTTCATTCTCCAACATCAACTAGTTGATCATGCATAGAATATTCAATGTGGTCTCACAATCATAAAAGATGTCCAATATAGTATATTTATATGTGAGACCTATCCCTTGTTATTCCTTTTTCATGAATTGCGTCAATGAGTAATGCTATGTTTGTCAACTTCCAACAAATTTTACCAATTATACTCTTTTTGTGTGAAGTCATCACTCCCCATGGGATTAGTATATGATCTTTTTTTATTCTTTTCAGTGATAAGATTGATGCAAGAGGATGAACTAACCTAACTCAAACTACTCTTTATTATATGACTCTCAAACTTATTACATAGGTAGATAGATCACAAAGCAAATACTTGAAACTAAATCGTACTAAAAATTTAGTCATCCAAATCATAAGATAACTAAAGATCAAACTTAAATAGGTAATGATGGTAAAAGTGATGGTGATACGATACCTGGGAGCTCCCCAAATCTTGGAACAAGCCAATGATGGTGCCCGTACCCATGTACTCAAGTTTATTTCTTAGGCTCTAGTGGTGAGGAAGTGCCCTTCTTGGTGAGGATGCCCCTTCGGGTACAAACCTCCTCCTTAAGCTTATCGACCTCTCGCTTGAGGCCCAAGTTCTCCTTGCAAAGATTATTTGTAATGATCAATGCACCGTCCATCAAAAGTTGAATCTTGGTGGTAGAAGAGGTAGTAGCCTCCACATGCGCACGGCGATAAAGGTTAAATTGAGTACTCGAGGGTATAACCTTATTTGGCAAACTTGACTTTTTGAAGTCCACATGCATATCTCGATGTTGGGGTAGATGCGCTTCTTATTCTTCACTAGAGGATTCCATCCTCTTGAGATATGCATCCCCCCCTCATCTGTTGTCCATCCATAGGGATCGATATCCCCATATACCTTAGGATCCATGGTGAGAGGACATAGTGATCCCAAATCTACCAGGAAGTAACCCGAAACAAGAACAGAGGGAAAACTCGCAATACAATGTTCAAAACAGCGAGGAGTATGTATAATCAATTTTTCCCATGTTGGACAGCTCTATGAAAGGAAAACAGAGTCGGGAAAGTCTACGAGGGGCCCACGAGCTCACGGGGTGCATCCAAGGGGTAGGGCGCACCCCTAGGCTCATGGACTCTTGGTGCACTTTCTTGGGTAGTTATTATTTTCCTAACCTTTTGAATAGTCCAAAAGGATCAAAAACACTTTTATGGACTTCTGGGAGTCAGTTACCTACCGTACCACATACCTACTCATTTTCAAGATACTAGAGCATTATAGAAGGTCTCTTTTATGTGCTCCTCGGGTGTCACCGTTTGGATAATGTTGGTTTCCTTGTTAATTGGTGTACCATAAACATGTGTAATTCTTTGCCTATTAACCACCTTAGGATTTCTACCTTCAACATTGTTGATCTTGATGGCTCCAGAGCGATAAACCTCGTCGATAATATAGGGACCTTCCCATTTGGAGAGGAGTTTTCCTACAAGAAATATGAAACAAGAATTGTACAATATAACTTTGTCATTGACATTAAATTTTCATTTTATATTCTTTAGCCATGAATTGTTTTACATTTTCTTTAAACAACTTGCCATTCTCATAGGCTTGTGTTCTCCATTCATCTAGAGAACTCATGTTAAATAATCTTTGTTCACTTACAAGTTTAAAATCATAATTAAGTTCTTTAATTGCCGAATAATTCTTATATTCCAATTCTAGAGGTAAGTGACAAGCTTTTCAATAAACCATTTTCTATGGGGACATACCCATAGGATTTTTATAAGCAGTTCTATTTGCCCACAATGCATCATCAAGTTTCTTTGACACATTCTTCCTAGATCTTTTAATAGTCTTTTGCATAATCAATTTTATGTCCTATTGCTCAATTAAACGTGTCCACTAGATTGAGAATGATAAGGGAAGAACAATTCTATGGTTGACATCATATTTAGCTAAGAGTTTACAAAATGCACCATGAATAAAATCTGAACCACCATCAGTCATTAAATATCTAGGGACACCAAACCTCGACAAGATAACTTCTTTAAGCATTTTAATAGATGCGTTACGATCAACACTAATAGTTGAAATAACTTCTACCCACTTAGTAAGATAATCAACATCAACTAAAATATGAGTGTACCCATTAGAGGAAGGAAAAGGTCCAATATAATCAAAGCCCCAAACATCAAATGGTTCAATAACGAGTGAATAGTTCATAGGCATTTCCTGACGTCTACCAATATTACCAATTCTTTGACATTCATTGAAACAAAAGAACAACTTACATG
Source organism: Hordeum vulgare subsp. vulgare (assembly GCF_904849725.1). Taxonomy (NCBI): domain Eukaryota; kingdom Viridiplantae; phylum Streptophyta; class Magnoliopsida; order Poales; family Poaceae; genus Hordeum; species Hordeum vulgare. Next base: position 431,856,730 of record NC_058519.1, on the reverse strand, counting down.
CGTCCTTGAAGAGAGTAGGCCAATAGAAACCAGACTGTAATACCTTATGTGCAGTTCTATCTCAAGGAGATAGGGTGTCCTCCGTATGCTTTAGAATGACACTTCCGTAGGACTTGTCCCGGTCCATGCTCAAGCACACATCCTCTAATAATACCATCTTCTCCTTTATATAAATGTGGGTCATCCCAAAAGTAATGTCTCAAGTCAAATAAGAACACTTTCTTTTGTTGATATGTGAAACTGGCTAGTATATATTTAGCAATAATGTAATTCCCACAATCTGCATACACAGACTATTGTAAGGAGTAGAAGGGTTTATAACAGCTAATTGCTCATCAGGAAAACTATCATCAATAGGTAGTGGGTCACCAAGAACATTTTCCATGCTAGACAAATTATCTTCTATATGATTTTCAACTCCCTTTCTATCAACAATATGCAAATCAAACTCTTTTAATGAAAAAACCACCTAATCAGTCTAGGTTTAGCATATTCCTTCTCCATACAATATTTGATAACACCATGATCTGTGTGAATTATTACTTTAGAATCAACAAATTAAGATCTGAATTTATCATGTGAAAACACAACCGCTAGAAATTCTTTCTTAGTGGTGGCAAAATTTCTTTGGGCACTCTCAAGGTCTTAATAGCATAATGAATAATATTTCGTTTCTTATCAACTATTTGTGCTAGGACAACACAAACAACATAACCACTAGCATCACACATTATTTCAAACAATAGGTTCCAGTCAGGTGGTTGAACAATGGGTGCATAAATTAAGGATTCCTTAAGTATTTCAAAGGCTTCTACAATATCGTCATAAAGAACTAATGGTACATCTTTTTGCAAAAGATTAGTAAGAGGCTTAGAAATCTTAGAAAAATCTTTTATGAACATTCTATAAAATTCAACATGACCTAGGAAACTTCTTATACCTTCAGTATCTTTAGGACATGGCATTTTCTCAATTTCATCAACTCTAGCTTTGTCTACCTCAATACCTCTTTCAAAGATTTTTATGCCCAATGACTATTCCTTCATTCACCATAAAGTGGCGCTGCTCCCAATTCAAGACAAGATTACTTTCTTCACATCTGTGCATAACCCGATCCAGGTTGTTTAAGAAATCATCAAAAGAGGTTCCGTAAATGGGGAAATCATCCATAAATACCTCAACAAACTTTTCATAAAAATCATAGAATATAGTAGTCATACATCTTTAAAAGGTAGCAGGTGCATTGCATAAACCAAAAGGCTTATGTCTATAAGCATAAGTTCCAAAAGGACAAGTAAATGTGGTTTTCTCTTGATCTTTTTGCTATAGGTATTTGACAAAGATCAGAATATCCATCTAAGAAACAAGAGTGTGTATGCTTAGATAATCTCTCCAACATTTAATCAATAAAAGGCAAGGGGTAATGATATTTTCTAGTGGCTTTGTTTAGTTTTCTAAAATCAACTACCATCCTATAACCAGTTATGATTCTTTGAGGGATAATTTCATTTTTATTATTAGGAACAACAGTAATGCATCCTTCCTTAGGGAAACAATGAATAATACTTACCCATCTACTATCAGCAATAGGATAAATTATACTTGCATCCAGAAGCTTTAGTATTTCAGTTCTTACCACATCTTTCATCCTAGGATTCCGGCGACATCGATGATCAATGACCGGTTTAGCATATAGTTCCATATTAATCTTATGATGGAATAGAGTGGGACTAATGCCCTTAAGATCATCAAGAGTATATCCAATGCCAACACAGTGCTTCTTCAGAGTTTTAATCATTCTCTTTTCTTCATGCTCTGAAAGGTTAGCACTAATAATAACATCGTATATCATCTTGTCTTCAGGATGAGCATATTTCATGTATGACGTAACTTATTTAATTCAAACACAAGTTCACTCTTAGGAGGTAGAGGATCTCCCAAAGTTTCAAGGCAAATTATGTTTAAGGATAGGTGCTTGATTAAAGAATATGCCATCTATTTTCTTTCTTTCATTCATATGCATATCATTTTCATGGTCTAGCAAATATTGTTCTAATGAATTTGTAGGAGGCACAATAATAGAAGCAAGACCAATAATTTCATATTTACTAGGCAATTCTTTATCATGTGGTTGTCTACTAAACTTGGAGAAACTAAATTCACGAGACACATCACCAAAGTTAACACCAACCATTTCCCTATTGCAATCAATTTTGGTATTAACAATATTCAAGAAAGGTTTACCAAAAACAATGGGACAAAAATTATCTTGTAATGGTACAAGAACTAGGAAATGAGTAGGGTATTTGATCTTACCACACACTACTTCAACATCTCTTACAGTCCCAAGCGATGAAGTAGTCTTGCTGTTTGCAAGCTTCATAGTAGCACCAATATCCTATAACTCAACAAGCGCAATATCATGCAGATTTTCTTAATGAAGGGTTAATGGAATGGAACAAACACTAGCACCCATATAACATAAACCATGATAACAACGATCTCCAATCTTAACCGAAACAAGACGCATGCCAACAATAGATTTATGTTTATCTTTAGGATCCTGTTTAGCAATACGAGATGCGTCATCACAGAAGTATATGACATGCCCATCAATGGTATCTACTAGTAAATCCTTAAACATTGGAATTTGAGGTTCCAATTTCACTTGTTCATAGGGTCTATATATTTTGATATTACTTTTATAAACCACAGTTGCAACTGTAGCATGTTCCTTAATCTTAACAGGAAAAGATGATTTATCAATATAAGCAATTGGGACAACTAGATCAACATATAAATGATTCTTTTCTCTTTAGCTATGGTATGTTCATCACAAGTTTCTTTCAATAGGTAGATGAAATTTAAACCACTTCTCCTTACGGAGATCAACATGAGTAGCAACTGATTCACACCAAGCAGTTACTATCTCAGAGTCAAGTTCATATTTTGCACTAAACTTATGAAAAGCTTTAGTTTCCATAAAAGACACAATCAAACTTAAGATATTTATTTGACTCTTTACATTTGTCGATTCCCCAATCTTCATAGTTGCGTTTAATTCTTTCCAGAACACCCCATTTGAATTAAACGGCTCTCTACATAAAGGGACCACGAGAAGGAGTTAGAAAGTTGTGCATAAAAGTCTTGTATAATTATTTCTCTTGAGAGATCATTATTGGGGCATGTGTGCATCATAGACTTAAACCTACCCCAAGCTTGAGCGATACTTTATCCTTTACGAGGCGAAAAAATATATATATATATAGTTGTGATCACGATGAACTAGGTGCATATGATAAAATTTCTGGTGAAACTCCAGCTTCAATCGATTCCAGTCCCATGCTCCACCATCATCCAATAGCCCATACCATATTAATTACTTTCCCTCCAAAGATATAGGGAATACCTTCTTCTTAACTCCATCCTCGAACAAACCTGCAAGCTTAAATAATCCACCAATTTCATGTATATAGATCAAGTGCGTATGAGGATGTATTGTTCCATCTCCTGCATAAGGATTATCGAGCAGCTTCTGAAACATACCCTAAGGAATTTTTTAATAAATATTTTCAACAGGTTCATTAGGTTGAGGAGCGTATATTTCGACTTCCGTTCAAGGTGAATATACCCCAAACAAGCCCCTCAAAGGATTATCTTCCATAGTAAGAAGTGATAATAAATTTCAGCATGTAGTAAAAATGTTTCCTTACCAGATCGTACTTACCAGAGAAGCTTAACTCCCCGGCAATGATGCCAAAAAAGATTCTTGAGGACCGAAAAGTATTGTGGATCGAACGCAACAAGCAGAAGAAGGAAACCACAAGTGGTTTTAGCAAGGTAATCTGTGCAAGCACTGAATGTAGCGGTAATAGATAGTTTCGTAGTAGGGCAATTCATACGAAGTAACAAGTAACAATTGTAAGAAATGTGTAACAAGGTAGCCTAGTCATTTTTAAAGCAAAGGACAAGCGAGAAGTTCTCTTGTATGAAATAAGTTTCTCTCGAGGCCACATGGGAATTGGTATCTAGTTGTTCATCATGTTCGGTTGATTTGTGTTTGGTAATTTGATATGTGTGTAGACCGGTGCTAGTGTCGTGGTTTTGTCACGGCAGATGTCCTCATGAAAGTACTTAGATATGGAGCCATCGCACCTTGGTGGCAACTCAAATGGGTTAAGCGGAAGCGAGGCTCAGGTTTACCCAGGTTTGGCCCCTCCGATGGAGGTAAAAGCCTACGTCATGCTTTGTGTATATTGATGGTGGAATCGTTTACAAGGGTGCGTAACTCGCCTGACCTAGCTCTCGATGGATTGTAACTTGATCTTTCTACCCTAGAGACTCGCCTTTATATACAGGTCGAGGCCATAGGTTTACAAGACTCCAGGCCACATCGTAAACCGTGACTTGACATATCTCTAAACCGCCGTGTCTCTCAAGGAAGGAAACTACCCGGCGAGTCTTTCTCTTCATGGTCCTTGAGTCGCCATCCGGGCTCTTGGGCTCGGCCGGCTCTCTGTTGGAGATCACCTCACGCCTTCTGGGTCCTTGGTCTAAGCCCATCTTGATCATAAATGTTGAGTCGCTATGAACCTGACCCGACCTAATAGAGCGGGTCATACAGCGGGTAATATCCCCAACATTAGGCCCCATATTGACTTGAATTCATTCATGCCAATAAATCTTTATTCTTGACCATGGCGACTCACATGGAATCTCTGACTTGGCTTCTTAACAAGTGACAAGCCGCCAATCTTCATGCTCCGTCCAAATCACCAGATTATTTATGGATGACGTCACCTCCCCCATCATTTCAGGGATCTTAGTAACGTCACTCAAGGGATCTTTCTAACTTTATCCTATCACCTTGAAAATCCAGGCGCCATCTTTTCCAATTTTAGTTGCGCCTCCTTGACTCCCGCGCTTGCCGTTTCAGTTTCGACCTCGGGTCTTTAAATAGTCGCAGGGGGGTCCCTCACCTTCGTTTGTTCCGTCGCTTCACTTCTTAGTCCTCCTCGAGCTCGTGCTACAAACGCTCCGCCATCACAAAGCTTCCACTTCGGACCTGCCGATTCCCGGACCGGTCGAGCGTGATACTTGGCGCAGATCTCAGCGGGCCACCTCCGCCAACGCCTGCATTCATCAGGTGAGTCTCTTCTCCCTCGTTCTTAGGGCAGCGCTGGAGTTCCTCAAGCACCCGTGCATTGTGACATTAACCTCATAGGCATTTACTTGAATCCCGTAGTTTAGTAAAAGACCGTGGTAGATCCATTAATAGTCCGCAACAGATCTATTGCTCCATTTATTGCTTCCCAAGATTACCTCATAGGTTTTACAGTGCCCTTGTAACCTCAATGTTCTTAAATTTGCGAATTATTTTCCTTTTTAGAACCACCCGTAGATCCATAATTTTGGGCACCCTGTTGGAAATTTTATTGTCTCAGATCGAAGAAACTTTCTAAGGGGGATTTAAAATGTAACCCGTCCTTAGGTTTGCGGCGAGTCATAATTTCTGTTTAGATGTTTCCCCAGCCACTTGTTGGCGAGTTAATACTTCCGTAGATCCTTATGACCCGCTGATTGCCTTTATGCAGATTTCTGTCCCTGTCTTTCGAGTTTGCGGTCATGGGTACCATCTCCAAAACTAATTGGTTGCCATCAGAGACTACTGCCACCGTCCTTGAAGACTTTGTAAATGTGGGAACTGTTGCGCCACAAGAAACAATCGGCTGGCGACCCGCCTTAGGAGAGCGAAGGCCACAACCCGCCAGTGGGGAAGTAGTGGTCTTTACTGACCACCTTGATCGGGGCTTCACACCACCCAGCTCAAAATTCTTCAAAGGCGCCCTGCACTTTTTTAATATTCATCCCCGGGACTTAGGCCCAAACTCCATCAGCAACCTCTTTTAATTCCAAGTATTTTTTGAAGCTTAGTTGCAAAGAAGCCTACAGTCCTCGTGTCCAGGAAATTTTTCTACTTGAATCGCCAAACGGAGTTTGCCGATGGCCCCTGCCTAGAACTCGGAGGAGTCAACATTGAGAGGCGATGAGAATGCGGGTTCCCGGCTGTCACTCTGCGCAGTCATCCCAAAGGTTGCGGGAAGACTTGGTTTTACTGCCGCAACACTGCTTCAACCACTGAGAACCCCTTACCAGGCTTTAGGAAGGAACATCTGCCTATGAATTTTAAGCTTCCCGAGAAGCTGACTGATGAAGAAGAAGTTTCAATCGCCCCTTTCTTTGCAAAGCTTAGGGCCTTGATCGCCAATGACCTTACCGGTGTCGATTAGATCCGCTGCTGGGCGGACTGGCGGATAATGCCTTTGAGCCGCTGGGAGGGCTTAATGTGTGACAACAACGATGACTTAAACCATCCACAATACTTCTCCAATGTCACGCTTGACTAAGAAGATATTGACAATATTGTGAAGAAACTGTGTGGGCAACCACTTGAGACTTGCTCCAAGATTGGTTTAAAGCCATTCTGTCTCTCCCAATCCGGCTCCAGAGGTAAAATAATCCAACTCGCCTGTCTTGCTTTTTTATAACCTTGAGCTTGTTTCTGACCGGTTCCAATCACGTTAATCAAAAGAATTCGCCTTTCTGGAAACGAAAGCCGAAAACCGACATCAAGAAGGTGCCGACGAAAGTCGCCCCAAAAAAGAAAACCAAGGGCAAAGCCGCCACAGTAGACTCATCCGTTGTGGGCGAGTATCGGGCCACAGAAGAACACTCAGAGGTAAATACTTTTGTCCTTTCTATTGTTCTAACACAGTCCATACTGAAACGTTGTTGTCTTTGTTTATTGGGTGGTGACATGGAGAGCCAAGATGAAGACATCGAGGTAATTTCCGTTTCTTCTGACTCAGATTCTTCTTCTCCAAAGCCGGCAAGGCGAGTCTGTAGTAAATTCCCCCTGTCTCACCCAAATGCTCATATGGATCCCGATTTCCTTTTGAAGAAGGCGGGTTATAGAGCAAAGTGTCACACTCGAAGCCATTCTGGGGATCTCCTATCGGGCTTGCCCGAGAAATCGGCCGATCGCAAGCAACAGAGCGAGGTATGTTTTACATTAAATGTCCTTCTTTCCAGCGCAGCTGATTCTCACAACCTACTCATTCCTTTGAACCTTATGTCTAACAGGTTTCACCACCTTCATCTGGCGACTCAGCTGCTTCAGCTCTTCCTCCATTAATCCGCCTTCAGGGGTAGATCCTCTTGCCAACATGTTCTTTGGGCGTCAGTCTTTCAATTTTATCATAACCACTATCCTTGTAGGGTTCAAGCCAAAAATAGAAAAACTGGCGAGTCATAATCGAATCCCAAGGCGGTTGAGAAGGTGGGAATAAGCACATCCATTCTAGAAGCTCATGATGAGCCGACTGAAACTAACACCAAAGCTCCTGCGATCTCCCTCATATTCAAGATGAGCTATCGAACCCACAGAAGGAAATACCTAAGAATCTCAATACGCCAAGCCCTCAAAAGGCGGAGAAGACGTGATACCTGATCCAGATCCAGTCTTCATTATCGTAAAATGCTATTCTGAACCTGCATCTGCAGTGTTGACCAAGCATACGCCCAAGGATACCCCAATCCTTATAGAGAAGGGCATGACCACGTTGAAGCTTCCCAATATTGAGAAGCTAGAGTTTGACGAATTACATTCTGGCTATCTGAGTCCCCTGGCGGCGAGTCACTAAATGGAAAAAGCATGGTTAATATGTTGAAGAAAAAACATGAGGTATGATACCTATTATCCTCCTTCACACGTATTCCCATTAGCCCTCCAAAAGGCGAGTCATCTTTGCAATGATGAGTCGGAGTTTTGTGACGATCTTTGTAGAGATCATCAACCTGTAGCCCCCAAGGACCGGGTCATCTTCTTGGAGATGAGCCGGGTCTGTAGTTTAAATTGAAGAAAGCTTCAACCTGTAGCCCCAAAGGGTCGGGTCATCTTCTTGAAGATGATCCGGGTATGTAGTTTAAATTGAAGAGAGCTTCAACCTGTAACCCCCAAGGGCCGGGTCATCTTCTTGAAGATGAGCCGAGTCTGTAGCTTAAATTGAAGAAAGCTTCAACTTGTAGCCCCCAAGGGTCGGGTCATCTTCTTGAAGATGAGCCGGGTCTGTAGCTTAAATTGAAGAAAGCTTCAACCTGTAGCCCCAAGGGCCGGGTCATCTTTTTGAAGATGAGCCGGGTCTTTGCTTTAAGGTAGTGCCATGGAAAATTTGAATCATACATTAGCCCCCAAGGGTCAGGGATATTGCTTGCAATCTGCATGAAACATGTCATAAACGTCTGAATTTTTGTAGGAATCGTTGATCGAGGCCGACTCAGCCGTGTCCGGCTTGAAGCAAAACTTAGTAGAGCAACAAGACGCCCGAGCTAACTTTGAAGAAAAACTCCACCTTGCACTGGTTGATATGGAGAAAATGAAGGAGGGCCATAAAGAATTTGAAGAAAAAGTCGAGGCGGAGTGAGACGCCTTGCTGAAAAGGGCCGAACAAGCTGAAGAACAAATGAAGGACGCCGTGCAGGAGCTGACTGGGCTGAAACTTCATATCTCCAAGATGGCTACAGCTGTGTTTGGTAAGTGTACACTGCTGTCCTTATTTGTAAAGTGATGCTTTAAGACACTTTGGCGACTTATAACTATGTATCCTTGCTGCAGGTCCTCGATCCGCCAACGTTCATGATGATTGTGTGTTGAAGCTAAAGGCAATATACACTTTAATAGAGCAGCTTTATGCTGGCGGCGTGATGACTATTGTTTAGCAGATCCCTGGCAATGGCTAGAAAAATGCTATTCTCGATTGCTCAACAATTAGAAATTGTCTTGCAATGACCCACCAGCGCGTGGGATCGAGGCAGTTTTCGAGGGTAGAGTATTCAACCCAAATTTTTTGGTTCGCCGGACAAGAAGTGAGAGGATACTCTCAAGTATTAGCATCTGAACGTGTCAGATTCAACCACACCTGAAAGATTAGTATCTGCAAGCAAAGTATCAACAGCAAAGTAGTACGATAACAATGGTGTCAGAAATGATCTGTTGATGGCAGACTATTCCTAACGATTGTATCAATGGCGCCAGAAGTTGCCCGTGGACAGGAAATATTCTTTCCCGTCAACGTCATGCGAACAAGTATTGTAGCAGGTAGCAGCAGTGTAATGAGTAGCAGCAGTGGCAAGGAACAACAGTAGTGACAGTAGTAGCAAGTAGCAACAGTAGTAACAACAGCAGAGCAAAACAAATAACAATAGCATCAACAGTAGTAACAACAGTTGAGCAAAACAAGTAACAAAAGCAGTGGGACAAACTCGTAGGCAATGGGTCGGTGATTTGTTTGGATGATATTCATCATGCAACAGTTATAACACGGAGAGATATATGACTAGCTCCCGTTCGTCAATGTGATGTAGGCATGCATTCCGTGTGTCGTCATACGTGCTTAGGGAAAAGAACATGCATGACATCTATTGTCCATCCCTCCCGTGGTAGCGGGGTCCAAAAGGAAACTACGGGATATTAAGGTTCTCCTTTTAATAAAGAACCAGACCAACACATTAGCACTTGGTGAACACATGAACTCCTCAAACTATGGTCATCACCTGGAGTGGTTCCGGTTATTGTCACTCCGGGGTTGCCAGGTCATAACACATAGTAGGTAACTACAACTTGCAAGATCGGATCTAAAACACACATATATGGGTGACAACATAATAATTTCAGATCTGAAATCATGGCACTTGGGCCCTAGTGACAAGCATTAAGCATGGCAAAGTAGTAGCAACATCAATCTCAGAACATAGTGGATACTAGGGATCAATCCCCGTCAAAACTAACTCGATTACATGATAGATCTCATCCTAGTCATCACCTCCCAGCGAGCCTACAAATAGATTACTCACGAACGATGAAGAGCTTCATGGAATTGGAGAGGGAAGAAGGTTGATGATGACGATGGCGATGGTTTCCCCTCTCCGGAGCCCAAAACGGACTGCAGATCTGCCGTCCAAATGAAGAACATGATGTGGCGGCGCCTCCTTATCGCAAACGCGACGAAATCTTCTCTCTTGATTTTTTCTGGGACGAAAGTGAATTTATAGAGCTGAGTTTGGGGGCGGCAGAGCCACGTGGGCCCCATAAGCTTGCTAGCCGCCACCAGGGGGTGTCAGCTACAGGGCTTGGCCCACTGGCCCATCCCCTCCGGTGGATCTTTGCGCACGTATTTTTCATATTTTCCAGAAATATTCTCCGTAAATTTTCAGGACGTACCGAGAACTTTCATTTCTGCACAAAAACAACACCAAGGCAATTCTGCTGAAAACAGCGTCAGTCCACGTTAGTTCTATTCAAATCATGCGAATTAGAGTCCAAAACAAGGGCAAAAGAGTTTGGAAAAGTAGATACGATGGAGACGTATCAACTCCCCCAATCTTAAAACCTTGCTTGTCCTCAAGTAACTGAGTTGACAAACTGAAAGAGAAAGAAAAACTTTGACAAACTCTGTTTGATCTTGTTGTTGCAAGTATGTCTAACTAATAACCAGAATTTCAGCAAGATCACAAGTTAACCACATAAGCAAGTGACACAAAGGTCTCACGGTAAACTAATATCAATGGCATAATCAACTAACGAGCAAATAATAATGAGTTTCAGATACAAACACTTCAATCAAAACAAGCATGAAGCAATATGAATAGGTGGTATCTCGCTACCCATTTCTGAGACCGCAAAACATAAATGCACAGCACTTTCAAAGATCAAGGGCTGACTAAACATTGTAATTCATAGCAACGAAGATCCAGTCATAGTCATACTCAATATCAATCAAAAGAAAAGCATAAAAATGACAGAGGCGCTCTCTAATTGGTGCTTATATAAGAAGAGGATGACTCAACATGAAAATAAATAGACAGGTCCTTCGCAGAGGGAAGCATTGATTTGCAAAGGTGCTAGAGCTCAAGATTTGAAAACAAAGATAATAATTTTGGGTGGCATGCTTTCATTGTCAATGCAATGACCAAGAGTTCGCAATATATTCCATGCTTCTCATGCTATAGGCGGTTCCCAAACAGAAAAGTAAAGTTTTAACTCCCCCACCACCAATCAATCACACTCACGGCGAGCCGAATCCTCGGGTACCGTCCATACTAACGTCAATCTGGGGGGAGTCTTGTTTTACAGTTATGTTTTCGATTTAAGCGTGGAACTGGGCATTCCAATTACCGGCCCCTTTATCGTGAATGACAGTGAATAAACACATGTCGAGGATAACACGCCTAACATGGAAGATACCAATAGCCCCCTGTCACCACATGAGCGGTTCGGGCATGCAAAACAGATTATTTCTTGAAGGTTTAGAGAATGGCACATGCAAATTTACTTGGAATGGCAGGTAGATACCGCAAATATGTAGGTATGGTGGACTCTCATGGAAATTTTTTTGGGTTTATGGGAGTGGATCCACAAGCAGTATTCTGCTTAGTACAAGTGAAGGCTAGCAAAAGACTGGGAAGCGACCAACTAGAGAGCGACAACAGTCATCAAGATGCAATGAGTTTGACTAACATTGAATGCAAGCATGAACAAGATATAAATCACCATGATCACGAACATCATAGAGGCTATGTTGATTTTGTTTCATCTACATGCATGAACATGCGCCAAGTCAAGCCACTTGAATCATTCATAGGAGAATACCATCCTATCATACTACATCATAGTCATCTCGAAATCTATGTTGGCATTCAAGACAAATCATTATAAGCTCTCAGGTAGTTAAGCATGGCATCAGAAACTATGATCTCTAAGTTGTCATTGCAAACATGTTTCTCTCACAACAAAGCTGAACCTGGCATGACAAGCTAGTCATATTTACAAAAACAAAATAGATAGAGTTCATACCAGGTTTTCCAGTCTTAGTCACTTCATCATATATCATCATTATTGCCTTTCATTTCCACGATCGAATGATGTGAACAATAATAACAGTGCTCGTGCATTGGACTAAGCTGAATCTGCAGGCAAACACAAAGGAGAAGACAAAGTAATATGGCTCTTTGAAAGCTAAACAGGTATGCATGCAAGAGTTACTAAACATTGTAACCAGTATCTTCTGCCTTGACCCAAAGAAAAAGAAAACTATTTACACGAGAAAGCTCCCCACAAGCAAAAGAAGAAAGAAAAATATTTTTGCATTTTCTCAAAAGGACACAAAACAAGAAAACAAGAAAACGAAAATAAACTAGAATGGATAATACAGTGGCAAAGTGTAAACACCGACTGACAAAGTGAAAGCATAAGCATGAATGTAAGGTTGGTGAGAACACATACTCCCCGAAGCTTAGGATTTTGGCCTAGCTTGGTTTACTCCCAAGGCGGGAAATAACCAGTTCCGGGATACTTCGGAGCAGACTGTGGATGCCACTGCTGTGTGAGCTCCTCTGGCTCCCATTGATAAACTGGCGTGTGCTACTCGACTGGCGGCTCGGGCACGGGCACCTATGGTTGGGCCAAGCCCCAATATGCGTAGATGTCCGAGGGCATAATAGTGTACCTGCCTGCATGAAGATCGAACAAAGAAGGAGCAGGCAAAGTAATAGTCTCTTGAGTACCCTGACTAAATACCACGTTATTAATCATCCGTCTACTAGCATTTCTATCCAGAAAATCATGGCGAACCATGCTGTCATAATCCAGATATTTCTCCGGGAGAAGCATCTCTGTTTCCTCCCCCAGTCTAACGGGTATCTCAAACTGTCTGGCAAGACGGGTGGCATAGATACCTCCATAGACGACACCTTTGGAACGGTTGGTGTTCAACCGCTGGGCGACTATAGCACCTAGGCTATAAGTCTTATCATTATAAAGGCCTTCGCGCAAAACCGCAAGGTCTGGAGAGGTAAGTGATCCAGCCTCCCCACGGCCAATCAAACATTTTCCCACAAATAATGAGAAGTACCGAAGCACAAGAAAATGTGTGCTAGCAATTCAAGCGCGAGACACTCCCCTCTCCTCTCCAACAGCAATAGTACCTATGAAATCCTCCAAGTCCCGTGAACGAGGGTCACGAATATCCCCAACATAAGGTAATTTGCATACATTGCAAAAATCATGTAGTGTCATGCACTGGGGGATGTCGTATAACATGAACTCAACTATGGGAGGATTCTTCCTCGGATAAAAGTTGAAGCTTTGAACGAAAATATTGGTGAGGAGGAGGTATTGTGAGCACTTATCTTCAACAAACGCAGTAAGACCTGCGTTCTCCACCAAGTAATAAAAGTCTTCATAAAGCCCAGCGGCGCGCAAAAATTCATCACTTGGCCACTCGCACGCTCGAACTTCTGTGACTCGAGGAACCACGTACTTGGGGTGGTTCTTCTCATCCTCTTTGGGGTTACGGCTTGAAGAGCCTCTCAGGAACCTCCTCATCTTTTCCCTTTTTTAGCTCTGAAAAATTCTGAAATTTTTAGAGACTTCGAAAGAAAAGTGAGTAAGAATTAACCCAACTCGTAGCAACTACTCCTACTAGTGCCTAGAGACCGTATCACGCGCTAAAACTACTTGGGACCAGCTAAAATCAACATTTCTAGCTCAAGAACAGGGTCACCAAGGTAGCAAGAATACGCGAAGGATAAAGCACTAGAGCAAAAACTAATTGGACCAATGGAGGAGTCACTTACCAAGGAGTAATTTCCCCAAAACGGTTTGGAGAATGGTGCTTTGAGCAAGGAGATCGAAAATCACAGCCAAATGAGCAACAACACGGGTTTGAGCTGCGAAATGATTTTTTCTGGAGGTGGAAGAAGAGGATGGGAGCTGGAATGAGTGGAGGGGGTCCCTGTGGACCCCACAAGCTTGCTAGCCGCCACCAGGGGGGCGGCTGCAAGGCTTGTGGCCCACTGTTTTGGCCCCCAGGCCAGCTCTCAGTCCCAGTATTTTTCAAATATTCCAGAAACAATCATACTAGCTTTTCAGGACCGTCGGAGAACTTTTATTTTCGGGGTATTTTTCTCTGGGACGCTAAAACAATAAACGGTAAAAACTAAACTAAATCTATCATTTTTCTTCTAAGCAACAGAAAGTGAAAGCTTAAAACAGAGGTATGTGACTCTTTGATTCATCCATTTCATGGTCATGGAAAGAAATCCGTCAATGGGGTTGATCAAATCCTCATGACAAAACCTTTTCGAATCGCAAGAAGAAACGGAGAATTGTCGAATAGCCACTAAGTCACCTCAATGGGGATATGTATCTCCCCAACAAGCAAATCATACTTCATCTTGATACGAGGAATAGGGCATTCAAAGCTCCCAATAAGAATCGATGAAGTCTTTTCGATAGCATTGATGCAATGTACTTGATATCATTTCTTTAGAAAGTGCATTGTATGCTCATTACCATTGACATGGAAAGTGACATTGCCTTTGTTGCAATCTATAACAGCTCCTGCCGTGTTTAAAAAGGGTCTTCCGAGGATGACAACCATGGCATCGTCCTCGGGAATATCCAAGATAACAAAGTATGTTAAGATAGTGGTGTTAGCAACCACAACAGGCACATCCTCGCAAATGCCGATAGGGAAAGCAGTTGATTTGTCGGCCATTTGCAGAGAAATTTCAGTGGGTGTCAACTTATCCAGTTCAAGTCTATGATAAAGAGAGAGCAGCATAACACTAACACCGGCTGCAAGGTCACATAAGGCAGTTCTTACGTAGTTTCCTTTAATGGAGCAAGGTATAGTGGGCACTCCGGGATCACCAAGTTTTTTAGGAGTTACACCTTTGAAAGTGTAATTGGCAAGCATGGTGGAGATCTCAAGATTTGGTATCTTTCGTTTATTGGTCACGATATCTTTCATGTACTTGGCATATGGAGACATTTTGAGCATATCCATTAACCGCATCTGCAGAAAGATGGGTCTTATCATCTCAACAAAGCGCTCAAAATCCTCATCATCCTTTTTCTTGGATGGCTTAGGAGGAAAGGGCATAGGTCTCTGAACCCATGGCTCCCTTTCTTCACCATGCTTCCTAGCAGTGAAGTCATTCTTATCGTATCTCTTAGGTTTGGGTTATCAGGATTAACCGTAAGTTCAATCTCCACATCCTCATCATTCCTAGGTTGAGCATTATTATGAACATCACTGTCCATATTGTCACTAGGTTCATGTTCATCACCAGATTGTGTTTCTGCATCAGACGCAGAAATATCATTAGGTTCTTCAGGTGTGACAGTATTTGGTGAACTGTCATGTAGGTTTCTATCATCCTTCTTCTTCTCCTTAGGATGACTGGGTGTATTAGCATGAATTCCTTGAGAATCTTGATCAATTATCTTAGGATGGCCTTCAGGATACAAAGGTCCGTGAGTCATTTTGCCTCCTCTAGTAATGACTCTCACAGAGTTGTCATTTAATTCATTGAGGAAGTCATTCTGATCTTTAAGTACTTGTTCTACCTGAGTAGTAATCATAGAGGCATGTTTACTCAGAAGCTTCAGATCATTGACATTTCTGTCTACACAAGCACTTAAATGGCTAAGCATACAAGTACTTTGTTCCAAATGTCTGCTAACATAATCATTGAAATTCTGTTGTTTGGCAACAAAGTTGTCAAATTCATCAAAGCATAGGCTAGCAGGTTTGTCAAAAGGAATATCACTCTCATCAAACCTACGTAGAGAATTCACTTCTACTACTTGTATCGGGTTATCGAGACCATGGATCTCTTCGATAGGTGGTAGATTTTTGACATCTTCAGATCTAATGCCTTTCTATTGCATAGATTTCTTGGCTTCTTGCATATATTCGGGACTGAGGAACATAATACCTCTTTTCTTAGGAGTTGGCTTAGGGGGTTGTTCGGGAATAGTCCAAGCATTATCGTTGATCAAGATGTTATTCAGAAGGATCTCAACTTGTTCGATAGTTCGTTCCCTAAAAACACAACCGACACAACTATCTAGGTGGTCTCTAGAGGCATCGGTAAGTCCGTTATAGAAGATATCAAGTATCTCATTCTTCTTAAGAGGGTGATCAGGCGAAGCATTCTGTATCTAGATGAGCCTCCCGCAAGCTTGTGGGAGACTCTCTTCTTTGAGTTGAGCAAAGTTCTATATTTCCTGCAAGGCAGCTTGCTTCTTATGAGCAGGGAAATATTTCTCACAGAAGTAATAGACCATATCCTGGGGACTACTCACACATCCAGGAGCAAGAGAAGTGAACCAGGCTTTAGCGTCATCCTTTAGGGAGAAAGGAAACAACTTAAGGATATAGTAGTGGTGGATCTTCTCCTCACTAGTGAAAAGGGTGGCTATATCTTGTAGTTTGGTAAGATGGGCTACGACCGTCTCAAACTCATAACCGTGGAAAGGATCAGATTCGACTAGAGAGATTATCTCAGGGTCGACAGAGAATTCATAATCCTTATCGGTAATAAAGATAGGTGAAGTGGCAAACTTCGGGTCGTATTCATCCTAGCTTTCAGTGATTTTTTCCTTCCACTTGAGAAGTAATTTCTCAGCGTCATAGGCATCCTTACACGCAAGAAAATCCTGAGCTATCTCTCCCTCCATAACGTAACCCTCAGGTATATCAGGCAATTCATATCTAGGAGAGCTAGATCTAGCAGGAGCAAAAGCAGGTTCTATCTCAATAGTATCGGCAGTTTCAGAAGCATCACGAGCATTGGCAGTAACTCTAGCAATATGAGCATAAAGGAACACCCCTAGTGGCACATCAGGCAAAGTAGTATCTCAAGCATTATCAGGCATAGCATCATCAGGCAAGGCAGTATCAAGCATAGCATCTCTAGCAGTATCGGGCAAAGCAGTATTAGGCATAGCATCTCTAGCATCATCAGGCATAGCATCTCTAGCAGTATCAGGCATAGCAGCATCATAAGCATCATCAAGCACATGCGACATATCAAGATTTCTAGCAGGAGGTGATGTCGCAAACTTACTCATCACTGAAGGTTAATCAAGTGCAGAGCTAGATGGCAATTCCTTACCTCCCCTCGTAGTTGAGGGAAAAACTCTGGTTTTTGCATCTTCATAGTGATCAGCAGATATAAATCCCAAGTGACTCAGTGAATATAGCAATCGTGTCCCTGGCAACGGCGCCAGAAAAATGCTGTTTAGCAGATCCCTCGCAATGGCTAGAAAAATGCTATTCTCGATTGCTCAACAACTAGAAATTGTCTTGCAATGACCGACGAGCGCGTGGGATCGAGGCAGTTTTTGAGGGTAGAGTATTCAACCCAAATTTGTTGGTTCCGGGACAGAAAGTGAGAGGATACTCTCAAGTATTAGCAGCTGAATGTGTCAGATTCAACCACACCTGAAAGATTAGTATATGCAAGCAAAGTATCAACAACAAAGTAGTACGATAACAACTGTGTCAGAAACGATCTGTTGACGGCAGACTATTTCTAACGATTGTATCGTTGGCGCCAGAAGTTGCCCGTGGACGGGTAATATTCTTTCATGTCAACGTCGTGCGAACAAGTGTTGTAGAAGGTAGCAGCAGTGTAACGAGTAGCAGCAGTGGCAAGGAACAGCAGTAGTGACAGCAGTAGCAAGTAGAACAGTAGTAACAGCAACAGAGCAAAACAAGTAACAGTAGCAGCAACAGTAGTAACAGCAGCAGAGCAAAACAAGTAACAGTAGCAGTGGGAAAAACTCGTAGGCAATGGGTCGGTGATTTGTTTGTATGATATTCATCATGCAACAGTTATAACATGGAGATTTGTGTGGCTAGCTCCTGTTCGTCAATGTGCTGTAGGCATGCATTCCGTGTGTCGTCATACGTGCTTAGGGAAAAGAACTTGCATGACATCTATTGTCCATCCCTCCCGTGGAAGCGGGGTCCAAAAGGAAACTACGGGATATTAAGGTTCTCCTTTTAATAAAGAACCGGACCAATGCATTAGCACTTGGTGAACACATGAACTCCTCAAACTATGGTCATCATCGGGAGTGGTTCCGGTTATTGTCACTCCGGGGTTGCCGGGTCATAACACATAGTAGGTAACTACAACTTGCAAGATCGGATCTAAAACACACATATATTGGTGACAACATAATAATTTCAGATCTGAAATCATGGCACTCGGGCCCTAGTGACAAGCATTAAGCATGGCAAAGTAGTAGCAACATCAATCTCAGAACATAGTGGATACTAGGGATCAATCCCCGTCAAAACTAACTCGATTACATGATAGATCTCATCCTACTCATCACCGCCCAGCGAGCCTACGAATAAATTACTCACGAACGATGAAGAGCTTCATGGAATTGGAGAGGGAAGAAGGTTGATGATGACGATGGCGACGATTTCCCCTCTCCGGAGCCCAAAATGGACTCCAGATCTGCCCTCCAGATGAAGAACAGGATGTGGCGGCGCCTCCGTATCGCAAATGCGACGAAATATTCTCTCCTGATTTTTCCTGGGACGAAATTGAATTTATAGAGCTGAGTTTGGGGGCGGCAGAGCCACGTGGGCCCCACAAGCTTGCTAGCCGCCACTAGGGGGGTGGCGGCTACAGGGCTTGTGGCCCACTGGCCCATCCCCTCCGGTGGATCTTTGCTTAGGTATTTCTCATATTTTCCGGAAATATTTTCCGTAAATTTTCAGGACGTTCCAAGAACTTTCATTTCTGCACAAAAACAACACCAAGGCAATTCTGCTGAAAACGGCGTCAGTCCAGGTTAGTTCCCTTCAAATCATGCTAATTAGAGTCCAAAACAAGGGCAAAAGAGTTTGGAAAAGTAGATACGATGGAGACGTATCAACTATCAAGGCTGTCATGGGTGATAAGGAGCCCGTGTAGACAATCAAGTATATGTTGGGGTGCTTGACCACCATGCCAAAGCAGATTGAAGAATCGAAAATATCAGCCGCCCGGAAAGGAGTACTGACCACCTTGAGTCGATGCTTAGCTTACGCTCCAGAGCTTAAGCCGGAGGAAATAAATGGTGGCTTTCCAGAATACAAAGACGATGGGTTATAATTCACTGAAGAGGATTATCATCGTTGTGTGAAGGAATCCCGCCTAGCGGCGACTCAACTGGTAGCTAGTCTGGACTTAGCCAAGTATCACACGGCTTATGACGAGAACAACAAGTGTGTAACTCCACCCTCTTTTGAAATCACAGTTCTGACTCCGCAGCACCGTAAGCACCTTTTCGATTCTGATGCTGACCCGTCCACCATCTTGACCGACGAGGCTGAGTTCCATGACTTAACCAATTGCAATTGGACAATGGGCGACTTACAGATCCAAGACGGCGAAAGCTCGACGCAGGATAACCCGGAGGCGGCTTGAATAAGATGTTACTTGAAGACTGCCCATGGAGATCGACCCGGAAGATCCAAGTCCGGGTCATGTAAAACTTGGTGGCCGTCTCAGCCATGTAATAGGTTAGATGAAAACATTATTGTTTTGCACCATACCTTTATTGACTCTAAAGTCCCACCTCTTTGAGAATATAAGCCGCCTTACTAGGCGTTTTGCTATGTCTTCATCACAGTAGTTATGCTTGACGTGATTAGAGAAGAATATTGAGCCGACTCAACGAGACACGACGAGTAATCATGAGTCTTGAAAACTCTAACTGTACCACAAAGATGCTTTGTATGCACAAAATTTTCCGGCTCAAGGAGTCGCTGCAGGGTAGGACGAGCTTGCAAAGCTCTAGTGCTACCCCAGAGAGGCTTTTGCAATAGCCTAAGTTGTTTAGACCGGCTGATCAGGCGCGAGTCAAGCTTCAGTGAAGCAGGTTCAGCTTGCAAGGCTCTAGTGCTACCCCACGGTTTGTCTATTCTCCATATGCCGGCTCCCGCAAGAACCCTTCATGTTTTAACCAAGGCAAGTTCAGGGTCCAAAACTGGATTGACTCGCCAAGAGTACATGGGACCATAGGGCGAGTCGCCAAACATATAGTCGAGTATAACCATTGTAATTCGTTAATTTTTGCTAGCCAAGAGGGTATTCTGGCTGAACTGAGTGAGTAGAAGCCCCCAAGTGACCTATGCTTAGGGGAAAGTCGGACATAGGATTGCAGAAGCGTTTACGCTCTTACTACAAAATGACTTGGGAACTAGTAGCCCCCAAGTAAGTCGGCTTAATTCTCAAAATCATATAAGACACCCATGTTTGAACCCTGCAACGTGCCAACTTTGGTCCTCTTTGGCTTACTAGTATCTAGTTTTGAAATAAGTGCAGCATGACGACTTATGCTCTTTGATACTGATAGCGTCCATGCTTGGACGACTTGTGAAACAATAAAGACTCATGATTTCAAGAAGCTGAAATGGCAGAGACCTCGAATTTCGTGGGCGCTGGCTTTATTGCTATATATATCAAAAGATTACAAGAACTAAACTATGTACAATGGTAAGGAGCCAATGTCTCTATGTATAGTAAGGCCGCAAGTGGGCTATGTTCCATGGCCGGGTTGTTTCTACCTCTATCGTTGGCCTATCAGGACGAAGGTCCACCGGGTAGTAAGAACCATTATGAAGGCTTTTGCTAATGACAAAAGGTACTTCCCATGGAGGTGATAACTTGTGCATACTAGTATGATCTTGAATCGATCGAAGCACTAAGTCGCCCTCCTGAAAGACCCGACTTTTGACTCTGCGGCTATGATAGTGTCGCAGGTCTTGCTGGTAAATCGCCGACCTTGCTGCAGCTAAGTCATGGTCCTCCTCCAAAGTATCCACCGAATCTTGACGCGCCAGCTCGTTGTCCTCCTCAACATAGGCGGCGACTCATGGCGAGTGATACGTCTCAAACGTATCTATAATTTTTGATGGTTGCATGCTGTTATCTTGTCATCTTTGGATGTTTTATGTACCTTTTTATATCTTTTTTGGGACTAAATTATTAATTCAGTGCCAAGTGCGAGTTCCTGTTTTTCTGTGTTTTTGGCTCTTTCCAGATCTGATTTTGGAACGGAGTCCAAATGGAATAAAATCCCCGAAATGATTTTTTCCCGAACGGAAGAAGATTAGGGGGCCTGTGGGCCAAGCCAGGAGGGCTCCAGGGATCCCACAAGCCCGCACTCCGCCACCAGGGGGAGGCGGCGGTGGCAGGGCTTGTGGCCTCCCTGAGCGGCCCCTAACCTAGATCTTTGGCCTATATATTCCCTAAAATACAGCAAAAAATCAGGTGAGCCTCAAAAATACTTTTCCACTGCCGCAAGCGTCCGTTTCCGCGAGATCGCATCTGGAGACCCTTCCCGGCGCCCACCGGAGGGGACTTTGGAGTTGGAGGGCTAATTCATCATCATCATCGCCCCTCCAATGACTCGTGAGTAGTTCACTTCAAACCTACGGGTTCGTAGTTAGTAGCTAGATGGCTTCTTCTCTCTCTTGGATTTTCAATACAAAGTTCTCCATGATCTTCATGGAGATCTATCCGATGTAATCTTCTTTGGCGGTGTGTTTGTCGAGATCCGATGAACTGTGGATTTTTGATCAGATTATCTATGATATATATTTGAGTCTTTGCTGATTTCTTCTATGCATGATTTGATATCCTTGTAAGTCTCTCTGAGTCTTGGGTTTTGTTTGGCCAACTAGATCTATGATTCTTGCAATGGGAGAAGTGCTTGGTTTTGGGTTCTTACCATGTGGTGACCTTTCCCAGTGACACTAGGGGCAGCAAGGCACACATTAAGTAGTTGCCATCAAGGGTAACAAGATGGGCTTTGTCGTTGATATGATATTGTCCCTACATCATGTCATCTTGCTTAAGGCGTTACTCTATTCTTTTGGACTTAATACACAAGATGCATGCTGGATAGCGGTCGACGTGTGGAGTAATAGTAGTAGATGCAGACAGTATCGGTCTACTTGTTTTGGACGTGATGCATATAGATATAATCATTGTCATAGATGACGTCATGACTTTGCGCGGTTCTATCAATTGCTCGACAGTAATTTGTTCACCCACCGTCTACTTGCTTTCATGAGAGAACCCACTAGTAAATACTACGGCCCCCGGGTCTATTCACATCTATCGTTTCCACTTTCACTTTTACGTTGCTTTGTTACTTTGTTGCTTTCAGTTCTCACTTGGCGAACAATCTATAAGGGATTGACAACCCCTTCATAGCGTTGGGAGCAAGCTTTTTGTGTTTGTGCAGGATCTTGTGATACTCCTCCACTGGATCGATACCTTGGTTCTCAAACTGAGGGAAATACTTACCACTGCTGTGCTACATCACCCTTTCTGCTTTGAGGGAACACCAACGCAAGGCTCCAAGGCCACGGGGGAAATCCTTTGCATATTTGCCTAGGAAGTCCCTTAAGGCGTAGCCGTAGTAGAAAGATTCCTGGTGCCGTCGACACGACTATTCCTGGCGCTGTTGCCAGGGAAGCACAGCTGAGATCAGATGTACTTCTGGCGCCGTTGTCGGGGAGGAGAGATCAAGATCTATCCAAGTAGGTCTCACAAAATCATCTCTTGCATTTACTTTTGTTGCCAGTTGCCTCTCGTTTTCCTCTCCCCCACTTCACATTTGCCGTTTTCATTTGCCTTTCTCCTTCGCCGTTTTCTTTTGCCTTTGTCGTTTCCATTTGCCGGTTTTCTTGCTTGATGGTGTGCTTGTTTGTTTGTTAAAGTCATCATGGCTGAAAACACCAAACTTTGCGACTTCTCGAGCACTAATAATAATGATTTTATTAGTATTCCGATTGCGCCCGCCACTAGTGCGGAATCGTATGAACTCAACGCAGCTTTGCTGAATCTTGTTATGAAAGAGCAATTCTCTGGCCTTCCTAGTGAAGATGTCGCATCCCATCTCAACACCTTCATTGAGCTTTGTTATATGCAAAAGAAAAGACATGTTGATAATGACGTGATTAAGTTGAAATTTTTTCCTTTCTCGTTGCGAGATCGCGCAAAAACTTGGTTTTCTTCTTCGCCAAAAATAGTATCAATTCTTGGGATAAGTGCAAAGATGCTTACATATCCAAGTATTTTCCGCCAGCTAAGATCATCTCCTTACGTAACGATATCATGAATTTCAAGCAACTTGATCATGAACACGTTGCACAATCTTGGGAGAGAATGAAGCTTATGTTAGAAATTGTCCCGCTCATGGCTTGAGTTTATGGATGATTATACAAATCTTTTACGCTGGCTTGAATTTCGCTTCTCGCAATATCTTGGACTCCGCCTCAGGTGGAACATTCATGGAAATCACGTTAGGAGAGGCTACAAAACTCCTAGACAATATCATGACCAACTACTCTGAGTGGCACACTGATAGGTCGCCTGCTAGCAAAAGGTGCACGCTATAGAAGAAATTAACTCGCTTAGTGCTAAGTTGGACGAGTTGATGAATTTGGTTGCTAGTAGAAACGCTATCGTAGATCCTAATGACATGACACTATCTTCTTTGATTGAGAGTAGCAACGCTAGTTTGGACGTGAATTTTGTTGGTAGGAACAATTTTAGCAACAGCAATGCTTTTAGAGGAAACTATGTTCCTAGGCCTTTTCCTAGTAACTCCTCTAACAATTATGGCAATTCCTACAACAACACTTATGGAAATCACAACAAATTACCCTCTGATTTAGAGAGTAATATCAAAGAGTTCATCAACTCTCAAAACATTTTCAATGCGTCCATAGAGGAAAAACTACTCAAAATTGACGATTTGGCTAAGAGCGTTGATAGGATGTCTTGTGATATTGATGCTTTGAAAGTTAGATGCGCTCCTCCCAAGGTCAACTTGGATGAAACTTTGAAAGCTATGCATGTCTCCATGAATGAGAGCAAAGAAAGAACCGCCCAAATTCGTGCTAGGCATGAATGGTTTAAAAGGGTGCATTCTAGTGATGCAAATCACGAAGATCTTAAAGTGCTTGGTGTGTCTCCTCTTGAATCTTTGATTTCGCGTGTCAAACCTATTTATGGAGGGGCTGCATATGAATCCACTTTGGTTGAAAAACGCCCCAATGATTCAGAGTCCACCTATCTTGATGATAAAGGTGTGGAGAGTGGAGTAGAAGAAGTCAAAATTTTGGGTAGTAATGAAACTCCCACTTTGTATTTCAAGGAATTCAATTATGATAATTTCTCCTTGTTTGAATGCATTTCTTTGATGCAATCCATTGCAAACTCTCCACATGCTTATAGCCAAAGCAAAGCCTTTACCGCGCATATCGTAGATGCTATGATGAAATCTCTTGAAGAGAAGCTCGAACTAGAAGTCTCTATACCTAGAAAACTTCATGATGAGTGGGAACCTACTATCAAAATCAAGATCAAAAACTATGAGTGCAATGCTTTGTGTGATTTGGGTGCCAGTGTTTCCAAAGTCTTTATGTGATATTCTTGGTTTTCATGAGATTGAAGAGTGTTCTCTTAATTTGCATCTTGCGGATTCTACTGTCAAGAAACCCATGGAAAGGATTGATGATGTTCTTATTGTTGCAAATAAGAACTATGTACCCGTGGATTTCATTGTACTTGACATAGATTGCAATCCTTCATGTCCCATTATTGTTGATAGACCTTTCCTAAGGACTATTGGTGCTATCATTGATATGAAGGAAGGGAATATTAGATTTCAATTTCCTTTGAAGAAGGGCATGGAGCACTTTCCTAGAAAGAAAATAAGATTGCCTTATGAATCTATGATGAGGGCTACTTATGGTTTGAGCACCAAAGATGACTATACGTGATTTCATCACTTTTCGCCTAGCTAAGGGCGTTAAACAAAAGCGCTTGTTGGGAGGCAACCCAACGAATCTATCCTTTTTATTTCTGTTTTGTTTTTTCCACACTTTCATAATTCTATTATGATTGTGTTTTTTGTGTTTCTTTTTGCGTTTGTCCCAAGCAAAACCGTTATGATTAGTCTTGGGGATGATCGTTTGGTCATCGTGGAAAAGACAGAAACTTTTTGCTCACGAAAAGAATTTTCATTTTATTTTCTGTAAGAGCTTTTGAGTTGAATCTTTTTGCTTCTGATTTCTATGCAAATTCTTCAGACTGTGTAATTGTTCAGAATTTTTGAAGTAACAGAGGTATACGAAATATACAGATTGCTATAGACTGGTCTGCTGTTAACAGATTCTGTTTTTGTTGTGTTGGTTGCTTATTTTGATGAAACTATGGATAGTATCGGGGGGTATTAGCCATGGAAGATTGAAAATACAGTAACCCAACATCAGCATAAGTAGAATTTAAGTTTGCTACAGTACCTAAGGAAGTGGTGGTTTGCTTTCTCATACTAATGTTATCACGAGTTTCTGTTTAAGTTTTGTGTTGTGAAGTTTTCATGTTTTGGGTGAAGTTCTTATGGAAAAAGAGATAAAGAGTGGAAAGAGCTCAAGCTTGGGGATAAACTAGGCACCCGAAGAGATTCAAGGATGCCGTAAAAGCCTAAGCTTGGGGATGCCCCGGGAAGGCATCCCCTCTCTCATCTTCAATCCATCGGTAACGTTACTTGGGGCTATATTTTTATTCACCACATGTTATGTGTTTTTGCTTGGAGCGTCTTGTATCGTAGGAGTCTTTTATTTTTGTTGTGTCACAATCATCCTTGCTTCACACCTAGGGAGAGAGACATGCACTTACCGTGATTTTGTCGAGCTTCACTTATATCCTCTGGTAGACAATTCAGCTCACATGTGCTTCACTTATATATTTTGAGCTAGATACTTTTGCTCTATGTGCTTCACTTATATCTTTTAGAGCACAGCGGTGCGTGGCTTGGTAGTTGATCTATGCTTTGAAAGTAGTCTCAAAATGGGTAGTTATCCAAAGGGATATGAAAACTTCCACCTTCATGCGCATTGAATAGTTAGAGAAATTTAATTCATCTCAATTAGTAAGGTGTTGTGGATCTAGAAATAGTTGTGTTGAAGTTAGTGATTCCCGTAGCATGCACGTATGGTGAACCACTATGTGATGATATCTGAGAATGATTAGTCTATTGATTGTCATCCTTTGCGTGGTGGTCGGGATAGCGCGATGGTTTATACCTACCAACCCTTCCCCTAGGAGTATGCGTTGAATGCTTTGTTTCAATTACTAATAAAACTTTTGCAACAAGTATATGAGTTATTCATGACTAATGTTGAGTCCATGGTTTAGATGCACTTTCACCTTCCACCATCACTATCTTCTTAGTGCCGTTGAACTTTCACCGGTGCACAAAACCCACCATTAGCCTCTCTCAAAACAGCCACCATACCTACCTACTATGACTTTTTCAAAGTCATTCCGAGCGATATTGCCATGCAACTACCACCATGACATGTGCCACCACGTCTACATTGACATTGCATGATCGTAAGATAGCTAGCATGATGTTTCCATTAATGTCTATGCCATGCTAGATCATTGCCACGGTACACTACCGAAGGCATTCTATATAGAGTCATAGTTGGTCTAAGTTTTGAGTTGAAAGTGTGATGATCATCATTAATGGAGCATTGTCCCATGTGAGGAAATAAAAGAGGCCAAAGAAGCCCACCAAAATAAAAAATAAAAAAATAAGGCCAAAGAGCCCACCAAAAAAATGAGAGAAAAAGAGAGAAGGGACAATGTTACCACTTTTCCACACTTGTGCATATTAAGCACCATGATCTTCATGATTGAGAGTCTCTCGTTTTGTCACCACCATATAGCGAGTGGGAAATTTTCATTATATAACTTAGCTTGTATATTCCAATGATAGGCTTCCTCAAAATTGCCTTAGGTCTTCGTGAGCAAGCAAGTTGGATGCACACCCACAAGTTTTCTTTAAGAGCTTTCACATACTCTTAGCTCTAGTGCATCATTTGTATGGCAATCCCTACTCATTCACATTGATATCTATTGATGAGCATCTTCACAGCTCATTGATATGCCTAGTTAATGTGACTATCTTCTCCTTTTTTGTCTTGCAACCTCCACCACACTCCACACCATCTATAGTGCTATAACCATGGCTCACGCTCATGTATTGCGTGAGAGTTGAAAAGGTTTGAGAAAGTAAAGGTGTGAAACAATTACTTAGCCAATACCGGGGTTGTGCATGATTTAAATTCGTTGTGCAATGATGATAGAGCATATCCAGACTATATGCTTTTGTAGGGATAGCTTTCTTTTGGCCTTGTTATTTTGAAAGTTCATGATTACCTTGCTAGTTTGCTTGAATTATTATTGTTTCCACGTCAATAGCAAACTATTGTTTTGAATCTAATGGATCTGAACATTCATGTCACATAAGAGGAGTTACAAAGGACTTGTATGCTAGGTAGCATGAAAGCATCAAAAGTTCTTTATCACTTCCCTACTCGAGGACGAGCATGAGTTAAGCTTGGGGATGCTTGATACGTCTCAAACGTATCTATAATATTTACTGGTTTCATGCTGTTATCTTGTCATCTTTGGATGTTTTATGTACCTTTTTATATCTTTTTGGGACTAACTTATTAATTCAGTGCGAAGTGCCAGTTCCTGTTTTTTCTATGCTTTTGGCTCTTTTCAGATGTGATTTTGGAACGGAGTCCAAACGGGATAAAATCCCAGAAATGATTTTTTTCCCGAACGGAAGAAGATCAGGGGGCCTGTGGGCCAAGCCAGGAGGGCTCTAGGGAGCCCACAAGCCCCCACTCCGCCACCAGGGGGGATGCGGCGGTGGCAGGGCTTGTGGCCTCCCTGAGCGCCCCCTCACCTAGATCTTTGGCCTATATATTACCTAAAATACAGCAAAAAATCAGGGGAGCCTCGAAAATACTTTTCCGCCACCGCAAGCTTCCGTTTTCGCGAGATCTCATCTGGAGACCCTTCGAGGCGCCCTGCCGGAGGGGAATTTGGAGTTGGAGGGCTTCTTCATCATCATCATCGCCCCTCCAATGACTCGTGAGTAGTTCACTTCAGACCTACGGGTCCGTAGTTAGTAGCTAGATGGCTTCTTCTCTCTCTTGGATCTTCAATACAAAATTCTCCATGATCTTCATGGAGATCTATCCGATGTAATCTTCTTTGGCGGTGTGTTTGTGATCAGATTATCTATGATATATATTTGAGTCTTTGCTGATTTCATATATGCATGATTTGATATCCTTGTAAGTCTCACCGAGTCTTGGGTTTTGTTTGGCCAACTAGATCTATGATTCTTACAATGGGAGAAGTGCTTGGTTCTGGGTTCTTACCATGTGGTGACCTTTCCCAGTGACAGTAGGGGCAGCAAGGCACACATTAAGTAGTTTCCATCAATGGTAACAAGATGGGCTCTGTCGTTGATATGAGATTCTCCATCTACATCATGTCATCTTGCTTAAGGCGTTACTCTGTTCTTTTGGCCTTAATACACTAGATGCATGCTGGATAGCGGTCGACTTGTGGAGTAATAGTAGTAGATGTAGACAGTATCGGTCTACTTGTTTTGGACGTGATGCCTATAGATATAATCATTGCCATAGATGACGTCACGACTTCGCGCGGTTCTATCAATTGCTCGACAGTAATTTGTTCACCCACCGTCTACTTGCTTTCATGAGAGAAGCCACTAGTAAACACTACGGCCCCGGGGCTATTCACATCTATCGTTTCCACTTTCGCTTTTACTTTGCTTTGTTAATTTGTTGCTTTCAGTTCTCACTTCGGGAACAATCTATAAGGGATTGACAACCCCTTCATAGCGTTGGGAGCAAGCTTTTTGTGTTTGTGCAGGATCTTGTCATACTCCTCCACCAGATCGAGACCATGGTTCTCAAACTGAGGGAAATACTTACCACCGCTGTGCTACATCACCCTTTCCGCTTCGAGGGAACACCAATGCCGGCTCCAAGGCCACAGAGGAAATCCTTTGCATATTTGCCTAGGAAGTCCCTTAAGGCGCTGATAGAACCGCCTTGTGGGTGAACAAATTACTGTCGAGCAATTGATAGAACTGCGCAAAGTCATGACGATATCTAAGGCAATGATCATACATATAGGCATCACGTTCGAGACAAGTAGACCGAGAATTTCTGCATCTACTACTATTACTCCACACATCGACCGCTATCCAGCATGCATCTAGTGTATTGAGTTCATGACGAACCGAGTAACGCCTTAAGCAAGATGACATGATGTAGAGGGATAATCTCAAACCAATTATTAAAATCCCATCTTTTTACCCTTGATGGCAACAACATGATGCATGCCTCGCTACCCCTTCTGTCACTAGATGAGGTCACCACACGGTATGAACGTGAAACCAAGCAATTCTCCCATTGCAAGAATCATAGATCTAGTTGGCCAAACAAAACCCACAACTCAAAGGGAATTACAAGGATATGAAATTATGCATATTCTTAAGAAACTCAAATAAGATTCATAGATAATCTGATCATAAATCCACAATTCATTGGATCTCGACAAACACACCGCAAAAGAAGATTACATCGGATAGATCTCCATGAAGATCATGGAGAACTTTGTATTGAAGATCCAAGAGAGAGAAGAAGCCATCTACCTACTAGCTATGGACCCGTAGGTCTATGGTGAACTACTCACGCATCATGGGAGTGGTCATGGTGTTGATGAACAAGCCCTCCGTATTCGAATCCCCCCTCCGGTAGGGCCCCAGAACATGCCCCAGATGGGATCTTGCGGAGACAGAAGCTTGCGGCGACAGAAAAGTACTTTCGATGATCACCTAATTTTTTATGGAATTTATGGGAATATATAGGCGAAAGACCTAGGGTAGGGGAGGCCCTGGAAGCCCACAAGCCTGGGAGGCGCGGGCCCCCCTTGGCCGCGGCTAGGGGGCTTGTGGTGTCCCTGGAGACCTCCTGCCTTAGTTCTCAAGCTTCCCGATCTTCTTCTGTTTCGAAAAAATCTTTTTGGAAGTTTCGTTCCGTTTGGACTCCATTTAAAATCCTCCTCTGAAAAGGGTCAAAAACACGGAAAAAATAGGAACTGGCACTTGGCACTAAGTTAATAAGTTAGTCCCAAAAAAGATATAAAAGGCATACAAAACATCCAAAGTTTGAAAAGATAATAGCATGAAACCATCAAAAATTATAGATACGTTGGAGACGTATGAGGTACCGCCCAATCCGGGGTGGCACGAAGAGCCACCACAAGTTGAGATTCCGGGTCAGGGACTGCTATATCCTCCTCAGAGGGCAAGTTAACCGATGGGTTATGTAAGATATCCAAAAATACATTGGGAGGAACCAGCTTACGCTGTGACCCGAGTCACGAAAGAGCACCAGCTGCCTCGTTGAGCCGATAGTCAATGATCAACTTGATAACCATGGAAGTAACCCGCCACATCTGATACGGCACGTCTGTAAGGCGCCATCAATGGATCCCTAGAATCCCATGTTCCAGAAACTTGCTGCGCCACCAGATCCGAGTCGCCCAGGCATCTAACTCGACCGAGGTTCATCTCTTTGGCAATCCTAAGTCCATGGAGCAAAGCCTCGTACTTCACTGCATTCTTAGTACATGGAAACATGAGCCATATGACGTAGCAAAACTTTTCACCCTCCGGGGAAGTCGGTACCACGCCAGCCCCCGAGCATTCCAGCTGTCTGGACCCGTCAAAGTGGATAGTCCAATATGTGTGACCAGGTCTGTCTTCTGGAATTTGCAACTCGGTGTAGTCGTTGATGAAATCAACTATATGTGTGACCAGGTATGTCTTCTGGAATTTGCAACTCGGTGCAGTCGTTGATGAAATCAACTAAGGCCTGAGACTTGATGGCCGTGCGGGGCATATACTTCACGTGGTGAGGACCAAGCTCGATAGCCCACTTAGCAATCCGTCCGGTCGCTTCACGTTTTTGTATGATATTGCCAACTGGCGCGAAACTCGCCACAATGATCGGATGCTCCTGGAAGTAGTGCTTCAGCTTCCGACTCGCCATGAATATCCCAAAAACCAGCTTCTGCCATTGTGGATAATGCTGTTTGGAGAGGGTCAAGACTTTGCTGACAAAGTACACAGGCCTCTGGACCGGATACTCCTTCCCTTCTTCCTTGCGTTTGACAACCACTGCCACACTTACTGCTTTAGAGTTAGCAGCAATGTACAGGAGCATAGGCTCTTTGTCGGTGGGGGCGGCTAAAATGGGCGGCTCAGCTAATTGCTTCTTCACGGCCTCAAAGGCTTCATCGATCGCGTCTGGACACACAAAACGGTTTTTTTATTGAGCAGCTGATAAAGAGGGATGACCTTCTCGCCTAGGCGGCTTATGAAGCGACTCAAAGCTGCGAGTCGACCCGCCATATGCTGGACCTGGTTAATATTAGTCGGGTTGCCAAGGGAAGTAATCGCCTTAATCTTGTCCGGGTTGGCCTCAATACCTCGCTTTGACACCAAGAAACCCAATAACTCCGTGCAGGGATATCGAAAACACAATTGGTCGGGTTAAGACTCATCTGATACACACGCAAACTGTCAAACGTCTCTTTGAGGTCCTCCAGAAGTGACTCCTTCTTCTAGGACTTCACCACTATGTCATCAACATAGGCGTGAACATTACGCCCGATCTGATTGTGCAGACAATTCTAGATATAGCGCGCATAAGTCGCCCCCGCACTCTTAAGTCCAAATGTCATGGATACATAGCAAAAAGATCCAAAAGGAGTTCTGAAGGCCGTCTTCTCTTGATCCTCCAGAGCCATCTTGATCTGGTGTTAATCTGAGTATGCATCCAAAAAACACAGCTCCTCGCAAACCGCCGTTGAGTCAAGGATTTGAACAATACGGGAGAGAGCGAAATGGTCCTTCGGGCAGGCCTTGTTAAGGTCGGTGTAGTTAATACACATGTGAAAATTGCCATTCTTCTTGAGGACCAAGACTGGATTGGCCAACCACTCTGGATGAAAACTTCCATAATGAAACTAGCAGCCAAGAGTTGGGCTACCTCTTCCCCGATTGCCTTACGCCTCTCCTCGATGAAACGACGAAGGTACTGCTGAACCGGCTTGATCTTGGGATCTATATTAAGGTGGTGCTCATCGAAATCTCTCGGTACACCTGGCATGTCAGAAGGCTTCCATGCAAAAATGTCCCGATTCTCATGGATGAATTCGATGAGCGCACTTTCCTATTTGGGATCCACACCAGTCCCAATAGTGAATTGCTTGGAAGAGTCGCCAGGCGTGAAATCAACCTGCTTGGTATCATCCGTAGGTTTAAACTTGAGGTGCGGCTCTCACTCGATTGTGGGATACTTGAGTGGAGTCATGTCTTCCGGTTCAACATTGGCCTGATGAAACGTGAGTTCCTCAGCAGCGCAAGCCGACTCAGCGTAAGCTGCATCTCCTTCTTCGCACTCTTGAGCTATCTTCCGATCTCCACTTATCGTGATGGTTCCTCTAGGGCCTGGCATCTTAAGCTTGAGGTAAACATAGCACAACCGGGCCATGAAGCGAGCATAAGCCGGCCGACCAAAAAGCGCATGATAAGGGCTCTTGATCTTGACCACCTCGAATGTGAGAGACTCGCTCCTGTAGTTAGACTCGGTAGCCAAAGCCACATTGAGTTTAATCCTCCCAACATGATATACCGACTTACCCGGGACGATGCCGTGGAAGACCGTGGAGGAAGGCATCAACTCGCCTTCAGAGTAATTCATTCTCCGGAAGGTGTCGTAGTATAGGATGTTGATACTACTGCCACCGTCCATGAGGACTTTGGAGAGGTTATAGCCCCCAACCTGTGGTGCCACAACCAATGCCAAATTGCCAGGGTTATCAATCCGGGGTGGGTGGTCCTCCTTACTCCAGGTAAAATGCTGCTCAGACCAGTTGAGATACCTGGGAAGCATCGGCTCAGCTATGCTGAGGGTTCTCTACTTAACCTTCTTGTCCCTCTTGCAGGCATTAGTGGTAAACACGTGATACTGCCGGCTATTCAACTACTTGGGGTTTTTTTGGAAAATGTTGTTGTCATTCTGTTGCTGAGAGCCGCCCGGGTGAAGCTGTTGCTGAAAACTGCCCTGAGCATTATATTGCTGGTTACTCTGGACCGGGTGCTGCCCAACGTTGCAATGTGACCCGCATTGTGGACCAGGGTTGGGAAACCGGCTAAATGGATTCCCGCGTGAGCCGTCCGATCCAAATTGGTCCGAGTGTCCAGCACTACTCCCTCCTTGGCTATTCTTGAGTGCCTCGTCACGAAACTCCTTCATCACGTAGCAGTCTTCCCAAGAATGAGTGGCTGGACCCTCCGTTGTGGTATGTTGTGGACAGGAGCCCTTGAGCATCTCCTGATAGTTACGTGGCCTTTTCCCACTAAAGCCCCTTTTCTTATGACGCTGATTCCCGGTCCCGGTGTCAGTATTTGCGACAAAGTCAGTGACACCTTCCTGCTGCCTTTTCTTCCCTTGGCTCGCGGGGTTGTAGTTGTTTCTTCCGTGTGCCTGAGATTGGCCTCTGGATGATTCCCCCTTTCTCGCATTGCCAATTTTATCATCATCCTCCCCGGGATCTTTGGTATCATCCAACTCGGCCTATATAGTTAGGGTGTCCATCAACTCGCCCATATCCTACACCTTTCGCTTGAGTCGCCCAAGATTCAACACCAAGGGCTGGTAATGACAGTTTTTCTCCAAGATCACCACAACCCGAGCCACCGTGATACCATCCGATGAATGGATTACCTCTGCAACCCGCCATGTCCAATGATGGGCGGACTCGTCTGGACGTTGG
Source organism: Hordeum vulgare subsp. vulgare (assembly GCF_904849725.1). NCBI lineage: Eukaryota > Viridiplantae > Streptophyta > Magnoliopsida > Poales > Poaceae > Hordeum > Hordeum vulgare. Next base: position 431,823,052 of record NC_058519.1, on the reverse strand, counting down.
ACACAGTGTTGTAAGTCAATAATAGTCATTGGACGCTTGCACGTTCCTCTGAAGTTCTTGACAAAACGTTCCTTCAACTCAGCCCAGGTGTTGATGGAGTTGGACGGCAAGTTCTTCGGCCAAGTGTGTGCCGTCCCATCGAGCATTGCTACGGCAACAGACAACAGCGCCAGAGATTGGCACGTTGACGGAGACAAGGCTTGCGTTGGTTTTTCCCTTGAAGAGGAAAGGGTGGTGCAGCACAGGAGCAGTAAGTATTTCCCTCAGTTTGAGAAGAGAACCAAGGTATCAATCCAGTAGGAGAATCGCGTCAAGTCCAGAGTACCTGCGCAAACACAAAAGAGCTTGCACCCAAGGCTATAAAGGGGTTGTCAATCCCTTCAAGATTGATTGCAAAGTGAGATCTGAATGCGGAAAGTGCAACCAAGTAAAAGAGTAAGGCTGAAAATATGGTGTGAAGCAGACCCTGAGGCCATAGTGTTCACTAGAGGCTTCTCTCAAAATAGCAAATATTACGGTGGGTGAACAAATTACTGTCGACCAAGTGATAGAACCGCGCAAAGTCATGACGATATCTAAGGCAATGATCATACATATAGGCATCACGTCCGAGACAAGTAGACCGATACTTTCTACATCTACTACTATTACTCCACACATCGACCGCTATCCAGCATGCATTTAGTGTATTGAGTTCATGACAAACAGAGTAACGCCTTAAGAAAGATGACATGATGTAGAGGGATAATCTCAAACCAATGATGAAAACCCCATCTTTTTACCCTTGATGGCAACAACGCGATGCGTGCCTCGCTACCCCTTCTATCACTAGGTGAGGTCACCGCATGGTATGAACCCAAAACCAAGCACTTCTCCCATTGCAAGAATCATAGATCAAGCTAGCCAAAGAAAACCCACAACTCGAAGGGAATTACAAGGATATGAAATCATGCATATAAGAGATCAGAATAAACTCAAATAAGATTCATAGATAATCTGATCATAAATCCACAATTCATCGGATCTTGACAAACACAGTGCAAAGGAATATTACATCTGATAGATCTCCATGAAGATCATGGAGAACTTTGTATTGAAGATCCAAGAGAGAGAAGAAGCCATCTAGCTACTAGCTATGGACCAGTAGGTCTATGGTGAACTACTCATGCATCATCGGAGAGGTCATGGTGTTGATGAAGAATTCCTCCGTATCCGAATCTCCCCTCCGACAGGGCACCAGAACGTGCCCCAGATGGGATCTTGCAGAGATAGAAGCTTGCGGTGGCGGAAAAGTACTTTCGATGATCTCCTGATTTTTTCTGGAATTTTTGGGAATATATAGGCGAAAGACCTAGGGCAGAGGTGGCCCAGGGAACCCACAAGCCTGGGAGGCGCGGCCCCCCTTGGTGGCCCCCTGCCTTGGTTCTCAAGTTCCCCGATCTTCTTCTGTTTCAAAAAAAATATTTTTGGAAGTTTCGTTCCGTTTGGACTCCGTATAAAATCCTCCTCTAAAAAGGGTCAAAAACACGGAAAAAACAGGAACTCGCACTTGGCACTGAGTTAATAAGTTAGTCCCAAAAAATATATAAAAGGCATACAAAACATCCAATGTGTAACAAGATAATAGCATGAAACCATCAAAAATTATAGATACGTTGGAGACGTATCAAGCATCCCCAAGCTTAACTCCTGCTCGTCCTCGAGTAGGGAAGTGATAAAGACTAAATTTTTGACGTGGAATGCTACCTAGCATAGTTGTCCTTCGTAACTTCTTTTGTGTGACATGAATGTTCAGATCCTTAAGATTCAAAACAATAGTTTGCTATTGACATGAAAACAATAACACTTCAACCAAACTAGCAAGGTAATCATGAACTTTTGAAATACCAAGGCCAAGGAAAGTTATCCCTGCAAAATCATATAGTCTGGCTATGCTCCATCATCCTCACACAACTAATTTAAATCATGCACAACCCCGGTATTGGCCAAGTAATTGTTTTCGCACTCTTACTTTCTCAAACTTTTTATAACTATCACGCAATACATGAGCGTGAGCTATGGATATAGCACTATAGGTGGAATAGAGTGTGGTGGTGGTTGTGAGACAAAAAGGAGGAGATGGTCACATTGAATCGGCGTATCAAAGGGCTATGGAGATGCCCATTAATAGATATCGATGTGAATGAGTAGGGATTGCCATACAAAGGATGCACTAGAGCTATAAGTATGTGAAAGCTCAAAAGGAGAACTAGTGGGTGTGCATCCAACTTGCTTGCTCACGAAGACCTAGGGAAGTTTTGAGGAAGCCCATTATTGGAATATACAAGCCAAGTTATATAATAAAGATTCCCACTAGCATATGGTGGTGAAGAAACGAGAGGCTCTCAATCATGAAGAACATGGTGCTATTATGAAGCACAAGTGTGGAAAAAGTAGTAGCATTGTCCCTTTTCTCTTTTTCTCTCTTTTTATTTTATTTGGGCTCTTGGGCCTCTTTTTTTTTATTTCCTCACATGGGACAATGCTCTAATAATGATGATCCTCACACTTTTATTTCCTCACAGCTTAAAGCTTAGAACGATGATGACTCTATAGGAAATGCCTCCGGCAGTGTTCCGGGATGTGCAACAATCTAGATTACGATCATGCAATGGCAATATGAGAGTGACGACACAAGTCATGAGACGGAACGGTGGGAGTTGCATGGCAATATATGTCAGAATGGCAATGAAAATGCCATAATAGGTAGGTATGGTGGTTGTTTTGAGGAAGGCATATGGTGTATTTGTGTACTGGCGAAAGTTGCGCGGCACTAGAGAGGCTAGAAATGGTGGAAGGTGAAAGTGCATCTATACCATGGACTCACATTAGTCATGGAGAACTCACATACTTGTTGATAATTTTTTTATTAGTAATCGAAACAAAGTGCTAAACGCGTACTCCTAGGGGAAGGGTTGGTAGGTGTTAACCATCGCGCGATCCCGACCTCAACACAAAGGATGACAATCAATAGATCAATTACGCTCCGACTTCCTAACATAGTGGTTCACCATACGTGCATGCTACGGGAATCACTAACTTCAACACAAGTATTTCTAAATTCACAACACCCTACTAACATAACTCTTAATATTACCAAATCCATGTCTCAAAACTAATTGAGAGGAATCAAGACTTCCCTTTCTACTCAAAGCACATGAAGATGGAGGTTTTTTTATCCTCTTTGGGTACCTATCACCTTTGGGACTACTTTCATAGCATAAGCCAACTACCAAGTCACGCACCGCCGTGCTCTAAAAGATCTAAGTGAAACACATAGAGCAAAATTATCTAGGTCAAAAGATATAAGTGAAACACGATGAGCATTCTAGCAAATTCACGATGAGTGCATGTCTCTCTCTTGAAAAGGTGTTCAGCAAGGATGATTGTGACACAACAAAAATAAAAGACTCCGACGATACAAGACGCTCCAAGAAAAACACATATCATGTGGTGAATAAAAATATTGCTCCAAGTAATGTTACCGATGGATTGAAGACGAAAGAGGGGATGCCTTCCCGGGGCATCCCCAAGCTTAGGCTTTTTGGTGTCCTTGAATCTGGCTTGGGGTGCCTTGGGCATCCCCAAGCTTGAGCTTTTTCCACTCTTTATCCATTTCTCCATGAGAACATCACCCAAAACTTGAAAACTTCACAACACAAAACTTAAACAGAAACTCGTGATAACATTAGCACAAAAAACAAACTACCACCTCTTTAGGTACGGTAGCAATCTTGATTTCTATTTATATTGGTGTTAGATTACTGTATTCTCACTTTTCCATGGCTAGTACCCCCTGATACTATCCATAGTTTCATCAAAACTAGCAACCAACTCAACAAAAACAGAATCTGTCAAAAACAGACAAGTCTGTAATAATCTGTATATTTCGTATAATTCTTGTATCTCAAAATTCTGAAAAATTACTACTGCCTGGGAAAAAGGCATATCAACCAGAAGCAAAAGGAATCAACTCAAAATCTCTTTCTGAATAAAAGTGAAAAATAATCTGGTGAGCGAAAAGTTTCTATCTTTTGCAGCAGGATCAAACAACCATCACCAAGACTAGTCATAAAGGTTTTGATTCGATAAAACACAAAAATAAACACAAAATACACAATAATAACAGAATTATGATGGTGTGGACGCAAAAAAACAGAAAGAAAAAGCTAAATTCATTGGGTTGCCTCCCAACAAGCGCTATTGTTTAACACGCTTAGCTAGGCATAAGGCGATAGAATCACGTATCGTCGTCTTTGGTGCTCAAACCATAAGTAGCGTGATCACTCGTTATCTTAAGGTCTTATTATTTCTTACTAGATGATTCACCACTATTTTTAGGAACAGAAACAGACTTGGTGACCTTATTGTGGGCAAAATTTGGAGTATTCTGCACAGCCGCAAAAGCGGAACCCAAGTTCGTTATAACATCTTCTAGTTTGCCAATCCTAGAGGAATCATGACCTAGGTTTTCGTTAACTGTGGGTTCCTTCTCCTTTATATTTTTCAAAACCATTCCCACCTTGGATCCGTACTGAGTGATTTGGTTGTGGATCTTTTTATCCAAATTCTCAATAAGTTCGATCATAGCAACTTTATTTTCAATGACATCCAACCTACGCATCACATGTTTCAGAGTTAAGGTAGTTCCATTAACCATGAGTGGGGGTGAGCCTACCAAATTTATTACAGCTCCGTAAGAATCAACGGTATGGCTACCCAAGAAATTTCCACCTATGATGGGGTCAAGAATATACCTATTCCAAGGAGAAACACCCACATAAAAACTTCAAAGAAGGACGGTAGTAGATTGCTTATGAGTAGATCTACTCTGAGAATTGCAAATCCTATACCAAGCGTCCTTTAAGTTTTCTTCCTCAGTTTGTTTGAAATTGAGAACTTAGTTCTCGGGAGTATCGTTCAAAGTGGTGGATCTAGCCATGAGGAGAGGTAGACTAACCCACACAAACGAACAGAAAGCAAGCGAGAGAAAAGGGCGAACGAAAAGGCAAACGAAAAAGGCAAACGAAAAAAGGGCAAATATTTCTTTGTAAATTTTGGTTTTTCGGAAGTGGGGGAGACGAAAACGAGAGGCAAAAAAGTAAATGCAAGAGCTGAGTTTGCGACACTTACTTGGATGAGTTCTTGACTTGATCCTCCCCGGCAACGACGCCAGAAATTCTTCCACTACGGCAACAGACAACAGGGCTAGAGATTGGCACGTTGACGGAGACTGGGATTGCGTTGGTTTTTCCCTTGAAGAGGAAAGGGTGGTGCAGCACAGGAGCAGTAAGTATTTCCCTCACTTTGAAAACCAAGGTATCAATCCAGTAGGAGAATCGCGTCAAGTCCAGAGTACCTGCGCAAACTAAAAAGAGCTTGCACCCAACGCTATAAAGGGGTTGTCAATCCCTTCAAGATTGATTGCAAAGTGAGATCTGAAGGCGGAAAGTGCAACAAAGTAAAAGAGTAAGGCTGAAAATATGGTGTGATGTAGACTCGGGGGCATAGTGTTCACTAGAGTCTTCTCTCAAAATAGCAAATATTACGGTGGGTGAACAAATTACTGTCGAGCAATTGATAGAACCGCGCAAAGTCAGGACGTTATCTAAGGCAATGATCATACATATAGGCATCACATACGAGACAAGTAGACCGATACTTTCTGCATCTACTACTATTGCTCCACACATTGTCGGGGGGATAACCCCGGGGTAGGCTCATCAAGCCTGCTCCCTTATTTCCGGCCCAATGGACATGAATATATGGAGATTTCCAAGGCCCAAGTCTTCTGACCAGCTAGGCCTTGCGTGCCGGCTGGACGACGAGGCGGCCACCTTTCTGGACGGCCAGGCATCCCCTGCCGGATAGAATGCAGGCGGCCTCCCCTTCAGAGTCGGCCTGGTCTCGCCAGCCGGACTGGGGAGGAGGCGGCCACCCGCGAGCCTGCTAGCCAAGCAGGCTAGCCGGCCGAGGATCACGAGTCACATCAGATCGTAAGTCAGGAAAAGACCTCACGATTGAAGGTAGCTACGCGTAAGCAAAGGTACTGGATCAGGGCGCCCGGCAGGTACGAGCATCGGCGGCCACGCCTGACCTACCCCGGCTTTGATCCATCACCTAGCCTGATGTCGGACCGTCACACTCCCTGTCCATTACTGCACTCGGCGTGGGGAACAGTGGAGGCGGTCGTACTGCCTGCCCATGCAGAATCTCACGGGGCGACGCTTGACGTACAACGTGTGCTCATCGTCAACCTTACGCGGGAGCCCCATTGGCCAGCCGACGGGTCCCACAGGTTAACGAGACCATGCAGCCGGCGGGCCCCTCATCGACAAGACAAGACCCTTGTGGGCCCCTGGCCAGCCGGCGAAGCGGCCAGCCGGGTCCCACGCTTGTACCCTTTATCCATATTGTATGTCGGTGGGTTCGTCTATAAAACCCCCCGGTCGCCCCCCATGCAGAGAGGTCGATCACTTACCAGTCATTCAACACTACACTCCCACCAACCAACATAGAGCGAGGTAGAGACGGGCCGGCTGCTCCCCTCTTCCTCCTCCCAACACAGCTCCAGGAGCAACATTGTACTCTGTTCCCATACATCAAACACACAAGCAGGATTAGGGGTGTTATCTCTACGGAGAGCCCTGAACCTGGGTACATCGTGCATCCCATGCATGTACCAACCTCGTTCCCAACGCCCACCTTTGTCCCTTCGGTTCTCACCGACTTTAGCCTACCCATGGCATATGTTGTGAGTATTCACTGACATTTGGCGCCCACCGTGCGGCCGATCGCGGCATCGGCTGGCTTCACGCGTTGGGCGGGGCCCCGCACCTACGCCACCGGATGCATCTCGTCCGGATCAGTCTGCATGCCCGTGGAGCTCGCTTTCGACGAGGCGACGCCCATGATGATCGACGTCCCCGTCCTCCATGCGGATTCGGACGAAGATTCTGATGACGAGGTGCTCCCTAGCGTCGTCGTCACAGCTTTGGAGAACCTCAGCGTTCTCTTCAGCGACCTTCGCCTCAACGACGGCCCGCGCTACTTCGGCGAGGACTACGATGTTGAGGCGCTCTGCGCCAGCTTCAGCAGGCTCTCTATCGCTGAGACGCCTGCCCATGACGTTTACCCTAGTAAGGTCCTCATCTTCGACGGCCCTCCACCGTCGGTGGGTTTCTTCACCCCATACCACGTCGCTGCCGTTTCCAACACCGTGGAGGTGATGGTTATCGGCGCCGGCACCAGCACGGCTCCCGACAAGGCCTCTGCAGGCGCTAGCGAGCCCGGAGCGGCCGCCGTCGACACTGTTCAGGACGCCATCGCCGGGTTGGAGACACCGGTCACCGCTTCCGCCGATCCTGCAGATGCTCGGACCTCACTGGAGGAGGCTCGCAAGCGTATCTTGGAGGAGGGCATCGCCGTAGCCTCGGCAAAATGTCGGTTGGAGGCTACACATCGTGAGTATAACTCTGCATACGGTCTTACTCCGATTTCCGAGGCCCCCAGCCGGCTTGGATCGGTCCGCAGCCGCAACAGTTCGTCGCCGAGGTTCTAGGCGGGGACCTGCCCACCTACGAGACTCCTGTAGCCAACATACGGGCGGTGCAGGCGGCCATGGAGGAGATGGCCAGCCTGGAAGGCGAGGAGCGCGCCTTCCAGGAGAAGCGCGTCAAGGATCTCCTTGACACCGCTAACCAGCAGCACGCTCGGTTCGACCCCGGCCAGGCTCATTCAGAGTCCCCGGGGCCGAACTCGGGGGCTCGCCGCGACCCTAGCGGCCAGCACCACGCCGAAGGATCTTCCTCGCATCGCCCTTCCGGCTGGAGGGGCGAGGGAAGCCAATGCCGGCGCTCGCAGCACCAGAGCGAGCACACTTCGGGCCTACCTCGCGGAGGCAACGAGGGCGACTCAGAGTATGGGGATCTTCCCCCGCGAAGGACTCATGCTCCTGCTCCCGAGGCGCCTCCCCTCTCGTCACCGAGGCTGGCGCCCCCGCCACCCAGGATGAGCGGGACGCTCATCGGTGCATCATCGCCCTGGCCCATGCGGCCCTCCTAGAGGAAGACGGACCCGTCGGTCCGGCGTGCTTCGGCCCCCGGATCCGAGGGGAGCCGTTCCCCTGAGGCTTCACCTTGCCTCGGGATACGCCAAAATATAACGGCACGGCCAAGCGAGAAGACTGGCTGATCGACTACACCACGGCAGTGGGCATCGCCAGGGGCAACAAGAGCGTAGTGGTTCGCTACGTGCCACTCATGCTGGCCGGTTCGGCCCGGACGTGGCTTAACAGCCTCCCGGACGGCAGCGTCAACTCCTGGGTGGACATCGAGGAGGCGTTCTTCCGTAGCTTCACTGGCACCTACAAGCGCCCTGGTCGGCCTCGCGAGCTGGCCATGTGCGTCCAGAAGGCCGACGAACCCCTCCGCGACTACGTCACCCGGTGGACCGAGCTCTGCAACTCCAGTGAGCGGGTGCATGAGGTACAAGCCATAGAGTACTTCATCGACGGATGCCGAGATGGCACCCTCCTCAAGCACAAGCTCATGTGCGCCGAGCCCACCTCCTTGGCGGTGCTCATGGCCAAGGCGGACAAGTACGCCACGGACGACTCCGCGATGCGCATCAAGGTGACCGCTTTGCACAAGGTTGTACCTGCGCCGGCTACTCCCAAGCCGGCTGGGGATGACCGAGGCGGCCAGAACAACTACAAGTGCAAGGCGGATAAGATGGCCAACAACAAGCTAGTGGCCAACGTGGAGGGCGAGGCGTCAGCTTCCCAGGCCGGCCCCCCACAAAAGCGTCGCAATCAGGGCAACCCCAACTGGCAGCCTAGGCAGTCTCTCAAGCAGCTGCTCGACGCCCCCTCCAAGATATATTCGGGGGCGGCGCCGTCTACCCACACCCTTCGACAGTGCAGCATCGCATGCCAGCTGTCGCAAGGGGAGGGAATGCTGGCTCCCCCGGGTGCGCAGGCGGCGCCCCGTGCACCGGCTCCCCATCACGCTCCACTTCCGCCGCCGCCGCCTCGCCACGACGGCCCACACCCTGACGACTACCCGCATCAAGACGGAGCGTTCGTTGTCTTCACCAGTGAAGGCGACGACAAGCACAACCTGCGCCAAAGGAGGCGCGAGGTAAACGCCACTGTCCCCCCGGTTCCCCAGTACATGCATTGGTCCGACAAACCAATTACATGGAGCCGGGTGGCCACCCTACGGTGATGCCCAACCCGGGGTCATACGCACTCGTTCTCGACCCCACCTTCGCCTCCAAGAGGCTCACCTGCCGATTCTCCCGGGAGCTGGTCGACGGCGGCAGCAGCATCAACATCCTCTACCTCGACACTCTCCGCAAGCTCGAGCTCAAGGAGATGGACGTCCTGCCAATCAGCACTGTCTTCCAAGGCATCGTGCCTGGGCAGTCATGCTCGCCCATCGGCAAGATCCAGCTGGACGTCCTCTTCGGCGACAAGGCCCACTTCCGCCGCGAGTCCATATGGTTCGAGGTGGTGGACCTCAGTAGCCCGTATCACGCGCTACTGGGGAGACCAGCTCTGGCCAAATTCATGGCTATTCTGCATTATGCCTACCTGAAGACGAAGATGCTGATTCCCAAGGGCATCATCACTGTTGTTGGCTACTACAAGAAGTCGCTCGAGTGCGCCCAAGATAGCAGCCGCCTCGCTGACGCCTTGGTGATTGCTGAGGAGAAGCGGCAGATCGACCGGCTCGTGGCCCACGCTACCGAGCAGCCGGCGATGCCTTCTCCTCCGTCCCAATCGGCCGGCGAGGGCTCTTTCAAGCCGGCTAAGGAAACCAAGCAGGTCCCACTCGACCCTCCCAACCCAAAGCAGTGCATCACCATCGGGGCTGGCCTCAGCGCCAAATAGGAAGGCGAGCTCGTCGACTTCCTCCGTGAGAATCGGGACATCTTTGCATGGACCCCCAAGGACATGTCGGGTGTTCCGAGGAAGTACGCCGAGCACAAACTTCACGTGCGATCAGATGCAAAGCCGGTGAAACGACCTTTGCGCCGCTTCGTCGAGGGGAAGCGGCGCACAATCGGAGAAGAGATCACCCGGCTCCTTGCAGCCGGCTTCATCATGGAGGTTTTCCACCCGGACTGGCTGGCGAACCAAGTCCTGGTGCTGAAGAAGAACAACACATGGCGAATGTGCATCGACTACACTAGCCTGAATAAGGCCTGTCCGAAAGACCCTTTCGCGTTGCCTAGGACAGATCAAGTGATCGACTCCACGGCAGGCTGCGAACTGCTGTCATTTCAGGATGCTTATTCAGGCTACCATCAAATCAAGCTGGATCCAGTTGACCGCCTGAAGACCTCCTTCATCAGGCCCTTCGGGGCCTACTGCTACACCACCATGACATTCGGTCTGAAGAACGCTGGTGCGACATTCCAACGCTGCATGCAGCAGTGCCTACTGCCACAGATTGGCAGAAACATCCACGTCTATGTGGATGACATCATCGTCAAGACGAAACAGCACTTCAGCCTCCTCGACGACCTGCGAGAGACATTCGCCAATCTGCGCGAATGCAAGATCCGGCTCAATCAGGAGAAGTGCGTCTTCGGGGTCCGAGGCCGCATACTCTTGGGGTTCTTCGTATCCGCCCGTGGCATCAAAGCGAACCCTGAGAAGATCAGCACCATAGCGGATGGTGCGGCCGGCTCGGATCCTCGACGTCCAGAAGTTCGCCGGCTGCTTGGCGTCCCTCAGCCAGTTCGTCAGCCGGCTTGGCAAGAAGGCCCTTCCACTCTACCAGCTCATGAAGAAGACGACGAAGTTTGAGTGGAACGACCAGGTGAACGAAGCCTTCCGTGACCTTAAGCGGGTAATCTCGAGCCTGCCAATCTTGGCAGCCCCATCTGAAAGGGAACCCATACTCATATACATCGCGGCGACCACTCGCGTGGTCAGCGTAGTGTTGGTAGTTCAGCGCAAAGAGGAAGGCAAGGCCCTGTGAGTGCAGCGCCCTCTCTACTACCTTAGTGAGGTCTTGTCCGCCTCTAAGCAGAACTACCCTCATTATCAAAAAATGTGTTATGGTGTTTACCTTGCTGCAAAGAAATTAAAACTATACTTCCAAGAGCATGCCATCACTGTGGTGAGCACTGCTCCGCTCTCAGAGATCACGGGCAACCATGATGCCACGGGCAGAATTGCCAAATGGTCCATCACCACGGCGGACCACGATATTTGGTACGAGCCTCGCACCGCCATCAAATCACAAGTACTGGCCGACTTCTTAGTTGACTGGGCCGAGACCCAGTTCGAGCCACCGCCTCCAGACTCCACGCATTGGCGGATGCACTTTGACGGTTCGAAGATGCGAACAGGACTAGGAGTCGGCATCATCTTGACGTCCCCAAAAGGGGACCAGCTCAAGTACGCTCTCCAGATCCACTTCGCCACCTCCAACAACGTCGCCGAGTACGAAGCACTGGCTCACGGCCTTCGGCTGGCCAAGGAGATTGGTATCCGGCGGCTCATATGCTTCGGCGATTCGGACCTGGTGGTGCAGCAGGACTTTGGCGAATGGGACGCCAGGGACGCCAACATGGCAAGCTACCGCTTCCTCGTCCAGCAACTCAGCGGCCCCTTCAAGGGTTGTGAGTTCCACCATGTTCCCAGGGAAGAAAATAAGGCGGCAGATACAATGGCAAAGATCGGCTCCACAAGGCAGGCCATCCTAGCCGGTGTCTCCCTCGAGCAACTCCACAAGTCGTCTATCAAGCCGTCTCCGGAGTCGGCATCAATCTTCGTACCGGCCGACTCCACGATACAAGCGCCGCCGGCTCCGCTAGCTGTGCCGGCTGCGGACCCCACGCCGGCTGCACTAACGGCACCGGCTCCAAATATGGCACCGACTGAGTCTACGGTGCAAGCGCTGTCGGCTCCACCAACTACGCCGGCTTCGGATCCTAATCCGGCTCCATTGGTCCACCTGACTCCAACAACGACAACCCCGGCTCTGCCCGGGCGCAAATCCTCCCAGTGGGTGGACGTCATGGAGATAGACGATGAGACGGCCTTAGCAATAGCACCGGAGACGCCATCAAGCTTGGGGGCTGTAGAAGCCCCCAACAGTCAAGACGAAGCGGAGGCGACCCTTGTGTCGGCTCCATCATGGGCTCAGGCCATTCTGGCCTTTGTTCTTTGCAGCGAACTTCCTCAGAACGAGGTGGAGGCGAGACAAACCCAGCACAGGTCCGCCGCCTACACCATCATCAATCGCGAACTGGTGTGACGCAACACGACCGCGTGTTCCAACGCTGCGTCGAATCAGAAAAAGGGCAGGAGATCCTTAGAGACATCCACCAGGGGGAGTGTGGGCATCATGCCACCTCCAGAACCCTGGTGGCCAAAGCATTCCGCCATGGATTGTACTGGCCCACAGCCCTCGAGGAGGCTGTGGATCTGGTGGACAAGTGTGAAGGCTGCCAACGCTTCAATGCACAAAGCCATATGCCGCCTTCAGCGTTGAAAACCATTCCCTTATCATGGCCATTCGCCGTCTCGGGACTGTACATGGTTGGGCCCTTCAAGACGGCTCGTGGAGGAATGACGCATCTTCTAGTAGCCGTCGACAAGTTCACCAAGTGGATCGAAGCCAGGCCTATCAAGAAGCTTGACAGCCCCACTACTGTCATCTTTATCACATACATCTCTATTCGATATGGCGTTCCCCACAGCATCATCACCGACAACGGCACCAACTTTGCCAAGGGCGCCCTAGCGCTCTACTGTTTCAAGGTAGGCATCTGGCTTGACCTGGCCTCAGTGGCACACCCCCAGTCAAACGGCCAAGCGGAGAGGGCCAATGGCCTGATCCTAGCTGGCATCAAGCCAAGGCTGGTGGCACCACTGGTCAGGTCAGCCGGCTGCTGGATCGAAGAACTGTCGGCTGTACTATGGAGCCTCCGCACCACGCCCAACCGGTCGACCGGTTTCACTCCATTCTTTTTGGTATATGGGTCTGAGGCTATCATCCCCACGGATGTCGAATTCGACTCGCCTCGGGTCACCCTATACACAGAAACAGAGGCGAAGGAGGCCAGAGAAGACGGTGTGGATCTCCTCGAGGAAGCAAGGGACTTGGCTTTGAGCCGGATGGCCATCTACCAAAAAAAGCTGAGATACTACCACAGCAAAAGGATCAGACCTCTCTCTTTCAAGGAGGGAGATCTGGTCCTCAGAAGAATCAAGCGCACTGCCGGCAGCACAAGCTCTCACCCCCCTGGGAGGACCCTTCATCATCAGTAGGGCGTTACACAACAACGCGTACTACCTGATTGATGCCCAGAAGCCAAGGAAGCGCAAGAGGGACGACTCCAGCCAAGAAACGGAGCGCCCATGGAATGCAGCGTTGCTTCGCCCATTCTATTGCTAAAAGGCGGAAGACAAACAAAGGAAAGAGCATACACATGTATCTTCCCCCCCCCCCCCCCTTCAAGGAACAAAGAAGGCAATAATAAGGACATGCTCCATGTTTCTTTTTATCAAGAGTTCTCACTCACGTGTACGGGCTACACAGCGTACCACCTTTTTCTGGCTTGCTTAAGCTTGGAGGCTACGCAGCGTGGCCCCTTGCTAGCTTTAAACAAACTCGGGGGCTCGCCAGCCGCCTGAACGGTCAATCCTTGTAGTCGGGCACATAATGTACCGGCTGACTCCTGGTCCTTCGCTTGAACCTGCGGGCTGGCTCCGGTCGCTCGATTCGCGATATGACGCTGGGTCAGGTCGAATACATGCAAAGTCCGGCTATACTAGTGACGACCGGCTCGGGCTGGCTCGAGTGTACATATAATCTCATTCAAGACTCAAGACGGCCTCTGACGGCCGGAAACAACAAATATGGTGAAAAAAGCAGGCTCCATGCTTTCTCTTGCTAAAAGAGTTTTCACTCAGTGTATGGGCTACACCTCGTACCACCTCTTGCTGGCTTGCTTAAGCTCGGAGGCTACGCAGAAAAAAGCAGGCTCCATGCTTTCTCTTGCTAAACGAGTTTTCACTCAGTGTACGGGCTACACCGCGTACCACCTCTTGCTGGCTTGCTCAAGACCGGAGGCTACGCAGCGTGGCCCCTTGCTAGCTTTAAACAAGCTCGGGGGCTCGCCAAGCTACTCGGACGGTCAATCCTTGTAGTCGGGCACATAGTGTACCGGCTGACTCCCGGTCCTTCGCTTGAACCTGCGGGCTGGCTCCGGCTGCTCGGTTTGCGATGTGACGCCGGGTCAGGTCGAATACATGCACAGTCCGACTATACTAGTGACGACCGGCTTGAGTTGGTTCATTCTAGCCGGCCTCTGATTGGCTTATGTCTTGTTCTTTACATCTCTATGGCTTCGGATAAGAGAAGTCAACCAGGAATCAAAAGACGGGATCAAAAGACAACACGCTTGGTGACGAATATAATGCTGAATATATACATTCATAAAAAGCATTGGCCCACGGCCCGTGTTCGTTACATCCCTTCAGGGGTAGAACAAAAAACACAAAAGGTTGCTAGTTACGGGACAGCGGCCTCAGGGGTCGTCTCGGCTGCCGCTCCTGATGTGGTAGCATCGCCGCCTCCGGCTCCTCCCGAGGTGGATGCGCCGTCTCCCCCGTTGCGGCCCCTGGCTCCGCTGATCCCGGAGTCGGCATACGCCCCATCGCTGGAGGCGCCTGCAGATTCCAAAGCCCAGGCCGCCTCTTCGGCACTGGCATCAACGTCGTAGGGCTGAAGGGTATGCAGATCCTCAGCGATCACGCCGCCGTTCTCGCCCCGCTCCAAGACGAAGTCATCCCAGGCAACGTACTCGGCGACGGCGCTGGCTCTCACCCGGAGCTCCTCCTCCATGCCTTGCAGCTCCGCCTCTGAGCCGTCGCGCTGGGCAGCCAGCTTGCCCAAGTTCAGGTTGCGATACCATGACTTGGCCAAGCGCAGGGCCATATAAGCCCCAGACCGCGCGGCGAAGGCTCGCCAGGCGTCAAGGCGCTCTCCACCCGCTGCGAGCCAGCGGGCAAGCCGGCTCATGGTCGTCGGCTCCACGCCCTCCGGCCACAGGGCCGCCAGCATCGATGAACCTGCAACCTGGAGCTGAGTCACAGACTCGCTCAGGACGTGCAGGCGGGCCCGAAGGCCCACGCCGATCTCCTCGACGCTCCAGCCGGAGGTAGTATATCTACCTCCTGCCCGGCCGCGCGACGCTCCTCACGGCACACCTCAACGGCGGTGTCGGCTGCGACCTGGGTCTCGGAGAAGAGATCTGGGGTAAAGATAGCCGGGACGTAAGAACACAGCAAGAGGAGGAGACGGCCAAAAAACCAAACACAAAACAAGGAAAGTAAGCCTACGCTGGAAGGCGCCGTCGGTCTCATGAAAGACCTCGAGGACCTCGCGCTCCCGCACCTCACTCGCATGAGTGAGGCAGGCGATTTCCTCCTGGAGGGTCGCGGCGGACTCCAGCGCCTTACCGAGCTGCGTTTGCTTCTGGGTAAGGGCTTCGTCTTTCGCCCTGAAGGCGGCGTCCTTGAGGTTCGCCTCCTTAAGATGAAGCGACGCGAGGCGGTCCATGTCTGCGGAGTAGGAGGCCTCCTTCTCCTGCAGCGTGGCCCGTAGCCGCTCCAACTCAACCCGGCCGGCCGCCTCGATCTCCTTCTTCTTTGCCTGAAGAAGGTCCAGCTGCTCTTGGAGCCGGCCGCCGGCTTCACGAAGGGCATCACGCTCCGCGGCAGCCTCGCCCAGCCAGGCTTCAAGCTCGGCGATCCGGCTATCAGCCCCCAGGTGCTCGTCCCGAAGTTCGTTGTACGCCTGTACCTGAGCATCGTATAGCGCCTGCCAAAGGGGAGAGAAAGGGAACATGATTAAGATTCGACCTGGTTAAAAGCATAACCAACCTGATTCTCGGGGGCTACACCCAGTGGGTGCGCTTGCGCGCGCAGAAGAAAAAGGCCTCCAAGAGATTCAGACCGGTTCGCAATCAACCCGCCCGATTCTCGGGGGCTACACCCAGTCGGTGCGCTGTCGCGCCGCCCAGTGACGTCAAGAGAAGAGAAAAAAGCGCAAAGAAAAACAGGCAAGGCCTACCTGGGTGCGGGCTTCCAGGCGCTCCATGTCGCCGCGTACCATGCGGGTAGCCTGCTCCACCTTCGTCCAGCCGCTGTCAAACAGCGTCACCAGCTCCGGCACGCCGGAAAGAATGGTGCCGGCGGGCATTCGCAGGCGGGCCGCGTTCGCCACCCGCCATGACTTCATGGGCCGGCTCCCAGGCCGGCCCCCTGTCCATGGCGCAACAGGGCCCCGCTGGGGGACGACGATGGCGCTGGCTCCTGGTGCCGGCTCGATGGCCGGCTCGGGCGCCGTCCCAGCCGGCGCTACCTCCTCCGCAGGAGGCGGAGGAGCCGCGTCCGGCGCATCCATGGCCGCCCCTGGAGCATCAGGTGCCGCATCCGGCATGGTCAGATCCAGCGTTGGCGCGTCAGGAGCCGCTTCGGCCCTTGGAGAAACCCGGATCGTCTCGAGGACCACCTGCTCCGGGGCGGCCGGTTCAGCCGGCTGGGCCCCTTCGGTCCTTGGGTCCGGCCTGGAGGCGGCCTCGCTAGCTGGCTCCTCCGCACGGGCGTGTGCGGAGGGATCCTGTCTAGCCTTCACACGCTTCTCCGCCGGCCTCTCGGCCCGGCTGGGGCAAGGCTGATCCACGGCGGCCTTCCCCGCAGCCGTGTCCCACCGACGCTTGGACTCTATCTCCAACTCCCTATCGGTAGCATCAGCCGCTGCCCAGCCGGCCCGCTCGGTCGCGGAGGCGGTGTCTTCATCCGCATCCACCGCCTCCCTGTCAAGCCAAGCTTCTCAGGAACAAAGTTCATCCCAAAATATGGAAGGGAGAAGAGGGGGAAACCATACCCGACAACTACCGGGACCTGCCTCCGGCCACCGCCACGACGCCTCTCGGCGCCGCCTGCTCACTGCCCGGTTTGGGGACCCGGCGCCGGTCGCTTAGGGGCCGGCCGGGAAGTTGTGGCACCCTTGCCCTTCTTCCCGGCTGCCTCGACAGCAGCGGTCGCTCCGCCACCTTGGCGCCAGCCGCATGACGGTAGCGGGCCGGTGACCTCCTCCACCTCGTCGGAGTCTCCCTCGAAGGCTGCATCAGATCAGAATGAGGCTTCGTCATCGTCGTCCGTCCAGTCTGCTAGGGCGTGCCGCGGGTACTCACCAGACGGCTCGGTCCCTTCCGACTCAAGGGGATCTCCCGTGCCGGCGGAGGAGTCTGAGCGGGGCTCCATCACATCCTCGTCCTCCATCTCGGAGGCACCGAACGCCTCCACGTCAGGAGCAGACGGACGGAGGGACCCCTGCAGGGTCTTGAACATCTGCAAGAAAGGAATTCAACCAGGCTCAGCAAACGCCACCAGCTTCAAAACAAAACGAGAGAAAAGAAGGCAGAAAGGCTACCATGGGAGGAGGATGAGCCCGGTTGAACGGGGCCATCCCCCACGTCCATTCCCCGCCCTCATCCATACGGGCGGTGGCGATTAGGTTCACCCTCCGCGCCACAGTGCCCGAGGTGAACCTCTTGATGGACAGCCGACACTGATCAAGCCGGCCGCTCATCTGGCAGACCAGATGCGGCCGCCTCTGCAAAGGCAGAATCCGGCGGACCACCATGGTGGCGAGAAGGTCACGACCGAGGAGGCCGCTTTCCCTCAAGATATCGAGGTGGGCGCGAATGCACGCCACCTCAAGATGCGGCTTGGGGGTCTTCGCGTCCCAGTTCTGCCGCGTCGGAGGAGCGATGGCGAACGGGGGCATGTTGAGGGCGTCCTGGGCTGGGTCGGTGCTCCTCACATAGAAGAACCCCTTCTGCCAATGCTTGACGGAGTCTTGCAAAGGCATTTGAGGGAAGCCGGACTTCGGGCGGTGATGCACCAACGCGGCCCCGCACGGCGTCATGGGGCGTGGCCCCTTGAGATTCTCCACCTTGGATTTCTCCATGGCAATGGATTGCTGCTTAAAGAAGAACAAGCTGCGCCACAGATTGACGCGAGGCCCGATCCCCACGAAGGCGGCCGGCTGCAGTATGCCATTCGGCGCCAAATGATGCGGCTGCAGGCCGAAGAACTGGAGCCACTCGGCGAAGAAAGAGCTAGCCGGGAGCCCAAAACCCTGGTAGAAGTGCTTGGCGAAGACCACGACCTCTGCCGCGACAGCTGCAGGAGAGGCCTCAGAGCCAGGAAGGCGCACCGACACTTGGGAGGCCGGGGGTACCAGTCGGTGATGGCGGAGCGCATCGATGAGCTCCTCTCGACATCGCTGCCCAGCCAGGCCCCCTGTAAGGATGCCTGCTGCGCCGATGACCTCTTCGAAGAAGATCCACTGGCCATGGTTGTGGGTGGCGAGAGCTCGAAGCTGTCGGCGGAGGCCTCGACGGAAAAGAAGAAGGAGACGAAGGGCGCGAGCTCTTCTTCTCAGGATGCAAGGAGGAAGAAAGCATGGAGTAGGGCAAGAACAGGGGGCGAATGGCCTCCTCGAAACCCTCGCGTCCCATTTAAACCCCCACGAAGCGTCGTGGGGAGGGGATCCGGTGCACGCCGGGCCCCATTAATTCCGTGTATTACAGGCGGTAACGCCTCCCTAAGCCCAACCGTCGCGGAGTAAATCCGCAGAAGATCTCCCGCGCGCAGGCCGAGGGGGCGTCGTGGCGGGACCCAGGGCCCAGGCCCAGTCCCGTCAAGCAGTAATCGCCATCATTACGCCAGGCGGGGCTTGGCACATGGCGTTCTCCGGGCCGGTTGCGACTAGACCAAAACGTCGCTTCGAAGATGCCCCGCTCCGGAGCCGGCGCCCTTCGCCACAAACAACAGCCAAAATATCAAGACAAGACAACAAGCCGTGAGGCCGCCCGCCCGCAGGCGGCGGACCTCGCCAGCTTCGGGGACTACTGTCGGGGGGATAACCCCGGCGTAGGCTCATCAAGCCTGCTCCTTCATTTCCGGCCCAATGGACATGAAGATATGGAGATTCCCAAGGCCCAAGTCTTCAGACCCGCTAGGCCTCGCGTGCCGGCTGGACGACGAGGCGACCACCTTTCTGGCCGGGCAGGCATCCCCTGCCGGCTAGAATGCAGGCGGCCTCCCCTTTAGAGCCGGTCTGGTCTCGTTAGCCGGACTGGGCAGGAGGCGGCCACCCGCGAGCCGGCTAGCCAAGCAGGCTAGCCGGCCGAGGATCACGAGTCACATCAGATCGTAGGTCAGGAAAAGACCTCACGATTAAAGGTAGCTATGCGTCAGCAAAGGTACTGGATTGGGGCGCCCGGCAGGTACGAGCGTCGGCGGCCACGCCGCTGACCTACCCCGGCTCTGATCCATCACCTAGCCTGATGTCGGACCGTCAAACTCCCACTCCATTACTACACTTGGCATGGGGAACAGTGGAGGCGGTCGTACTGCCTGCCCATGAAGAATCTCGCGGGGCGACGCTTGACGTACATCGTGTGCTCAGCGTCAACCTTACGCGGGAGCCCCATTGGACAGCCGACAGGTCCCACAGGTAAACGAGACCATGCAGCCGGCGGGCCCCTCATCGACAAGACAAGACCCTTGTGGGCCCCTGGCCAGCCGGCGAAGCGGCTAGCCGGGTCCCACGCTTGTACCCTTTATCCATATTGTAAGCCGGTGGGTTCGTCTATAAAACCCCCCGGTCACCCCCCATGCAGAGGGGCCGACCACTTACCAGTCATTCAACACTACACTCCCACCAACCAACACAGAGCGAGGTAGAGACGAGCCGGCTGCTCCCCTCTTCCTCCTCCCAACACAGCTCTAGGAGCAACATTGTACTCTATCAAACACACAAGCAAGATTAGGGGTCTTATCTCTACGGAGAGCCCTGGACCTGGGTACATCGTGCGTCCCATGCGTGTACCAACCTCGTTCTGAGCGCCCACCTTTGTCCCTTCGGTTCTCACCCTCATTAGCCTACCCATGGCATATGTTGTGAGTATTCACCGACACACATCGACCGCTATCCAGGCTACATCTAGTCTATTGAGTTCATGACGAACAGAGTAACGCCTTAAGCAAGATGACATGATGTAGAGGGATAATCTCAAACCAATGAAGAAAAGCCCTTCTTTTTACCCTTGATGGCAACAACACGATGCGTGCCTCGCTACCCCTTCTGTCACTAGGTGAGGTCACCGCACGGTATGAATCCAAAACCAAGCACTTCTCCCATTGCAAGAATCATAGATCAAGCTGGCCAAACAAAACCCACAACTCGAAGAGAAGTACAAGGATATGAAATCATGCATATAAGAGATTAGAAGAAACTCAAATAAGATTCATAGATAATCTGATCATAAATCCACAATTCATCGGATCTCGACAAACACACCGCAAAAGAAGATTACATCGGATAGATCTCCATGAAGATCATGGAGAACTTTGTATTGAACATCCAAGAGGGAGAAGAAGCCATCTAGCTACTAGTTATGGACCCATAGGTCTATGGTGAACTACTCACGCATCATCAGAGAGGTCACGGTGTTGACGAAGAAGCCCTCCGTATCCAAATCCCACCTCCGGCAGGGCAACAGAACGTGCCCCAGATGGGATCTTGCCGAGACGGAAGCTTGCAGCGGTGGAAAAGTACTTTCGATGATCTCCTGATTTTTTCTGGAATTTTTGAGAATATATAGGCGAAAGACCTAGGGCAGAGGTGGCCCAGGGAGCCCACAAGCCTGGGAGGCGCGAGCCCCCCTAGCCGTGGCTAGGGGGCTTGTGGGGTCCCTGGTGGCCCCGTGCCTTGGTTCTCAAGTTCCCCGATCTTCTGTTTCGGAAAAAATCTTTTTGGAAGTTTCGTTCCTTTTGGACTCCGTTTAAAATCCTCCTCTGAAAAGAGTAAAAAACACGGAAAAATAGGAACTGGCACTTGGCACTGAGTTAATAAGTTAGTCCCAAAAAAGATATAAAAGGCATACAAAACATCCAAAGTTTAACAAGATAATAGCATGAAATCATTAAAAATTATAGATACGTTGGAGATGTATCAAGGATCCTTGTAAAGTACTTGGCACACACCGCGTCGCTAACATCGAGCATGTCCATCCCAAGCTCGTAACTCTCAACCCACGCTCGTGGCTCAAGGTCCGGGGTGTAGTTGGGGACCTTGCGTGAACTCTTAAAGTCCTTGGGGATATGCTAATTGTGGAGGGCGGATAACAAACAGGGTATCCCTATGTTCCTGCCTTGTGACTCGCCATGCGCGGGGGAAGGCGGCA
Organism: Hordeum vulgare subsp. vulgare; assembly: GCF_904849725.1. Classification (NCBI taxonomy): domain Eukaryota; kingdom Viridiplantae; phylum Streptophyta; class Magnoliopsida; order Poales; family Poaceae; genus Hordeum; species Hordeum vulgare. Next base: position 431,801,722 of record NC_058519.1, on the reverse strand, counting down.
CATAAACCTGATAGCATTGACCTGACGCGGCTGCCGCCTCCGCCAGACGTGTGTCTCGTGCTGCATCCGCAAGGTCCTGGGTGTGCGTGTCTGGCATCCCAGGCGGGTTGGTATGCAGATATCGACGCCGTTCACTGCTAGACACTTCGGATGGGTCAAGTTCATGGCGACTCCTCGTATGACTCGGGTGAGGTGTAGAGTGCGACCGATCACGACTATACGAGTACTATGCCTGTTGGACCACTGCAGTTTTCAACATCTCGATGGCGTTCCTCGCTTCCACCTTAGCTATGGAGTTTCCGCGGATGGGAAGAGACTCTAAATTGCGGGTCGCAGCCAGCAGGTTGTCGACGGGGTTAGAAAAGTGACCCTGCGGCGTCTAGAAGCGTGGTGGTTGTGCCTGTGTCGGCCGAGGCGACTGTGGATTGGGCGGCGGCTGAGCTGGCTCAACCTGCTGAGTGACTCGCCATGGCGGGTTAGGTTCCATCCCAGGGGTATGTGAGGTGTCGAAGAGTCGGGTAGGGTTTAGATCGGCCGGTAGACGATTGCGATGCCTTCTCTGGTGGACCACATCGGAAGTACGCTCTTGTTCTTCAAGCCGCCATCCTTGAAACCTTAGCCGTTCTATCTCCACGGCGATCTGGGCCTGTTGGCTCGCCATCCGGGTGGCCTAGACTTCGATCTCGTGCTGGATCTTGGCCATCTCCTCCCTCGCTTTGCTAATTCGGTGTTTACCTCCCCTTGGTTCTCCGCGGTCACGACAACCGCCGTGAGTTTAGACATCTATGCCACTAGATTAGCCATGGCTTGAGCCGGAGTCTTCCCTGATCCGCTGGCTCCATTGTTGCCTGCCGCAGTTGGCTGAGCCGCTGCTGCTCCTGCCAAGTAGATGGCGACTTGACGATGGGGTTCATGGAAATTCTCGGAAATCGCCGCCTCGGGCAATCCCCCAAGCCGCCCTTCGTGGAGAGGGTAGATTGAATTTGTATCGCCGATGGACGACTTGATAGGAGTGTTCTCCTTGATCAGCGGCTTGTTCGATAGGTCGAACCCTCGCGTAAAACCAACGAAAGCGTGGCGCGGCTTGACCTGACATTTGGAGGATTGGGTGAACCGAGCCGGCTCGACAATGTCGGCGGAGGTGTCCGTCTCACGTACGGGAACCCCAAAATTGCTAATGAAGATGTGGATCTTGCCGAAGGGGACCCTGTACCCAGATTCGACTGAATCAGTGCCAGGCCCACATTGAGAGTTGTCAATGTAGCACTTTCCGCGGTGGCTCTTAGTCATGAGGCCGACCGCGTAGCTCCCAAACTCTAGAAGGGATCCCTTTGAGAACTCAACTCCACCATGCGCTAGCCCATGGTGGGTGCCAATTGTTGTGGTTTTGTCACGGCAGATGTCCTCGTGAAAGGATTAGAGATGGAGCCATCACACCTTGGTGGGGACTCAAAGGGGTTAAGCGGAAGGGAGACTCGGCTTTACCCAGGTTTGGCCCCTCCGATGGAGGTAAAAGCCTACGTCCTGCTTTGTGTATATTGTTGGTGGAATCGATTACAAGGGTGCATAACTCGCCTGACCTAGCTCTCGATGGATTGTAACTTGATCTTTCTACCCTAGAGACTCGCCTTTATATACAGGTCGAGGCCCTAGGTTTACAAGAGTCCAGGCCACATCGTAAACCGTGACCTGACATATCTCTAAACCGCCGTGTCTCTCAAGCAAGGAAACTACTCGGTGAGTCTTTCCTTCATGGTCCTTGAGTCGCCATCCAGGATCTTGGGCTCAGCCAGCTCTCTGTTGGAGTCACCTCACGCCTTCTGGGTCCTGGGTCGAAGCCCATCTTGATCATAAATGTTAAGTCAACATGAACCTGACCCGGCCCAATAGGGCGGGTCATACAGCGGGTAATATCCCCAACAGCTACGGTGTTGTTTTTTACTTGAAAGACCACCTCTTATGGTTACCCCCTCTCGCAAGCATCCACAACTATGAAAGCAGAATTAAGATAAATCTGACCATAGCACGAAACATATGGATCCAAATCAACTGCTTATGGAATAACACACAAACTAGGGTTTAAGCTCTTGTCACTCTCGCAACCCATCATCTACTTATTACTCCCAAAAGATTCCCCTTAGGCCCAAATGTTGTGAAGTTTCATGTAGTCGACATTCATTTGACATTGATACTTGTGATCTGCGTTGGGTTTTTCCCTGGGGAGGAGGCGATGATGCAACATAGTATAAATAAGTATTTCCCTCGGTGTGAACCAAGGTTATCGAACCAATAGGAGGACCATGCAATTTCCCGTATTCAGCGCGTACACACAAAAGAGCACACATTTGCACCCAACACAGCCAAGAGGATTGTTAATCCTCTTGAACTTGTTACTTGCAAGTAATAACTAGTGTAGATGGATAGTTTGATAAATATAAAATAGAAAATAAATGAAAAGTAAATAATGGCAGCAAGGTATTAGGAGTTTCTGTATTTATATTTATGAATAGACTCGGGGGCCATAGTTTCCTTTAGAGGCTTCTCTCTCATAGAAAGCATATGGTGGATAAACAAATTACTATTGGGAAATTGATAGAAAATCACATAGTTATGCAATATTTATTCATGGCAATGATCATTACATATAGGCATCATGCTAGTAAGAAAGTATACCGACTCCTGCCTGCTTCTACGACTATTACACCACCCATCGACCGGTATCTTGCATGCATCTAGAGTATTAAGTGAAGACATAAAAATGCTTGGAGGATGATGACATGATGTAGACAAAGTAAATCCAATTAATATGAATGAACCCCATCGTTGTACTCTTAGCGGAAGCAATACAATATGTGTCATGTCCCTTTCTATCACTGGGATTGAGCACCACAAGATTGAACCCACTACAATGCACCTCTCCCGCTGAAGAAAAATCAATCTAGTTGGGCAAACCTAATCAATAGATCGGAGAGAATTATGAAGCTATCATAATCGTGAATAGATATGAAAGACCATCAAGTAACTCAATATAATCTCATGAATAATCTGAACATAAATGGACAATTCATCGGATTCCAACAAAAGCACCACACAAGAGTGATTACATAAGATAGATCACCATGAGAGTCATGGTGATAATGGAAACAAAGAACATAGAGAGAGAAAGAGATAGCCATCTAGGTACAAACTACACACCCATAGATCTGTGGTGAACTACTCCCACGTCGCCATGGGAGCAACAAGGTTGATGTAAAGGCCCTTTGTGATTGATCCCCCTTCGGTAGGGCACCGAGACAGGAATCTAGATGGACACACGAAGGAACAGAAACTTGATGTAACAACGCGGAACCGACGCTCCGGAAGATTCCTTTTTTATTTCGTTGTCGCGGGGTGATTTATTTGGTTGTCGCATTCATCATCCGATCATTCGCATCATCCCCATTGCATTGACACTTTGTTGTCATCAATTTTCAAATTGCATTTCTTAGTAGTTGCCGGTTCTCTCCATTTTTGTCGTTGACCATTTTGGGACCAGCCACACATGCACGCGCTTGCGACATCGTTAAAATATTGTCTTAAAAAGTATGTATGGAACTTTCTCGGATTGGGTGGGAAAGTTGGTGTGCGGTCTTAATATAGTGTAGGTAGGCCGCGTGCCCACTTTTAACGCAGTCAGAGTCCGTTTGATACCCGGATCGTTAAATGTATAGCAGCACTATAGCCGGTTTAATTGTCAGACATTTTCGGTGTTTAAAACCCCTGTCACGGGATGCAAACCTCCCTCTCATCTCAGCCTAGCCCATCTAGACAGCTAGCATAACCCACCGAAGCCACATCTCCAATCGGACCGCCCGATCACGACGAAAGGGTCGAAAAACATCCCAAACAGCAAAACCTAGCCTCCCTACCTATAAATAGACACACCTGTCTATTTTGGACCTTCCTCAGCCTCTAGCCTCGTATTCTGTGCCACCTCGTGCCATATCGGACCCCGCCGCTGATCACCGCCGCCCCATCACGCCGCCCCGTCGCGGCCTCGTTTCCTCCTCACCGAGTTCCCCGTCAGCCCAGGTCACCGTCGCCCCGCCGCTTCTCCTCCCGACGGGATACGGCTTTGCCATCCGGATCCACCGCTCTGCCCCTCCTACGCGCCATCCCAAGCCTCCTCCCGGCCTCCTTGGCCTTTGTGTCACGCCGTCATGGCTAGTCCTCGAGTAGGACTAGGCAAGCGCGTGCTTGCGTTGACTGTTGTGTGAGCTGCGCCGCAGCCCAAGGCCCGCTCCACCTCTGACGTGACAAGCCTCGGCCTAGGGTGAGCGCCCCTCTATTCCCCACCTGAGCGAATTTTAGCTATGTTGTGCTCAACACGTGTTTCAGGTTCGGCACATGTAGTATTTTTGTGTGTTGCTAGTTTGCTAATTATTGCCATGTCATGCATATTTACACAAAATGTCATGAATTAAATTGCTAATAAATAATTAACCGTGCATCACATGGAAGAACTTTACATATTTAAGATGCTCAAAATTTTGTGTAGATTAACAATTTCCCACTTTCATCCATGTTCAAAATATTTAAAATGTTGTTTGAACGAAAATTGCACAATTGCCATAATCTTGCATAATTTTTGTGTCATTTTTCCTGTAGTAATTACCCTCATGTTATATATGATTGTTGGGTAGAAAATCCATAGAATCCGTCTATGCAATTAGTTTTATCATTTTAACAAGTTTGTGTGCATGCTATTTTGCTGTGAGACCTTTTGTATTTTATGTGTTTTAATCCGTGCAACGGATTTAAAAAATGAATATTAAATGTTTAGAATTTTGTGTAGATTCACAATATCCATCTTTCATGCATGTGTAAAATATTTAAACTTTCTGTTTGCATTGTTTTGCGTAAGTGCCATGTTAAAATGATTTATCCAATAACTAAATAATCGTGGCTTCGATATAAAAAAACTTTATATGAAAAATGTTGTGCTTTATGTGCTCTACATTACTGTGTCATTTTCCTGCATAATAGGTTGCATTTACATGCTCAATCTCAATTGTAAGTGCTTCATGAATACGTCTAAACTGGTATTTTGTTCAATATTGCATGGATGATTGCATCTAGTCCGTAGGACTTTTCCATGTGGTTCCTTTGCGAGAATTGCTTTAGGATATGTCTACTTTGATGCCATGCCTCTAGTTGTCATGTAGATTATCATTAACATTTTCATTTGTTGCTCCTAATGTGCTATGACGTTAAAAACTGCAATCTATTTTCATAAAGTTCCATTTTGTGAAGCTTGAATTAAACAAACCATGCCTCTTTTGATTATGTGGAATGGAGTGATTTGTAGTAGGCTAAACATAGTTGCTGTTAGTGAGTTTCCCATGCCATGTATGTCATGTATAAGTGTAGTTTTCATCGTGTTAAGATGCTAAGATGATGTTTCCATTTGGTAGGGTCAAATATTTCTAAGTCCGGGAATCTGATTATTTCACAATGCCATGTTGTGTTGATGTTAGCTATGAATGTGTGCATATTTAGACCTTACTAGTGTGTAACGAAATGAACTGAATCATGCCTACTACCACACAAGGAAATTTCATGCCATTATATACCCTGTAGCATGTGTTTTTCTTGCTGCCAATATGCCATCATGATAAAAACTACACTGTTAAAACTGATAATTTCACTAAGTCTAAAACTGTGTTCAAGTAGCCATTTTGTGATCTCATTTCCTAGAGATCCATGCTTCTATTCAATTTTCCGTTAGGAGATGGTTGTTGTGCATATTTTCCACTACTGCCTCATGTCTTGTTTGAGCATTTTAGATTCCTGTAGCTTGTTTTGTGTGTATAAAATACCATGTTGCTGTTTTTGGGCACTGTCGTGGGTATAAGCCTGACAGTAGATGTGTGGGGTACGAATGAGATGGGCAGAGTCCTAGCTACGGCGAGGTTGTATGAGTTCAGGCCCCTCTACGGTGGAGGTAACAGCCCTACGTCTTAGTGCTCTCGGAGCTTGTTACCGAGTGTAATATGGAGTACAGTGATTCGCTAACCCTTTTACCAGTGGGGGAGGGCGGCTTATATAGAGTGCGCTGCCCTCCACAACGGTTCTGATTCAGGGGTGGAGTAGTGGCGATTGAATGCGTATGTTACAGGTAACGTATGCTCTAAATGCTAATAAATGCACCCGGAAACGTACGGCAGTTTCCCTCCGGAGAGGTTACGATGTACCGAGTGTATCCAGTCGGTTAGCCTGGTGTCCTCCGAATGCTAGTCTCCGACTGGATGATTCAGGGCTTGTTACCGACTTGATGATGGGGATTCCTTAATCTAGTCGGGGTAGACTTACGGTCTTGTCCTTTGTGTGGGGTAGTCCTTGGGTAGGACCTGTATGGCAGGCCTATGACCCTACCCTAGGACTATGACCCCATCAGGCACATTAAGTATATTTCTTGTATTGGATGTATTTGTGAAACTGTTGCTCCGTTTTGAACACGCCATATATGAAACTTGCTTATAATTTCATGTAGTTTCATAATATATTGTTTTATCCATGATTTAACATGCTTGTGGCTATCATTTACATACATTTTTCATTCATGGCATATTATCTTGTGATGATCATATCTATTGGAATGCAGCTCCCTTTTCGATCATCTATATATATAGATCGACTAGAATGGCGTGTAGAATCGCATGGTACACTTTATTTTGCTGTTTAAAAAATATATAATGTGTTTAGCTCATATCTGGACCAATTTCTAAATTAACCTATGGGGTCATCTTAAAAATGTTATACGTTGTTTTCGACCTTATTTAAAATGCCTAGATGACGTAGTTGTTCATGCTTCACCTCTTGCCATGATTAAACAACATTTAAAATATTGTTTTAGTTAAAACAACATTAACCGCATTTCTCTTAATATGGACAGTTAATATTTTGTGTTATGTATGTTCTCCTTCTCCATTTAAAATTGCTTAATTCCATCTTCACCTTATGGGGGGACTACGCATGTTAAAAACATTTAATATTGTCGTGTACCTAAACGGGAGTGAACTAAATAATTCAAATGGGGATTTTCGTCAATATACAATTCGTTGCATATTGAGCTTCACTGAAGTAGTATTTGACTGTTGTGATTGTCATGCCCCACATATTTAAACCGGACATGCATCATGTTTGTTTGTGCATGATGCCATGTATATGTTATGGTGTTTATCGTGTGTTGATTGTTTGTTTCTGAATTGTTCTTCTCGTTAGAGTTTTGAAACTACTTCGGAGTGTGAGGATTCGTTCGACTACGTTGGTTCATCTAGTTCACGGATTCGTTCTTCTGCCAAGCGTTCTCAGACAAGATGATCATTTCCCTAGATACAACTACTATCATTGCTATACTAGTTGTCTCGTTTCTATCGCTATATCTCGCTGCCTACCACTTGTTATGTCAAGCCTCCCAACATTGCCATGAACAACCTCTAACCCCTCTACATCCCAGCAAACCTTTGATGGCTATGTTGCCACTTGCTCAGCCCTTCTTATAGCGTTGCTAGGTGTAGGTGTAAGTTGTTGCCATGTGAAAACATGGATTCCTTGATATTTCACAATATTATTGCTATTTATTTTAATGCACCTATATACATGGTAAAAGTTGGAAGGCTTGGCGTTCTAGCTTGGTGTTTTGTTCGATCTTTGCCGCCCTAGTTACTTGTGTACCGGTGCTATGTTCCATATTGAGCGCTCCTAACATGTTTGGGGTGTTATGGGGACCCCCTTGATTTTCATTTTGGGATAAAACTCGTGTTGCAAGGCCCAACATTGGTACTATTTTCTTAATAAAAACAAATAAAATTTGAATAGAGCATTGATCACCCCGTGGACATTTAATCAACCCTCGGGCTAATGCTCCTCATGAGTTGGTCGTAATTAGAGCACTGTGTGGGGCCACCTCATGGAAACTCGGGTGATTTCTATTAGGCCATTGTACACTAGCCTATCCGACGTGTCCTGAGAACGAGATACACGACTCTTATCGGGGTCGTCACGACGTCGGGCGGTCTTGCTGGAATTGTTTTACCCTTCTCGAATGTCCTGTGCGCGGGATTCCTAGGATACTTTGGGCTATCTCAAGGTTGATGTTTTCCATCGGAATTTCCGAGGAGACTACGGCTCTTCCGTGGTTGAGGTTATTCCACGTAGCTTGGGGTAGTTTATGATGGATTAGTTGGAGCACCCCTGCAGGCTTAATATCTTCCGGAAGCCGTGCCCACAGTTATGTGCCAACTTGGAAACTTTGTTTAACACGAGGTCATAGTAAACTAGAAGTAAACTTAATTTAAATATGCCAACTGTGTGCGTAACCGTGACCGTCTCTTCTCGCGAGTTCTTATCCGAGAGAGGACAGAGTGGGGATACATTTGACTCGTAAGTAGGTGTTCTGGGTCATTTCTTGATCATTATTAGTTGACGTCCATTTATGCGTAGATCACCCCCTTTTATTCTTGTACTCGTAAGTTATCCACCCAAATAAATTCTTGGTGCTTTCTACAGCCTCACCACTTAACCATACCTCACCCATTAAGCTTTGCTAGTCTTGATACCTTTGGAAATGAGATTGTTGAGTCCCTGTGGCTCACAGATTACTACAACAACAGTTGTAGGTACAGGTAAAGCGATATTTTGACGTGAGCGCGATGATAGTTCTATTTGGAGTTTCTTATTCTTCTTCATCGATCATAGGATGGGTTCGAGGCCAGCAACCTGGAATAGCAATGATGGGCGTCATTTTTATCGTTTCATTTCGTCCGTAGTCGGACCTTGCTCTTCTGGATGGTGATTGAATGTATGTTTTTGTTGAGATCTTCATGATTAGCTCTGTGGCGAGTGAAAGTCAATTCCACATACTTATCTCTTCTATACATGTACTTATACCGATATTCATTCTTATGAAACGATGAGATGCGCTTCAATCCCTGTCGAGGCCCTCCAGCCAAAATATGGATAGGATCGCATATTGGGCGTTACACTTGTAGACGCTAAATAGTTTTTCGGGAGGCTCCCTAGGATTTTTAGCATATTTGTGAACTTATAGGAGAGAGAGGAGGGCCAGAGGCCAAGGGAGGTGGCCCCAAGCCATCAGGGTGTGGCCACCCCTTGGGCGCGCCCTATTGGCTTGGTGCCACCCCATGGGGCCTCCGGTCTCATTCCAAAGCTTCCAACTTCTTATTTTGTCTAGAAAAAAATCATCGAAAATTTTCGGGGTATTTGGACTTCATTTGGTACAGTATTCGTGAAAAGCCAAAAACATGCACAAAACAGCAGATGACATTACACACTGGGTTAATAAGTTAGTGCTAAAAAATATAAATTAGCAAGTAAATATGTGAAATGCATTCTAGAATGATAATATAACAACATGAAACAATAAAAAATTATAGATACGTTGGAGATGTACCAAACAACACAAAAGGAAGAGCAACATATACATAATTAAAATATCGAATGAATACCAACTTCACATGATTACTTATAACTAGACTTATCCCATGTCCTCAAGAACAAAAGTAACTACTCCCAAATCATCATCATGTTGAAGATGAGAGATGTAATGAATATGCTTAAGGATCTGAACATATAATCTTCCACCAAGTAAACCAACTAGCATCAACTACAAGAGTTAATCAACACTACCAGCAACCCACAAGTACCAATCTAAGGTTTAGAGACAAAGATTCTATACAATATATGAACTAGGTTTTTAGATGAGATGGTGCTGGTGAATATGTTGAAGAAGATTGGTCCTACCATGATGAAGGAAGCATTGGTGATGACGATAGTTTTGATTTCTCCCTCCTGGAGGGAAGTTTCCCCGCGGAATCGCTCCAAGGGAGAGCAAAACTGCTCCTTCTAGGATCCGCCTCGAGAAGGTGGTGCTTTGTCCCAAAAGATTTCTTGTTATTTTTTCTAGGTCAAAATGCTTCATATAGTAGAATATGGACACTTAAGACCTATTGGGGGCTCATGAGCTCAGGGGGCGAATCAAGGGGGTAGGGCGTTCCCCCCACACACGTGGCCTCCTCAGGGTCCCCTCGTGGTATTTTATTTTCCAATATCATTTATATATTCCAAACTAAATCTCCATTAATTTTCACGTCATTTGTAGTTCCAGAAAATATCCAACTCTTTTGTAGCCCTTTCCGGTCCAGAATTCCAGCTGTCGATGCAATTTCCCTCTTTGTATATATCATGTAAAATAAGAGAGAAAATACATTAGGATTGCATCATAAAGTGAAATAATGAATTAAAACATAAGAAATATCAATGTGCAAACATGATGCAAAATGAACGTATCGTTCCCGGCCTCCCCGAGATGTTGTTTTCTCGCACTTCATAGTATGCTATTCGTATCTTAATTTCACGGTTCGTCATGTGGATGCCCTTCATATGATGAACTATTATTTTGGTTGTATGATTATTGTTATCTAACTGCATGTATCAATACAATGCTTCATATATATGATGCAACTAATTAATTATATGTATTTATCAATGCAGTACTTTTATATATGTTTCCTCATCAAATCACACCTATTTTCATTTGGAATGTTTACATTTATGCCCCTAATTTGCGCCCACTCTTAGATTTACCCCTAACTATTTTATGTGCCCAAGTTTGCCCTTAAAAAGCATTTTTGGCCACCACAATGCCCTTCGAGCTGGTCAAAGTTGTTTGACCGAAAGTTTGAAAATTGATAACAAATTCATATGAACTCAGAAGAATGAAAATGGCATATCAAAATGTTCATAAAAATATAACCTATACGTTCACGTAATTTATGTTCATCACATACACATGCATTTATTTGCATTCACCCTAAATAGTTTTTAATTTTATAAACCCTAAAAATCTTTAAGGAGTGGTTTTATCATGAATGTAAATGACATGTGCATATAGATCATATTTTATTGAAGAATTTGATATCTTATTTTGCATTTTTCTGAGTTCATGTGAATCTATAATGAATTTTAAAAGTTGTGGTTATACAACTTTGACGAGATGGAAGGGCATTCTTACGACCTAAAATACTTTTTAGGGGCAAATCTGAGCACATCAAACAGTTAGGGATAAATTTTATTAGTGGGTTCGAGTAAGGGTCACAAATGTGAATGTTCCTTTAAAATATACAAATATTAGGATCCTGTAAAACTGAGTTGTTTTGACACTTTCCTACATGATTTCATGTGTCCGACTGACTAGATTTGAGGGTCTGACTTGTGGATGCCCTAGTTTGCATACACTTATATTGCTTGTAGATACTATGTTGTTATATATGATGATGCATGCATGGTTCTATGCTTTATATATTTGTCTGGTATTTCTTTGAGAAAATTTGGGCTCGTGCCCCAGAATCCATTTCATTGAAATGAAATTAAACCATGGTGTTGGTTACATCACGCAAGGGAAGACTCGGTGTCAACCTCAACCAATTAGAAACTACCCAAAGCTTCAAACTACAAGCTATTGATACGTCTCCAACGTATCTATAATTTTTGATTCTTCCATGCTACTATATTATCATTCTAGGATACTTGTTGGGTATTTATTTACCAATTTATATCATTTTTGAGTAGTAACATATTGACCCATTGCCCAATGCCAGTTGTTGTTTTCTACTTGCTTTTTGCTTTTCACATTTATAGTACCAAACGAAGTCCAATTGCGATGAAACATTTGGTGTTTTTCTAGACCAAAAGAAGAACATGAAACTTTGGGAGGAGGCCAGAGGCCTCACGAGAGGAGCACCACACAACAGGGCATGCCCAAGGGGCGTCAACGCGCCTTGTTGCCTCGTGCCCCCTCAGCCGCCTCTTGGCGTACCCACTACTGGAAAACAGTTTTTTGCCATCTACCTAGTCTTTGCCGTCTGTTAGCTGATGGCAAAGAGTGTCTTTGCCGTCAGCTTTAGCAAAACAAACGGCAAAGCACACGCTGATGGCATAAAGTCTTTTTGACATCTGTCACATCTTTGTCGTCTGCTAGCGGACTGCAAAGAGTCGAGAGGCAGACGACAAAGATATAGATAGGCCCACCTAACCACGGGGTGGCTAGGTCAAACTGGAGTCGGACCTTTGCCGTCTGCTAGCGGACGGCAAAGAGTCCGGAGGCAGACGGCAATGCTCTAACACCGTTAATGGCTCCTCCCCCCCCCACCCCTCCCCTCTCTCTCTCTGTAACGGTCACCCCGCACGCCCCTCTCTCTCTCTCCCCACCCCATGCGCCCCTCCCTCTATAACGGCCGCCGCCACCACCGTCGCGCTGCCGGCCCGTCGCGTCGCCGCCCCAGTCGCCCCCGCCGCCGCCCCTGTCGCCCCCACTTCCGCCCCTATCGCCCCTGCCGCCACCCCTCTCTCTCTCTCCCCACCTCGCCCCCGCTGCCGCTGCCCCACCACCGTCGCGCCGCCGCCCTTAGCGCCCCCGGCGCCGCCCCGCCACCCCCAACACACCGGGCCCTCCACAGCCGCCCCTCACGGTGATACCCCACACCCCCACCCGCATTATTTTTTAGTAGTTTTATTATTTTTTAGTAGTTTTAGTAGTTTTAATAGTTGTTATTGTTAGTAGTTTTAGTGGTAGATTTAGTTAGGTTAGTAGTTTTAGTTAGGTTAGTTAGTTAGCTTGGTTTGTTAGGTGGAGGAGGAGAAGAGGAGAAGAGGAGGAGGAGGAGGACAAGAAGAGGAGAAGAAGAAGAGGAGTAGGAGGAGAAGAAAAAGAAGAAGAAGAAGAAGAAGAAGAGGAGGAGGAGGAGAAGAAAAAAATAAGAAGGAGAAGAAGAAGAAGAAGAAGAGAAGAAAAAAATAAGAAGGAGAAGAAGCAAAGAAGAAGAGAAAAAGAAGAGAAGAAGAGAATAAGAAAAAAATAAGGAGAAGAAGAGAAAAAAGAAGAAGAAGTTGATTTTTTATTGTTTGGTATTTAGTGGTAGCTAGATTCTTTTTTAGTTACTTAGTGGTAGATTCTGTTTTTGTTATAGTGGTAGATTCTGTTTTTGTTATTTTTTTGCTGTTTAGTGCTATCTAGGTTTAGCGATAGGTTTAGTTAGCTTGGTTAGTTAGGTTAGTTAGTTAGTTAGCTTAATAGAAAGAATAGGAAGAAGAAGAAGAGGAGGAGGAGGAAAAGAGGAGAAGAGGAGGAGGAGAAGAAGAAGAAGAAGAAGAAGAAGAAGAATAGGAGGAGGAGAAGACTAAAATAAGAAGGAGAAGCGGAAAAGAAGAAGAAAAGAAGAGAAGAAGAGAATAAGAATGACTTCTCCTCCTCCTTCTCCTTCTTCTTGATTTCTTCTTCTCCTCCTCCTCCTCCTCTTTATTCTCCTCTATCTTATTCTCCTGACCTTATTTTCCCCAACAATGAGATAATTAGCCCATTTAGCTACAAAATGGCATAAAAACCTTGGTTAGATCATGAATATTATATTCTTAACTTGTTTTCCTCTAAAATGACATAATTAGAATATTTGTGTTGATCGGGTGGATTTACATGTGATAGTTGTCTCGTCGCTGTGAGGTCTGGTGTGCGAAGACCTGCCCGTGCGTTGTACGAGCTTCGCCCCTGCATTCGTGGGTCAGTACAAATTTCATCTCCTCCTCGCCCCTTCATTTACTCTGGCTCGGTTTCTGGATGAAACTTTCTAGATTTAGGTAATTCAATTAATTTATCAGTATGCGTGACCAGTATGGGTCTCCCGTTCGAAACGGTGACATCTATAAATATGCATGTCTTTGCATATTTTTAACCGCCATCCTTTCAAATTGTCCAACATTATCCATGGACAGCCCGAATATGTGTAGATTGGGTTCGTTTTCCCGTATGCTGTGCTCTGGATCCGATGCGGAATTTCGTCAGTGCCTCCCTATTTTTCTCCAGATGCACATCCTCTCTGTTTATTGCGGAGACGTGTATCAGGGGAATAACGGGGAGGTGCTGCCGAAATTTTGCGTTGGATCCGGAGCAGAGCATGGGAAAACGAACCCAATCTACACATACTCGGGTGGGATTAGGACCTATCTTTACCTATTAGCGTGTAGGTTGCGTGGACGTAATAAAAATGGTGAACCTGATTAACCGATGAATATAAATGCTAAATTATATATAAATATATTTATTCTGTCTTTAGTAGCTACGCAAGATGAGTGATCGTTCGTGGATGTATACCGGTCACCCTAGTCAGAAAGAGATGACGAAAGAATGGTTTGTAAAAACAAAGGAATTTGTGAAAGCCGCATTCGCAAATGGCTAGGAAAGAAACTATTGCCCCTGTCCTGGATGCGACAACTATAAAAAGACGACAAAGGCTGTAATGATTAAACACCTACAGAGGAGGGGTTTTAAGCCTATTTATACGGTGTGGAAATTTCATGGTGAGTCTATACAACGCACAAGAGCTGAGGTGGTCCGTCGTCGCACGGATGAGCATGGTACCGGGATCAAAGACATGGTGCAAGACTTTGATGATGCTCGGGATTCGGAAGATGAGATGGAGGAATCTGCAAAGGCCTTTTATGAAATGTTGGAGTCTTCAAAACGTCCTCTCCATGAGCACACTGAGCTCTGTCAGTTGGATGCAATTGCACAAGTAATGGCTCTGACGCACTATGAGAAGAGAATGCTACGACGCGATTATGACACTATTTGGACGTTTCCTACCCAAAGGCCATGTCATGCCTGCAAACCTGTACCAGTCGGAAAAAATACTTCGTGTACTTAAGATGCCCTATGAGAAGATAGATGCATGTGAGAAAGGATGTGTCTTATTTAGGAAGGAGTATGCACACTTGGACTATTGTCCCAATTGCGAGTCTTGCACGTATCTTGTGGTAGACAACCGTATGGGTGAGAAGAGGCAGACCAAAATCAAAGTTAGTGTTCTTCGGTATATGCCAATCGTACCAAGACTTCAACGTCTTTTCATGGTCGAAGAGACAGCCAGACAGATGACATGGCACAAATTGGGCAAAAGATCCGAACTAGATGCGGATGGGAATAAGATGATGGTACACACATAGGATGGGGAAACGTGGAAACATTCCGATGGATTGCATCAGGATAAAGCGGCAGATCCAAGGAAGACTCGAGTCTGCGCCGCCACGGATGGTTTTAATCCCTTCGGCATGACGGCAACCAAATATAGTTGTTGGCCTGGATTTGTCATTCCACTCAATCTCCCCCCCGGGCAGATTATGCAAAGAAAGAACATATTTCTGACGTTGATAATTCCAGGGCCCAATTATCCGGGGAAGAATATGAATGTGTACCTGCAACCGCTTAAGGATGAATTGGAAGAAGCTTGGGATAATGGGGTCAAGACATACGATGCCGCTAGAAAAGAAAACTTCAAAATGAATGTGTGGTACATGTACTCTATGCATGACTTGCCAAAGTATGAGCTATTCTCTGGATGGTGTGTGCATGGAAGGTTCCCGTGCCCCCAATGCAAGGCAGCTCTTCAGTTTCATTGGTTGCAGGAGGGTCGGAAGTATTCTTACTTTGACTTGCATAGACAGTTCCTGGATCCTGACCATTAGTTCAGGAAAGACAAGAAGAACTTTACGAAAGGTAAAGTTGTCAAAAACTTGGCACCACCTGCGTTCACAGGCCAATAGATCCTGGATCAGTTAAATGCCCTCGAGCCTGATCCAGAGCGTCCAGGGTATTTCAAGGGGTATAATTCAAAACACGCCTGGACTCACAAGCCATGCTTCTGGGATCTGCCTTACTTCAAAGACCTCCTTCTTCCACACAATATCGACATGATGCACACTGAAAAGAATATCGGAGAGGCTATTTTTGGTACATTATTCGACATAGATGGGAAGACAAAGGATAATATTAAGGCTAGAGTCGATCAAGAGACACTATGTCATAGAACGTTACAAAACATGCGAGAAGGTAAAGGAAAGCAGAAGTGTTCAAAGTCAAAGGCCTGGTTCAATCTTGGAAGGCCAGCTATGAGGGAAATTATCTTTTGGGTCAAAGTGCACTTGATGTTCCCCGATGGGTATGCAGCGAATTTAAAGAGGGGAGCGAGTCTTGAAAAATTAAAAATCTTTGGTCTCAAGAGTCATGATTGGCACATATGGCTAGAGCGGGTAATGTCGGTGATGTTACGTGGCTTTATTCCTGACGATGAATGGCTAGTACTGGCGGAGCGGAGCTATTTCTTCCGTGTTCTTTGTGCGAAAGAATTGTCGCCTGGCGTGGTAGAAGACATGGAGGAGTTTGCACCGGAGTTTATGTGCAAGTTAGAGAAGATCTTTCCACCGGGCTTATTTAATCCAATGCAGCATTTGATTTTACATCTACCGACCGAAGCAAGATTGGGTGGGCCCGTGCAAGATCGTTGGTGCTATGCAACTGAGAGGATGTAGAAGACCCTTCGAGCTAAATGTAAAAATAAGCGTAGAATTGAAGCATCGATGGCTGAGGCATTCATTACTGAGGAGCTGGCAAACTTTGTGACAGCACACTACGAAGCCAAAAATCATCATTTGCATAATCCGAAGTCTCGGCACAATGATGCAGACCCTAAAAAAGGTGGGTCCAACCTCAACCTATTCAAAGGGAAGCTCGCACCAGCCGGTGCTTCGAAACCAATAACATTGGATGTCGAAGAATTGCGGAACATTTCGTTGTATATCTTCAACAACCTAACAGAAGTGCGGCACATTTTCCCGTAATTTCTAATTCATTTGAACTGCTCTTATTCCCGGATATTTCAAACAGCCGTTACGTCGTCAAATTCTCGGATGGAGCGGTGATAAAAAATGATTCCGTCGAAGAGTATGAGCTTCTGTCAAAGACAGGAGGCGGCTATCCCGGTTTCATCTCTTGGTTCAAACAAACGGTAATTATCAATAATGGACCATTTTATTCTTGGTCTAACTTGCGGCTAATGCAACAACCGTTTCGTATTAAACTTGTAGGCTAATTCAGATTCTATGGATGCCGAATTGAGACAAGTCGCTAATGGGTTTGACTATAAGGTCCGTTCATTTGAGAAATTCAACATCAACGGGTATCTCTTTCGTACCTTTGGCAAAGAGCTATCTATGCCCGACCGGAAATCTACAAATTGTGGTGTCTCTTCTATCGGCGAAGGTGTTATCGAGTATTATGGAAGAGTTGAAGCAATTTATGAACTTCAATTCTATGGTGAAAACCCACCGAACGTCATAGTCTTCAAATGTTATTGGTTCCAGCCGAAAAAGACTAGAAGGACTCATGAACATATAGGACTAGTCGAAAGCAATCCAAACACCCATTTAGATGTTCCCGATGTCTATATTACGGCTCAACAGGCGACCCAAGTTTTCTATCTACCGTGGGCATGCCCAACGGATAAGAATCTGGAAGGTTGGTATGTTGTTTATGAAGTGCCGCCACATGTCAGACCACCTGTCCCAAATGAACAGGATTATGAACCTCACATTAACCCAGACACATATGATGGAGAATTCTTCCAAGAAACACGTCTTTCCAAGAAACGTTTCAAGAACCGCCGTGCTTCACCCAAGAACATGAAAGTAGACAGCGACAATGAATCCGACTCCAGCCCTGAGCCGGAACCAGAAGACCTGGAACTCGTAGAGGTAACTCATGCGGATGACCTGTCAATGCTTCAACGATTAAAGGAAGGCCTTTCCCAACTTCACGCCGTTGAACCCGACGAGCACGTCATTCATGAAGACATGCGTGATAGTGATGATGATGATGCATTTATTGATGATGATTATTAGTTTGTAAGATTCACAACTTAAATTATATATATTTTAATCTTTATTATTCATGTACATATTATTATTCATGTCAGTTATTCAATTTTTTTATGTCGTACTAATTTCTTTTAATCTTTATCATGGCAGGTCACCAGGTGTGGAAAGATGGTGGGCGCTGGTCCAGATCGCTCGACGGGTTCTTCCCAGGCGCCCCGCACGAGGGGTGGTACTTCCCTTCCACCCCTATCTCTCCGTAGAGCCTTGGCAGACAGTCTGTCGACACCACCCGTGGATTCTTCTTCGTCGGCGGCATTTCCCACTGGGAGAGGTGCTGGTCGGGAAGGGAAGAAGGGGAATGGTACAGGGAGAGGTGGTGGCCGCGGAAGATCCAAGAGGATCCAGGAGCTCATTCACCCGAGCATAGGACTAGTATGGTCGACCCGTTTGCGGAGGAGGCTACGGGGACTCCGTTCCAGGAGCCTGTTGTTGACGGGCATTCGTCCCATGAGACTCCGGTCCAGGAGCAGCCTCGGGCTGAGGTGCATTTGGCCCAGGAGCAGCCGGAGGAGACTACGGTTCCGGAGGCTTCACCCGACATGGAGAGACCCGGATGGGAGACCTGGCCGGATCGTACCGACTTGCCGGATTGGACCGAGGGTTCGGGTGGCTCAGGGGGCGGGGATGGTGGGGATGAGCTTACGGATAGTGAGGGCGATGTGCAGGTGGATGGGGCCACCGTGTACAAGCGTGGTAGTACACGTCTCCCAGTCGCGCCGGCTACCCGCGAGCAGAGGCCGGTGATTAAACCTGAAGGAGATAGGTAAGTACATTTACCCTTTTTTAGCTTTTGCCTTCAAGTTTGTTCAAATATCTAATGCGTTGACCTTATCATACTGCAGGGGATGGGTACACCCTCTTGGAGTCCACAGGCCGAACTCCGTCCTTGGTGTGCTTTGCCGGACAAATTTCTCGGGGTTTGTCACGTTGCCTGGTGAGGGTCACGTTCCTACACTAGGATTTACCTGGGAGCACTACCAGGCTGCGCAGGCCCCGCCGGAGGAGATTATAGATGGTGTCTTGTGCCACACGAGGGCCGAGATGGTGATCAAGAGCTTTTGGGTAAATTATCCTTTTACAGAATCTAAAATTAACAATATAGCTAATTATTGTACTAATCGGTGTTTTCACGTTTGATTGCAGACCTTCTATAGGTGTGAGGATGGATATGAGGAGGAGGTGGCCAGGGTTCTCGTGGCCGAGTGTAGGCGGTTACTACAGAACTTGAGCCACGAGGCTCGGCGGTAGGCTATTCGAGATTACTATGCCACGCGTGGTATTAAGAAGCAGAAGAAGGATTGCCGCGGAAAGTTTCTGAAGAAGGAGCAATCCATGAAGGTAATTACCTATTCTTAAGTCCTTCTACGTAGTTTTCTTGATTTCATTCATAGGCGTAGCGCTGAAAATTCTTTCTAATAACTTATAGGTGCCCCCGAGATGGTGTGCGGATAAGATGGATTGTTGGGAGGCGTTGGTTGATGAGTGGTGCACAGGTAGCTGGCGAGCCATCCACGAGAATGCGAAGGATCGGCGTAGCCAAATGGTTTGTGTGCCACATCATCAAGGCAGTGTCAACTTACTTCAGTTTGGACGAAACTGGGTATGTGATTTGCTTCATGATTCATGCAATTCATTCTTGATGCTAATATTTTTTTCCTCTCTTTTAGGCGCACCACAATAAGACGGAGATGCCACACTTGTACGAGCTTTATGGAATGGCCCATACTGCCTCGTACAAGAAGGCGAAGGCATTCTGTGAGTCTGACCTGGATGATCCCAATAACTTCACCAACATATCATCCCACCAGAAGCTCGTGGCATACAGGGACGCGGGGAAGGCTATGAAAGGGGATGACTTTAACCCTAGCCAGGAACCTTTGGATCCAGAGCTGGTGATGATATCTGGTGGCAGGAGGCCCCATGGCTCGATAGCCATTGGAGATGGGATAGTACGTTGTCCACTCACTCTTCTGGAGATCAAGGCGCGCCAGTGGAGCAGCTGTCCTGAGATAACGTGTCGTCCACGGCCAGCCGAACTTGCCATCGAGGTTATTTGTACGTACTAAGAACACTTTGATCCATTTCATTATGTGTGTCACCATAGATGAATATTGTGGTAACGAGGAATGGTGTTTCAGGCTTCTCTTCGAAAAGAGAGAGCGGCAAACCAGGCTGCTCTTGAGAAAGAGAGATTGGCAAGCCAGGCTGCTCTTCAGGCTGCTCTTGATGAGAGGGTCCACACCACGGCACGATTGATTGAGGAGGAGAGGGCCCGGAATGAGGCGGGTCAACGGGCCGTGTACGAGCTTTTTGTGGTATGTTTTTTTACATTTGCCAAATCAGGTGTGTAATGTCTGTTCCATTACTAACTAATTCGACCCACTCTTCAGGGTCTGTGCGAGAAGAGCGGTCAAGTCACTCCGCCGATGCCCGTCTTCTCTTCGATTGACACGGTGAGTTTCATTATAAACTAGTATTAATAATCATGCTAACTGAGATATTGCAAAATATCTTTTCTGCAGAATAACTCCCGAGCGGCATCGCACGACCCTTCTCCACGGCAACCGTCTCGAAACGAAGCCGCCGCGAGCAACCGTGGTGTTTCTCCTCCTTGATGACCACTACGGTAAGTTGTTCTTCTCCTCTTTCGTATTATCCTTGCTTTAATTTCCGCAAAAAGACATAATTAGCCCATTTAGCTCCAAAATGCCATAATAACCTCAAAATGGCATAAGAACCTTGGTTAGCTCATGAATATTATATACTTAGCTTGTTTTCTTCTAAAATAAGATAATTAGCCCATTTAGCTCCAAAAAGACATAGTTAGGTAATTTAGCTCCAACAAGAGGAGAAGAGGAGAAGAAATAGGAAAAATGAAAAGAAAGAAAGAAGAAGAAGAAGAAGAAGAAGAAGAAGAGAAGAAGGAGAAGGAGGAGGAGGAGGAGGAGAAGGAGAAGGCCAAGGACCTTCTAGTCCTTCTCCTCCTCCTCCTTCTCCTCCTTCTCCTCCTTCTTCTTGATTTCTTCTTCTTCTCCTCCTCCTCCTCTTTCTTCTCCTATTTCATATTATCCTTGCTTTAATTTCCCCAACAATGACATAATTAGCCCATTTAGCTCCAAAATACCATAATAAGCTCAAAATGTCATAAGAACCTTGGTTAGCTCATGAATATTATATACTTAGCTTGTTTTCCTCTAAAATGGGATAATTAGCCCATTTAGCTCCAAAAAGACATAATTAGGTAATTTTTATCCAACAAGAGGAGAAGAGGAGAAGAAATAGGAAAATTAAAAGAAGAAGAAGAAGAAGAAGAGGAAGAGAAGAAGGAGAAGGAGGAGGAGGAGGAGGAGAAGGAGAAGGCCAAGGACCTTCTAGTCCTTCTCCTCCTCCTCCTTCTCCTCCTTCTCCTCCTTCTTCTTGATTTCTTCTTCTTCTCCTCCTACTCCTATTTCTTCTCCTCTTTCATGTTATCCTTGCTTTAATTTCCCCAAAAAGATATAATTAGCCCATTTAGCTGCAAAATACCATAATAACCTCAAAATGGCATAAGAACCTTGGTTAGCTCATGAATATTATATACTTAGCTTGTTTTCCTCTAAAATGAGATAATTAGCCCGTTTAGCTCCAAAAAGACATAATTAGGTAATTTAGCTCCAAGAAGAGGAGAAGAAATAGGAAAAATGTCAAGAAAGAAGAAGAAGAAGAACAGAAGAAGGAGAAGGAGGAGGAGGAGGAGGAGGAGGAGGAGGAGAAGGAGGAGAAGGCCAAGGACCTTCTAGTCCTTCTCCTCCTTCTTCTTGATTTCTTCTTCTTATCCTCCTCCTCCTCTTTCTTCTCATCTTTCATATTATCCTTGCTTTAATTTCCCCAACAATGACATAATTAGCCCATTTAGATCCAAAATGCCATAATAAGTTCAAAATTGCACCAGAACCTTGGTTAGCTCATGAATATTATATACTTAGCTTGTTTTCCTCTAAAATGGGATAATTAGCCCATTTAGCTCCAAAAAGACATAGTTAGGTAATTTCGCTCCAACAAGAGGAGAAGAGGAGAAGAAATAGGAAAAATGAAAAGAAAGAAGAAGAAGAAGAAGAAGAAGAGAAGAAGGAGAAGGAGGAGGACAAGAGGGAGAAGGAGAAGGCCAAGGACCTTCTAGTCCTTCTCCTCCTCCTCCTTCTCCTCCTTCTCCTCCTTCTTCTTAATTTATTATTCTTCTCCTCCCCCTCCTATTTCTTCTCCTCTTTCATATTATCCTTGCTTTAATTTCCCCAACAATGACATAATTAGCCCATTTAGCTCCAAAATACCATAATAAGCTCAAAATGGCATAAGAACCTTGGTTAGCTCATGAATATTTTATACTTAGCTTCTTTTCCTCTGAAATGGGATAATTAGCCCATTTAGCTCCAAAAAGATATAATTAGGTAATTTAGCTCCAACAAGAGGAGAAGAGGAGAAGAAATAGGAAAAATGAAAAGAAAGAAGAAGAAGAAGAAGAAGAGAAGAAGGAGAAGGAGGAGGAGGAGGAGGAGAAGGCCAAGGACCTTCTTGTCCTTCTCCTCCTTCTCCCCCTTCTTCTTGATTTCTTCTTCTTCTCCTCCTCCTCCTCTTTCTTCTCCTCTTTCATATTATGCTTGCTTTAATTTCCCCAACAATGACATAATTAGCCCATTTAGGTCCAAAATACCATAATAAGCTCAAAATGGCATAAGAACCTTGGTTAGCTTATGAATATTATATACTTAGCTTGTTTTCCTCTGAAATGGGATAATTAGCCCATTTAGCTCCAAAAAGACATTATTAGCCCATTTAGCTCCAAAATGCCATAATAACCTCAAAATGGCATAAGAACCTTGGTTAGGTCATGAATATTATATACTTAGCTTGTTTTCTTCTAAAATAAGATAATTAGCCCATTTAGCTCCAAAAAGACTTAGTTAGGTAATTTAGCTCCAACAAGAGGAGAAGAGGAGAAGAAATAGGAAAAATGAAAAGAAAGAAGAAGAAGAAGAAGAAGAAGAAGAAGAAGAGAAGAAGGAGAAGGAGGAGGAGGAGGAGGAGAAGGAGAAGGCCAAGGACCTTCTAGTCCTTCTCCTCCTCCTCCTTCTCCTCCTTCTCCTACTTCTTCTTGATTTCTTCTTCTTCTCCTCCTCCTCCTCTTTCTTCTCCTATTTCATACTATCCTTGATTTAATTTCCCCAACAATGACATAATTAGCCCATTTAGCTCCAAAATACCATAATAAGCTCAAAATGTCATAAGAACCTTGGTTAGCTCATGAATATTATATACTTAGCTTGTTTTCCTCTAAAATGGGATAATTAGCCCATTTAGCTCCAAAAAGACATAATTAGGTAATTTAGCTCCAACAAGAGGAGAAGAGGAGAAGAAATAGGAAAAATAAAAAGAAGAAGAAGAAGAAGAAGAGGAAGAGAAGAAGGAGAAGGAGGAGGAGGAGGAGGAGAAGGAGAAGGCCAAGGACCTTCTAATCCTTCTCCTCCTCCTCCTTCTTCTCCTTCTCCTCCTTCTTCTTGATTTCTTCTTCTTCTCCTCCTCCTCCTATTTCTTCTCCTCTTTAATATTATCCTTGCTTTAATTTCCCCGAAAAAATATAATTAGCCCATTTAGGTGCAAAATGCCATAATAACCTCAAAATGGCATAAGAACCTTGGTTAGCTCATGAATATTATATACTTAGCTTGTTTTCCTCTAAAATGAGATAATTAGACCATTTAGCTCCAAAAAGACATAATTAGGTAATTTAGCTCCAAGAAGAGGAGAAGAAATAGGAAAAATGACATGAAAGAAGAAGAAGAAGAACAGAAGAAGGAGAAGGGGGAGGAGGAGGAGGAGGAGGAGGAGAAGGAGGAGAAGGCCAAGGACCTTCTAGTCCTTCTCCTCCTCCTCCTTCTCCTCCTTGATTTCTTCTTCTTATCCTCCTCCTCCTCTTTCTTCTCATCTTTCATATTATCCTTGCTTTAATTTCCCCAACAATGACATAATTAGCCCATTTAGATCCAAAATGCCATAATAAGCTCAAAATTGCACAAGAACCTTGGTTAGCTCATGAATATTATATACTTAGCTTGTTTGACTCTAAAATGGGATAATTAGCCCATTTAGCTCCAAAAAGACATAGTTAGGTAATTTCGCTCCAACAAGAGGAGAAGAGGAGAAGAAATAGGAAAAATGAAAAGAAAGAAGAAGAAGAAGAAGAAGAAGAAGAGAAGAAAGAGAAGGAGGAGGAGGAGAAGGAGAAGGCCAAGGACCTTCTAGTCCTTCTCCTCCTCCTCCTTCTCCTCCTTCTCCTCCTTCTTCTTGATTTATTATTCTTCTCCTCCTCCTCCTATTTCTTCTCCTCTTTCATATTATCCTTGCTGTAATTTCCCCAACAATGACACAATTAGCCCATTTAGCTCCAAAATACCATAATAAGCTCAAAATGGCATAAGAACCTTGGTTAGCTCATGAATATTTTATACTTAGCTTGTTTTCCTCTGAAATGGGATAATTAGCCCATTTAGCTCCAAAAAGATATAATTAGGTAATTTAGCTCCAACAAGAGGAGAAGAGGAGAAGAAATAGGAAAAATGAAAAGAAAGAAGAAGAAGAAGAAGAAGAGAAGAAGGAGAAGGAGGAGGAGGAGGAGGAGAAGGAGAAGGCCAAGGACCTTCTAGTCCTTCTCCTCCTTCTCCCCCTTCTTCTTGATTTCTTCTTCTTCTCCTCCTCCTCCTCTTTCTTCTCCTCTTTCATATTATCCTTGCTTTAATTGCCCCAACAATGACATAATTAGCCCATTTAGGTCCAAAATACCATAATAAGCTCAAAATGGCATAAGAACCTTGGTTAGCTTATGAATATTATATACTTAGCTTATTTTCCTCTGAAATGGGATAATTAGCCCATTTAGCTCCAAAAAGACATAATTAGCCCATTTAGCTCCAAAATGCCATAATAACCTCAAAATGGCATAAGAACCTTGGTTAGCTCATGAATATTATATACTTAGCTTGTTTTCTTCTAAAATAAGATAATTAGCCCATTTAGCTCCAAAAAGACATAATTAGCCCATTTAGCTCCAAAATGCCATAATAACCTCAAAATGGCATAAGAACCTTGGTTAGCTCATGAATATTATATACTTAGCTTGTTTTCTTCTAAAATAAGATAATTTGCCCATTTAGCTCCAAAAAGACATAGTTAGGTAATTTAGCTCCAACAAGAGGAGAAGAGGAGAAGAAATAGGAAAAATGAAAAGAAAGAAGAAGAAGAAGAAGAAGAAGAAGAAGAAGAGAAGAAGGAGAAGGAGGAGGAGGAGGAGGAGAAGGAGAAGGCCAAGGACCTTCTAGTCCTTCTCCTCCTTCTCCTGCTTCTTCTTGATTTCTTCTTCTTCTCCTCCTCCTCCTATTTCTTCTCCTCTTTCATATTATCCTTGCTTTAATTTCCCCAACAATGACATAATTAGCCCATTTAGCTCCAAAATACCATAATAAGCTCAAAATGGCATAAGAACCTTGGTTAGCTCATGAATATTTTATACTTAGCTTGTTTTCCTCTGAAATGGGATAATTAGCCCATTTAGCTCCAAAAAGATATAATTAGGTAATTTAGCTCCAACAAGAGGAGAAGAGGAGAAGAAATAGGAAAAATGAAAAGAAAGAAGAAGAAGAAGAAGAAGAGAAGAAGGAGAAGGAGGAGGAGGAGGAGGAGAAGGAGAAGGCCAAGGACCTTCTTGTCCTTCTCCTCCTTCTCCCCCTTCTTCTTGATTTCTTCTTCTTCTCCTCCTCCTCCTCTTTCTTCTCCTCTTTCATATTATGCTTGCTTTAATTTCCCCAACAATGACATAATTAGCCCATTTAGGTCCAAAATACCATAATAAGCTCAAAATGGCATAAGAACCTTGGTTAGCTTATGAATATTATATACTTAGCTTGTTTTCCTCTGAAATGGGATAATTAGCCCATTTAGCTCCAAAAAGACATAATTAGCCCATTTAGCTCCAAAATGCCATAATAACCTCAAAATGGCATAAGAACCTTGGTTAGCTCATGAATATTATATACTTAGCTTGTTTTCTTCTAAAATAAGATAATTAGCCCATTTAGCTCCAAAAAGACTTAGTTAGGTAATTTAGCTCCAACAAGAGGAGAAGAGGAGAAGAAATAGGAAAAATGAAAAGAAAGAAGAAGAAGAAGAAGAAGAAGAAGAAGAAGAGAAGAAGGAGAAGGAGGAGGAGGAGGAGGAGAAGGAGAAGGCCAAGGACCTTCTAGTCCTTCTCCTCCTCCTCCTTCTCCTCCTTCTCCTGCTTCTTCTTGATTTCTTCTTCTTCTCCTCCTCCTCCTCTTTCTTCTCCTATTTCATATTATCCTTGCTTTAATTTCCCCAACAATGACATAATTAGCCCATTTAGCTCCAAAATACCATAATAACCTCAAAATGTCATAAGAACCTTGGTTAGCTCATGAATATTATATACTTAGCTTGTTTTCCTCTAAAATGGGATAATTAGCCCATTTAGCTCCAAAAAGACATAATTAGGTAATTTAGCTCCAACAAGAGGAGAAGAGGAGAAGAAATAGGAAAAATAAAAAGAAGAAGAAGAAGAAGAAGAGGAAGAGAAGAAGGACAAGGAGGAGGAGGAGGAGGAGAAGGAGAAGGCCAAGGACCTTCTAGTCCTTCTCCTCCTCCTTCTCCTCCTTCTCCTCCTTCTTCTTGATTTCTTCTTCTTCTCCTCCTCCTCCTATTTCTTCTCCTCTTTAATATTATCCTTGCTTTAATTTCCCCGAAAATATATAATTAGCCCATTTAGGTGCAAAATGCCATAATAACCTCAAAATGGCATAAGAACCTTGGTTAGCTCATGAATATTATAAACTTAGCTTGTTTTCCTCTAAAATGAGATAATTAGCCCATTTAGCTCCAAAAAGACATAATTAGGTAATTTAGATCCAAGAAGAGGAGAATAAATAGGAAAAATGACATGAAAGAAGAAGAAGAAGAACAGAAGAAGGAGAAGGGGGAGGAGGAGGAGGAGGAGGAGGAGGAGAAGGCCAAGGACCTTCTAGTCCTTCTCCTCCTCCTCCTTCTCCTCCTTCTTGATTTCTTCTTCTTATCCTCCTCCTCCTCTTTCTTCTCATCTTTCATATTATCCTTCCTTTAATTTCCCCAACAATGACATAATTAGCCCATTTAGATCCAAAATGCCATAATAAGCTCAAAATTGCACAAGAACCTTGGTTAGCTCATGAATATTATATACTTAGCTTGTTTTCCTCTAAAATGGGATAATTAGCCCATTTAGCTCCAAAAAGACATAGTTAGGTAATTTAGCTCCAACAAGAGGAGAAGAGGAGAAGAAATAGGAAAAATGAAAAGAAAGAAGAAGAAGAAGAAGAAGAGAAGAAGGAGAAGGAGGAGGAGGAGAAGGAGAAGGAGAAGGCCAAGGACCTTCTAGTCCTTCTCCTCCTCCTCCTTCTCCTCCTTCTCCTCCTTCGTCTTGATTTATTATTCTTCTCCTCCTCCTCCTATTTCTTCTCCTCTTTCATATTATCCTTGCTTTAATTTCCCCAACAATGACATAATTAGCCCATTTAGCTCCAATATACCATAATAAGCTCAAAATGGCATAAGAACCTTGGTTAGCTCATGAATATTTTATACTTAGCTTGTTTTCCTCTGAAATGGGATAATTAGCCCATTTAGCTCCAAAAAGACATAATTAGGCAATTTAGCTCCAACAAGAGGAGAAGAGGAGACGAAATAGGAAAAATGAAAACAAAGAAGAAGAATAAGAAGAAGCGAATAAGGAGAAGGAGGAGGAGGAGGAGGAGGAGAAGGAGAACGCCAAGGACCTTCTAGTCCTTCTCCTCCTTCTCCCCCTTCTTCTTGATTTCTTCTTCTTCTCCTCCTCCTCCTCTTTCTTCTCCTCTTTCATATTATCCTTGCTTTAATTGCCCCAACAATGACATAATTAGCCTATTTAGGTCCAAAATACCATAATAAGCTCAAAATGGCATAAGAACCTTGGTTAGCTTATGAATATTATATACTTAGCTTGTTTTCCTCTGAAATGGGATAATTAGCCCATTTAGCTCCAAAAAGACATAATTAGGTAATTTAGCTCCAACAAGAGGAGAAGAGGAGAAGAAATAGGAAAAATGAAAAGAAAGAAGAAGAAGAAGAAGAATTAGAAGAAGAAGAAGAGAAGAAGGAGAAGGAGGAGGAGGAGGAGGAGGAGAAGGAGAAGGCCAAGGACCTTCTAGTCCTTCTCCTCCTCCCCCTTCTCCTCCTTGTCCTCCTTCTTCTTGATTTCTTCTTCTTCTCGTCCTCCTCCTCTTTCTTCTCCTATTTCATATTATCCTTCCTTTAATTTCCCCAACAATGACATAATTAGCCCATTTAGCTCGAAAATACCATAATAAGCTCAAAATGGCATAAGAACCTTGGTTAGCTCATGAGTATTATATACTTAGCTTGTTTTCCTCTAAAATGGGATAATTAGCCCATTTAGCTCCAAAAAGACATAGTTAGGTAATTTAGCTCCAACAAGAGGAGAAGAGGAGAAGAAATAGGAAAAATGAAAAGAAAGAAGAAGAAGAAGAAGAAGAAGAAGAGAAGAAGGAGAAGGAGGAGGAGGAGAAGGAGAAGGAGAAGGCCAAGGACCTTCTAGTCCTTCTCCTCCTCCTTGTCCTCCTTCTCCTCCTTCGTCTTGATTTATTATTCTTCTCCTCCTCCTCCTATTTCTTCTCCTCTTTCATATTATCCTTGCTTTAATTTCCGCAACAATGACATAATTAGCCCATTTAGCTCCAAAATACCATAATAAGCTCGAAATGGCATAAGAACCTTGGTTAGCTCATGAATATTTTATACTTAGCTTGTTTTCCTCTGAAATGGGATAATTAGCCCATTTAGCTCCAAAAAGATATAATTAGGTAATTTAGCTCCAACAAGAGGAGAAGAGGAGAAGAAATAGGAAAAATGAAAAGAAAGAAGAAGAAGAAGAAGAAGCGAAGAAGGAGGAGGAGGAGGAGGAGAAGGAGAAGGCCAAGGACCTTCTAGTCCTTCTCCTCCTTCTCCCCCTTCTTATTGATTTCTTCTTCTTCTCCTCCTCCTCCTCTTTCTTCTCCTCTTTCATATTATCCTTGCTTTAATTGCCCCAACAATGACATAATTAGCCCATTTAGGTCCAAAATACCATAATAAGCTCAAAATGGCATAAGAACCTTGGTTAGCTTATGAATATTATATACTTAGCTTGTTTTCCTCTGAAATGGGATAATTAGCCCATTTAGCTCCAAAAAGACATAATTAGCCCATTTATATCCAAAATGCCATAATAACCTCAAAATGGCATAAGAACCTTGGTTAGCTCATGAATATTATATACTTAGCTTGTTTTCTTCTAAAATAAGATAATTAGCCCATTTAGCTCCAAAAAGACATAGTTAGGTAATTTAGCTCCAACAAGTGGAGAAGAGGAGAAGAAATAGGAAAAATGAAAAGAAGGAAGAAGAAGAAGAAGAAGAAGAAGAAGAAGAGAAGAAGGAGAAGGAGGAGGAGGAGGAGGAGAAGGAGAAGGCCAAGGACCTTCTAGTCCTTCTCCTCCTCCTCCTTCTCCTCCTTCTCCTGCTTCTTCTTGATTTCTTCTTCTTCTCCTCCTCCTCCTATTTCTTCTCCTATTTCATATTATCCTTGCTTTAATTTCCCCAACAATGACATAATTAGCCCATTTAGCTCCAAAATACCATAATAAGCTCAAAATGTCATAAGAACCTTGGTTAGCTCATGAATATTATATACTTAGCTTGTTTTCCTCTAAAATGGGATAATTAGCCCATTTAGCTCCAAAAAGACATAATTAGGTAATTTAGCTCCAACAAGTGGAGAAGAAATAGGAAAAATAAAAAGAAGAAGAAGAAGAAGAAGAGGAAGAGAAGAAGGAGAAGGAGGAGGAGGAGGAGGAGAAGGAGAAGGCCAAGGACCTTCTAGTCCTTCTCCTCCTCCTCCTTCTCCTCCTTATCCTCCTTCTTCTTGATTTCTTCTTCTTCTCCTCCTCCTCCTATTTCTTCTCCTCTTTAATATTATCCTTGCTTTAATTTCCCTGAAAAGATATAATTAGCCCATTTAGGTGCAAAATGCCATAATAACCTCAAAATGGCATAAGAACCTTGGTTAGCTCATGAATATTATATACTTAGCTTGTTTTCCTCTAAAATGAGATAATTAGCCCATTTAGCTCCAAAAAGACATAATTAGGTAATTTAGCTCCAAGAAGAGGAGAAGAAATAGGAAAAATGACAAGAAAGAAGAAGAAGAAGAACAGAAGAAGGAGAAGGGGGACGAGGAGGAGGAGGAGGAGGAGGAGAAGGAGGAGAAGGCCAAGGACCTTCTAGTCCTTCTCCTCCTCCTCCTTCTCCTCCTTCTTATTGATTTCTTCTTCTTATCCTCCTCCTCCTCTTTCTTCTCATCTTTCATATTATCCTTGCTTTAATTTCCCCAACAATGACATAATTAGCCCATTTAGATCCAAAATGCCATAATAAGCTCAAAATTGCACAAGAACCTTGGTTAGCTCATGAATATTATATACTTAGCTTGTTTTCCTCTGAAATGGGATAATTAGCCCATTTAGCTCCAAAAAGATATAATTAGGTAATTTAGCTCCAACAAGAGGAGAAGAGGAGAAGAAATAGGAAAAATGAAAAGAAAGAAGAAGAAGAAGAAGAAGAGAAGAAGGAGAAGGAGGAGGAGGAGGAGGAGAAGGAGAAGGCCAAGGACCTTCTAGTCCTTCTCCTCCTTCTCCCCCTTCTTCTTGATTTCTTCTTCTTCTCCTCCTCCTCCTCTTTCTTCTCCTCTTTCATATTATCCTTGCTTTAATTGCCCCAACAATGACATAATTAGCCTATTTAGGTCCAAAATACCATAATAAGCTCAAAATGGCATAAGAACCTTGGTTAGCTTATGAATATTATATACTTAGCTTGTTTTCCTCTGAAATGGGATAATTAGCCCATTTAGCTCCAAAAAGACATAATTAGGTAATTTAGCTCCAACAAGAGGAGAAGAGGAGAAGAAATAGGAAAAATGAAAAGAAAGAAGAAGAAGAAGAAGAAGAAGAAGAAGAAGAAGAGAAGAGGGAGAAGGAGGAGGAGGAGGAGGAGGAGAAGGAGAAGGCCAAGGACCTTCTAGTCCTTCTCCTCCTCCCCCTTCTACTCCTTGTCCTCCTTCTTCTTGATTTCTTCTTCTTCTCGTCCTCCTCCTCTTTCTTCTCCTATTTCATATTATCCTTCCTTTAATTTCCCCAACAATGACATAATTAGCCCATTTAGCTCCAAAATACCATAATAAGGTCAAAATGGCATAAGAACCTTGGTTAGCTCATGAATATTATATACTTAGCTTGTTTTCCTCTAAAAATGACATAATTAGCTGAAAAACATCATATTTTGTTCTTCTTCTAACTTTCTTATTCACATTTTTGCAGATTGGATATACTACATGCATGGAAGCTGGCATTCATGGAGTTAAACAATATCGATGGACGAACTTTATATGTATATCATCTAGTTTTCATTTGAGTTGATGAACAATGTCGAACTATATGTATATGTATATAAGGATAAACAGTGCAATACTTTGTATGTTGGTTCTTTCGATATATGGGGCTGTACATTGATTTATATGTATATCATATATGTGTGGTGAATTATATATATATGTGTTGGCAAGTATATGTGTGGTGAACTATATATCATATATGTGTGGTGAATTATATAAACGTGATGTCAAATATATATATATATATATATATATATATGTGTGTGTGTGTGTGTGCTGTGAAATAATATAAAACAAAAAAACAGGTACTATATGGGCTCTTTGCCGTTTGCCAGCTGATGGCAAAGACCTGTGCCATCAGCTGGCAGAGGGCAAAGGTGCCTCATGGCACCCAGCTGTGCATCCTAGGGTATCTATATAGGCTCTTTGCCGTCTGCCTCCAGGGTGGGCAGACGGCGAAGAAGAGGGCACATAGGAGAGGGGAGGAGGAGGCAGACTGCAAAGAGTGGAGGGGGGAGGATGAGGCATACGGCAAAGAATAAGGGGGAGGCAGACGGAAAGAATAAGGGGGAGGCAGACGGCAAAGCCTCCGTTAACCCCTAACGTAGGCAACGCCTGTCGGCTGCCGTCTCGAGGACTTTGCCGACTGCTCCTAAGGAAAGCTGACGGCAAAGAGCTTTGCCGTCCGCTTTGGGGGGCAGACGGCAAAGAAGGTCCTATGCTGTCGTAGGCTGACGCGGAAATTTTGCCGGCCGTGATATTCTTTGCCGTCTGTTGTTTTGTCTTTGCCGTACGGGCTTCAGTCTTTGCCGTCTGTGATGGCAGACGGCAAAGAAGCTGATTCCTGTAGTGACCTCTTCGCCATATAAATTTCCATTAATCCCAAAATCCCTAAGGAGCACCCGGACAAACGTTTTCCACCGTTGCAAGTCTTTGTTCCTTTGTGGGGCATCTGAAACCCTTTTCTGGTGTGGTGCTGGCAGGTGAATCAATCGCGGAGGACCTCTACATCAACCTCGCTGATCCCATGGTGATGTGTGAGTAGTTCACAACATACCTACGGGTCCGTACTTACTACCTAGATAGCTATCACTCTTCCACTTGATCTTTAATACAATGATCATTGCATCTTCGATTTGATCTATCCGATGTAACTCTTTTGTGCAGTGTATTTGTTGGGATCCGATGAATTGCGGGTTTATGTTTAGATTACTCATGATAAATATTTGACTCTTCTCTGAATTCTAAATATGATTCTTATGTGCATGATCATCATAGCTTTGTAAATCTCTCTGATCTATTAATTTGGTTTGGTTAAATAGATTGATTGCTTTCTCCCATGAGAGAGGTGCCTTGTAGTGGGTTCAATGTAACAGATTTATATATCCCAGTGACAAAGTAGGGGACAGGATACATCTTTTTGTTGTTTCCACGAAGGATAAAACAATGGGGTTAATTAACATTAATCGAGTACTCTTTGTCTACATCATGTCATCGCTCTCCAAGCATTACTATTTTTACTTAACACTCTAGATGCATGCTCGATAGCGGTGCAGTAATAGTAATAGGTGCAGACGGTAGTTGGCATATTTTCTTATGGATGTGATGCGAGATACACATGATCATTGCCATGAATATCTCATAGCTATGAGCTTTTCTATCAAGTGCCCAACAATATTTTGTCTACCCACCATATGCTTGCTTTCATGAGAGATGCCACTAGGGAACACTATGGCCCCAGGGTTTATTCACTTATAAATTTACAAACGGTATAATTTACTCACTGCCTTTATTTATTGGTTATTTAATTTTTCTTTGCAACTTCTAGCCACACTACTTACTTGCTTGCAAATGACAAGACAAGGGGATTGACAACCCTCTTGCCCGTGTTGGGTGCAAGTGTTTGTTTGTTTTATGTACAGATGCTGAAGATATGGGTTAGTTGATACTCATATTGGTTCGATAAACCATGGTTCTCTACTGAGGGAAATACTTACCTATATTGTGCTGCATTACCCGTTCCTCTTCATGGAAAACCCAATGCGGATTACAAGTATTAGGAAAGATTTTCGCACCGTTGACGGGGAGTATCATCTACCTACTATGAAGCCACTTCACAAAAAGTATCATTCAAATGTTCTTATTTTTATTTGTTGTTATATTTTTATTGGTCCATAAAAATAAAAAATATAAAAATATTTATCTTTGCTAGTTGCTAGTCTACTTCTTTGCTCGTTTTACTTGCTAGTTTGCTTGTCCTACTGGTTACTTTGCTTGCTCGGTCACCATGTCTCAAGATACTACTAAGTTGTGTGACTTTTCAAATACTAATAACAATGATTTTATTAGTACTCCTATACCACCCCCACTAGTACGAAGGCTTATGATATAAATGCTGCATTACTGAATCTTGTCATGAAGGAACAATATTCGGGAAGTCCTAATGAGGATCCAGCTAATCATCTTAATAACTTTGTTGAACTTTTTGATATGCAACTGAAAAAGGACATTTATAATGATATTGTGAAATTGCAGTTATTTCCTTTTTTGCAAAGAGATAGAGCTAAATCTTGGTTCTCATCTTTACCATGTAATAGTATTGGAACATGGGATAAGTGTAAAGATACTTTTATTACCAAGTATTTTCGTCCTACATGGGATAAGCAAGACATGATCAAACCCCAAAACTATATGGGTGTTAGATTCATTACAATCACATAGTGATGTGAACTATATTATTGAATCTAGTGCAAGTGGGAGACTATCGGAAATATGCTCTAGAGGCAATCATAAATTGGTTATTATTATATTTCCTTGTTCATGATAATCGTTTATCATCCATGCTAGAATTGTATTGGTTGGAAACTCAAATACATGTGTGGATACATAGACAACACACCGTCCCTAGTGAGCCTCTGAAGGACTAGCTTGTTGATCAAAGATGGTCAAGATTTCCTGGCCATAGACATGAGATGTCGTTTCATAATGGGATCACATCATTAGGAGAATGATGTGATGGAAAAGACCCAAACTATGAACATAGCATATGACCGTGTCTATTTATAGCTACGGTTTTCTGCATGTCAAAGTATATGTTCCCATGACCATGAGATCATGCAACTCCCGGACACTGGAGGAATACCTTGTGTGTATTCTCGTCCTACTAAGATCATCTCCCTTAGAAATCAAATAATGAATTTTGAACACCATGATCATGAACATGTTGTACAAGCTTGGGAAAGGATGAAATTGATTATAAGAAATTGCCCAGCTCTTGGTTTAAACTTGTGGATGATTATCTAAAACTTCTATCCTAGACTAAACTTTGTATCTAGAAATCTTCTAGATTCAGCCGTAGGTGGTATACCTTCATGGAGGTGACCTAAGGAGATTCCACCAAACTTTTGTAGAACATCATGACCAACTACTCTCAATGGAATGCCGAGAGAGCTCCAACTACTAAGAAGGTGAACTCCATTGAGAAAATCGAAATATGAGTGTTAAAGTTGATGCTGTGATGAATTTGGTTGCAACTAAAAATGCTCATTTCGTTCGTAATGACATTCCATTGTACACTTTG
The DNA here is from genome assembly GCF_904849725.1 of Hordeum vulgare subsp. vulgare. NCBI lineage: Eukaryota > Viridiplantae > Streptophyta > Magnoliopsida > Poales > Poaceae > Hordeum > Hordeum vulgare. The sequence goes on along the minus strand of NC_058519.1, from coordinate 431,766,756 downwards.
ATTGAGAAAAATGATAATGCCATTGATGTGAATTTTAGTTTAAAAATAATTTTAACAACAATGCATATAGGAGTAATTTCAATGCTAGGCCATATCCAGGTAAATCCTCTAATGGTTATGGCAACTCTTATGGTAATACTTATGGAAATCCTTCTACCAATAATAATAAATTCTCCTCTGATATTGAAAACACCAGTAAAGAATTCATTAATTCTCAAAAAAAATTCAACACTATGGTAGAGGAAAAGTTGCATAAGATCGATTATTTGGCTAGGAACATGGATATATTGCTCTTGATGTAGAAACTCTTAAAGGTTAAACTTTAGCACAAAAGAATGACTTTAGTGAGACTATTAGATCTATCCAAATAACTATGACTGAAAGTAGGGTGAGGACCCCCAAGTTGAAAGCAAGGCGGAACTCCTAGAAAAAGCTTTTCCACCCGATTTTTACCAGGATTATGATGCAGATATTAAAATGAAGGGACATTTACATTTTCCTCATAACGTTGGGCCAACCTCATCTTTACCCCTAAAAACAGTGCTCGATTATACCCCTCTTCCATTAGATTGCATTATGAAAATACCCTTACGTACCCTTTCCGTCCGGTCAAAGTGCTTTGATAGTCAATGAAAAGTTTCCACGATAGTTTTGCCCTTGTTTGCATATGACGCTCATGGGTGGGCCTCCTCATCCTTGAAAAAAGCGAAGGAAAAAACTCTCTCTCAGCTCTCTCTATCACTTCCATGTATGACCCACCCTAGAAAGAATAAAAGGGAAAAAATTCTCCCTCACCTCTCTCTATCACTACATGTAGGACCCACCCAAGAAAAAAGCTGGCTCATGGATGGGGCGGATGGCAGGCACTACTAGAAAACAGTAATTTGCCATCAGGCAGTTCTTTGTTGTCTGCTAGCTGATGGCAAAGACCCTCTTTGCCATCAGCTGACCTAAAGCGGACGGTAAAGGGCTAACTGATGGTAAAAAGAATGTTTGCCATCGGCCAGGGCTTTGTCGTCTGCCTGCGGACGACAAAGAGACCAAGGGCAGACGGCAAAGTGGGCAGATGGGTCCCACTAGACCTTGGGCCTGGCCAGGTCCAACGGACGGGCTCTTTGCCGTCCGCCTAGCCATTGCCATCCGCTGTTAGGCCCTTTGCCGTCCGGGGGCAGACGACAAAGCTGACGGCCGTTATCCCCTAACCCCTCGCTCCACTACCCCACTCCCCACTCTGTCTCTCTCTGAACCATCCTGCGCGCCTCCCTCCTGCACCACCGGCGGCCGGCCACCCCTGCGCCGCCCCCTACGCCGACCCCTGCGCCGCCCCCTCACCTGGCCCCCACCATCGCCACCACTGCCCCCCCCGCCGCACAGCACCCCACCGCCGCCACCACTGCCCCCCGCCGCCGCACTGCCCCTGGCGACGCCCCACTGCCCCATCGCACCCGTCCTCCTTGCCGCCCCGACGCCCCAGCCGCCCCCTCCGGTGAGTCCCCCCAATTTTTTTTGTTTTTCCTTATTTTTATTTATGTTAAATTTGTTAGGTTAGTTTATTAGTTTATTAGGTTAGTTAGGCTAGTTAGTTAGGTTGTTAAATTAGTTTAGTTTAGGTTCAGTTTTAGTTTAGGTTTAGTTAGGTTAGTTTCCTGTTTAGTAAAGGAGAAAAGGAGAAGAAGAAGAAGGAGAAAGGAGCATAAGAAGAAGGAGAAAGGAGGAGAAGAAGAAGGAGAAAGGAGAAGAAAAAAATAAGAAGAAGAAGGACAAGAAGAAGAAGGAAAAGGAAGGGAAGGAGAAGAAAGAAGAAGAAGAAGAAGAAGAAGAAGAAGAAGGGAAGGAGAGGAAGAAGAAGAAGAAGAAAAAGAAGAAGAACAAGGAAACGGAAGGGAAGGAGAAGAAAGAAGAAGGATAAGAAGAAGAAGTAGAAAGAAGAAGAAGAAGAAGAAGGAGAAAGGAGAAGAAAAAAATAAAAAGAAGAAGGAAAAGGAAGGGAAGGAGAAGAAAGAAGAAGAAGAAGAAGAAGAAGAAGAAGAAGAAGAAGAAGAAGAAGAAAAATAGGAGAGGAAGAGAAGAATAAGAGGAAAAAAGAAAATAATAATAAAAATAATAATAATAATAATAATAAGAAGAAGAAGAAGAAGAGAAGAAAACAAGAAGAAGGAGAAGAAGAATAAGAGGAAAAAAGAAAAAAGAAAATAAGAAGAAGAAGAAGAAGAAGAAGACAAGAAGAAAAGAAGAAGAAGGAGAAGAAGAATAAGACGAAAAAAGAAAAAAAGAAAATAAGAATAAGAAGAAGAAGAAGAAGAAGAAGAAGAAGAAGAGAAGAAAAGAACAAGAATGAGAAAAGAATAAGAGGAAAAAAGAAAAAAGAAAATAAGAATAATAATAAGAAGAAGAAGAATAAGAGGAAAAAAGGAAAAAGAAAATAAGAGTTAGGTCACATATTTTTTGATTATCTTATAAAAACATCATATTTGTGTTCATCGGGTGAATTTCAATGTGCAGTTGTTCGACGACCTCCACGTGCGTTGGACGAGCTCCGCCCCTTCGTTTGTTGGTGAGCACAAATGACTTCTCCTCCTACCCCCTTAATTTGCTCTGTCCCGGTCTTCGTGCCGATGAAACTTGCAATCTATATATAGGTTTCTTCAATCATGAGTACGTGTGACCAGTATGCATCTCCCGTTCGAAAGGGCGACATCTATAAATATGCATGTATTTGCATATTTATAACCGCCATCCTTTCGAATTGTCCAACATTATCCATGGACAGCCCGAGTATGTGTAGATTGGGTTCGTTTTCCCGTATGCTGTGCTCTGGATCCGATGCGGAATTTCGTCAGTGCCTCCCCCGTTGTTCTCCGGATGCAGATCCTCTCTGTTTATTGTGGAGATGTGTATCAGGAGAACAGCGGGGAGGTGCTACCGAAATTTTGCGTTGGATCCGGAGCAGAGCATGGGAAAACGAACCCAATCTACACATACTCGGGTGGGATTAGGACCTATCTTTACCTATTAGCGTGTAGGTTGCCTGGACGTAATAAAAATGGCAAACCTGATTAACCGATGAATATAAATACTAAATTATATGTAAATATATTTCTGCTGTCTTTAGTAGCTACGCAAGATGAGTGATCGTACGTGGATGTATAACGGTCACCCTAGTCAGAAAGAGATGACGAAAGAATGGTTTGTAAAAACAAAGGAATTTGTGAAAGCCGCATTTGCCAATGGCCAGGAAAGAAACTATTGCCCATGTCCTGGATGCGATAAAAAGACGACAGAGGCTGTAATGATTAAACACCTGCAGAGGAGGGGTTTTAAGCCTAATTATACGGTGTGGACATTTCATGGTGGGTCTATACAACGCACAAGAGCTGAGGTGGTCCGTCGTTGCACGGACGAGCATGGTATCGGGATCGAAGACATGGTGCAAGACTTTGATGATGCACGGGATTCGGAAGATGAGATGGAGGAATCTGCAAAGGCCTTTTATGAAATGTTGGAGTGTTCAAAACGTCCTCTCCATGAGCACACTGAGCCCTGTCAGCTGGATGCAATTGCACAAGTAATGGCTCTGAAGGCTCAGTTCAACTTGGGAAGAGAATGCTACGACGCGATGATGACACTATTTGGACGTTTCCTACCCAAAGGCCATGTCATGCCTGCAAACCTGTACCAGTCTTACAAAATACTTCATGTACTTAAGATGCCCTATGAGAAGATAGATGCATGTGAGAAACGATGTGTCTTATTTAGGAAGGAGTATGCACACTTGGACTATTGTCCCAATTGTGATTCTTGCAGGTATCTTGTGGTAGACAACGGTATGGGTGAGAAGAGGCAGACCAAAATCGCAGTTAGTGTTCTTCGGTATATGCCAATCGTACCAAGACTTCAACGTCTTTTCATGGTCGAAGAGACAGCCAGACAGATGACGTGGCACAAATTGGGCAAAAGAACCGAACTAGATGCGGATGGGAATAAGATGATGGTACACACATCGGATGGGGAAGCATGGAAACATTTCGATGGATTGCATCAGGATAAAGCGGCAGATCCAAGGAATCCTCGAGTCTGCACCGCCACGGATGGTTTTAATCCCTTCGGCATGACGGCAACCCAAGACAATTGTTGGCCTGGATTTGTCATTCCACTCAATCTCCCCCCCCCCCCCCGGGCAGATTATGCAAAGACAGAACATATTTCTGACGTTGATAATTCCAGGGCCCAATTATCCGGGGAAGAATATGAATGTGTACCTGCAACCGCTTAAGGATGAATTGGAAGAAGCTTGGGATAATGGGGTCAAGACATACGATGCCTCTAGAAAAGAAAACTTCAAAATGCATGTGTGGTACATGTACTCCATGCATGACTTGCCAGCGTATGCGCTATTCTGTGGATGGTGTGTGCATGGAAGGTTCCCGTGCCCCCAATGCAAGGCAGCTCTTCAGTTTCTTTAGTTGCAGGAGGGTCGGAAGTATTCTTGCTTTTACTTGGATAGACAGTTCCTGGATCCCGACCATCAGTTCAGAAAAGACAAGAAGAACTTTACGAAAGGTAAAGTTGTCAAAAACTTGGCACCACCTGCGTTCACAGGCCAACAGATCCTGGATCAGTGAAACGCCCTCGAGCCTGATCCAGAGCGTCCAGGGTATTTCAAGGGGTATAATTCAAAACACGCCTGGACTCACAAGCCATGCTTCTCGGATCTGCCTTACTTCAAAGACCTCCTTCTTCCACACAATATCGACATGATGCACACTGAAAAGCATATCGGAGAGGCTATTTTTGGTACATTGTTCGACATAGATGGGAAGACAAAGGATAATATTAAGGCTAGAGTCGATCAAGAGACACTATGTCATAGACCGTTACAAAACATGCGAGAAGGCAAAGGAAAGCAGAAGTGGTCGAAGCCAAAGGCCTGGTTCAATGTTGGAAGGCCAACTATGAGGGAAATTATCTTGTCGGTCAAAATGCACTTGATGTTCCCCGATGGGTATGCAGCGAATCTAAAGAGGGGAGCGAGTCTTGAAAAAATAAAAATCTTTGGTGTCAAGAGTCATGATTGGCACATATGGCTAGAGCGAGTAATGCCGGTGATGTTATGAGGCTTTATTCCTGAGGATGAATGGCTAGTACTGGCGGAGCTGAGCTATTTCTTCTGTGTTGTTTGTGCGAAAGAATTGTTTCCTGGCGTGGTAGAAGACATGGAGGAGTTTGCACCGGAGTTGTTGTGCAAGTTAGAGAAGATCTTTCCACCAGGCTTCTTTCATCCAATCAGCATTTGATTTTACATCTACCGACCGAGGCAAGATTGGGTGGGCCCGTGCAAGATCGTTGGTGCTATGCAACTAAGAGGATGCAGAAGACCCTTCGAGCTAAATGTAAAAATAAGCGTAGAATTGAAGCATCGATGGCTGAGGAATTCATTACTGAGGAGGTGGAAAACTTTGTGACAGCACACTAGGAAGCCTCGGCACAATGATGCAGACCTTAAAAAATGTGGGTCCAACCTCAGCCTATTCAAAGGGAAGCTCGCACCAGCCGGTGCTTCGAAACCAATAACGTTGGATGTCAAAGAATGGCGGAACATTTCGTTGTATATCTTCAACAACCTAACAGAAGTGCGGCCGTACATTGACTGAGTTCTCGGCACATTTTCCCGTAACTTCTAATTCATTTGAAATGCTCTTATTCCCGGATATTTCAAACAACCGTTACGTCGTCAAATTCTCGGATGGAGCGGTGATCGAAAATGATTCCGTCGAAGAGTATGAGCTTTTGTCATAGACAGGAGGCGGCTATCCCGGTTTCATCTCTTGGTTCAAACAAACGGTAATTATCAATAATGGACCATTTCATTCTTGGTTTAACTTGCGGCTAATGCAACAACCGTTTCGTATTAAACTTGTAGGCTAATTCAGGGTCTATGGATGCCGAATTGAGACAAGCCGCTAATGGTTTTGACTATAAGGTCCGTTCATTTGAGAAATACAACATCGACGGGTATCTCTTTCGTACCTTTGGCAAAGAGGTATCTATGCCCGACCGGAAATCTACAAATTGTGGTGTCTCTGCTATCGGCGAAGGTGTTATCGAGTATTATGGAAGAGTTGAAGCAATTTATGAACTTCAATTCTATGATGAAAACCCACCGAACGTCGTAGTCTTCAAATGTTATTGGTTCCAGCCGAAAAAGACTAGAAGGACTCATGAACATATAGGACTAGTCGAAATCAATCCAAACACCCATTTGGACGTTCCCGATGTCTATATTACGGCTCAACAGGCAACCCAAGTTTTCTATCTACCATGGGCATGCCAAACGGGTAAGAATCTGGAAGGTTGGTATGTTGTTTATGAAGTGCCGCCACATGTCAGACCACCTCTCCCAAATGAACAGGATTATAAACCTCACATTAACCCAGACACATATGATGGAGAATTCTTCCAAGAAACACGTCTTTCCAAGAAACGTTTCAAGAACCGCCGTGCTTCACCCAAGAACATGGAAGTAGACAGCGACAATGAATCCGACTCTAGCCCTGAGCCAGAACCAGAAGACCTGGAACTCGTAGAGGTTACTGATACGGATGACCTGTCAATGTTTCAATGATTAAAGGAAGGCCTTTCGCAACTTCACGTCGTTGAACCCGACGAGCACGTCATTCATGAAGACATGCGTGATAGTGATTATGATGATGCATTTATTGATGATGATTATTAGTTTGTAAGATTCACAACTTAAATTATATATATTTTAATCTTTATTATTCATGTACATATTATTATTCATGTCAGTTATTCAATTTTTTATGTTGTACTAATTTCTTTTAATCTTTATCATGGCAGGTCTCTAGGAGTGGAAAGATGGTGGGCGCTGGTCCAGATCGCTCGACGGGTTCTTCCCAGGCACCCCGCACGAGGGGTGGTACTTCCCTTCCACCCCTATCTCTCCTTAGAGCCTTGGCACACAGTCTGTCGACACCACCCGTGGGTTATTCTTCGTCGGCAGCATTGCCCACTGGGAGAGGTGCTGGTCGGGTAGGGAAGAAGGGGAAGGGTACAGGGAGAGGTGGTGGCCACGGAAGATCCAGGAGGACTGTTGAGCCGTCCTCGCCACCACCACCAGCTCATTCACCCGAGCATAGGACTAGTATGGTCGACCCGTTTGTGGAGGAGGCTACGGGGACTCCGTTCCAGGAGCCTGTTGTTGACGGGCATTCGTCCCATGAGACTACGGTCGAGGAGCACCCTCAGGTCGAGGTGCATTCGAACCAGGAGCAGCCGAAGGAGACTATGGTTCCGGAGGCTTCACCCGACGTGGAGAGGCCCGGATGGGAGACCTGGCCGGATTGTGCCGAGTTGCCGGATTGGACCAAGGGTCTGGGTGGCTCAGGGGGCGAGGATGGCGGGGATGAGCTTACGGATAGTGAGGGCGATGTGAAGGTGGACGGGGCCACCGTGTACAAGCGTGGTAGTACACATCTCCCGGTCTCCCCGGCTACCCGTGAGCAGAGGCCGGTGATTAAACCTGAAGGAGATAGGTAATTACATTTACCCTTTTTTTTAGCTTTTGCCTTCAAGTTTGTTCAAATATCTAATGCGTTGACCTTATCATACTGCAGGGGATGGGTACACCCTCTTGGAGTCTGTAGGCTGAATTCCGTCCTTGGTGTGCTTTGCCAGACAAATTTCTCGGGGTTTGTCACGTTGCCTAGTGAGGGTCAAGTTCCTATACTAGGATTTACCTGGGAGCACTACCAGGCTGCGCAGGCCCCGCAGGAGGAGATTATAGATGGTGTCTTGTGCCACACGAGGGCCGAGATGGTGATCAAGAGCTTTTGGGTAAATTATCGTTTTACAGAATCTAAAATTAACAATATAACTAATTATTGTACTAATCGGTGTTTTCACGTTTGATTGCAGACCTTCTATAGGTGTGACGATGGATATGAGGAGGAGGCGGACAGGGTTCTCGAGGCCGAGTGTAGGCGGTTACTACAGAACTTGCTCCACAAGGCTCGGCCGCAGGCTATTCGAGATTACTACGCCACGCGTGGTATTAAGAAGCAGAAGAAGGATTGCCGCGGAAAGTTTCTGAAGAAGGAGCAATACATGAAGGTAATTACCTATTCTTAAGTCCTTCTACGTAGTTTTCTTGATTTCATTCATAGGCGTAGCACTGAAAATTCTTTCTAATAACTTACAGGTGCCCCCGAGATGGTGTGCGGATAAGATGGATTGTTGGGAGGCGTTGGTTGATGAGTGGTGTACAGGTAGCTGGCGAGCCGTCCACGAGAATGCGAAGGATCGCCGTAGCCAAATGGTTGGTGTGCCACACCATCAAGGCAGCGCCAACTTACTTCAGTTTGGACGAAACTGGGTATGTGATTTGCTTCATGATTCATGCAATTCATTCTTGATGCTAATATTTTGTTCCTCTCTTTTAGGCGCATCACAATAAGACTGAGATGCCACACTTGTACGACCTTGATGGCATGGCCCATACTGCCTCGTACAAGAAGGCAATGGCATTCTCTGAGTATGACCTGGATGATCCCAATAACTTCACCAACATATCATCCCACCAGAAGCTCGTGGCATACAGGGACGCGGGGAAGGCTACGAATGGGGATGACTTTAACCCTAGCCAGGAACCTTTGGATCCAGAGCTGGTGATGATATCTGGTGGCGGGAGGCCCCATGGCTCGATAGCCATTGGAGATGGGATAATACATTGTCCGCTCACTCTTCCGGAGATCAAGGCGAGCCAGTCGAGCAGCTGTCCTGAGATAACGCGTCGTCCACGGCCAGTCGAACTTGCCATCGAGGTTAGTTGTACGGACTAAGAACACTTTCATCCATTTCATTATGTGTGTCACCATAGATCATTACTGTGGTCACGAGGAATGGTGTTTGAGACTGCTCTTCAGAAAGAGAGAGCGGCAAACCAGGCTGCTCTTGAGAAAGAGAGATTGGCAAGCCAGGCTGCTCTTCAGGCTCCTCTTGATGAGAGGGACCAGACCACGGCACGATTGATTGAGGAGGAGAGGGCCCGGAATGAGGCGGGTCAACGGGCCCTGTACGAGCTTTTTGTGGTATTTTTTTTTCACATTAGCCAAATCATGTGTGTCATGTCTGTTTCATTACTAACTAATACGACCCACTCTTCAGGGTCTGTGCGAGAAGAGCGGTCAAGTCCCTCCGCCGATGCCCGTCTTCTCTTCGATTGGCACGGTGAGTTTCATTATAAACTAGTATTAATAATTGAGTGTCATCATGCTAACTGAGACATTGCAAAATATCTTTTCTGCAGAATAACTCCCGAGCGGCATCGCACGACCCTTCTCTAGGGCAACCGTCTCCAAACGAAGCCGCCGCGAGCAACCGTGGTGTTTCTCCTCCTTGATGACCACTACGGTAAGTTTCTCTTCTCCTCTTTCATATTATCCTTGCTTTAATTTCCCCAAAAATACATAATTAGCCCATTTAGCTCCAAAATGCCATAATAACCTCAAAATGGCATAAGAACCTTGGTTAGCTCATGAATATTATATACTTAGCTTGTTTTCCTCTAAAATGAGATAATTAGCCCATTTAGCTCCAAAAAGACATAATTAGGTAATTTAGGTCCAAGAAGAGGAGAAGAGGAGAAGAAATAGGAAAAATGAAAAGAAAGAAGAAGAAGAAGAAGAGAAGAAGCAGAAGGAGGAGGAGGAGGAGGAGAAGGAGGAGAAGGCCAAGGACCTTCTAGTCCTTCTCCTCCTCCTCCTTCCCCTCCTTCTCCTCCTTCTTCTTGATTTCTTCTTCTTCTCCTCCTCCTCCTCTTTCTTCTCCTCTTTCATATTATCCTTGCTTTAATTTCCCCAAAAAGACATAATTATCCCATTTAGCTCAAAAATGCCATAATAACCTCAAAATGGCATAAGAACCTTGGTTAGCTCATGAATACTATATACTTAGCCTGTTTTCCTCTAAAATGAGATAATTAGCCCATTTAGCTCCAAAAAGACATAATTAGGTAATTTAGCTCCAAGAAGAGGAGAAGAGGAGAAGAGATAGGACAAATGAAAAGAAAGAAGAAGAAGAAAAAGAGAAGAAGGAGAAGGAGGATGAGGAGGAGGAGGAGCAGAAGGAGGAGAAGGCCAAGGACCTTCTAGTCCTTCTCCTCCTTCTCCTCCTTCTTCTTGATTTCTTCTTCTTCTCCTCATCCTCCTATTTCTTCTACTCTTTCATATTATCCTTGCTTTAATTTCCCCAAAAATACATAATTAGCCCATTTAGCTCCAAAATGCCATAATAACCTCAAAATGGCATAAGAACCTTGGTTAGCTCATGAATATTATATACTTAGCTTGTCTTCCTCTAAAATGAGATAATTAGCCCATTTAGCTCCAAAAAGACATAATTAGGTAATTTAGCTCCAAGAAGAGGAGAAGAGGAGAAGAAATAGGAAAAATTAAAAGAAAGAAGAAGAACAAGAAGAGAAGAAGGAGAAGGAGGAGGAGGAGGAGGAGAAGGAGGAGAAGGCCAAGGATCTTCTAGTCCTTCTCCTCCTCCTCCTTCTCCTCCTTCTTCTTGATTTCTTATTCTTCTCCTCCTCTTCCTCTTTATTCTCCTCTTTCATATTATCCTTGCTTTAATTTCCCCAAAAAGACATAATTATCCCATTTAGCTCAAAAATGCCATAATAACCTCAAAATGGCATAGGAACCTTGGACAGCTCATGAATATTATATACTTACCTTGTTTTCCTATAAAATGAGATAATTAGCCCATTTAGCTCCAAGAAGACATAATTTGGTAATTTAGCTCCAACAAGAGGAGAATAAATAGGAAAAATGTAAAGAAAGAAGAAGAAGAAGAAGAGAAGAAGGAGAAGGAGGAGAAGGAGGAGGAGGAGGAGGAGGAGAAGGCCAAGGACCTTCTAGTCCTTCTCCTCCTCCTCCTTCTCCTCCTTCTTCTTGATTTCTTCTTGTTCTCCTCCTCCTCCTCTTTCTTATCCTCTTTCATATTATCCTTGCTTTAATTTCCCCAAAAAGACATAATTATGCCATTTAGCTCTAAAATGCCATAATAACCTCAAAATGGCATAAGAACCTTGGTTAGCACATGAATATTATATACTTAGCTTGTTTTCCTCTAAAATGAGATAATTAGCCCATTTAGCTCCAAGAAGACATAATTAGCTAATTTAGCTGCAACAAGAGGAGAAGAAATAGGAAAAATGAAAAGAAAGAAGAAGAAGAAGAAGAGAAGAAGGAGAAAGAGGAGGAGGAGGAGGAGGAGAAGGAGGAGAAGGCCAAGGACCTTCTAGTCCTTCTCCTCCTCCTCCTTCTCCTCCTTCTCCTCCTTCTTCTTGATTTCTTCTTCTTCTCCTCCTCCTCCTATTTCTTCTCCTCTTTCATATTATCCTTGCTTTAATTTTCCCAACAATGACATAATTAGCCCATTTAGGTCCAAAATACCATAATAAGCTCAAAATGGCATAAGAACCTTGGTTAGCTCATGAATATTATATACTTAGCTTATTTTCCTCTAAAATGGAATAATTGAGCTATTTAGCTCCAAAAAAAGACATAATTAGGTAATTTAGCTCCAACAAGAGGAGAAGAGGAGAAGAAATAGGCAAAATGAAAAGAAAGAAGAAGAAGAAGAAGAAGAAGAAGAAGAAGAGAAGGAGAAGGAGGAAGAGGAGGAGAAGAAGAAGGCCAAGGACCTTATAGTCCTTCTCCTCCTCCTCCTTCTCCTCCTTCTCCTCCTTCTTCTTGATTTCTTATTCTTCTCCTCGTCCTCCTCTTTCTTCTCCTCTTTCATATTATCCTTGCTTTAATTTCCCCAAAAAGACATAATTATCCCATTTAGCTCCAAAATGCCATAATAACCTCAAAATGGCATAAGAACCTTGGATAGCTCATGAATATTATATACTTAGCTTGTTTTCCTCTAAAATGAGATAATTAGCCCATTTAGCTCCAACAAGCCATAATTAGGTAATTTAGCTCCAACAAGAGGAGAAGAAATAGGAAAAATGAAAAGAAAGAAGAAGAAGAAGAAGAAGAAGAGAAGAAGGAGAAGGAGGAGCAGGAGGAGGAGGAGGAGGAGGAGGAGAAGGCCAAGAACCTTCTAGTCCTTCTCCTCCTCCTCCTTCTCCTCCTTCTTCTTGATTTCTTCTAGTTCTCCTCCTCCTCCTCTTTCTTCTCCTCTTTTGTGACATCCTCGACTTTTGCTACAGTAATGATTGTAATTAAGCGACACTGATCCCGCGCTAATGATGCCACGTTATCGGAAGTGATATCAATGATCTCGTGTTGGTTGAAACCGAATCAAATTCGAAGCTTTAAAATAAAGTCAGACGAGAAAAGATTTTCGTGTTGTTGAAATGAAAACGTCGGGGAGTTATAAATAAATTCCCTAACGGATTATAATATCGAATCGGGCACTTTAGGGATTATCGGTAAACACTATATATTTAAATGTGGATATTGAATAAGATGAATAAAGGAAATATAGTAAACGAAAATAAATAAATAAAAGAAAGAATTAGAAGTATGTATAATAAATTGTAAAAGAAAGTATAAGAAAAGTATTTAAAAAGAAAAATCAAATAGGTAAAATAAATTAAAAAAAAGGAGGGAAAAAGAAAAAATATATATGTTTTTATTAATAAGATAAATAAATAAATAATGAGAGAATGCCACGTGGGTCCATCATTAAATTAATCTGTTAAATCAATATTTAATCGATATTAAAACTTGTGCCTATGACGTTCGGGACCCGCTGGTTAGTTGACCGGTCAAATGTTGATGTCAGCCTGACATCGCGATGATGTCATAATGGGATTTTATTAAATCATTTAAATCTGTTTTTAATTCCTAAATAATTAATAAAACTTTGAAAATTAATATAAAATAATCCGTAAGTCAGATCAAAATAATTTCAACATGAAAGTTGATCAGCAGATCGAGACGAACCCGGGTACACGGCCCGTTCGTCTGTCACGCGTCCCTAGCATAGCAGACTTGGAACTTTTCCATCGTTTCCAGTATAACCGGTAGTAGCCCGAGACCCGGAAAATATCATCAGATATTCTTCCGACCCGTCTATGACGGATGTTGCTGCGTTAGCTCATGTCTAGCCTGCATCTTTCCTTGTCATGCTTTGTGTTGCATCGGTGCTATTATTTATTGTTTCTTCCCCCTCTTCTTAGCGGTAGACCCCGAGACTGACACTGCTGCCAGGTACATCTACGACCCTGCCGATCAGTCCTTTGCCGCAGAGCAGCAAGGCAAGCAAATTCCCCTTGATCATTCCTATATCGCCTATGTTTTTCTTCCTACTGCTTGCATTAGTATTTTGCTACTGTTGTAGTTAGCTCCTATATCTGATGCATAGCCTGTTTTTTATGAACTGCTACTTTCAGTCCTGTACCTTTAACCTGCTTAGTATTGGTGGAGCAGTCATCCCCTCTGACCCCGTAGTTCAGTTGCCCCGCTTGTTTTCAAATCTCGATCTCTGATCGACGAGCCAGACCCGACACAGCACATTCACCCCCCTTTGTTGTACGACGCTACAGAGATACTATCGGGTACCGAGGGTGACACCTCACTAAGTACTCCTGATGATATCTCTGTAGTATAGCTAGTCGGTCGTGGTTATCGAGGGTGATTCCTCTTTCACCATTCCCGATGACGTCTCTGTCGTGCCACCCCGCGAGTGTGGGACCCCCGAGGGTGATTCCTCTAAGCCCACCTTGACGGGTACATCGTTCGGAATCCAACGAGGGTGATACCTCAGATTCCCCCGATGTTACAACCACACAGTTACTCGACCATGTTACTGGGATCATTGGTGATTAGTTGTAAGACGGGTGGATTCCCGTGAGACTGTGTTGATGGCCTATTTTAAAATGCTAATGGATTTGGGTATTTGATCTGGGTTGGTCGGAGACCTTTTCGCACTAACCGGCTACGCAGGAAGAATTATGGGTACTCGGCGTCGCGGTATCAGCCGAAGCTTTTCAGATGCCAGCAATGTAGCGGCGCGCGCCCGAGTGGTCCCGAGATTCATCGCGCTTGTGATTAAGGGATGCTAGGACTGACGTCGGCCGCCCACGCCACGTGCAGGAGCGTGAAGGGGAACTGGGCCCACGAACCCTTTGTGCTTAGGATTTAGACCGGCGGGCTGGCCTCTCTGATTAGTCTTAGGTGGGGCTGCGACGTGTCGATATTCCGAGGCCGGGCAGGACCCAGAAAAGTATGTTCGGCCAGAGTGTTATCGAGCGTGACGGGACATGTGGTGCACCCCTGTAGGGATGAAAATTAACTATTCGGATAGCCGTGTCCACGGTTACAGGACGACTTGGAGTTGTGCCCCGATCTTTTACAACTACAATTGTTACTTAACTGGAATTAGTTTGCCTCGGGATTGCTTCCTCGCACGGAGTCGAGGGAGGATCTTTAGGCGTGACCTCACTTTAATATTGCTGCAACAATATGATTATTAACATGTTACCCCTGTTCTACTCTCGTCTATTGCTGCAAGACCCTGAAGATGCTAGTCTTCGATAGGACTAGGCCTTCTCTCTCTATTCTCGCATTGCTGCAGTCAGTCCACATATAACCCCCCCCCTTCTTTGATACTGATGCATAATTAGAATAGTTCTGATGTAAGACTTGCGAGTACTTTGGATGAGTACTCACCGCTGCTTTGCTCCCCCCCTTGTTCCCTTGATCCGTTTGCTGCGACCAGATGATGGAGCCCATGAGATGGAGGTCCCCGCCGCCGACGACTGCTACCCCGACGGTGCCTACTACTACGTGGAGGCCGCTGATGATCAGGAGTAGTTAGGAGGTTCCCAGGCAGGAGGCCTCGCCTCGTTCGATCATTGTATCTTTTGTGCTAGCCTTCTCTAAGGCACCCCATGTTTTATGTCTGTACTCAGATATTTGTTGCTTCCGCTGACTCGTGTGTTTATCGAGCTTTCGTATTCTAGCCCTCGAGGCCCTTGGCTTGTAATATGAAGCTGATGTTATTTTATTTGTGTCTAGAGTTGTGTTGTGATATCTTCCGTGAGTCCTTGGGTTTGATCGTACGCATTTGCGTGTATGGTTAGCGTACGATTAAGCCGAGGGCATCACAAGTTGGTATCAGAGCCAACTGCCTGTAGGTAGCCCCCTTTCCAACTCCTTGGCCGAAGTTGAGTCTAGTGTTTGAAAAAACTTTACTAACACTGATGTTGTGGCTTACGGGCCCACATCTCAATTGGGTGGTATTAGTATCTTTTACTTCTTTCCTATACTCTGGGCTCTACTTTCTCTTCTCTTTCGGGTCAAAGATTTTACTAACTCTAACATTAGGTTCTCGAATCACATCGATCCGGAGCGCTGGACTATCTACTCTTTTTCTCCTGAATATGTATTACACACACTCTCATTGACATCCGTCAATCTTATTTTCAGATGCGTCCCGCAAGACAGCACGTGCGCCTGACACAGGCCACTGAGACGACTGGGTTCCCGGCCGTTTTGGTCGATCTCCTGACCAGGCTGGGATATCGCTGGTACCCCGAGTACACTGTGTTCGAGGATTTCCGCGAGTATAACCAGTACCAGTACCAGGCTGAGGTTCGCATCTTCGACCAGAAGGGCGGCGAGACCCTCGAGCGCCACGTGTTCTGTGGTATTGGAGTGTCGGTCGAGATGGCCGTCCATGATGCGGCCTACATCGCCATCACCTGTCTCCGTGGAGCGTACCCTCACCTGGAGGAGAGCCCTTTCAGATACATCCCGCATGCTCCTGCTGGGGATGAGACTGGGTCTGATCTCACTGCCTACGCTTCTGACGTTCGGGAGCGCAGCGACCGTTCCTACGTCGCTGTCTGTGCCCCCTACGTGACGCGTCGCTACGACGCGCGGATTCTGGTGCAGTACACTGAGGCAATGGATCGTGCTTTCGGAGCTCTGACTGTGGAGTTGCATGCTACGCGCGCTCGTCTTTACGACGCGTTGACAGAGCTACAGCCATCACACTGTCCGAGGGTTCCACCTATGCGCATCCGCGAGCCGAGCAGGACAGAGCTACCATCAGCTCTCGAGTGGACTGATGTTGGGGGTAGAACCCCTGCACTTGGACCTCAGCTGCTCGACTGGATGCGGTACCCTCACCAGAGTCACAACGGGACACAGGGTCCTGTCCCTACCTTCTATCACCGCCAGCTACCAGGATTCGATCGTCCTCTCCGACGTTGATGTAGCCTTATCGCTACATCTCATTGTGGTACTCTTCCACCACGTGCCTGCGCGCCGCCTAGTGAGTCCAGGGTATCGTCAAATGCGTCCGGGCTATCGCCAAATTTCGAATTTGTAATCGTTAGTCTGTAATCGAACTTATGTATGGGTCTGTATGTCGAACTCAACTACTATGGAGTATCTATCGCATTTCCCTTTCATTATGCTTGATTACTTCATGAATGCGTGCGATGCCTTTCAATTACTTTAAGCTAAACTACCCCTGCTAAATATTTAACAGGATGGTTAGACCAGCTGGCCGCCCGCGTGGCCCTGCCAACGATGCACCACCCCCGCCTCCTGAGTATATGGCGGGGATGATCCAACAGTTTGAGCTGAACCGCTAGTTTATGCAAGGGCTCATGGATCAATTCCAAAGGCCGAACATGAACCAACCACAAGGCGTGACACTGCAAGACTTCTGCCGTCTCAACCCTGCGATCTACCGCAGCTCAACTCAGCCTCTAGATGCTGATGACTGGCTCCGTGACATTTCCTATGAGCTAGAGTCTGCCAATGTGCCCCTGGCGAGCTATGTCAACTTTGCCGCCTACTTTCTGAAGGGTCCTGCTGCTCAATGGTGGGACAGTCACAGGCGCTCCCAGCCCGATGGGACTATCATCACTTGGGCAGAGTTCAAGGCTGCTTTCCGTGCTCGATACATTCCCTAGGGAATCATGGACCGGAAGAAGCGTGAGTTCCGCAACTTGGTCCAGGGCAACAAGACTGTGGATGCTTATCAGCGGGAATTTCTGGAATTATCTCGCTATGCTGAAGAAGACATTGCGACTGATGCACGCAGGCAGGAGAAGTTCCGTGGAGGCCTCCACCCTGATATCAAGCTGACACTCCTCGTTCAGGACTATGCTGACTTCGCCACCCTGGTGAACAAGGCTATTCAGGTTGAGACTGGTCTGCAGGAATACAAAGATAGCAGCAAGCGCAACCGTGACATGGGCTCATCTTCGGGCTCATCTGCACAGAAGCGGAAGATCTGGATTCCCCACAACATGTACCATGCACCTGCTCCTACTCCGCGGCCGTCCTATGCTGCACCTCGCCTGCCTCCTCCACCACCTAGGCAGCCAAGGCTCCCAGCTCCACCACCTCGAGTTCCTCCTTCCCGTCCTGAGGACGGGCTGTGCTTCAAGTGTGGCCGTCCAGGTCACCGTGCTAGAGACTGCAGGCAGAATCCGAATCAGCTGGCACTTCCCGCAACTGGCAGTGGCAACAACCAGAACCGCAACTTCAACACTAAGCCTGCTTATGTTCGTGGTCAGGCCAACAACATTGATATGGGTCAAGCTCAAGACCAGCCTGCTACCGTGATGGGTACACTTCTCGTTAACTCAGTACCTGCTTCTGTATTGTTTGATACAGGAGCATCGCATTCCTTTATGTCGGAAAATTTTGCATACATGCATGACATTAGGAGCGAAGAGATGAACATCCCGATAGTGGTAAACACCCCTGGGGGCGAATGCCGAACCTCTGTGGTTTGCCCCCATGTTCCAGTTGAAATTGAAGGATTAGAATTCCTTGCCAACCCCATCCTACTAAAGTCATCCAACATTGATCTCATATTGGGGATGGACTGGTTGAAAGCTCATACGGCATCGATCGTTTGTGCCACCAAGACCGTCCACCTCCTACACCCTTCAGATGAAGTAATAAGCTACTTTGTGCATCTCGTCCGTAATGCTGAGGCACGGCTGTATGCTTTGAATGCATTAAATGCGTCGCCTCTTGAAGGGATTGAAAACATTCCAGTGGTCCGAGAATTCCAAGATGTCTTTCCAGAAGAACTTCCGGGAATTCCCCCTGCTCGAGCTATCGAGTTTGTCATTGACTTGGTACCCGGTACCACTCCTATTGCCAAGCGTCCTTATAAAATGCCACCACATGAACTCCTTGACCTTAAGCAAGAAATTGACAACTCGCTCCGTCTGGGTTTCATCCGTCCGAGTTCCTCTGCTTGGGGAGCACCTTCTCTCTTTGTTAAGAAGAAGGATGGGACAAATCGATTGGTCCAAGACTATCGTCCTATCAACCAGGCCACTATTCAAAACAAATATCCTCTCCCTCGGATAAATGATTTGTATGATCAACTTGCTGGTTCCACCGTTTTCTCTAAGCTCGACTTGAGATTGGGATACCACCAGATCCGTGTTCGCAAGGAGGATATTCCAAAGACCGCCTTTGTTACTCGATATGGATCATACGAGTACACCGTCATGTCCTTCGGCTTAACCAATGCACCGGCAACCTTCTCTCGATTGATGAATTATATATTCATGGACTATCTCGACAAATTTGTCATGGTATATCTGGATGATATTCTGGTGTTTTCGAAGAACAAAGAAGAGCATGCTGGACATCTTCGTCTTGTACTCGATAAGCTTCAGGAGCATAAACTCTATGCGAAGTATTCCAAATGTGAGTTCTGGCTAGACGAAGTGACTTACCTTGGTCATGTGATTTCCAAGGATGGTATTGCGGTCAACCCCGAACGAATTCAAGCTATTCTTGACTGGACTCCCCTGAAGAATGTCAAGCAAGTCAGAAGTTTTCTCGGACTCGCCAGCTATTGCCGTCGATTCGTGGAGAACTTCTCCAAGATTGCGAAGCCCTTAACCAACCTGCTTCACAAAGGTGTTAAGTATGAATGGACTGATAAATGTCAGGAAAGTTTCCAGGCACTCATGGACAAACTGACGTCCGCTCCAGTACTTGCTCCTCTAGATACGAAAAGGGACTTCGTCATATACTATGATGCTTCTCGTCAAGGAATAGGTTGTGTCCTAATGCAGGATCGCAAGGTGATCACTTATGCTTCACGTCAACTGCGTGCTCATGAAGAGAACTACCCAGTTCATGATCTCGAGCTTGCCGCAGTCATTCATGCATTGAAGGAATGGCGACAATACCTTGTCGATAATCGCTGTGAAATCTACACCGACCATCAAAGTCTGAAGTACTTGTTCACTCAACCGGAGCTGAACCTGCGTCAACAAAGATGGATGGAGCGTATAGCAGATTTTGACTGTAGTATATCATATACCCCTGGCAAGGCTAATGTAATGGCTGATGCCTTAAGTCGCAAGTCATACTGCAACCACCTCCAGGTTCATCAGGTTCACGATCGTCTGCAAGAGGAATTCCGTAAGCTGAACCTCCACATTGTTCCTCAGGGTTACCTTGTTCCCCCTCCTGAAGATTGTCAAAAGATGAACCTTCGTGTTGTTAATCAGGGTTCCCTCAGTAACCTAGTGGTTGAACAAGATCTTGTGAGCTCCATAAAGAATCTGCAAGACTTTGACGATGATGTCGACAGGATTAAGAGCTATATTGCGAAGGGTAAACCCTCCTTTTTCACTGTTGATGAAGGTGGCGCCTTGTATTTCAAGGGTCGCCTATTCGTCCCAAATAAGAAGGAAAATCTCAGGATGACTGGGAAGGTGATGGAAGAAGCGCATGACACACCATTGTCTATTCACCCAGGTAGTACCAAGATGTACCAAGACATCCGGCAAAGATTCTGGTGGCCCAATATGAAACAAGACATTGCACGCTATGTGGCAGAATGTGATATATGCCGGCGTATCAAAGCAGAACACCAAAAGCCTGCTGGAACTCTGCAACCTATCTCTATTCCCGAGTGGAAATGGGACCACGTTGAAATCGATTTCGTCACTGGTTTTCCCAGATCTCAGAAAGGTAATGATGCTATTCTTGTCGTCATTGATCGACTGTCCAAAGTCGCACATTTCCTGGCCGTCAAAGAAACGATTAATGCTAGTCAGCTGGCAGATCTTTATATGTCAAGAGTTGTTTCACTTCATGGTATTCCGTTGGTAATCAGTTCGGACCGTGGCAGTTTGTTCACTTCAAAATTCTGGGAAAGTTTTCAGAAGGCTATGGGGACTCATCTGTCCTTCAGCACTGCATTTCATCCTCAATCCCAGGGACAAGTTGAACGAGTCAACCAAATTCTCGAGGACATGCTTCGAGCTTGTGTCATTTGTTTCGGTAAGAAATGGGAGGAATCTCTTCCGTATGCCGAGTTCTCTTACAACAATAGCTATCAAGCTAGTCTGAAGATGGCCCCTTTCGAAGTATTCTATGGGCGAAGGTGTCGAACTCCTCTGAATTGGTCAGAAACTGGGGAACGATCACTCTTCGGTCTGGATATTATTCAACATGCCGAAGATCAAGTCTGCATTATTCATGAGAATCTGAAGGCTGCTCAGTCTCGTCAGAAGAGTCAGTATGACCGTCATCATCAAGATATGGTCTATCAACCTGGCGAAAAAGCTTATCTTCGTGTCACACCAATGAGAGGTGCACACCGTTTCGGAATCAAGGGCAAGTTAGCTCCTCGTTATATTGGTCCTTTCACTGTTCTCGAAAGGCGTGGAAGAGTGGCTTATCAATTGGAACTGCCGACGAACCTTTCTCAGGTTCACGATGTCTTCCACGTTTCTCAGCTCCGTCGCTGCTTCAAGGACCCTATTCGAGCAGTGGATCACAATATGCTTGAACTAAAAGAAGACCTCTCTTATAAAGAGCATCCGGTCCGCATTCTCGACCAAGGTGAACGTAAGACTCGTCGCAAGGTCACTAAGTTCCTTAAGGTGCAGTGGTCAAATCACTCTGAAGATGAAGCCACTTGGGAACGCGAGGATCATCTTCGTGATGAATACCCCGGGCTCTTTCCCTCTACCTCTTAATTCTCGGGACGAGAATTCTTGTTAGTAGGGGAGAATTGTGACATCCTCGACTTTTGCTACAGTAATGATTGTAATTAAGCGACACTGATCCCGCGCTAATGATGCCACGTCATCGGAAGTGATATCAATGATCTCGTGTTGGTTGAAACCGAATCAAATTCGAAGCTTTAAAATAAAGTCAGACGAGAAAAGATTTTCGTGTTGTTGAAATGAAAACGTCGGGGAGTTATCAAGAAATTCCCTAACGGATTATAATATCGAATCGGGCACTTTAGGGATTACCGGTAAACACTATATATTTAAATGTGGATATTGAATAAGATGAATAAAGGAAATATAGTAAATGAAAATAAATAAATAAAAGAAAGAATTAGAAGTATGTATAATAAATTGTAAAAGAAAGTATAAGAAAAGTATTTAAAAAGAAAAATCAAATAGGTAAAATAAATTATAAAAAAAAGGAGGGAAAAAGAAAAAATATATATGTTTTTATTAATAAGATAAATAAATAAATAATGAGAGAATGCCACGTGGGTCCATCATTAAATTAATCTGTTAAATCAATATTTAATCGATATTAAAACTTGTGCCTATGACGTTCGGGACCCGCTGGTCAGTTGACCGGTCAAATGTTGATGTGAGCCTGACATCGCGATGATGTCATAATGGGATTTTATTAAATCATTTAAATCTGTTTTTAATTCCTAAATAATTAATAAAACTTTGAAAATTAATATAAAATAATCCGTAAGTCAGATCAAAATAATTTCAACATGAAAGTTGATCAGCAGATCGAGACGAACCCGGGTACACGGCCCGTTCGTCTGTCACGCGTCCCTAGCATAGCAGACTTGGAACTTTTCCATCGTTTCCAGTATAACCGGTAGTAGCCCGAGACCCGAAAAATAACATCAGATATTCTTCTGACCCGTCTATGACGGATGTTGCTGCGTTAGCTCATGTCTAGCCTGCATCTTTCCTTGTCATGCTTTGTGTTGCATCGGTGCTATTATTTATTGTTTCTTCCCCCTCTTCTTACCGGTAGACCCCGAGACTGACACTGCTGCCGGGTACATCTACGACCCTGCCGATCAGTCCTTTGCCGCAGAGCAGCAAGGCAAGCAAATTCCCCTTGATCATTCCTATATCGCCTATGTTTTTCTTCCTACTGCTTGCATTAGTATTTTGGTACTGTTGTAGTTAGCTCCTATATCTGATGCATAGCCTGTTTTTTATGAACTGCTACTTTCAGTCCTGTACCTTTAACCTGCTTAGTATAGGTGGAGCAGTCATCCCCTCTGACCCCGTAGTTCAGTTGCCCCGCTTGTTTTCAAATCTCGATCTCTGATCGACGAGCCACACCTGACACAGCACATTCACCCCCTTTGTTGTACGACGCTACAGAGATACTACCGGGTACCGAGGGTGACACCTCACTAAGTACTCCTGATGATATATCTGTAGTATAGCTAGTCGGTCGTGGTTATCGTGGGTGATTGCTCTTTCACCATTCCCGATGACGTCTCTGTCGTGCCACCCCGCGAGTGTGGGACCACCGAGGGTGATTCCTCTAAGCCCACCTTGACGGGTACATCGTTCGGAATCCAACGAGGGTGATACCTCGGATTCCCCCAATGTTACAACCACACAGTTACTCGACCATGTTACTGGGACCATTGTTGATTAGTTGTAAGACGGGTGGATTCCCGTGAGACTGTGTTGATGGCCTATTTTAAAATGCTAATGGATTTGGGTATTTGATCTGGGTTGGTCGGAGACCTTTTCGCACTAACTGGCTACGCGGGAAGAATTATGGGTACTCGGCGTCGCGGTATCAGCCGAAGCTCTTCAGATGCCAGCAATGTAGCGACGCGCGCCCGAGTGGTCCCGAGATGCATCGCGCTTGTGATTAAGGGATGCTAGGACTGACGTCGGCCGCCCATGCCACGTGCACGAGCGTGAAGGGGAACTGGGCCCACGAACCCTTTGTGCTTAGGATTTAGACCGGCGGGCTGGCCTCTCTGATTAGTCTTAGGTGGGGCTGCGACGTGTCGATATTCCGAGGCCGGGCAGGACCCAGAAAAGTATGTCCGGCCAAAGTGTTATCGAGCGTGACGGGACATGTGGTGCACCCCTGCAGGGATGAAAATTAACTATTCAGATAGCCGTGTCCACGGTTACAGGACGACTTGGAGTTGTGCCCCGATCTTTTACAACTACAATTGTTACTTAACTGGAATTAGTTTGCCTCGGGATTGCTTCCTCGTAGGGAGTCGAGGGAGGATCTTTAGGCGTGACCTCACTTTAATATTGCTGCAACAATATGATTATTAACATGTTACCCCCTGTTCTACTCTCGTCTATTGCTGCAAGACCCTGAAGATGCTAGTCTTCGATAGGACTAGGCCTTCTCTCTCTATTCTCGCATTGCTGCAGTCAGTCCACATATAACCCCCCCCTTCTTTGATACTGATGCATAATTAGAATAGTTCTGATGTAAGACTTGCGAGTACTTTGGATGAGTACTCACCGCTGCTTTGCTCCCCCCTTGTTCCCTTGATCCGTTTGCTACGACCAGATGATGGAGCCCAGGAGATGGAGGTCCCCGCCACCGACGACTGCTACCCCGACGGTGCCTACTACTACGTGGAGGCCGCTGATGATCAGGAGTAGTTAGGAGGTTCCCAGGCAGGAGGCCTCGCCTCGTTCGATCGTTGTATCTTTTGTGCTAGCCTTCTCTAAGGCACCCCATGTTTTATGTCTGTACTCAGATATTTGTTGCTTCCTCTGACTCATGTGTTTATCGAGCTTTCGTATTCTAGCCCTCGAGGCCCCTGGCTTGTAATATGAAGCTGATGTTATTTTATTTGTGTCTAGAGTTGTGTTGTGATATCTTCCCGTGAGTCCTTGGGTTTGATCGTACGCATTTGCGTGTATGGTTAGCGTACGATTATGCCGAGGGCGTCACATCTTTCATATTATTCTTGCTTTAATTTCCCCAAAAAACCATAATTACCCATTTAGCTCCAAAACGCCATAATAACCTCAAAATGGCATAAGAACCTTGGTTAGCTCATGAATATTATATACTTAGCTTGTTTTCCTCTAAAATGAGATAATTAGCCCATTTAGCTCCAAGAAGACATAATTAGGTAATTTAGCTGCAACAAGTGGAGAAGAAATAGGAAAAATGAAAAGAGAGAAGAAGAAGAAGAAGAGAAGAAGGAGGAGGAGGAGGAGGAGAAGAAGAAGGCGGAGAAGGCCAAGGACCTTCTTGTCCTTCTCCTCCTCCTCCTTCTCCTCCTTATTGATTTCTTCTTCTTCTCTTCCTCCTCCTCTTTCTTCTCCTCTTTCATATTATCCTTGCTTTAATTTCCCCAACAATGACATAATTAGCCCATTTAACTCCAAAATACCATAATAAGATCAAAATGGCATAAGAACCTTGGTTAGCTCATGAATATTATATACTTAGCTTGTTTTCCTCTTAAATGGGATAATTAGCCCAATTAGCTCCCAAAAAGACATAATTAGGTAATTTAGCTCCAAAAAGAGGAGAAGAGGAGAAGAAATAGGCAAAATGAAAAGAAAGAAGAAGAAGAAGAAGAAGAAGAGAAGAAGGAGAAGAAGGAGGAGGAGGAGAAGGAGAAGGCCAAGGACCTTCTAGACCTTCTCCTCCTCCTCCTTCTCCTCCTTCTTCTTGATATCTTCTTCTTCTCCTCCTCCTCCTCATTCTTCTCCTCTTTCATATTATCCTTGCTTTAATTTCCCCAACAATGACATAATTAGCCCATTTAGCTCCAAAATACCATAATAAGCTCAAAATGGCATAATAACCTTGGTTAGCTCATGAATATTATATACTTAGCTTGTTTTCCTCTAAAATGGGATAATTAGCCCATTTAGCTCCAAAAAGACATAATTAGGTAGTTTAGCTCCAACAAGAGGAGAAGAGGAGAAGAAATAGGAAAAATAAAAAGAAAGAAGAAGAAGAAGAAGAAGCAGAGAAGAAGGAGAAGGAGGAGAAGGCCAAGGACGTTCTAGTCTTTATCCTCCTCCTCCTTCTCCTCCTTCTTCTTGATTTCTTCTTCTTCTCCTCCTCCTCCTCTTTATTCTCCTCTTTCATATTATCCTTTCTTTAATTTCCCCAACAATGACATAATTAGCCCATTTAGCTCCAAAATACCATAATAAGCTCAAAATGGCATTAGAACCTTGGTTAGCTCATGAATATTATATACTTAGCTTGGTTTCCTCTTAAATGGGATAATTAGCCCAATTAGCTCCCAAAAAGACATAATTAGGTAATTTAGCTCCAACAAGAGGAGAAGAGGAGAAGAAATAGGCAAAATGAAAAGAAAGAAGAAGAAGAAGAAGAAGAGAAGAAGGAGAAGAAGGAGGAGGAGGAGAAGGAGAAGTCCAAGGACCTTCTAGACCTTCTCCTCCTCCTCCTTCTCCTCCTTCTTATTGATTTCTTCTTATTCTCCTCCTCCTCCTCATTCTTCTCCTCTTTCATATTATCCTTGCCCTCCTTCTCCTCCTCCTCCTTCTCCTCCTTCTTATTGATTTCTTCTTATTCTCCTCCTCCTCCTCATTCTTCTCCTCTTTCATATTATCCTTGCTTTAATTTCCCCAACAATGACATAATTAGCCCATTTAGCTCCAAAATACCATAATAAGCTCAAAATGGCATAATAACCTTGGTTAGCTCATGAATATTATATACTTAGCTTGTTTTCCTCTAAAATGGGATAATTAGCCCATTTAGCTCCAAAAAGACATAATTAGGTAGTTTAGCTCCAACAAGAGGAGAAGATGAGAAGAAATAGGAAAAATAAAAAGAAAGAAGAAGAAGAAGAAGAAGAGAAGAAGCAGAAGGAGGAGAAGGCCAAGGACGTTCTAGTCCTTATCCTCCTCCTCCTTCTCCTCCTTCTTCTTGATTTCTTCTTCTTCTCCTCCTCCTCCTCTTTCTTCTCCTCTTTCATATTATCCTTGCTTTAATTTCCCCAACAATGACATAATTAGCCCATTTAGCTCCAAAATACCATAATAAGCTCAAAATGGCATAAGAACCTTGGTTACCTCATGAATGTTATATACTTAGCTTGTTTTCCTCTAAAATGGGATAATTCACCCATTTTGCTACAAAAAGACATAATTAGGTAATTTAGCTATAACAAGAGGAGAAGAGGAGAAGAAATAGGCAAAATGAAAAGAAAGAAGAAGAAGAAGAAGAAGAAGAAGAAGAAGAAGAGAAGAAGGAGAAGGAGGAGGAGGAGGAGGAGGAGAAGGCCAAGGACCTTCTAGTCCTTCTCCTCCTCCTCCTCTTTCTTCTTGATTTCTTCTTCTTCACCTCCTCCTCCTCTTTCTTCTCCTCTTTCATATTATCCTTTCTTTAATTTCCCCAACAATGACATAATTAGCCCATTTAGCTCCAAAATACCATAATAAACTCAAAATGGCAGAAGAACCTTGGTTAGCTCATGAATATTATATACTTAGCTTGTTTTCCTCTAAAATGGGATAATTAACCCATTTAGCTCCAAAAAGACATAATTAGGTAATTTAGCTCCAACAAGTGGAGAAGAGGAGAAGAAATAGGCAAAATGAAAAGAAAGAAGAAGAAGAAGAAGAAGAAGAAGAGAAGGAGAAGGAGGAGGAGGAGAAGGCCAAGGACCTTCTAGTCCTTCTCCTCCATCTCCTCCTTCTTCTTGATTTCTTCTTCTTCTTCTCCTCCTCCTCTTTCTTCTCCTATTTCATATTATCCTTGCTTTAATTAACCCATTTAGCTCCAAAATGCCATAATAAGCTAAAAATGGCATAAGAACCTTGGTTAGCTCATGAATATTATATTCTTAGCTTGTTTTCCGCTAAAAGTGACATAATTAGCTGAAAAACATCATATTTTGTTCTTCTTGTGACTTTCTTATTCACATTTTTGCAGATTGGATATACTACATGCATGGAAGCTGGCATTCATGGAGTTGAACAATGTCGATGGATGAACTTTATATGTATATCATCTATTTTTCATTTGAGTTGATGAACAATGTCGAACTATATGTATATGTATATATGGATAAACAGTGCAATACTTTGTATGTTGGTTCTTTCGATATATGGGGATGTACATTGATTTATATGTATATCATATATGTGTGGTGAATTATATATATGTGTTGGCAAGTATATGTTTGGTGAACTATATATCATATATGTGTGGTGAATTATATAAATGTGTTGTCAAATATATATATATATGTTGTGGAATAATATAAAACAAAAAAAATGGTACTATATGGGCTCTTTGCCGTCTGCTAGCTGATGGCAAAGACCTGTGCCATCAGCTGGCAGATGGCAAAGGTGCCACATGGCACCCAGCTGTGCATCTCGGGGTGTCTATATAGGCTCTTTGCCGTCTACTTTCTGGGTGGGCAGACGGCAAAGAAGAGGGCACAGAGGAGGGGGGGAGGAGGAGGCAGACGGCAAAGAGTGGACGGGGGGGAGGAGGAGGAGGCAGACGGCAAAGAAGAGGGGGGAGGCAGACGGCAAAGAAGAGGGAGGAGGCAGACGACAAAGAAGAGGGGGAGGCAGATGGCAAAGCCTCCGTTAACCCCTAACGGAGGCAACACCTATCGGCTGCCGTGCCGAGCACTTTGCCGACTGCTCCTATGGAAAGCTGATGGCAAAGAGCTTTGACGTCCGCTTTGGGCGGACAGACGGCAAAGAAGGTCCTATGTCGTCGTAGGCTGGCGCAGAAATTTTGCCGGCCGTGAGATTCTTTGTCGTCTGTTGTTTTGTCTTTGCCGTACGGGATTTAGTCTTTGCCGTCTGTGATGGCAGACGGCAAAGAAGCTGATTCCTGTAGTGAGGCGAGCGGAAACTTGGCCAGCGCTGGGTTTGTCCTCCTCCCGCACGAAGTAGAGGAGGGCAGGAGTTTGGCACGACAAGGCTTCAGGGTCCGGGGACCGGACTGGCGAGGCGGTGAGAAAAACAGGCGGATCCGGCCATGGCTCCCCAGATCTAGCAAGCAGAAGGGTCAAACGGCGCGGCAGCGAGCTCCTCGCGGTCATGGCTGCTCCCTGTGCAACCGGGACAGAGATGGGGGCGGTGAGGATCTAGCCTGGAGGAGGGTCCGACGACTGACAGCACCTGGATACCTCCGGCGAGGTACACCCTACCATGGCTGCGCTTCCACCACAGGCAGCTACCCAATGAGAGAGAGCGGGGAGAGGAAAGAGACGGATTTTTAAGGGTAGGCCCCACATGTAATTGACAGAGGGAAGCGTGAGTTTTTTTTCCTTTAATTCCAAGGGTCATGTTAGTGGCACATGCGCACAAGGGCAACTATGTCCAGGAAATGTCTCGGTAACGGTCAAACCCCTTTGACCGAATGGAAACGACATGCAGGGGTATTTCCATAATGCCATCTAACGGAAGAGGGGCAAAGTTGGGCACTGTTTTTTAGGGGTAAAGATGAGCTCGGGCCAAAGTTAGGGGGGAAATGGATCTGGCCCTAAAATTCTTGGTACTTCTCCTATTTATTATTTGTTTACTTCTCTGAATATAAATGATAATGAGACTAGAGATGAGTCAACTCTAGTTAGAGAACGTCCCAATTGCTTGGATGGTGTTGATTCTAATGCTAAAACTGAAAAAAGTGAGTTTGCAGATGTCAAAACTTTAACTAGTGATGTGAACACTATATTAAATCACAAGGACTTTAATACCGTTTTACACATATTTGGACTAACCTACTAACTCCATGCACCCAATGCCAGTTTCTGTCTGCTAATGTATTTTTTGCACGGACTTTTAACCCAATTTAAAGAGCCCCAAAAATTCTGAGAAAAATATATAAAAAACTACATGATGGAAGTTTCACGAGGCATCAAGATGGGCCAGAGGGGGCTAGGCCCTGCCTAGGCGGCCACCCTACGCGACCTCCCTCCTGGCCACGCCACCAGGCCGCCTGGGTGGGTCCCACACCCTCTGGTGCCCTCCTTCGGCCTATATTTACCTCTCCGATAGATAACCCTATAAGAGGATCCAGAATAGCAAATTTCTCCATCGTTCCGCCGCCGCAGCGCTTCCGAGATCGGGAGCGTTAGAAGACCTCTTCTAGGCATCCTACCGGAGGGAGGATTGACCTTCGAGAGATTCTCCACCACCATGGATGCTTCTCCGATGTGCCGTGAGTAGTCCTCCTTGGACCATGAGTCCATGACCAGTAGCTATGTGATGTCTTCTCTCCAATCTTATGCTTCAAAGCTTAGCCCTTGTGAGCTGCCCTACATGATCAAGGCATGTATGTAATTTTCTTGTTATTGCTATCTTTGATTTGCTGGGATCCGATGAATTATGAGATTATGTTCAGATCATGATGAGTTATATATTTGGTTCTCCTTTTATATTATGTTCTTGAGTAATTCATGCATGTTCTCCATTTCTTTTTATTGCTTTGGCCGAGTAGTAGATTGTAACTCCAAGAGGGAGCATTATGCATGATTGTGGGTTCATGCCCGCTGATGTCTAGCTTGAGTGACAGAAACATGAGACTAGGGGATGTGATGTTGCCACCAGGGAGAAAACAACAGTGCTTGCGACCATGGTTGCAAGGATTGTTTACCTTACGCAAAGTTCGTTAATGCAGTTGTCCGTTGCTTTGAGTTTACTCTTTGGGTGGGGCTCGTAAATTAATACCAGTGAAATGTTCTGGATAGATATCTCAAGGTGGATGATTAGAGAGTAGATGCTGATGAATAAACAGTCTACTTGTCTTGGCGTACTGCCCATGACTTTTGAGCCTGTAACTTTCTTGTAGCATGATTAGCATCGCGGTGTGTTTATAATTCTGTCAATTGCCGAGCTGTAATTTGTTTACCCGGCATAGTTGCTTATCGTCTTTTGAGAGAGTGACATCACTAGTGAACATCATGTGACTCAGGTCCATATTACCACCATTGCTTACACCTCCACCATTTACTGTTTTTATTTACTTTTCCGTTGTAATCACTATCGCTATTCCCGCTTGTATTTTGATCCTTTGCAAACTACAAGGCCAGAGAGATTGACAACCTCTTTGAACTCGTTGGGAGCAAAGTTATTTGTTGTGTGTGCAGGTCCACGTCTTCTGCTAGCGCCAGAGCAGCGGACACCTACTTGTTGATCCTCAGAGTCCACCTGGTTCGATAAACCTTACAGTCCTCGTGTTAGGCAAATCTGATGTTGACTACATCTCAACCTTCCACTTGGGGTAACCAACGAGGGGCGAGAAGTATATCTATCAACTCATCATCAAGAAAATTTCTCACGCTGTTGTCGGGGACTCCAATCTTCGAGATAGGGGAGTTGCACATTATCTTTTACCTTTGCTTTTAGTCTTGTTAGTTTTCTTTCTAGTTTTTGCCTTAGAGTCTTATACCAAAAACCACAATTCTTTTATTACTTTGCTTTGTTTAGTCAGTATATTTGAGTACTTTTCCTTTCATGTTGCACCCGAAGGAGAGATTCTTACCTTCAAACAAAGGGTTGGAGAAAGTTTGAAAGATGCTTGGTATAGAATTAAAGATTCTCAAGATAAAGCCACCAAAAAGCAATCCACCACTATTTTGCTTAGAAATTTTTATGTTGGTATTACTTCTTGGAATAGGTTTTTTCTAGACACAACAATAGGTGGGAATTTCTTGAAAGCTCGCGTTTGGGAGGCTCTTAACGTTATGGAAAATCTTGTCGGAATCCCAACTATTATTGACATAAAGTTTGATAGCACATTAACTCGCATTATGAGTAAAATTGAGAAGATAGAGCTAGAGATGGCAAGCATGAGTAAAATAAATGAAGTAGATCGTAGGATTCAAGGGAACTTAAAGAGACTTGATAGCTCCATGCACAAAATTTACAAAACTTTGGAG
Organism: Hordeum vulgare subsp. vulgare; assembly: GCF_904849725.1. Classification (NCBI taxonomy): domain Eukaryota; kingdom Viridiplantae; phylum Streptophyta; class Magnoliopsida; order Poales; family Poaceae; genus Hordeum; species Hordeum vulgare. The sequence goes on along the minus strand of NC_058519.1, from coordinate 431,735,814 downwards.
ACCCTTAAATCCCATGATATGGATCCTTCTAGGATTGATAAGATTGAGGATATTAATGAAACTTTAGGAACTACTCTATCCTCCATCAAGACTAAAAAGGTAGAAACCCCCACAAGGAAGGGACCTAAGTTCGTTCACGTACCAAAGGTTCCGCAACCCAAAACGAGTATACCTATTGCTAAGGGTGTTGAAACTGTGAAGACCTCGGAAGAGATACCTCTCTTAAATAGAATTAGAAATGAAATTCCAATTGGTCTTACTACCTTTGCTTTTGTTCCTAGAAGTGTTGCCACTAGTCCTCTTAAGATTAGTTGTACTATTGAAGAGCATGTTGATAATATTTGTGATGGTTCAATTGATACAACTTGATCTTCTTGCATCATGCCTAGCTCAAAGGCATAAAAGAAAGCGCTTGTTGGCACGCAACCCAATTTGTTTTTACTTTCAGTTTTAGTGGTCTTGATGCTTGTTACTACTGTGGCAACATCAATGTATTTTTATTTTCAAGCTTTGTGCCAAGTTTTAGCCTGTGATTGCAAGAAAGTTCAAAAGTTCTGACATGCTGCCGAGAAACAGATTCCGCCTGCTTGACCGAAAATTCGCCAAAAATCACAAGATCGTCTTTTTTATTTAAATTTATTTGACAGTATGGTCTACATAATTTTCTTTCTAGCGTCTATTTTGAGTTTTTTGATTTTAGTTGCAGAAGTTTCCTGAAAAAATTATTTACTACCTACTGTTCTGTTTTCCCAGATTGTGCCCTATTTTGCGTTTTCATTGTTTTGCAAATCTTAAGCTTACTTTTTCTTTGCAAAAACCTTTTGGAAATCTTGAGAAACAGTATCTCTTCATGAAAATCTTTATTTCCAGTAGGGAATAAGTTATTTTATTATGGGTACTAACCACTCTAATCAGCTTATGATGAGTTTCGTATGAAGGGAGTTTTCAAGTATGTGATGGAAGATGATGAAAGAAGATCCAGGAGTGTCAAACGCTCAAGCTTGGGGATGCCCCCATGCACCCCCAAGAAATATTCAAGGAGACTCAAGCATGTAAGCTTGGGGATGCCCCCGTGCATCCCCTCCTCCACCAGTTCGTCCTTCTCCAATGCTATATTTTTATAACTTCATATGTTATGTGCTATGCTTGGAGCGCCCTGCTCTTTACTTTTTAGTTTGTTTTAGTTTTGCTTGTTGTTCATAACAAGTCAGAACCTAGCCTTCTTTTTTTGGGAGAGAAACACGCTCCACTCCACCCTAGAACACAACATAGGTTTTCATGCTTATCCTTTTTGTGTGTTCTTTATCTTTTCATAGTTGTTGTCATGCTTAGCTCTTAGTTTTCATGCTTTATCTTTTTAAGAGCTTTTAAATTAGGTTGCTTTTGGAACTCTCTTGAGTTATCATGCTTATCTTGTTTAGAGAGTTGGCTTGTTGCACTGAGTTGTGTGTCTTGCTTGAGTAGGTAAATGAGGTTGCTATTTAAGTATAGTAGTAACTTTCAATAGTTTTGAGGTATTGATTTGAGTAATGTTTGGACTATTGGTGTCAAGAGGTTGAGCCTATTAGTGGTAGGTGTCGTATTTTAGTAAATCCGTGTGTATTTTCAAAAACAAAAAATTTAGTTCAGAACTCTAGCTACTAGACGGATCGCTAAACTTTGGAGGGGTTGGAATATATAGAGTACCCTCACGTTATCATGGGTCGAGGATGCGCAAGGATACCCAAACCCCCAAACACTCCTCCTCGTGGTACATGTCTCTTTGTGAATTTCCTAACTAGATAGAGAGTTACTGATAATAACTGCATGAGTTCTTCGAACTAATGCGAGTATTCGATTGTTGGCACTTCCAGCATCCATATTTTTCTAGCCTCTTCGGTACCTTGCATTGCCCTTTCTCATCTTGAGAGTTGGTGCAAACTTCGCTGGTGCATCCAAACCCTTGGCATGATACACTCTGTCATCATAAGCCTCATTATATCTTTCCTCAAAACAGCCACTGTACCTACCTATTAATGCATTTCCATAGGCTTTTTGAGATACATTGCCATGCAACATCCACCGTCTCATGACTTGATCTTCATGTCATACATGCTTTTGCTTGATCGAGGAGCCGCATGCTAGTTGGGAATTTCCCTTATTATTGCTACATGACGCGCTAGTTCCATAGCATATCCTACTACACTGGCAAAGGCATACATTTTCATACATCATGATAGTTTTCATTTATCTTTATGTTGAGTACTTCCTATAAAGTGTGAAGATCTTCTTTTTATTCTTGTGAAACATAGAGTGTTGCCCTTAAGTGAGGGAAAGATCCCAAAGAGGCCCAATTAAAATATCCCAAAATAGGACACATGAAAAGATCCCAAAGAGGACAAATGAGAGATAAATAGAAAGAGCCAAAGAGGCCACAAAAAAAGAAAAAAAGAAAAAAAAGAGAGAAGGGGCAAACACTACTATTCCTTTTGAAAGATCCACACTCGTACTCCATTGTTATATTTGTACTCCATAGAGATTATCATTCATGCATACCTATGCGGGGACCCTTACACTATAGAACTTGGTTTGTATATACCAATGATGAGCCTCCTCAAATGAGCTCTAGGTCTTCATGAGCAAGCAAGTTGGATGCACCCCCACTAGTTCCATTGCAGAGCTTACCTTAGCTCATATGTGCATCCGTTGCATGGCAATCCCTACTCCTCACATCATCTCTATCATTTGGCTTTCTCTCGCCTATGGTTGTCCTCATTGATGCGAGCCTTTCACACCTTTTTTGTCTTCCTTCCCCATCATAATTCTATTTGCCATCCTAAGTGCCAACATATCTTGCTTGCGCTCATCCATTGCATGAGTGCTCAACATCGAAAGGGAGAGGATCATTTTGACTTGTGCCTGACTAGTGGTCTGGGGATGAGTCAAAATAAGATTCGAAAGGAGACAAGTGTGAAGTTTTAGTAGATTCGGTTCTCAATTAAACTATAAACTATATTTATGCTCTAAATCCACGTCCCACTTCTTGCACGCAAACACCTTTTGGAGACATTCGGATTACGGACAGCGAGAGCTCTTGCACCTTTATGTTCTTACTTTGCTAATTTCAATACTAAATATAGACTCTTGCTTGATATTGTCTTGACTTGAATTGCATATATTACTTGCTTTACTTTGAAGTTCTTATATGTGTGTTAGCATGTCACCATAGAAATTATTTGTGTTATCATTTACCTACTCGAGGATGAGTAGGAATTAAGCTTGGGGATGTTGATACGTCCCAATCGTATCTATAATTTCTATTTGTTCCATGATATTTTGGGTGACATTGTTATATGTTTTGCTACACTTTTATACCTTCTTACACATATTTGGACTAACCTACTAACTCAGTGCACCCAATGCCAGTTTATGTGTGCTGATGTCTTTTTTGCAAGGACTTTTAGCACAATTTAAAGAGCCCCAAAAATTCTGAGAAAAATATATAAAAATCAGCGTGACGGAAGCTTCACGAGGCATGAAGATGGGCCAGAGTGGGCCCTCCTTCCGCCTATATTTACCTCTCTGATAGAAAACCCTATCAGAGGATCCATAATCGCGAATTTCTCCATCGTTCCGCCACCGCAGCGCTTCCGAGATCGGGAGCGTTAGAAGACCTCTTCCCGGCACCCTACTCGAGGGAGGATTGACCTCCGGGAGCTTCTCCACCACCATGGATGCTTCCCGGACGTGCCGCAAGTAGTCCTCCTTGGAGCATGAGTCCATGACCAGTAGCTATGTGATGTCTTCTCTCCAATCTTGTGCTTCAGTGCTTTGCCCTTGTGAGCTTCTCTACATGATCAAGGCAACTATGTAATTTTCCTGCAATTGCTATACTTGGTTTGCCGGTATCCGATAGATTATGATATTATGTTCAGATCATGATGAGTTATATATTTGGTTCTCCTTTTAGATTATGTTCTTGAGTAATTAATGCATGTTCTTCGTTTCTATTTATTGCTTTGGCTGAGTAGTAGATTGTAACTCCAAGAGGGAGCGTTATGCATGATTGTAGGTTCATGCCCCCTGATGTCTAGCTTGAGTGACAGAAACATGAGACTAGGGGATATGCTATTGCCACCAAGGAGAAAACAACGGTGGTTGTGACCATGATTGCAAGGATTGTTTACCTTACACAAAGTTCGTTAATGCAGTTGTCCGTTGCTTTGAGTTTACACTTTTGGTGGGGCTAATACGAGCGAGATTTTCTGGATAGATATCTCAAGGTGGATGATTAGAGAGTAGATGCTGATGAATAAACGGTCTACTTGTCTTGGCGTACTGCCCACTACTTTTGAGCCTCTAACTTTCTTGTAGCATGATTAGCATTGCGGTGCGTTTATAATTCTTTCAATTACCCATATATAATTTGTTTACCCGGCATAGTTGTTTATTTTCTTTTGGGAGAGAGACATCACTAGTGAACATCATGTGACTGAGGTCCTTATTACCACCATTGCTTACACCTCCACCATTTACTGTTTTTATTTACTTTTCCGTTGCAATCACTATCGCTATTCCCACTCGTGCTTTGATCCTTTGCAAACTACAAGGCCGGAGAGATTGACAACCTCTCTGAACTCGTTGGGAGCAAACTTATTTGTTCTGTGTGTAGGTCCACGTCTTATGCTAGCGCCATAGCAGCAGACACCTACTTGTTGATCCTTAAAGTCCTCCTGGTTCGATAAACCTTACAGTTCCTGTGTAAGGGAAATCTGCGTCTGACTACATCTTAACCTTCCACTTGGGGTAACCAACGAGGGGCGAGAAGTATATCCATCAACTAGTCATCAAGCGTCGTTTGCTTTAGTTTTATTTTTGTTCTTAGTTTTCAACAGTCATTCTTCTATGAATACACCCACTTGAGAGAGACACATGATCACCATGATTAAATAAAATACTCTTTGGGCTTCACTTATATCTTTTGAGCTTAGTAGTTGCTCTAGTACTTTACTTAAATCTTTTAGAGAACTGTGGCATGTAGATTTAAAAAAAATATTTGCACTCTCTTTCTTCACTTATATTTGTTTGAGAGTTAATAAAAAGAAATGGTAATTTGCATGGGTTATAATATTAGTTCAGAAATAATAGGTATTCAATGAGTGCATAATCAAAACCACATGTAGCACATAAAAGAGAAATCATGGTTAATGATATTGATGTGGTGAAAGGACATGGATGTCGCCTAGAGGGGGGTGAATAGGCGCTTTAAAATAATTACGACTTAGGCTTGAAAAACTGCGGAATAAAGCTAATGTTTAATTTGTCAAGCACAAAACCTAAAACAACCAGGCTCACCTATGTGCACCAACAACTTATGCTAAGCAAGATAAACAACTAAGTGATAGTAGGATATATAACAAGAAGCAATATGGCTATCACAAAGTGAAGTGCATAAGTAAAGGGTTCGGGTAAGAGATAGCCGAGGGAGGCGAAGACGATGATGTATCCCGAAGTTCACACCCTTGCCGATGCTAATCTCCGTTTGGAGTGGTGTGGAGGCACAATGCTCCCGAAGGAGCCACTAGGGCCACCGTAATCTCCTCACGCCCTCGCAGAATGCAAGATGTTGTGAATCCACTAAGGGACCCTTGAGGGCGGTTACCGAACCCGTACAACCAAGGTTGGGGCAATATCCACAACTTAATTGGAGGCTCCCAACAACACTATGAAGCTTCACCACAATGGAATATGGCTCCGAGGTAACTTTAAATGCTCGGGGCAATCTCCACAACCTAATTGGAGACCCCCGATGCTTGCCCGGAGCTTGACATCATAATGATTGAGCTCCGAGGCAAAACCAAGGTTCTAGGATACCAAAGCATCCACGAAGAACAATCTCTGGGGTACCAAGCACCCAAGGGTAATACGCTTCTAAAACTTCACTTCCAGGTATCATCGTGGATAACTCAAACTGATGCAACTAACGCAATGGCAAGAACACATGAAGTGGTCAAGTCCGTGACACTCAAATCCCTCCACCACAACAACAAAAGCTACGGAGGAATATGAGAGGAAGAACATGGGGCTCACAAACAAATCCAAGATCAAGATGCAAGGAGTTCCCCTCACAAAGAGGAGAAAGTAATTGGTGGAAATGTGGATCTAGATCTCCTCTCTCTTTTCCCTCAAGAACTAGCAAGAATCATTGGAGGGATTGAGAGTTTGAAAGCTCTAAGAAGGTCAACAATGGAGGGCAAACACGAGCTCCAAAACAGGTAGGGACCATTGGGGAAGAATAACGCCTTATATAGTGGAGAAAATCTCACCGTTTTCTGCACATAGGTTGTGCAAGATAGGTAGTACCGCTCCCCGAGCGGTACTTCCGCTTGCATGGGAATAAAGGCCAGACAACCAACAGACATGCTACAAGGGGGAGCGGTAGTTCCACTAGAGCGGTACTACCGCTCCAACCAGCGGTACTACCGCCACTAAAAAAACAGGAGAGACAGAGCAGAAGTACCGCTCAGGGCGGTACTTCCACTACAAACATCCGCTCAAAAATGATTGCTAAGCAAAACCAAAAAATGAGAAACTTAAGCAAATTGAGGCCGGAAGTAGGGAGCGGCAGTACCGCCTAAGAGGTAGTACCACTCAACTCCAGTGGTACTTCCGCCTAAGCTATAGTACCGCTCAACTCCCAGCGGTACTTCCGCTTACCAAGGATCGAGAGGACACCTCCAACATTAAAACTGCCATAACTTTCGCACACGAGCTCTGAATTGAGGAAACTCAAGCTTATTGGTTCACGACAACAAGAGATATGCAACAGCGATGTGAAACCTCTATGAATGAAGAACGGGCAAAAACTCCCTCATCAAAAACATTATAGAAGATGCACATGAATTCCATTTTCGATGGACTCGAGCTTTTCATAAAGGTGACCATAAGCTCTAAAACTCACAAAGAGAAACACCAAACAAGAACCAAGAAATATGATGCAAGGATACAAATGGTTTGAGCTCTCAACGAACGACACAATCAAGCTACTCACTTGAGATCCCCCCTTGACAGTACAAAAATCTATCCTAAAATAGAAAAACCTATCAAGGGCAGACCTACACCTTGCACATAGTCCACTTGACCTAGATGATGACGATCTTGACTTCCTCAAGATGGACCACCTTTCTTGATTGCGTTTTCTTGGTGAAGACTAGTTTATTGCTCCCCCATACTCACTATGGGTGAGCCACTCTTTAGTACATCTTCACAAGTCCATTGCCACCAAAATGGACAACAAGCTTCAAGCATGATATCTTCGTGATGCTACACTTCAACTTGCACACCGCAATCTTGATGACGATCACCACTTGATGTCATCCTTCATGGGTTGAATGAGATGTTCCTCTTGATGCAAGCCCATGGAAACACACCTAACCCCACATAGAGCTCTCACGAAGACCATGGGTTAGTATACAAAAGCATAGTGGACAATGCTTACCATACCATGGGATCACATGATCCCTCTCGGTACATCTTGTATGCTTTCTGTGTTGATCAACTTGGTTTACTCTTTGACTTAGTCTTGGCCAACCTTGTGTCTTTATGACCAATCTTTGGATAATACCTCGAATACCACCTTGGTCATCATATAAACTCCTTGAAACCAACAAATTGACTTCAAGAAGAGCCTATGGACAAATCCTTCGAATATAACTTAAGGCAACCATTGGTCCATAGGGATTGTCAACAATTACCAAAACCACATCTGGAGAAATATGCTCTAACATGTGGTAATGTGAAAAAGCATGAGTGCATGATCATTGGTTGATGAGAATATTGTGAATTAGAGGTGTTAACTTCTTGTTCTTCCAAATTTTTTTATGGCATGGTGATGATGTGTGAGCCTACTTATTCCTCGTTTAAATCCTAGTGTTGTTTTAGTCGGGGGCGCATGATATGACGGTTAACTCCTACCAACCACCTCCCCAGGGGCATGCGAGTAGTGCTTTGCTTCGAGAAATCTAATAAAATCTTGCAATAAGTATGTGAGTTATTTATGACTAATGTGAATCCATGGATATATGCACTCTCACCTCGACATATTTGCTAGCCTCTTGGGTGTCCTGCATTGCCCATTCTCACCACGAGGATCGGTGCAACTCTCGTTAGTGAATCCAAACCCCATGACATGACACGCTCTATTGCACATAAGCCACCTTATATCTTCCTCAAAATAGCAACCATACCTACTTATCATGCCATTCCCATAGACATTCCGAGATATATTTCCATGCAACTTCCACCATCACTTCATATGACTTATACTTCCATTGTCATATAGCTTTGCATGATCATATAAGCTCACATAGTATTTGTGGTGAAGCCACCATTCATCATTGTTATACATTTTACGCTTGATCATTGCACATCCTGGTACACTACCAATGGCATTCATATAGATTCATATCATCCTATCTGTTTTTCATGTTGAGTTGTAAGTAAATAAACTATGATGATCATCATTATGAGGGCAGTGTCGTAGTGAGGAAAGGATAATGGAGATAATGAATCCCCCACAAGTCGTGATGAGATTCTGGACGAAATATATAAAAAAGGGAAAAGATAAAAAAATAAAGAAAAAAGGAGAAAGAAAAAGCAAGAAAAAAATAAATGAGAGAAAAGAGAGAAGGGAGAGTGCTACTACCTCTTATTCCTCACTTGTGCCTCAAAGTGGCACCATGATCTTTATATAGTGAGTCTCTGTATTTATCACTTCCATATGCTTGTGGGAATTTTTCATTATACAAATTAGCTTGTATATTCCGATGACGGGCTTCCTCAAATGCCCGAGGTCTTCATGGGGAAGCAAGCTGGATGCACACCCATTTAGCTTCAGTTGATCTTTCATACACTTATATCTCTAGTGCATCCATCGCATGGAAATCTCTACTCCACTCATTGATATCTATTGGTATGCATCTTCATAGCCTGTTGATACACCTAGTTGATCCAAGACTTTCTGCTCCACTTTCACCCCTTTGAAACCTACCAACATATTCTATTCCACCCTTATGCTATATCCATGGTTCACGCTCATATATTGCACAAGTAATAAAAAGCTGAAGCATGTTAAAAAGTACGATCCAGTTGCTTGACTTGACACCATGGTTCTTAACATTTGTATTTATGTAGTGAGGACGGAGCCATGCTATATCCATATGATAAAATGAATAGTGGGTTGACATTCTTTAAGGATCGTATACTTTGAAACTTGATGACCATGTTGCTTGTGTTTATAAGCATGCTATGTTGATATTTGTTAATTCATCATTTCTCAATTAACAAACCTGCAACAGATTACATGTTGGGTAACATGTCACATCAAAAATTCTGATTTTATCATTTACGTGCTTGAGGAGGAGCATGAATTAAGCTTGGGGATGCTGATACGTCTCCAACGAATCTATTATTTTTTATTGTTCCATGTTACTATATTATCATTGTAGGATACTTTTTGGGTATTTATTTAGTAGTTTATGTTATTTTTGAGCACTAACCTATTGACCTAGTGCGAGTTGCTTTTTTTTTGAATGCTTATAGCTTTTCAGGTTTACAATACCAAATGAAGTCCAATTGCCATGAAACTTTTTGGTGATTTTTCTGGACCGAAAGAAGACATAGAAGTTTCGGGAGGAGGCCAGAGGCCTCACCAGAGGAGCACCACACAACAATGTGCGCCTAGTGGGGGTCGGCATGCCCTATTGTCTCGTGCCCCCCTTGGTTGCCTCTTGGCATACCTTTTTGTCCTACAAATTCTCATTAATCCGAAAAAAACCTAAGGAGCACTCTGAAACACTTTTCCGCCGCCGCAAGTCTATGTTCCACCGTGAGGCCATCTGGAGCCCTTTTCTGGTGCCCTGTCGGAGGGGGAATCGATCACGGAGGACCTCTACATCAACCTCGTTGCTCCCATGGTGATGTGTGAGTAGTTCACCAGAGACCTATGGGGCCGGAGTTAGTAGATAGATGGCTATCTCTCGCTCTCTCTATTGATCTTAAATACAATGATCATCGCATCTTCGCTTTGATCTATCCGATGTAAATATTTTGTGATGTGTGTTTACTGGGATCCGATGAATTGTGGGTTGATGTTCAGATCATTCATGATAAATATTTGAGTCTTCTCTGAATTCTAAATATGATTCGTATGTGCATGATCATCATAGCTTTGTAAATCTCTGTGATATATTGATTTTCTTTGGCCAAGTAGATTGGTCTTTCTTATGTGAGAGAGGTGCGTTGTAGTGGGTTCAATCTGACGGATTTCTATATCCCAGTGAGAAAGTAGGGGTCTAGGTACGTATTTGTGTTATTCCCACTAAGGATAAAATTATGGGGTTAATTCATATTAATTGAGTTCTCTTTGTCTACATCATGCCATCATTCTCCAAGCATTACTCTGTTTTACTTAATACTCTAGATGCATGCTCGATAGCGGTCGATGGGTGGAGTAATAGTAATAGGTGCACGCAGGAGTCGGCCTATTTGCTTATGGACGTGATGGCTATATAGACATGATCATTGACATCAATATCACATAACTATCCACTTTTCTATCAATTTTCCAATAGTAATTTGTCTACCCACACTATGCTTGCTTTATGAGAGATGCCACTAGGGAACACTATGGCACCGGGTCTATTCACCTATAAATTTACAAATGTTACAATTTCCTCACTGCCTTTATTTATTTGTTATTTAATGTTGCAACTTCCAACCACACTACTTACTTTCTTGCCAATAACAAGACAAGGGGATTGACAACCCTCTTGCCCGCGCTGGGTGCAAGTGTTTGTTTGTTTTGTGTGCATTTGCTGAAGACAAAGATTAGTTGATACTTATATTGGTTCTATAAACCTTGGTTATCCACTAAGGGAAATACTTACCTATATGTTGTTGCATCACCCGATCCTCTTCACGGAAACCCAACGTAGGTCACAAGTATCAACTATCTCCACATAAACCCTATCAAGTTTACGTTCTCAATATAGAATCAACCAAATCATGATTATGTTAATGAACTTGTAGGTTTTCATTGCGGATGCCACCAGCGGTGTTGAAGGATGGATCATATGTGACTTCTACTGCTTCTGCTGCTGCTTGCTGTTGTCCCAGCTAGTTGATTGCTGCTTGTTGTTGCTACTAAACCTGAGAATGGTTTCATACTTGAACCATACTTGAACCATACCCGTACATTTATCTCTCAAAACCAAACTTAAACCATACCCATTTGATGTTATTTTCAGCCCAACCAAAACTAAACCCATTGTTTTTCCACCCAAACCAACTTAAACCCAATACATAACCCTGGGTTTAAAACCAATACATAACTATAGGTTTGCTTTAATGTATATATAATTGTGTAAATTGACAAGTTAAGAAGAAAATGAGATAGAAAAGGCATAAGAGCATCTACAACAGTTTAAGAACAAAGTTATCCTTGAGATACAGTCAACACACAGCAAAAGGTAAAAAAATGCACACGTCTAAATAGCTCACTAACAGGTGTATTAAAACAAAATTACTTAGCCCAAGCACAAACAAACACTTCCGATTTTCATGTGGTATTTCCCCATAATACGTAATTACATAGTGCATTACAAAATGCATGCGGATCAAAGATATTCGTTGTCGGTCATCATTGGTTATGGCACATAACCAATGCCTAGAAACCGGTTTGGAACCATAGTTTATAACCGTTTATAACCAAACTGTTTAAACCCATAACCAACTATACCCAAACTGGTTTTCCACATACGCTTAGCCCAATAAAACCTAAACCAATCAAACCCAAAGTAATAACTGACCCGTTACACCCGGTTTTCTAATAACCATTCCCAGGTTTAGTTGCTACTTATGTGGTTTGTCGGAGTCTAGATCTTTGCTTGATTCAAAGCATGTCTATAGATGCCACTTGTTGCTACTTATATGTGTTATCTATACGAGGTTGTTTCTATGGCATTGTTTATATGAACATATATGAGCTCATTTTTATGTATCTAACGATCTATATGAGGTTGGTGATTCTTATGCTGTAGGTGTGGAGATGTGTGCTCATATACATATATGTGATGAAGTGTTTATACACGTTGAATTGGAAGGATAGTACAATTAGCAAACAAAATCCAGATTAGGCTTGCCGGCTGAAATGGTGGTGGCATCTTCCACATCATTCCCTCCTTGCAGGCATCATCTTTAGAGTGTGACCCAATGGGCAATGCTCAAGCGACAATGTTGATGCAGGCTGGGTCGCTGTATTTGCATGTAACCTATGTCTGAGTTGCTCTGATTTGGTTGATGCGGCTTCTTGTCTTCTATGTAGCCCAAAAAGCCCAGACCTACTCCCTCTCGGTTACGACCTTTCTTTCGGGTGTCATGGTTCGATGGTACATTTCAGATTGTCGTTGTTCTCATGCTGTAGTTCGATGGCTACATTTCAGCATGTTGTTGTTCTCATGTCGTTTTGGCGGTACTCCAAACCTTGTTTAGCTAGGTAGTGTCGCTATGTTGTGCACGTCTTTGCTTGATTTTCCTTCAATGAACCAAGTTTGAATCATTTTTTGACTGATTTTCCTTATAAACCAATCTGCTTGTCCTTATTGAATAAGAAAACTCCTTTTGGTTGCTCAATTTTTTTTCCGTCATTGCGACAAAGATTTGCCGCCATCCAAAGGCATAACACCATCCTCACCATTGCGACAAAGGTGATGTTGCATAACCCTTTGCAACAAAGCTCATGTTGTAGAAATCTTCAACATAGGTGACGTAGGAATTTTTTCTGCCTTCACTTTTTTGTGATATGGGTGTTGTTGTCAAAGGAAATTTTGCAACACAGATGATGTTGCAATTTTATTTGCATCATATTCAGCTGTTTGTTTCCTCTGATATTTGCAACATGAGCCTCGTTTCGCCAACCTTCAACAACGAAAGCCTTTTTGCAAATCTATTTCTAACCGTTCGTTTTTGAATAATTTTTCCTCTGATCACTGCAACAAGAGCCTTGTTGCACCCAACTTCTACAACAAGAGTTTTGTTGCACACATTATTTTACGAACTGTTCTTTATTGAACCATTTTTTTACTCCAATCACTGCAACAAGAGCCTTGTTACCTTCGACCTTCTGCAACAAGAGCCTTGCTACTAATTTTTATCGACATTTTTTCTTCAGGTTACTGATGGTTGTGTGGGGCCGCACATTTGTGAGAAAGAGAGAAAGAGAGATCGAAAGTAAATGAATTGCTAGAGATAGTGTTGTGTGGGCCCATGCAAGACATGCCCCACACGGAGAAGGTGACGGATACTCGCTGTGATCAACCGGCTGAAACAAAGCGTTTCCCTTCTTCTATGGCTAACTTCACATTTACTTTCAATGAGAAAAACTTCACCAAGTCTTACTTGAGTTTTTTGGTTTATAAAATCTATCACACACATGATCCGTAAGAGTATTTCTTTATTTCTAGGATGCCACCAAACAATCGTATTTCTTAGGGCATCTCCAAAGTTGTCGCGTGAACCACGTTGTCCAAACACTTTTTGCCATTCACTATGGATGTCCGTTTTCCCTAACTTGGGGGGAGGGGAGGGGAAGCGGGGGCATTGCGGGTGTTCGATAGCATTTGGAGGTCCATTTGGCCCACTCTCAGTTACACCACATGTCCACACAACCCTTGTTTTTTGTATTCTAGGTTTGCCTAGCTACCTTTGTTGTCCAAATTTGATGCCAATTTATGGGACAAAGTTGAATGGCGAGCTATTGTATTCTATCCGCGGATAGATAGTGTGGATGCCCTTATTTTAGACAAACGGAATATATTAATATCGTGGAGATGTCAATTACACCCAGCCTCTATAACAACGCATAAAGATATTACGGATGCACACAACCAAAATACAAAAAGAAAGATTCCACTACAGTGATCAATTCGTTGTAGCTGCAGCACCAACCACAATCTAGATAACACCCAAAATTTCAAATTTCCCCAAAACGACGTCTCCAAGGAAATAGTGCACAGACACCGTCATCGCCCGATCTTAGATCTTAGCTTTTCACCCTCGAGAAGATCCGCACTTTCAAAAGTAGTGCCTTCAACAAGGTCACTATCACACACAACCAATAAAGGCCAGGCTTCGTACTGTACTCCGTCTATCCAGCCACCCCCACTTGCCAATGTCGCTGCTACAAATCATAAATCAAGAAGCAAAGTCCTCATCGCCACGAAGACTCGATCCATCATTACAAGGCTTAGACCTCTGCCGCCATAACATTCTCCGCCATCGTCATCACCATGGAAATCGAAATATCGACATGTCCCATAATGTCAACATATACCGAAGCTTCGCATCACATCCTTCTGAAATATGGACACACACGATCGAATCGTATCTGATCCAGCAGTCTAGAAGCCTTAAGCACCCAATGAAGATCTCTAGCGGAGCATTCCGAAACCGTCAACGGCCAGATCCATGAGGTCCAACAACCGAGAGAACATCATCTTAGAGCCAAAAAAGGACCGCGCCACCTATCGGTTTCCTACACCAAGTCAAAGATCTGAGTGGGCACCACCAGTACCACGCGGAGATGAGTGGTTAGGCTGGTCGTAATGGGAGTATCATAAGTAGTATCATGCATGTCAACTAGGCATATTTGATGAGGTGGCATGAAATTAAATGAGGAAAGAAAGGGTTGAGTATCATATTATGATACCGTATCATATTAAACGTTTTGATACTATGTGTCATGCATTGCAATGAATGAACTATTCTACTACTATATGGTACTTCCCATTACAACCAGCCTTAAGCCACACCGAGCCTTCGTGACCAGTCACTGTATCGCCCTCGCGGCCACAATGACAGTCGAGGTCGTCGGAGAAATCCAAAACCGCCGCACTGCTGCCATATCCGTCGGAGGAACCACGCCGTCCAGGGCCACCATGAAGCTCCAGCCGGAGATCCCACAACGCGAGAAACGATGAGGCCCCGCCGCAGTCAATCACGCGATGATGATGAGGATCCGCCACCGTCGTCAGCCCTTCCATATTTGAGCGGAGGCGTCCTACGGCGGGGGCCAAAGGAGCAGGATCAGAGGAAGGACGGCGTGGCGGTTGCGCTCCACCAGAGTCGCCCCGCCTGGGAGCGACGTTCCTGGGAGTGAAGGGAACAGCAGCCTTTATATCTGCATTTCAATTTCTATTTACCATTATGGCAGACACATCTTGTTACTGTTTTGTTATTTCTACGCCTAGAAAATGCCACGCATCAAAAGGGCATAGGTAACTGCAAGTTAACACGAGGCGGAAGAAATCCGAAGAGTGCATGCGCATCGCTTGTGAGAGCTACACATCCTCTAGGCTAGAACACGTGCGGTGCGCGCATGGCTCCTAACATTAGGATCTCCCAGATATCCGATCACTGACAAGGCTGCATATGGTGATGTCATCTCCTCCCAAAAAGCGGGCATGCAGCTTTAGGCCTTTACCCCATCCTATGCATGCAGATTGCAGACGCGCGCGCGCGCGACGCGATGATCTCATGCGGTGGCGCAGTCCGGCCGTTAGCTAGTGATTCTTTCGGCCGGGGTCACCTCACGTAGTCCCCATCTTTTTCTCGCCACTATGGTATGTTTCTCTAGGAGAACGCAAGGCCGGCGAGCAGAGATCCCCAGGAAACATCAAAATCACGCATCTTTTTTTGCTCTGCCTCTGCTTCTCTGCCCTGCGAGGGGTCAAATGTTTCCACTTCCATCGATGGAAAACTAGCTGAGTGTGAGTGAGTGACTTAACAGCTTGAGGCAATGTAATCTCTACCAGTTTGGGTAGCAACTAACAATATACTACTTCCTTCGTCCGAAAATACTTGTCATTAAAATGGATGTATCTAGATGTGTTGTAGTTGTAGATTTTTTTTTTTAGAAAAGAAGGATAACCTTCGGCCTCTACATCATTGAGATGCATGCGATCCTTTTATTAATAAAAGCAAACACATAGTGTGAAGTTCCGAACAATCTTTGAATGAGTAATTAGAAAACAAATCATAAAATAAAGGGTGTCACAACCGGCAAAAATAGGCCAAGATGCGTAGTCATCTATCCTATTACTAAACCGCCATCCAAACCGGTTGTAGATATCCCGACCTACCATTTTTCATCAGATAGACCGAGTAACCAAAAGTTACCTGGTTTCCGCAGGAGTGAGTAAGGACCACATATGGATCAACGCCGATGCCCTGTGTAGTACCTGCAAAAAATTATATGTGTTTGTCCGTTAAAAACCATGTCATTCTTGCAGTTTCATATCGCCCACAGAAGTGTACAAACTCCTATGTGAATATGTCTAGCCATAGTTATGTCACCTCCATTGAGCCACGTAGCAAACAACGTGTCAATGCTATCATGAGGTATGATATTAAAGGCTATGCCGACTGTTTGACATAATTGTTTTGCTAACGTGCATTGGAGAAAAAGGTGTTTGATTGTCTCCTCGTGATCACAAAAGCTACAACGTGTATTTCCCTCCCAATTGCGCCTTGCCAAATTACCTTAGCGAGAATCACCTTCTTGTGAACAAACCACATGAAGACTTTGATTCCTAAGGGTACCTTAACCTTTCAAATATGAATCGACTTGGAGATTACTGTTCTGTCAGCAAGGTTCAGATACATGAATTTCACTGAAAAGATGCCATTAGTTGTTAGCTCCACTGAAGCCTATCAGACTCATCCGATAGGTGAACATCCATGAATCTTCTGACTAAGTGTATCCACTCAACCCATCGATGTCCTATCAAAGCATGTCGAAATTGAATATTTAAAGGATTTGACTGTAATACAGTGGCAACATACGCATCCTTACATTGCACAATATTATAAAGATAGGGATATTGTATGGCTAGAGGCGTCTCCCCCAACCGCGTATCCTTCCAGAATCTCGTAGACTGACCATTTCCAATAATAAATTTAGTTCTATGGAAAAAATATGCTTTAACTTTCATCAATCCTTTCCAGAATGGTGAATCATTGGGTCTTACTGTGACCTGGGCTAAGGTTTTAGATTGTAGGTACTTATAACATAAAATTTGTACCCACAAACCTTTAGTCTCTACAGATAGTCTGAATAGCCACTTACTAAGCAGGCATATGTTCTTAACCTCTAAATTCTCAATTCCCAGACCTCCCTGGTCCTTGGGTCTACATATAATGTCGCATCTTGTAAATCTGTATTTCTTCTTAGCTTCATAACTTTGCCAAAAGAAGCGGGATCGATAAAAGTCCAATCTTTTTCTTACTCCTACTGATACCTCAAAGAAGGACAGAAGGAACATAGGCATACTTGTCAGAAGCGAGTTAATCAAAATCAGCCTACCTCCATAAGGCAGAAGCTTGCCCTTCCAGTAGCTTAGCTTTATCTCAAAACGATCCTCAATACACATCCACCCTTTGTTAGAAAGGTTATGATGGTGAATGGGTATGCCTAAATAACTAAGCGGTAAACTCCCTAACTCACAACCAAAGAGTTCTTTATACGCCTCTCGTTCATCTTTGGCTCTCCCAAAATAGAACAATTCACTCTTGTGAAAATTAGTTTTTAAACCCGATAACTATTCGAATAGGCTGAGGATAAGTTTCATGTTTCTTCCTTTTGCTATATCATGCTCCATAAACAAGATAGTATCATCAACATATTGTAGAATAGAGACCCCACCATCCACTAGATGTGGTACCAGTCCACCTACTTGGCCTTCCTCTTTAGCCCTTCCTATGAGAACTGCTAACATGTGTGCAATTACATTAAATAGGATGGGGGACATAGGGTCTCCCTGCCGGAGCCTTTGTGCGTCTGGAAAAAATGACCAATGTCATCATTCACTTTAATTCCAATGCTCCCTTTTTGTACAAATGATTCAACATGCCTCCTCCATATGTCATCAAATCCCTTCATATGCAATTCTTGCTGTAGGAAAGGCCATTTAACCTTATCATATGTATTCTCGAAATCCACCTTGAGGATAATCCCATCCAGTTTGCTCAAGTGGATTTCATGCAGGGTTTCAAGAAGGACAACCACACCCTCTAGTATGTTTCTACCCGACATGAAGGCCGATTGACTAGGTTGCACGACAACATGTGCAATCTGCGTCAATGTATTTGTTCCAACCTTTGTGAAGATTTTGAAGCTCACATTAAGAAGGCAAATTGATCTGAATTGTTCAACGCGCACTGCCCCTCCTTCTTTGGCAACAACGTGACTGTCCCAAAGTTTAGGTGGAAAAGCTGCAAGTGGCCATTAAACAAGTCCTGAAACATCAGAAGTAAATTTCCTTTAATAACGTGCCAACATTTATTATAGAACTCAGCCGGGAACCCATCCGGGATTGGCGCCTTATTATTCTTCATTTGTGATATCGCCACAAACACCTCTTTCTCCATAAAAGGTGTGGTTAATATCTCATTCTTGTAAGTCCCGAGCTGAGGAATATCACCCACCCATTGTTCATCAATGGACACATTATTGTCGTGTGGAGGTCCAAATAATTGCTTATAGTACTCAGATATGTACAATTTGAGGTTTTCATGCCCAACAATTGTACCCTCATCCTGTTCAAGTTGATATATTATTTTCTCTATGTGTTTTCCATTGGCAATTAGATGGAAGAATTGTGTGTTGTTGTCCCCTTGAAGGACTTGACGCACTTTCGCTCTAAGCGCCCACTTCAGTTCCTCTTCTCTAAGGAGTTGTTTATGATTTTGTTCTGCCTGCGCTCTTGATGCCCTTTCGTTATCATCCAAGAGGGCGGAATCAGCTTTTAAATCTAGCTCATTTGTAAGCTTCAGAAGCCTTTGTTTCTATTTCTTATAAATACCGCTCTCATGTTTTATCCATGCCCTCAAGAACTGCCTAAGATGCCTAATTTTATTTTGCCAGTTGTCAATATTTGTTTTCCCCCCTATCGCCTTAGCCCATTCACTAAATATGAGGTCCACAAAACCTTCTCTCTTGAACAATGCCAACTCGAAAGGGAAAGTGTTATTGGTTTCCACATGGGTTGCCTCCTCTGAGTCAACCAACAACGGGTTATGGTCATAAATTGCGCGAGACAGCGCTCTCACTATCTAGCGTGGGAATTTCTGCTCCCATTCCACACTCGCAAGAACCCTATCCAACTTATCAAAAGTTGGATTAGGCAAAGTGTTTCTGACGCCCTTGATTTAATCGTACGCTAATCATACACGCAAATGCGTACGATCAAACCCAAGGACTCACGGGCTTCACATTA
This sequence comes from Hordeum vulgare subsp. vulgare, assembly GCF_904849725.1. Lineage (NCBI taxonomy): Eukaryota > Viridiplantae > Streptophyta > Magnoliopsida > Poales > Poaceae > Hordeum > Hordeum vulgare. The sequence continues at coordinate 431,716,504 of NC_058519.1, read as the reverse complement.
CAAGCCAGGGGCCTCGAGGGCTAGAATACAGAAGCTCAATAAGCACACGAGTCAGCGGAAGCAACAAATATCTGAGTACAGACAGAAAACATGGGGTGCCTTAGAGAAGGCTAGCACAAAAGATACAACGATCGAACGAGGCGAGGCCTCCTGCCTGGGAACCTCCTAAACTACTCCTGGTCTTCAGCGGCCTCCACGAAGAAGACACCATCAGGATGGCAGACATCAGCAGGAAACTCCACTCCTGAGCTCCATCATCTGGTCGTAGAAACGGATCAAGGGACAAAGGGGGAGCAAAGCAACAGTGAGGACTCATCCAAAGTACTCGCAAGGCTTACATCAGAGCTATGCTAAGTATGCATCAGTATCAAAGAAGGGGGGTGTTTATATGTGGACTGACTACAGCAATGCGAGAATACAGAGAGAAGGCCTAGTCCTTCGAAGACTAGCATCTTCAGGGTCTTGCACCAATAGACGAGAGTAGAACAGGGGTAACACAATTAATAGTCATATTGTTGTAGCAATATTAATATGAGGTCACACCCAAAGATCCTCCCTCGACTCCCTGCGAGGAAGCAATCCCGAGGCAACTAATTCTAGTTAAGTAACAATTGTAGTTGTATAACATCAGGGCACAACTCCAAGTCGTCCTGTAACCGTGGACACAACTCTTCAAATAGTTAATTTAAATCCCTGCACGGGTGCACCACATGTCCTGACGCGGTCGATAACACTCTGGCCGGACACACTTTTCTCGGTCCTGCCCGGCCTCGGAATATCGACACGTCGCAGCCCCACCTAAGCTCAACAGAGAGGACAGTCCTAAGCGCAAAGGGTTCATGGGCCCAGTTCCCTTCCGCGCTCCTGCACGATGCGAGGGCGGTCGACGTTAGTCCTAGCATCCCTTCATCACAAGCGCGATGCATCTCGGGACCACTCGGGCGCGCGCCGCTACATCGCTGACGTCTGAAGAGCTTCGAATGATACCGCGACGTCGAGTACCCATAATTCTTCCCACGCAGACGGTTAGTGTGAAAAGGTCTCCGACCAACCCAAATCAAATACCCAAATCCATTAACATTTTAATTAGGCCATCGACACAATCTCGCGGGAATACCCAAATCACCAATGATCCCAGTAACGTGGTCGAGTAACTGTGTGGTTATAACATCGGGGGGAATCCGAGGTATCACCCTCGTTTGATTCCGAACGATGTATCCGTCAAGGTGGGCTTAGAGGAATCACCCTCAGGGGTCCCACACTTGAGGGGTTGCACGACAGAGGCATCGTCGCGAATGGTGAAAGAGGAATCACCCTCGATAACCACGACCGACTAGTGATACGTCCATTTTGCATCATGTTTTCATGTTGATATTTATCGCTTATTTGGCTGTTATTTCACTTCACGGTACAATTTTTATGCCTTTTCTCTCTTATTTCGCAAGGTTTACATGAAGAGGGAGAATACCGGCAACTGGAATTCTGGCATGAAAGTGGAGCAAAGTGGAGATCCTATTGTGCGCTAATCCAAACGCCGTGAAAATCAACGAGGATTTTTTTCCCAATTTATCAAAAATACTGGGCCGAAGAAGTGCCAGAGGGCCACCAGGGGGTCCCCACAAGCCTGCACGGCGCGACCACCCCCAGGCCATACCATGGGGGCTTGTGGGCAGCCCACTGGCCCACTGGCCCCCCTCTTTTTCTATATGGAGAGTTTCGTCCATAAAATAATCAAGGAAGATCTTTTTCGTGGATTCGCCGCCGCCATGAGGCGGAACTTGAGCAGAACCAATCTAGAGCTCCGGCAGGACGATCCTGCCGGGGAAACTTCCCTCGTGGAGGGGGAAATCGTCGCCATCATCATCACCAACACTCCTCTCATCGGAGGGGACTCGTCAGCATCAACATCTTCATTAGCACCATCTCATCTCCAAACCCTAGTTCATGTCTTGTAACCAATCTCCGGCTCGCGACTCCGATTGGTACTTGTAAGGTTGCTAGTAGTGTTGATTACTCTTTGTAGTTGATGCTAGTTGGATTACTTGGTGGAAGAGTTTATGTTCAGATCCTTGATGCTACTCATTACCTCTCTGATCATGAATATGATTATGCTTTGTGAGCAGTTACTTTTGTTCCTAAGGACATAGGATAAGTCATGCTAATAGTAGTCATGTGAATTTGGAATTCGTTCGGTATTTTGATATGTTGTATGTTGTTTTTCCTCTAGTGGTGTTATGTGAATGTCGACTACATAACACTTCACCATTATTTGGGCCTAGAGGAAGGCATTGGGAAGTAGTAAGTAGATGATGGGTTAGTAGAGTGACACAAGCTTAAACCCTAGTTTATGCGTTACTTCATAAGGGGCTGATTTGGATCCACTAGTTTAATGCTATTGTTGGACTTTGTCTTAATTCTTCTTTCGTAGTTGCGGATGCTTGCAAGAGGGGTTAATCATAAGTGGGATGCTTGTCCAAGTAAGGGAAGTACCCAAGCGCCGGTCCACCCACATATCAAACTATCAAAGTAACGAACGCGAATCATATGAACATGATGAAACTAGCATGACAGAAATTCCAGTGTGTCCTCGGGAGCGTTTTTCCTCCTATAAGACTTTGTCCAGTCTTGGCCCTTGCTACAAAAGGGATTGGGCTACGTTGCTGCACCATTTCTACTTTTGTTACTTGTTGCTTGCTACGAATCATCTCACCACACAAATCACTTGTTACCGACAATTTGAGTGCTTGCAGATTTTTCCTTGGTGAAAACCACTTGTCAGATCCTTCTGCTCCTCGTTTGGTTCGACACTCTTACTTATCGAAAGGACTGTGATTGATCCCCTATACTTCTGCGTCATCAATACTCTTTTCTGGCGCCTTAGCCGGGGAGTGAAGCGCCTTTGGTAGGTGGAACTTGGTAAGGGAACATTCATATAGTGTGCTGAAATTTATTGTCACTTGTCACTATGGATACTAATACTTTGAGGGGCTTGTTCTGGGGATCTTCACCTCGACCAGAAGCACGAATGGTTGCTCCTCAACCTGCTGCACCTACTGAAAATATTTTCTTTGAATTTCCTTCGGGTATGCTTGAGAAACTGCTGGCTAATCCTTTTACAGGAGATGGAACATCACATCCAGACTTGCATCTCATCTATGTAGATGAAGTTTGTAGTTTATTTAGGCTTGCAGGTGTGCCCGAGGATGAGGTCAAGAAGAAGGTCTTTCCTTTATCTTTGAAGGATAAGGCGTTGACATGGTATAGGCTATGTGATGATACTGGATCATGGGACTACAATCGGTTGAAATTGGAATTTCATCAAAAGTTTTATCCTATGCATTTAGTACATCACTATCGATATTATATTTACAATTTTTGGCCTCGTGACAGAGAAAGCATCGCTCAAGCTTGGGGAGGCTTAAATCAATGCTATATTCCTGCCCCAATCATGAGCTCCCGGGAGAAATTATCATTCAGAACTTCTATGCTCGGCTTTCTCATGATGATCGCACCATGCTTGACACTTCTTGTACCGGTTCTTTTATGAAGAGAGATATTGACTTCAAGTGGAATTTATTGGAGATAATTAAACGCAACTCTGAAGATTGGGAGCTTGAAGAAGGTAAGGAGTCAGGTATGAATTTCACGTTTGATTGCGTTAAATCCTTTGTTGAGACAAATATCTTTAGTGATTTTAGCGCTAAGTATGGACTTCACTCTGATCTCCCCAAAGAGAAGTGGTTTAAATATCATCCTCCTTTAGAAGTCAATGTAGTTAAACCCACTCGAGTTGAAGAGAAAGTCATTGCCTATAATGATCCTATTGTTCCCAGTGCTTACATTGAGAAACCACCTTTCCCTGTTAGGATAAAGGATCATTCTAAAGCTTCAACTGTGATACGTAGAGGCTATATTAGAACACCTACACCCCCTGAGCAAATTAGAGTTGAAGCTAGCATTGCTATTATCAAAGATCTTCTGTCTGAAGAAGTTGAGGGACATAATATTCACTTCTATGAAGATGCTGCTAGAGTTGCTAAACCTCACGTTAGAGACAAACATAGACCTGTTGTTGGCATGCCTGTGGTTTCTGTTAAGATAGGAGATCGTTGTTATCACGGCTTATGTGACGTGGGTGCTAGTGTTAGTGCAATACCTCAATCCTTATACGATGAAATCAAAGATGAGATTGCACCTGTTGAGATAGAACCTATTGATGTCACTATTCAGCTTGCCAATAGAGATACTATCTGCCCTGTGGGAATTGTTAGGGATGTTGAAGTCTTGTGTGGTAAAACGAAGTATCCTGCTAATTTCCTCGTTCTTGCTACTTCACAAGATAGCTTTTGTCCCATCATGTTTGGCAGACCCTTCCTCAATACTGTCAATGCTCATATTGATTGTGAGAAGCAAACTCTCACTGTTTGCTTTGAAGGTGTGTCACATGAGTTCAATTTCTCTAAGTTTGGTAGACAACCTCACGTAAAGGAGTTGCCTAGTAGGGATGAAACTATTGCCTTAGCATCTATTGACGTGCCTCCTACTGATCCCTTAGAGCAATACTTGCTTGAGCATGAAAATGATATGCATATGGATGAAAGGGATGAGATAGATAGAGTTGTCTTAGAACAATATCCTATCCTTAAGAATAATCTGCATGTTGAACTGCTTGGAGATCCACACACACCAAAGGGTGATCCTGTGTTCGAGCTTAAGCAGTTGCCTGATACTCTTAAGTATGCCTATCTTGATGAAAAAGAGATATATCCAGTCATTATTAGTGCTAGCCTCTCAGAGCATGAAGAAAAGAAGTTACTTAAAACTCTGAGGAAGCATCGTGCTGCTATTGGATATACTCTTGATGATCTTAAGGGCATTAGTCCTACTCTATGCCAGCACAAGATTAAAACTAATCCTGATTTCAATCCAGTTGCTGATCATCAAAGGAGATTGAATCCTAAGATGAAAGAGGTAGTAAGAAAAGAAGTACTAAAGCTACTAGAAGCAGGTATCATCTATCATATTGCTCACAGCGATTGGGTGAGTCCGGTGCATTGCGTTCCTAAGAAGGGAGGCATTACCGTTGTCCCCAATGATAAGGATGAATTGATCATACAGAGGATTATTACTGGTTATAGGATGGTGATTGATTTTAGGAAGTTGAATAAGGCCACTAGGAAAGATCATTACCCTTTGCCTTTTATCGACCAAATGCTAGAAAGGTTGTCTAAAAACACACACTTCTGCTTTCTAGATGGTTATTCTCGTTTCTCCCTAATATCAGTTGCATAATCTGATCAGGAGAAAACCACTTTCACCTGCCCTTTCGGTACCTTTGCTTATAGACGTATGCCTTTTGGCTTATGTAATGCACCTACCACCTTTCAAAGATGTACGATGGCTATATTCTCTAACTTTTGTGAAAAGATTATTGAGGTTTTCATGGATGACTTCTCCGTTTATGGGTCTTCCTTTGACGATATCCTCAGCAACCTTGATCGAGTCTTACAGAGATGTAAAGACACCAATCTTGTCTTGAATTGGGAGAAGTGCCACTTTATGGTCAATGAAGGCATCGTCTTGGGACATAAAATTTCTGAAACAGGTATTGAAGTTGATAAGGCTAAGGTTGATGCAATCGAGAAAATGCCGTACCCCACAGATATCAAAGGGATAAGAAGTTTCCTTGGTCATGCTAGTTTTTAGAGAAGGTTCATTAAAGACTTCTCTAAGATTTCTAGGCCTCTTACCAATCTCTTACAAAAGGATATTCCTTTTGTCTTTGACGATGATTATGAGGAAGCCTTCGAAGTACTTAAGAGGGCTTTGATAACTGCACCTATTGTTCAACCACCTGATTGGAACTTGCCTTTGGAGATCATGTGTGATGCTAGTGATTATGCTGTTGGTGCTGTCCTAGGGAAAAGAGTTGATAAGAAGTTGAATGTTATTCACTATGCTAGTAAAACTCTAGACAGTGCCTAGAGAAACTATGCCACTACGGAGAAGGAATTTTTAGTAGTCGTGTTTGCATGTGAAAAGTTCAGGTCTTACATAATTGATTCCAAAGTCACTATTCACACTGATCATGCTGCTATTAAGTACCTCATGGAGAAGAAGGACGCTAAACCTAGACTAATGAGATGGGTTCTCTTGCTACAAGAATTTGATTTGCACGTTGTCGAGAGAAAGGGTGTTGATAACCCAGTAGCAGATAACTTGTCTAGGTTGGAGAACATTCTTAATGACCCACAACCTATTGATGATAGCTTTCCCGATGACCAACTGAATGTCATCAATGCTTCACGTAGTGCACCATGGTATGCTGATTATGCAAACTATATCATTGCCAAATACATACCACCTAGTTTCACGTACCAGCAAAAGAAGAAATTCTTCTTTGACTTGAGACACTGCTTTTGGGATGATCCTCACCTTTATAAGGAAGGAGTAGATGGTGTTATTAGACGTTGTGTACCTGAACATGAATAGGGATAGATCCTACAGAAGTGTCATTCCGAGGCCTACGGAGGACACCATGCGGGAGATAGAACTGCACACAAGGTATTGCAATCAGGTTTCTATTGGCCCACTCTCTTCAAGGATGCCCGTAAGTTTGTCTTGTCTTGTGACGAATGTCAGAGAATAGGTAATATTAGCAAACGTCAGGAAATGCCTATGAACTATTCACTTGTCATTGAACCATTTGATGTCTGGGGCTTTGATTATATGGGACCTTTTCCAAAATCCAATGGGTATACTCACATCTTAGTTGTTGTTGATTACATCACTAAGTGGGTAGAAGCTATCCACACTAGTAGTGCTGATCACAACACCTCTATCAAGATGCTGAAAGAAGTTATCTTCCCTAGATTTGGAGTCCCTAGATATCTAATGACCGACGGTGGTTCACACTTCATTCATGGTGCTTTCCGTAAAACGCTCGCTAAATATGATGTCAACCATAGAATTGCGTCTCCCTATCACTCTCAGTCCAGTGGTCAAGTAGAGCTAAGCAATAGAGAGATTAGCCTGATTCTGCAAAAGACTGTCAACAGGTCTAGAAAGAATTGGTCTAAGAAGCTCGATGATGCACTGTGGGCTTATAGAACTGCCTATAAGAATCCCGTGGGCATGTCTCCGTACAAAATGGTGTATGGGAAAGCATGTCACTTACCTCTTGAGCTAGAGCATAAAGCTTATTGGGCAATCAAAGAGCTCAACTTTGATTTCAAACTTGCTGGTGAGAAGAGGTTATTTGATATTATCTCGCTTGATGAGTGGAGAACTCAGGCACATGAGAATGCCAAGCTTTTCAAAGAGAAGGTTAAGAGGTGGCATGATAAGAGGATACAAAAGCGTGAGTTCAATGTAGGTGATTATGTCTTGCTATATAACTCTCGTTTAAGATTTTTTGCGGGAAACCTTATCTCTAAGTGGGAAGGTCCCTATGTTGTTGAGGAAGTATATCGTTCCGGTGCTATCAAGATCAACAACACGGAAGGTAATTGTCCAAGAGTTGTAAATGGGCAGAGAATCAAGCATTATATCTCAGGTACTCCCATTAATGTTGAAAGCAATATCATCAATACCATTACTCCTGAAGAATACGTAAGGGACATTTATCAGCCTGTTTCAGACTTCGGAAACAAAGAGGTATGTGATTCGGTAAGAAAAGAGAGTCCAAAACTTTCCGAATAGGAATTTTTCTCCGTTTTGGAATATTTGAAAAAATACAAAAATTGGAAGTAGTCCGGAAAGTCCGCGAGGAGGCGGCAAACCTGCACGGCGTGGGCCCACCCCATGGCTGTGCCGTGAGGGCTTGTGGCCACCTCGTGCGCCTCCCGGACTCCATTTTCGTGCAGGGGACTCCTTCTGGTCTGGAAAAAATCATTATATATACTTCCGTTTGGTCTGACCCCTGCATCACGCAGATTACCTTTGTTTTTCGTTCGAGCCTGTTTTCTGCCGCAGATCTAGGTCAAGATGTCGTCCCAGGAATCTGTGGGGGAGAACAACCTCCGTCAAATCTATGGAGAAGTTCATGTTGATCTGAAAAGGATGGAGTTCATGGAGGCTAAGGAAAGGCTACCTGAAGAAACCAAGGGCAAAGCTAAGGAGAAGGATCAGGCGTGGGACGAAGTGCAATCTGTGCTCAACAACCTACTGTCTCCATCTTTGATTTAACTCTTGAGGTTTTGTGAAACAACTCGTGCTCGCAATACTTGTCTCACTCGTGAAGTTGTTTTGCTGGAGAAACATATCACAGATCTCCAAAGTATAAATCGAAGACTGATGGCCCTCTTGGAATCAAAGGTTGGAACAACTTCATCACCATCACCGCCAAAGGAAGACAACTGAGCATTGGTATGGGCAATCCCCTTGGCTTTTGCCAAGCTTGGGGAGTTGCCCCGGTATCGTATCACCATCACAATCTTTTGCCTTTACCTTTGTTTTAAGTTTTCCTTTTAAGTTTTCTTTTTATCTAGTAGAGTAAAAGTCTTAGTGTTTTAGTTTTGAGTTTTGCTTTCTGTCACCCCCGTTCTATTCTTGCTTGTGAGCCTTATAATAAAGAGTGTCTTAGTTGAAGGGCTTTGCCTGTTGCCATGATAAAAAGAGTAAGAATAGAACAAAAACATGAAAGATCATGTAATGATCTTATGGTAAGTGATGGCTTCACATATAAAAAGAATGAGGATTGAAACTTGTTGAGGGTAGGCAAACGTAGACCTTGGTCATTTTTGCAATTAATAGGAAGTGATAAAGAAGGAGAGGTTCACATATAAATATATCATCTCTGACACCATCTATGATTGTGAACACTCACTAAACTATTACATGCCTAGAAGTTGATGTTGGACAAGGAAGACAACATAATGAATTGTGTTTGCTTGGCTCTGAACAATGTTATATGATTAGAGATCCCTTAGCATGTGACGATTGCTTCCACCTCACATTTGCCAAAACTTCTGCATCAAGTAGAGATACTACTTGTGCATCCATAAACCTTCAACCCAGTTTTGCCATGAGTGTCCACCATACCTACCTATGGATTGAATAAGATCCCTCAAGTAAGTTGTCATCGGTGCAAGCAATAAAAATTGCTCTCTAATATGTATGATCTACTAGTGTGTGGAAAATAAGCTTTGTACGAACTTGTGATGAGGAAGACATAAAAGCGACAGACTGCATAATAAAGTTCTTTATCACAGGGGGCAATATAAAGTGACGTTCCTCCGCACTAAGAGGACACGCATCCAAACCTCAAAAGCGCATGACAACCTCTGCTTCCCTTTGCGAAGGGCCTATCTTGTACCTTTACTTTTTACCATTGAAAGAGTCATGGTGATCTTCACCAATTCCTTATTTTGCCTTTGTCTTGGCTAGCGTCATATGCTTGGTAAAGATCTATATTATTATGCTTGGGAAAGATCTTGGCTAGCGTCATATGCTTGGGAAAGATCTATATTATTTTGCCTTTGTCTTGGCTAGCGTCAAATGCTTGGGAAAGATCTTGCATTCATGAATTATTATTGTTGACATTACCCTTGAGGTAAGCAGTTGGGAGGCAAAACTTTAAGTCCCTATATTTCTCTATGTCCAGCTGAAACTCTGATCTCATGAGTACCACATGAGTTGTAGCAACTGTAGAGAACGAAAGAATGATTGAGTATGTGGATTTGCTTTACAAGCTATTATTTGACTCTTTCTGATGTTGTGATATATTGGAATTGCTTCAATGACTAAAGGCTATCGGTTGTTACTTCTCGGTAAGGTTCTTGATCCATGCTTTACTTTGTGAAGGAATTATCACTTTAGCATGAGATATTATATGTTGGTATTGCTGTTCTAATCTTGATCATGATGCATGCAAGTTCATATCTTGTTTTGTCGACACCTCTCTCCCTAAACATGTGGACATATTTAGTGAGCTAGGCTTTCGCTTGAGGACAAGTGAGGTCTAAGCTTGGGGGAGTTGATACGCCCATTTTGCATCATGTTTTCATGTTGATATTTATCGCTTCTTTGGCTGTTATTTCACTTCACGGTACAATTCTTATGCCTTTTCTCTCTTATTTTGCAAGGTTTACATGAAGAGGGAGAATACCGGCAACTGGAATTCTGGCCTGAAAGTGGAGCAAAGTTGAGATACCTATTCTGCGCAACTTCAAACGCTGTGAAAATCAACGTGGATTTTTTCCCAATTTGTCAAAAATACTGGGCCGAAGAAGTGCCAAAGGGGAACCAAGGGGTGCCCACAAGCCTGCACGGCGCGGCCACCCCCCAGGCCGCGCCATGAGGGCTTGTGGGCAGCCCACTGGCCCACCACCCCCCTCTTTTGCTATATGGAGGGTTTCTTCCAAAAAATCCAAGGAGGAGCTTTTTCGTGGATTCGCCGCCGCCACGAGGCGGAACTTGAGCAGAACCAATCTAGAGCTCCGACAGGACGATCCTGCCGGGGAAACTTCCCTCCCAGAGGGGGAAATCATCGCCATCGTCATCACCAACACTCCTCTCATCGGAGGGGACTCGTCAGCATCAACATCTTCATCAGCACCATCTCATCTCCAAACCCTAGTTCATGTCTTGTAACCAATCTCCGTCTCGCGACTCCGATTGGTACTTGTAAGGTTGCTAGTAGTGTTGATTACTCTTTGTAGTTGATGCTAGTTGGATTACTTGGTGGAAGAGTTTATGTTCAGATCCTTGATGCTACTCATTACCTCTCTAATCATGAATATGATTATGCTTTGTGAGCAGTTACTTTTGTTCCTGAGGACATGGGATAAGTCATGCTAATAGTAGTCATGTGAATTTGGTATTCGTTCGGTATTTTGATATGTTGTATGTTGTTTTTCCTCTAGTGGTGTTATGTGAATGTCGACTACATAACACTTCACCATTATTTGGGCCTAGAGGAAGGCATTGGGAAGTAGTAAGTAGATGATGGGTTGCTAGAGTGACAGAAGCTTAAACCCTAGTTTATGCGTTACTTCGTAAGGGGCTGATTTGGATCCACTAGTTTAATGCTATGGTTAGACTTTGTCTTAATTCTTCTTTCGTAGTTGCGGATGCTTGCGAGAGGGGTTAATCATAAGTGGGATGCTTGTCCAAGTAAGGGCAGTACCCAAGCGCCGGTCCACCCACATATCAAACTATCAAAGTAACGAACGTGAATCATATGAACATGATTAAACTAGCATGACAGAAATTCATGTGTGTCCTCGGGAGCGTTTTTCCTCCTATAAGACTTTGTCCAGGCTTGTCCCTTGCTACAAAAGGGATTGGGCCACGTTGCTGCACCGTTGCTACTTTTGTTACTTGTTGCTTGCTACGGATCATCTCACCACACAATCACTTGTTACCGACAATTTGAGTGCTTGCAGATTTTTCCTTGCTGAAAACCACTTGTCAAATCCTTCTGCTCCTCATTGGGTTTGACACTCTTACTTATCGAAAGGACTACGATTGATCCCCTATACTTGTGGGTCATCAACTAGCTATACTACAGAGATATCATCAGGAGTACTTAGCGAGGTGTCACCCTGGGTACCCGATAGTATCTCTGTAGCGTCGTACAACTAAGGGGGGTGTATGTGTTGTGTCGGGCATGGCTCGTCGATCAGGGATCAAGATTTGAAAACAAGCGGGGCAACTAGACTACGGGGTCAGAGGGGATGACTGCGCCACCTATACTAAGCATATTTGAAGTACAATACTGAAAGTAGCAGTTCATCAAAATTAGGCTATGCATCAGATATAGGAGCTAACTACAACAGTAGCAAAATACTAATGCAAGCAGTAGGAAGAAAGACATAGGCGATATAGGAATGATCAACGGGGGTGTGCTTGCCTTGCTGCTCTGCGGGAAAAGGCTTATCGGCAGGGTCGTATATGTATCCGGCAACAGCGTCAGCCTCGGGGTCTACCGGTAAGAAGAGGGGGAAGAAACAATAAATAATAGGAACGGTGCAACACAATGCATGACATGGCAAGGTGCAGGCTAAACATGAGCTAACACAGCAACATCCATCATAGACGGGTCGGAAGAATATCTGACGATATTTTCTGGGTCTCGGGCTACTACCGGTCAGACTGGAAACGATGGAAATGTTCCATGTTTGCTATGCTAGGGACGCGTGACAAACGAATGGACCGTGTATCCGGGTTCGTCTCGTTCTGCTGATCAACTTTCATGTTGAAAATATTTTGATCTGACTTACGGATTATTTTATATTAATTTTTAAAGTTTTATTAATTATTTAGGAATTAAAAATAGATCTAATTAAATTGATTAAAAACAATTATGACATGAGCATGATGTCATGGCGACATCAGCAGTTGACTGGTCAACTGACCAGTGGGCCCCAAACGTCATAGACACAAGTTTTTAATTAAGATTAAATAGTAATTACCCAAATTAATTTAGTGGGGGACCCACGTGTCATACTATAATTATTCTAATTACTTAATTATCCATTTAATTAATTAATCAATTAATATATCTAATCATTTATTTATTATTTCATTAATAAAAACATATATATATATATATATATATATTTCTTTTTCTTTCCTCTACAAACATGTATACATACATAATATAACATACATACAAATTACATACATGTATCTAATACCTACATAGATACACAAATACAACATTTTCATTTTTATCTCCCTCTAACACATCTGTGTGCTAACCCTTAAACTTTGTGCTCATCTCTGCCATCTCTCTCAACAAAGAGGAAGGAGGGAACCTCCAACTACACATACAGGAAACCATCGGTGCGGAATGAGGAACTAATTTCCGGAATGGAACCGGGGCGGGAAACGGAAGAAGAGGGTGGCCGGAGCCATGGTGCCTCACCATCGTTGACGGGGAAGCAGAGACCCGGTGTAGAAGTACACCGGCGGGGAGGAGGTTGGGGAGGAGGATGCCGGCAAATCCGGCATGGCGAAGCCCGGGACGGGGCCAATCCGGCGAGGTTGAGCGGTTCCGGTGAGTTTGTTGACGAGGAGGCCGGTGGTGAAGCTTAGGTGGGGAGGGGCCCCGGGGACGGGGCCGCCGTGGGGAGCTCCGGCCGACGGGATGTAGGGGTCGCCGTGACGGGAGCTTCCAGGGGAGAGGGTCGCGGTGGCCAGGGCGACGAGCCGGATGGCGGGGACCGACGGGAGGGGAGAACCGGCGCTGGGGTCAGGGTGGACCGGGGGTAGCGAGGGGGGAGACAGGGGCGTTTGGGGTCGGCTTGGGACGAGGTGGACGGGAAGGGGGGGGGCGCCGGGTGCTGGCGCTAGGGAAGAGGAGGCGGGGGGGGACGGGATCTGGGTCAGGGAGAGGGTGCGGTAGGTGGGGATCGGCCAGAGGGGAGGCTCCCGTGGGGTAGGTGGGCGCTGGAAGTCTCGTAGGTGGGGGGGTCGATGGATGAGGGGGAGGGAGAGGCTGAGAGAAGAGGGAGCCGCGGGGGGGGGGGGGGGGCTAGGCTCTCAGGGGTGGTTGGCAGGGAGGCATCGGTGGGAGAGGGAGGGAGACCGAGAGAGGTGGGAGGGATCGGTGGGGGGTAGGTGGGGAGTTGGTCTCGGTAGATGGGGCGGGCGGTTTGGCCAGGACGAGCGAACGGGGGCGCCTGGCGGCGGCCAGAGGGAGTGGGGTTCGTGGGGGGGGGATTAGGGTTGCCTAGGGTTTTGGTGGAAGTGGCCGTTGGGTGCTGGCCAGCTAGGCCACTAGGCCTAGTTGGGCGAGGGGGTTTAGTCTTTTTTTAATTACTTTCTTTTAATTTTAGTTTATTTTTACACATATAGCTCCCGTTTTAATTATATAGGGATGATAGTAACTTCAAAATGCCCGATTGAATTTTATAACTTATTTAGGAACTTTTTAATAATATGCCTGACAATTTTTATTTCACACATAATAAAACTTTTCCCGTTTGATTTATTTTTAAACTTCGAACTTCGACTCGGTTTCGACTATCACGAGATCAACAATAGAATCGCAGTGACGTGGCATCCTTTGCATAGATTTACTGTAGTTCAAGTACCGAGATTACTGTAGCCTAATACGGGGATGTCACAACTCTCCACTACTAACAAGAATTCTCGTCCCGAGAATTAAGAGGTAGAAGGAAAGAAGCTCGGGGTATTCATCGTGAAGATGATCCTCGCGTTCCCAAGTGGCATCATCTTCAGAATGATTTGACCACTGCACTTTAAGGAACTTGGTGACTTTGCGACGAGTCTGACGTTCAGCCTGGTCGACAATGCGGACCGGATGCTCTTTATAAGAGATGTCTTGTTGCAGCTCAAGCATATCATGATCCACTGCTCGAATAAGATTTTTTTTGAAGCAGCGTTGGAGGTAGGACACGTGGAAGACATCGTGAACCTGAGAAAGGTTCGCCGATAGTTCCAATTAATAAGCCACTTTTCCACGCTTTTCGAGAACAGTGAAAGGATCAATATAGCAAGGAGCTAACTTGCCCTTGATCACAAAACGGGGTGCACCTCTCATCGGTGTCACGTGAAGATATGCCCTTTTGCCAGGTTGATAGACCATACCTTATTGATCACGGTCATACTGACTTTTCTGACGAGACTAAACAGCCTTCAGATTCTCCAAAACAACGCGGATTTGATCTTCAACATGTTGGATAAATATCCGGACCGAAGAGTGATTGGTCCATTGAACGGTGGCTCGAGAATTTCATACGAAGCCAGGTGTAAGGGATACGGTGGAGTCAAAGATGTACAAGAGAGTCGGGTTTCAATCATGTGGAACTTTGGGTTATGGGTCCACCATGTGGGCAGAGAGTAGGCAGAGTGGTGACATATTATACGATCTTGGTAGCAAGACATGTCAGAGGTAGTCTGTCAGTTATCTTGGCAACAACGTCAGTACCAAGGGCGGGGAACGGATAGAACAATTTTCCTGCTCGCTGAACGAGGCGGACCAATAGGCAAAGTTCTCGTCCACCAGCGGCTACCGGAATGTTATCCACAATAGTAACAGGGTCTTACTGACAGAGTTGTATATCGAGAATTTTACCTAAGCAGGGAATTAACACTGCTTAGATGAGTTATGCCACACGAAAGGTCAAACAGACCAATGGGAAGGCAAAATGTGTTCACACACACAAGTATTAGAGTATACCATTTCCGAGGAAAAATAGGGTATGGTATACGTGATAGGTCATCAAGTACATAACCTTTTAGATAAAGAGGAAGAAGAATGATGATGTTTACCCATACCACGCGTTCTGGATAATTGAACAGGAACAATCTAGCATTGCGCTTCAAATGTTCCGGTTGAAATTTGAAGTACCACATCTGTGCTTCGAGGTAGCATGGACATGGTCATCCGATAAAGGTCGGACCAATGGATACACAAAGAGGATCCATGAGGAACAACTTATGAAATAAGTCATATAGTTTCCGCATGGGAGATGGCGAATCTTACATATGGAAGAATTTATAGCAATAGGTCCTTCGGCCCGCTGTGCCAAACAAGACATCAGCGTATAAGATTACATGAGACCAAAGTTATAATTATTGGAAAATGTTCCAACCATCATATCTGCCCGAGATTCAGACCTAATTGGTGTCAGGACACCACAGGCTCAAGATGCTTGAGAAGAAAGATGAAGATGCAAGATTCTCGGGATATGAACTACACAAGCAATTCTTGAATCATGAGTTCGATTATAAGACAGATGAACACAATGTCAAGACATTCGTGCCTATAGAGAATTCTTACGTTAAAATGCAACTGAATTCTCATTTGGGAACCTTCATCGAGGATAACAAGGCTCTATGTGTAAGTCTGGATTAGCTCTTATGAAGGAACTTCTTTTGCTTGATCAAATCAGTCAATGGCCCCGCGTGTTGAAACAAGTTATATCAAGTGAAGATGACAAATCCTCAAAACATATAACACTTCGCACATGCATGAATTACTTGGTATTTCGTGAGAGGAAGCGGAACAAAACTTTCACATATTCACGGCAGAAAGAGTGCACGTGAACTTTGGGAAATACACTTCCTCTACCCAACATATTCTTCATGAGCTAGGCCAAAGGGTAATGCTTTCAAGAGCTTCATCATGAACCTTGGAGAACTTGAGGGTGCGGCCGATGGGCTCACCAACAATCCCTCAAGATTTTGACAGGGATGAATTTCCAAAGTTATAATATCAAGGAGATAGCATTTGTCCAATCAATTGGTATAATGTCGTATGCTCGAGGGAACAACAACAATTAAATATTGGTCGAAGGGTGCACTCGGAAATACGGACGGAGTAGCACAACCAATGTCAAAAAGGCTGAGTCAGCACCCAACTCACTAAGAATGAAACAATCAGTTGTTAACCTCAAGACAATAGGGTTGCCAGAAGTATTGGGATCACACATCAGGGTTCACTTGTTGGTATTCCAGTTAGAAACAACACGGGTCCAAGAAATGAATGGTGATGGCGAGCAGTATTACCATATCAAGAATTCTTAAGACGTGTGCAATTTTTACGACATTCTTGACATACCAAATAGTAATACATCAAGGTAGAATATAACATAAGCTGAATTAGCAAGGAACTCAAAGGACAACACAAAACATGAACACGTTTGTGTTGGAGGGGAGGCAAACAAGGATGTCGATGATAATACAATTCATCGAGGGGCAAGGATGGTATTTCTCATCATGCATTTGGTCGATACCTTGCAAGAGCTCAGAATGCTGATGATTATCACGACACATTTGTCGAGAAGCTTCACAAAGATGTAATCGATCCGCGACGACATCAAGCAAGGGAATGATGAAGCAAGAGGTTGTCGGAATCACAGATAAGACTGCTAGCTTAGGGTTGAGATTGCCTTTTAAGACAACCAACATGATGTGGAAAGCTCAATGCAAGCTTAACGCACAGTTGGATTTGTGTTCCAAGGATGAGGGGTATACATAGCATGGTCAAGTTTTAGCATGACGATGATGATGTAGCTTAATAGCTTGGAATGACATGATTGAGTACAAACTCGTAAACAAGGCAGATTACTAAAAATTGCTGAATCGCAATGCGTACTCGATTCAGTTATCTATGTACTCGCATGTCCAACAACTCAAACATGAGGAAACCGGAATTAATGAAAATATCGTAGTTGTTGAGGAGCTCTCAAGAAGTTATATAGCTCCGCGATATGCTCGAGCTACAAGGAATAATACTCGAAGGTAGATCAACATTAAGGCTTGGACCGATGTATTGATCTAAAGAAGACAAGTACTTTAACTCGTCTAAGAATGAAATCAAGGTAGGACAACATGGTTGGAACCATGATTGTAAAGTACAAGAGCACAGATACCAGATCAAATCATATAATGAATGATTATCGATACAAGAAGTTGCTATGGTAAGATCAACGTCGTTCCCATGGGCATGAACACAAAGTTCAAGGTCGACTCCCACTTCATCAGTGCAGCACCTACCGTTTACTACTCGCCTTTGATCAGGTTGTAGCTTTGAAAGAACATTCGGCAAAACACCAGAAGAGCAAGACTCGTGAAAACTCTTCAGGTCATATTGATTTAGTAAGGCATAGGTTCAACCCGTAGGGGCATCTTAGGAACATATACCATACAATCCAAGAGTAATTAACACATGCTTGACAACAGCGCATGGCCAACAAAAGTATAGGATATAATTTATCAGAGGGAGAAGACACAATTTACCAATGGCATCATGTGTCAGGGGAAGCAATCACAAGAATTTTTGAACGCAAAAGATGTCGTCGGATAATAACACAGAATGAGTTTGGCAGTCCACAAAGATCTGATGTGAGTATTGGTACTCAATCAGAGGGATATAGGATGCAATGCATCGGGTTAATAGAACATCTGAAAAATATTGATACTTAAATACCAAAGAAATTTATAATTTCCAGATTGGTGTATCAGATTCAGAGGCTCCGATGAAGGATGAATAAGCTGATTAGAATTAGATGGGCAATTAATCAAAGTTGATTTGTTGAGAACCAGCTCTGTCTGGAAGGACGTGTGAGCCGGAAGATAATTTATGAATATCAACAGATGATTGTGCATATTCACACAAAGGTAGAATCAATAAGACCACAGGAAATTCACAAAGGAATTTAATGAGTGCGGCTAGTCATATGGATTTAACCATAACACAAGCAGGTGAGAAGGTCAAGAGCAATAGGCTACTGGGATTCCGAAAGATCGAAGAGTAATTCGAAGGACTTTCGGAACCCATGACAACTAATGACGGACGAATCCCCGATAAGATAATTCATTGCATCTCGTAAAACAGGAGCAATTGGAAAAGAAAGTATGAACAACATTTGTATGTAGTCATCCAAAGTGGTTGACAGAGGAAGAGGAAATCACAAGAGCAATGGGCACAAGCTCTCGAGAGAAACATCGGAGAGTATCATCGGGGTCTTCTGATGGATCAAGCCATCGTTTGGAATACGGGGCTCTCCGGGAGGAAATATTTACGAGAGCCTAATGTTAGAGTTAGTAAAATCTTTATCTCGAAAGAGAAGAGAGGGTAGAACCCAGAGTATAGGAAAGTAGTAAAAGATACTAATACCACCCAATTGAGATGTGGGCCCGTAAGCCACAACATCAGTGTTAGTAAAGTTTGTCAAACCTAGACTCAACTTCGGCCAAGGAGTTGGGAAGGGGGCTACTACAGGCAGTCAGCTCTAATACCAACTTGTGACGCCCTCGGTTTAATCGTACGCTAATCATACACGCAAATGTGTACGATCAAACCCAAGGACTCACGGGAAGATATCACAACACAACTCTAGACATAAATAAAATAATACAAGCTTCATATTACAAGCCAGGGGCCTCGAGGGATAGAATACAGAAGCTCGATAAGCACACGAGTCAGCGGAAGCAACAAATATCTGAGTACAGACATAAAACATGGGATGCCTTAGAGAAGGCTAGCACAAAAGATACAACGATTGAACAAGGCGAGCCCTCCTGCTTGGGAACCTCCTAAACTACTCTTGGTCTTCAGCGGCCTCCACGAAGAAGACACCATCGGGATGGCAGACATCAGCAGGAAACTCCACTCCTGGGATCCATCATCTGGTCGCAACAACGGGTCAAAGGGGCAAAGGGGGAGCAAAGCAACGGTGAGTACTCATCCAAAGTACTCGCAAGACTTACATCAGAGCTATGCTAATTATTTATCAGTATCAAAGAAGGGGGGGTGTTTATATGTGGACTGACTATATCAATGCGAGAATAGAGAGAGAAGGCCTAGTCCTATCGAAGACTAGCATCTTCAGTGTCTTGCAGCAATAGACGAGAGTAGAACAGGGGTAACACAATTAATAGTCATATTGTTGCAGCAATATTAATATGAGGTCACACCCAGAGATCCTCCCTCGACTCCCTACGAGGAAGCAATCCCGAGGCAACTAATTCCAGTTAAGTAACAATTGTAGTTGTATAAGATCAGGGCAGAACTCCAAGTCTTCCTGTAACCGTGGACACGGCTATTCGAATAGTTAATTTTCATCCCTGCAGGGGTGCACCACATGTCCCGATGCGCTCGTTAACACTCTGGCCGGACACACTTTTCTCGGTCCTGCCCGGCCTTGGAATATCGACACGTCGCAGGCCCACCTAAGCCCAACAGAGAGGATAGCCCGCCGGTCTAAATCCTAAGCGCAAAGGGTTCATGGGCCCAGTTCCCTCCGCACTCCTGCACGATGCGATGGCGGCCGACGTCAGTCCTAGCATCCCTTAATCACAAGCACGATGCATCTCGGGACCACTCGGGCGCGCGCCACTACATCGCTAACATCTGAAGTGCTTCGGCTAATACCGCGACGTCGAGTACCCATAATTCTTCCCACATAGACGGTTAGTGCGAAAAGGTCTCCGACCAACCCCGATCAAATACCCAAATACATTAACATTTTAATTAGGCCATCGACACAATCTCGCGGGAATCCAGCCATCTTAACAACTAATCACCTATGATCCCAGTAAGATGGTCGAGTAACTATGTGGTTGTAACATCGGGGGGAATCCGAGGTATCACCCTCGTTGGATTCCGAACGATGAATCCGTCAAGGTGGGCTTAGAGGAATCACCCTCGGGGGTCCCACACTTGAGGGGTTGCACGAGAGAGGCATCATCGGGAATGGTGAAAGAGGAATCACCCTCGATAACCATGACCGACTAGCTATACTACAGAGATATAATCACGAGTACTTTGCGAGGTGTCACCCTCGGTACCCGATAGTATCTCTGTAGCATCGTACAACTAAGGGGGTGTATGTGTTGTGTCGGGTATGGCTCGTCGATCATTGATCGAGATTTGAAAACAAGCGGGGCAACTGGACTACGGGGTCAGAGGGGATGACTACTCCACCTATACTAACCATATTGAAAGTAGCAGTTCATCAAAATTAGGCTATGCATCAGATATAGGAGCGAACTACAACAGTAGCAAAATACTAATGCAAGCAGTAGGAAGAAAGACATAGGCGATATAGGAACGATCAAGGGGGTTTGCTTGCCTTCCTGCTCTACGACAAAAGGCTGATCGGCACGGTCGTAGATGTACCCGGCAGCAGCGTCAGTCTCGGGGTCTATCGGTAAGAAGAGGGGGAAGAAACAATAAAGAATAGCAACGGTGCAACATAATGCATGACATGGCAAGGTGCATGCTAAACACGAGCTAACGCAGCAACATCCGTCATTGACGGGTCGGAAGAATATCTGACGATATTTTCCGGGTCTCGGGCTACTACTGGTAAGACCGGAAACGATGGAAATGTTCCATGTTTGCTATGCTAGGTACGCGTGACAAACGAATGGAACGTGTATCCGGGTTCGTCTTGTTCTGCTGATGAACTGTCATGTTCAAAATATTTTGATCTGACTTACGTATTATTTTATATTATTTTTTAAAGTTTTATTATTTATTTAGGAATTAAAAACAGATTTAATTAAATTGATTAAAAGCAATTACGACATCAGCATGATGTCACGCTGACATCAGCAGTTGACTGGTCAACTGACCAGTGGGCCCCAAACGTCATAGACACAAGTTTTTAATTAAGATTAAATAGTAATTAACCAAATTAATTTAGTGGGGGACCCACGTGTCATACTCTAATTATTCTAATTACTTAATTATCCATTTAATTAATTAACCAATTAATATATCTAATCATTTATTTATTATTTCATTAATAGAAGCATATATATATATATATATATATATATATATGTATATATATATATATATTTCTTTTTCTTTCCTCTACAAACATGTATACATACATAATAAAACATACATACAAATTACATACATGTATCTAATACCTACATACATACACAAATACAACATTTTCATTTTTATCTCCCTCTAACACATCTCTGTGCTAACCCTCAAACTCTCAGCTCATCTCTGCCAGCTCTCTCAACAGAGAGGAATGAGGCAACCTCCAACTACACCTACAGGAAACCATCGGTGCCGGAACGAGGAACTAATTTCCGGAACGGAACCGGGGCGGGAAACGGAAGGAGAGGGTGGCCGGAGCCGCGGTGCCTCACCACCGTTGACGGTGAAGCAGAGGCCCGGTGTAGAGGTAGACCGGCACGGAGGAGGTTGGGGAGGAGGATGCCGGCGAATCCGGCGTGGCGGAGCCCGGGACGGGGCCGATCCGGCGAGGTGGAGCGGTTCCGATGAGTTTGTTGACGAGGAGGCCGGTGGTGAAGCTTCGGTGGGGAGGGCCCCCGGGGACGGGGCCGCCATGGGGAGCTCCGGCCGGTGGGATGTAGGGGTCGCCGTGACGGGAGCTTCCAGGGGAGGGGGTCGCGGTGGCCAGGGCGACGAGCCGGATGGCGGGGACCGACGGGAGGGGAGGGTCGGCGCTGGGGTCAGGGTGGACCGGGGGTAGCGAGGGGGGAGATAGGGGTGATTGGGGTCGGCCTCGGATGTGCTGGACGGGAAGGGGGGCGCCGGGTGCTGGCGCTAGGGAGGAGGAGGCGGGGGGGACGAGATCTGGGGCAGGGAGAGGGTGCGGTAGGTGGGGATCGGCCAGAGGGGAGGCTCCCGTGGGGTAGGTGGGCTCTGGGAGTCTCGCAGGTGGGGGGGGGGGAGGGAGAGGCCGAGAGAAGAGGGAGCCACGGGGGGGGGGGGGGGTAGGCTCTCGGGGGTGGTTGGCAGGGAGGGATCGGTGGGAGTGGGAGGGAGACCGAGAGAGGTAGGAGGGATCGGTGGGGGGTGTTACTGCAACAAAAGACCTTCCAACGGCGCCAGAAATAGGCGTGTTACGGCACCAGGAATCCTTCTGCTACGGCTACGCCTTAAGGGACTTCCTAGGCAAATATGCAAAGGATTTCCCCCGTGGCCTTGGAGCCTTGCGTTGGTGTTCCCTCGAAGCGGAAAGGATGATGTAGTGCAGCGGTGGTAAGTATTTCCCTCAGTTTGAGAACCAAGGTATCGATCCAGTGAAGGCGTATCACAAGTGCCTGCACAAACACAAAAAAGCTTGCTCCCAACGCTATGAAGGGGTTTTCAATCCCTTATAGATTTTTTACCAAGTAAGAACTGAAAGCAACAAAGTAACAAAGCAAAGTAAAAGCGAAAGTGGAAACGATAAGTGTGAATAGACCCGGGGGCCGTAGTGTTTCCTAGTGGCTTCTCTCATGAAAGCAAGTAGACGGTGGGTGAACAAATTACTGTCGAGCAATTGATAGAACCGCGCAAAGGCGTGACGTCATCTATGGCAATGATTATATCTATAGGCATCACATCCAAAACAAGTAGACCGATACTTTCTGCATCTACTACTATTACTACATACGTCGACCGCTATCCAGCATGCATCTAGTGTAATAAGTCCAAAAGAACAGAGTAACGCCTTAAGCAAGATGACATGATGTAGATGGACAATATCATATCTACGACAAAGCCCACCTTGTTACCCTTGATGGCAACTACATGATGTGTGCCTTGCTGCCCCTACTGTCACTGGGAAAGGTCACCACACGGTAAGAACCCAAAACCAAGCATTCTCCCATTGCAAGAATCATAGATCTAGTTTGTCAGACAAAACCCAACACTCGGAGAGACTTACAAGGATATCAAATCATGCATATAAGAAATCAGCAAAGACTCAAATATATATCATAGATAATCTGATCACAAATCCACAATTCATCGGATCTCGACAAACACACCGCCGAAGAGGATTACATCAAATAGATCTCCATGAAGATCATGGAGAACTTTGTATTGAAGATCCAAGAGAGAGAAGAAGTCATCTAGTTACTAACTACGGACCCGTAGGTCTGAAGTGAACTACTCATGAATCATTGGAGGGGCGATGATGTGGATGTATAAGCCCTCCAACTCCAAAGTCCCCTCCGGCAGGGCACCGGGAAGGGTCACCAGATGAGATCTCACGGAAACGAAAGCTTGTGTCGACGAAAAAGTATTTTCGTGGATCCCTTGATTTTTTTCTGCATTTTAGGGAATATATAGGCGAAGGATCTAGGCCAGGGAGGCCACAAGCCTGCCATCCGCTGCCCCCTGGTGCCGGATGGGGGGGGCTTGTGGGCCCCCTGTAGCCCTCCTGGCTTGGCCCTTAAGCCCCCTGATCTTCTTCCATTCGGGAAAAAATCATTTCGGGGATTTTATTCTGTTTGGACTCAATTCCAAAATCAGATCTAAAAAGAGCCAAAAACACAGAAAAAACAGGAACTGGCACTTGGCACTGAATTAATAAGTTAGTCCCAAAAAAGATATAAAAGGTACATAAAACATCCAAAGATGACAAGATAACAGCATGAAACTATCAAAAATTATAGATACGTTTGAGACGTATCAAGCATCCCAAAGCTTAACTCTTGTTCGTCCTCGAGTAGGGAAGTGATAAAGAATGATTTTTTGATGCTTTCATGCTACCTAGCATAGATGTCCTTTGTAACTCCTCTTATGTGACGTGAATGTTCAGATCCATTAGATTCAAAACTATAGTTTGCTATTGACGTGGAAACAATAATAATTCAAGCAAACTAGCAAGGTAATCATGAACTTTGAAAATAACAAGGCCAAAAGAAAGTTATCCCTACAAAAGCATATAGTCTGGCTATGCTCTATCACCATTGCACAACGAATTTAAATCATGCACAACCCCGGTATTGGCCAAGTTATTGTTTCACACCTTTACTTTGTCAAACCTTTTCAACTCTCACGCAATACATGACGGTGAGCCATGGTTTTAGCACTATAAGTGGTGTGGAGTGTGGTGGAGGTTGCAAAACAAAAAAGGAGAAGATGATCACATTAACTAGGCATATCAATGAGTTGTGGAGATGCTCATCAATAGATATCAATGTGAATGAATAGGGATTGCCATACAAATGATGCACTAGAGCTAGGAGTATGTGAAAGCTCTTAAAGAAAACTAGTGGGTGTGCATCCAACTTGCTTGCTCACGAAGACCTAAGGCAATTTTGAGGAAGCCTATCATTGGAATATACAAGCCAAGTTATATAATGAAAATTTCCCACTAGCTATATGGTGGTGACAAAACAAGAGACTCTCAATCATGAAGATCATGGTGCTTAATATGCACAAGTGTGGAAAGGTGGTAGCATTGTCCCTTCTCTCTTTCTCTCTCTTTTTTTATTTTTTTATTTTTTTGGTGGGCTCTTTGGCCTCTTTTTATATTTTTTTTGTTATTTTGGTGGGAATATTTGGCCTATTTTATTTCTCACATGGGACAATGCTCCATCAATGATGATCATCACACTTTCAACTCAAAACTTAGAGCAACGATACCTCTATATGGAATGCCTTCGGTAGTGTACGGTGACAATGATCTAGCATGGCATAGACATTAATGGAAACATCATGCTAGCTATCTTACGATCATGCAATGGCAGTATAGACGTGGCGGCACATGTGATGGTGGTAGTTGCATTGCAATATATCTCGGAATGACTTTGAAAAAGCAATAGTAGGTAGGTATGGTGGCTGTTTTGAGGGAGGCTAATGGTGGGTTTGGTGCACCGGCGAAAGTTGCACGACACTAAGAAGATAGTGATGGTGGAAGGTGAAAGTGCATCTAAACCATGGACTCAACATTAGTCATGAAGAACTCATATACTTGTTGCAAAAGTTTTATTAGTAATCGAAACAAAGCATTTAACGCATACTCCTAGGGGAAGGGTTGGTAGGTATAAACCATCGCGCGATCCCGACCGCCACGCAAAGGATGACAATCAATAGACTAATCATGCTCAGATTTCATCACATAGCGGTTCACCATACGTGCATGCTACGGGAATCACTAACTTCAACACAAGTATTTATAGATCCACAACACCTTACTAGCATAAATTCAATATTACCACAACCACAACTCAAAACTAATTGAGATGAATCAAACTTCTCTAACTATTCAATGCACATGAAGGTGGAAGTTTTCGTATCCCTTTGGATAACTACCCTTTTGAGACTACTTTCAAAGCATTGATCAACTACCAAGCCACGCACCGCTGTGCTCTAAAAGATATAAGTGAAGCACATAGAGCAAAAGTATCTAGCTCTAAAAGATATAAGTGAAGCACAAGTGAGCTGAATTGTCTACCAAAAGATATAAGTGAAGCTCGACAAAATCATGATGAGTGCATGTCTCTCTCTCTAGGTGTGCAGCAAGGATGATTGTGACACAACAAAAATAAAAGACTCCTACGATACAAGACGCTCCAAGCAAAAACACATAACATGTGGTGAATAAAAATATAGCCCCAAGTAACGTTACCGATGGATTGAAGATGACAGAGGGGATGCCTTCCCGGGGCATCCCCAAGATTAGGCTTTTACGGCATCCTTGAATCTCTTGGGGTGCCTTGGGAATCCCTAAGCTTGAGCTCTTGCCACTCTTTATCTCTTTGTCCATAAGAACTTCACCCAAAACTTGAAAACTTCACAACACGAAACTTAAGCAGAAACTCGTGATAACATTAGTATGAGAAAGCAAACCACCACTTCCTTAGGTACTGTAGCAAACTTAAATTCTACTTATGCTGATGTTGGGCTACTTTATTTTCAATCTTCCATGGCTAATACCCCCCGATACTATCCATAGTTTCATCAAAATAAGCAACCAACGCAACAAAAACAGAATCTGTTAACAGCAGGCCAGTCTGTAGCAATCTGTATATTTCGTATACTTCTGGTACTTCAAAAATTCTGAAAAATTACTAAAGTCTGAATAATTTGCGTAGAAATCAGCAGAAAAAAGAACCAACTCAAAAGATCTTACAGAAAAACAATGAAAATTCTTTTCGTGAGCAGAAAGTTTCTGTCTTTTGCAGCATGACCAAACGATCATCCCTAAGACTACTCATAACGGTTTTGCTTGGCACAAACGCAAAAAGAAACACAAAAGACACAATCATAACAGAATTATGAAAGTGTGGAAAACACAAAACAGAAAGAAAAAGGATAGATTCATTGGGTTGCCTCCCAACAAGCGCTTTCGTTTAACGCCCTTAGCTAGGCAAAAGGTGATGGAATCACGTATAGTCATCTTTGGTGCTCAAACCATAAGTAGCCCTCATCATAGATTCATAAGGCAATCTTATTTTATTTATAGGAAAGTGCTCCATGCCCTTCTTTAAAGTAAATTGAAATCTAATATTCCCTTCCTTCATATCGATGATAGCACCAATAGTCCTTAGGAAAGGTCTACCAAGAATAATGGGACATGAAGGATTGCAATCTATGTCAAGTACAATGAAATCCACGGGTACATAGTTCTTATTTGCAACAATAAGAACATCATCGATCCTTCCCAAGGGTTTCTTGACAGTAGAATCCGCAAGATGCAAATTAAGAGAACACTCTTCAATCTCATGTAAACCAAGAATATCACATAAAGACTTTGGAATCGCCGAAACACTAGCACCCAAATCACACAAAGCATTGCACTCATTGTTTTTTATCTTGATTTTTATAGTAGGTTCCCACTCATCATGAAGTTTTCTAGGTATAGAGACTTCTAATTCGAGCTTCTCTTCAAGAGATTTCATCATAGCATCTACGATATGCGCGGTAAAGGCTTTGCTTTAGCTATAAGCATGTGGAGAGTTTGCAATGGATTGCATCAAAGAAATGCATTCAAACAAGGAGCAATTATCATAATTGAATTCCTTGAAATCCAAAGTGGGAGTTTCATTACTACCCAATTTTTTTATTTCTTCTACTACACTCTCCACACCTTTATCATCAAGATAGGTGGACTCCGAATCATTGGGGCGTTTTTCAACCAAAGTGGATTCATATCCAGCCCCTTCATCAATAGGTTTGACACGCGAAAACAAATATTCAAGAGGAGCCACACCAAGCACTTTAAGATCTTCGTGATTTGCATCACTAGAACGCAACCTTTTAAACCATTCATGCCTAGAGCGAATTTGGGCGGTTCTTTCTTTGCTCTCATTCATGGAGACACGCATAGCTTTCAAAGTTTCATCCAAGTTGACCTTGGGAGGAGCACATCTAACTTTCAAAGCAGCAATATCACAAGACATCCTATCAACGCTCTTAGCCAAATCGTCTATTTTGAGTAGTTTTTCCTCTATGGACGCATTGAAAATCTTTTGAGAGTTGATGAACTCTTTGATATTACTCTCTAAATCAGAGGGTAATTTTTTGTGATTTCCATAAGTGTTGTTGTAGGAATTGCCATAGTTGTTAGAGGAGTTACTAGGAAAAGGCCTAGGAACATAGTTTCCTCTAAAAGCATTGTTGTTGCCAAAATGGTTCCTACCAACAAAATTCACGTCCAAACTAGCATTGCTACTCTCAATCAAAGAAGATAGTGGCACGTCATTAGGATCTACAGTAGCATTTCTACTAGCAACCGAATTCATCAACTCGTCCATCTTAGCACTAAGCGAGTTAATTTCTTCTATAACGTGTACCTTTTTGCTAGCAGGTGACCTTTCAGTGTGCCACTGAGAGTAGTTGGTTGTGATATTGTCTAGGAGTTTTGTAGCGTCTCCTAACGTGATTTCCATGAACGTTCCACCTGAGGCGGAGTCCAAGATATTGCGAGAAGCGAAATTCAAGTCAGCGTAAAAGATTTGTATAATCATCCACAAACTGAAGCCATGAGCGGGACAATTTCTAATCATAAGCTTCATCCTCTCCCAAGTTTGTGCAACGTGTTCATGATCAAGTTGCTTGAAATTCATGATATCGTTACGTAAGGAGATGATCTTAGCCGACGGAAAATACTTGGATATGTAAGCATCTTTGCACTTATCCCAAGAATCGGTACTATTTTTAGGCAAAGAAGAAAACCAAGTTTTTACGCGATCTCGCAACGAGAAAGGAAAAAGCTTCAACTTAATCACGTCATTATCCACATGTCTTTTCTTTTGCATATCGCAAAGCTCAATGAAGGTATTGAGATGGGATGCGGCATCTTCACTAGGAAGGCCAGAGAATTGCTCTTTCATAACAAGATTCAGCAAAGCTGCATTGATTTCATACGATTCCGCACTAGTGGCGGGAGCAATCGGAGTACTAATAAAATCATTATTATTAGTGCTCGAGTGAAAAGACCTCGATGATGCCTAGAGGGGGGTGAATGGGCTATTTAAAAACTTCTTCAGATTTGGCTTGAACCTAATGCGGAAATAAACTAAGAGGGTACTTGTCAAGCACAAATCCTAAATGCACTAGGCACTGCAACGTGTATCAACAATACGATCTACCAAGATGGACACAATGCAGTTACTAACAAGCACAAGTAAGTTACACAAACATACTTGAGCTATATCACACGACAAGTAGGTAAATAACACAAGATACTAGATCACACGATATATCAAGGGTTGCAAGTATATACGTGTGGATATAGAGGGTATGCTTGAATGATTAATCTTGTACAAGAAATAGCCAACACAATATAATGAGCACAAGCAATATGCAATGTATGTATGCTCAAATAACACAAGTAAACCACAAGTAAGGAGTTAGGGTTAAGGATAACCAAGGTCACTGAGACGAAGATGTATCCCGATGTTCACTTCCTTGGAGGGAAGCTAGTCACCGTTAGAGAGGTGGATGTTACCACGAAGGCACACCAACGCCACGAAGGCTCACCCTATTCTCCCTTTGAGATAACACCACGAAGGCATTTCTCAACCACTAGTGGTAAGCCTTTGAGGTGGCTTCCAAACCCTCACAAACTTTTCCGGGGGAAATCACACTAATTGATTCCTCTCCGAAGAACTCCTACCGCCTAGGAGTCTCCAACCTCCAAGAGTAATAAGATCACGGGGAATGCTCAAAACTTGCTCAAATCACAAATAGCTTGGGTTGAGAGAAGGAGAGGGAGAAGATCTATCTTTTGATTGGAACAACTCTCAAAGGGGCTCACAAATGCTCTTGGGATCTAAGATTTGGAGTGAGCAAATGTGTGTGAGGTGGAAGTGTGTTCTTATGAGGATAAGGCTGTGTTGGGCAACCCTCTCATGAAGTGGGAGGGGGTATTTATAGTGTGGAGAGAAAAAGAGCCGTTGGGGGTACTTTAAGTCACACAGGGTCCGGACGTCCGATAGTTGTCGGAAGTCCGGGCGTCCGGGAGGGACCGGACGTCCGACAAAGGCCGGACGTCCGAGACCTGTAGGCATGACTGGAACTCTTCTGAGTTCGTCCGCGGCCGGACGTCCGACAGGGGTCGGTCGTCCGAGGCTAGTAGATGTGCCTGAACATATTTGAATTCAACAGCATACGGACGTCCGGAGTGGCCCGGAAGTCCGTGTTATACAGCACAATTCCTACTGGTGGTAGGTTCCAGATTTCCGACGGGTGTCGGACGTCCGGCTCTCGGTCGTCCGGAGGGAGCCGGATTTCCGAGCTATAGAACTCAACTTCTACTGGTGCAGGCTTCCGGATTTCCGGGACTTGTCCGGACATCCGGGCCTCGGACGTCCGGAGGTAGCCGGAAGTCCGAGTTATATGGCTCTGGTTTCTCTAGTGCATAGTTCCGGAATTCCGAAGCTGGTCGGCTATCCGAGCCTCGGACGTCCGGAGAGAGCCGGAAGTCCGAGTTATATGGCTCCGATTTCTCAGGTATAGGATTCCGGATTTCCGAAGCTGTCGATCGTCCGGCCCTCGGACGTCCGGAGGAGGCCGGATGTCCGAGGCACTGGTTCTGTTTTTGGATAACTGAAGAGCAGTGGAGATGTGGTCTGAGCAGAAAGTGAAGTTGTAGTTTGAGCAAGTTCATCGCAAAACGTGTGATCCCCTCTTAATAGTGCGGGATCCCTAAGGACTCAAGAATCATAAAAGAGTACTGATGATCCATACTTGAGTGTATACTTTTATTCGCTGATCATCACTCCGCACAACTAACGTCAAAGGAACTGATACCTTTGAGTTAGCCCTTTCACCTGAGCTTGATGTTGTTGTTCCTTCTTGGCTCAAGTTGAAAGCAAGACATGTTGAAGTCTTCAAGTAACTTTCCCATACACAATGCGGAAAGCCTAGCTTATGTATTCATCTTCATTTGTCCACCAAGTAAACATCCACAAGAATCAAGCATGAAGTTCTCAAGAATGCTTATCTTGATCATGTCCTGTCCACCATGTGAACATCCACAAGAATCAAGCATGTAGTGCTCAGGAATGCTTATCTTGATCTTGTCCTTGTTAGCACATGAGGTTGTCCTTGTCAGCACATGATCACTGACAATAGTTTCAATGATATATTCGTGCTGATCCGCTTGAACTTGCACACCACAATCTTGATGACGATCACCACTTGACGTCATCCTTCATGGGTTGTATGAGATCTTCCTTTTGACGCAAGCCCAATGGAAACACACCTAACCGCCACATAGGAGTCTCACAAAGACCATGGGTTAGTACACAAACACCTAATGGACAATGCTTACCATACCATGGGATCACTTGATCCCTCTCGGTACACATCCCTCTCGGTACATCTTATACGCTTTGTGTGTTGATCATCTTGATTTGCTCTTAGTCTGAGATCTTGATCAACCTAGTGTTTC
The DNA here is from genome assembly GCF_904849725.1 of Hordeum vulgare subsp. vulgare. Taxonomy (NCBI): domain Eukaryota; kingdom Viridiplantae; phylum Streptophyta; class Magnoliopsida; order Poales; family Poaceae; genus Hordeum; species Hordeum vulgare. The sequence continues at coordinate 431,685,416 of NC_058519.1, read as the reverse complement.
TATGACCATTCTTTGGATAATACCTTGAATAACATCTTTGTCAACATATAAACTCCTTGAACCCAACAGATGGACTTCAAGAAGTGCCTATGGACGAATCCTATAAATATAACTTAAGGCAACCATTAGTCCATAGGGATTGTCATCAATTACCAAAACCACATATGGAGATATATTATGCTCTATCAATCTCCCCAATTTTGGTAATTGAAGACAACCATTTCAAGAGAGTTTATATAAGGAAATAGGCATAACCAAGCGCACACATACAAGGTAATGGTGCATGTGAGCAAGGTGTAATTGCTTACGCAATAAAAGCAAAACCCTCTAAACATATCCAAAGTAAACTCTCTAAACTTCTCCCCCATTGGCATCGATTGCCAAAATGGACGAAAGGTTTAGAAAGCAAATATAGTAGGTGGTCCTCCAAAAAGTGTGTATTTCTCGGCAAATGAGTGCAGAAAAATACACAAATACAATGATAAGTAGTTGGAGGAAAACAAACTATATTAAGGACCCAAAGATTGCAAAAAGAATCGTATGCCACAAAAGACATACAAAGATAGAGGCAAGCAATCAAAAGATCCCAGATGTAACAAACAATCATATGGTCCTTCGAACCACATGAATAAAAGATATTATGATAAAGGCAACATAGTGCTTTATCAAAAACTAGAGAAGCTCCCCATGATTTGTGCACTAATATGAGATTTTTGTATTTGACACAGGTGCACAAAATAGGATCGTTGCTCCCCCAGAATTAATAGAAACACACAACGAGTGCAAGAATATAGATGAGACAATAGGCATATCAATTGCACAAAACTAATGGTTGAGCAACATGTAAAGGAAGCAACTTAAGAATAAGCTCAACCAAAGTAATGTGTGTGAGTCATGGCAAAGCACTTGAGAAGACTTAAGATAAGGATGAGCATTGCTCATCAACATAGTCTTGATGAATATGAGATACAAAGTGCAAGAAATATCATTCCCACACACACATACTAGAAAATGGGTTCACAAGCTTACTAATAAACAAAATAAGAACCAACGCTTGTGACAACCCATTGTGAAGATAGGAAGTAAGAATCTTGTCAAGAGGAGGGATACTAATTGAGAATGGCAAGACCCTCATCAAGACAAGCATGAGGAAAAATAATCTTCATGGCCAAAGAGTGCATCAAGATGTAGAAAAATAAGATACGCACTCAAAACAAATCCTTTCACGAAGCCACCAAAAACTGGAAAAAGGGAATGTAACGATGGATGTGAAAGAAAAGAGGATATCAATTAGAGATGTAACTTCTCTCATGTGTAAAAGATTCTAAGTAGGAGACAATCATGATGATATTTGTCCACAAAGAAGGATATACACACAAAATGGTTACAAGAAAGAACAAACTAGATATCCAAAAGGAAGTCATAACTATATCAATGAGATCTTTTGCTTGGAAGCATAGCACATGGCCTAATATTTTCTTATTGTATAATATGAACTTCCAACATACGAACATCAAAGACATCCCAACTAGTAGTAAGACATCATCGTTCGGATGCTTTGAGAAAGCAAACAAGTACTACAAGAACGAATCAAGAGATTCATGCCATGATGCAACGTGGAAAAGAAAAGACAGGTTGGGTCCTTTGCAAGAAAAGAATGCATGAAGTGGATACTTGTAACCGAGACAACATTGGATTGATGTAGTAGATAGTTGTTCTTTAATCATCCTAACTTGGCTCCATTAATCACATGGTCTCAACATCTTCCTTATAGGTGAGCCGAGCATCCAATGCATCTCCAGTTGTTCCTGGAACAACAAAACAAACAAAATGGTGCCCAAACTCATTGGGACCAAAGAGTTAGAAAACCAGCAATACATAGGACAAACTCCACACACATATGTGCATATAGATATGAATTTGAATTTCATGCACACCTTAGCCAATTTATGACAGGGTGGAGTTTCCCTTGTATATTGGGTCAAAGGAGGAAAGCACGCAAAATAAGTTGTATATAGTAGCTAGATATGCATGCTGAAGACTCTCAAAAATCAACTCAACACAAAGTTGATAGGTCATCAAAAGACAAGATATCATGTGATAATAAGATCCTAAAACAAAAGAACTATCACTTGAAAGATATCAATTAAAAGATACATCAAGGAATGAGATATCCATTGACACATGCCAAATAGAAGAGAACAAGAAACCAATTAAAGGAAAACAGACAGATGTATCTAGTTTCTAAGAGAGAGCTAGGTTCCAACAAACAAAGCCCTCTACAAATTTTCATGATGGCACAAAGCATCATAAAGAGCAAGACTTGCCTCCCATCAACACACACTTGATGGGGATCAAATGATTTTATGATGGGTGAATAAAGAGAGTGTTTTTAAAGGGAATAGGATAGCTCCCCCAAGGGACGTGCATTATATAGAATTTGCATTTGAATACAAAACGCACACGATGGGATCATCACTTTCTCTATATCTATAACCACACTAGATAATCTTGAAGCATCAAAACTAAGTGGTATTCCCCACATATACACATTTATAGGATTGTGAGGTGTGCAAAGCACATCACTCCGCCACAATGGGATAATCCATTAATCTCTCACAAGAGCCAACAAAAATACAGACAAGATGCAAATAGGCTCAATACAGGACTCACATGTACATGATGTGCAAAACAACATACACATACTCGATTACTCAAGATAAGCAAGTTGGAAGCACAACATATACAAACGCATGCAAGGTACAAAACCACAACATGCAAAGGGGCAAGCACCTAACACTGTAAACAGTTTAAGTATAAGTTACCGTAAAGGAGGCACATTGGATATAAGGTAGGAACTCGATAATCCAAATGACTTGGCTTGAGATAATATGAATGATGAAGACCCCTTAATTCTTCATTATGTATCCAAGTCTCTAATGTCCTCCAAGGTCACCTATTGATCAAGTTTGAGCTAGTTGGTCCCCAACTACGTTGGGTCCTAAGAGGTTAATCACTATAGGCTTGGCAACCCAAATGGTTCTTTTCTTGACACCATTTGGAGTACCAACAAACTTGGCAAACACATTGCCAACCTTATCCTTCCCAAGGGAATATGTATCATCAATAGTGATTGTGTTGGATAAGTTACCTTTCGTGCAAGACGAAGCGACGTGACCCTTCTCACGACATAAGTAGCAACATCTATCCTTTGTTTTCTTCCCAGTTGATTTCTCACCTTGGGGAGTGTTGGCTTGGGTCTTATTGGGAAGAGGCCTTCCTTAAACTTGTAGTTGAATATGTGATTGAGTTTGTGGCCTCTCCCCTTGTTGCTTGTGACTTTGAGACTTCGTCATCAGAGGGCAAGATCTAACATGGTGCCCTTTCACTTTGCACTTGAAGCACATGATTTTGGCCGAATTCTTGACTTGTTCTAGGCCCCTCTTGTTCTTGTTTGAGTTTACTCAAACTCATTTTTGTCATTCGGAGATGTTTTCTCACACAGGACGTTGTTGAGTGTGGGCATCCCTTCATGACACTGTTCCAAGTCTTTCTTCAAAGAAGTTTCTTGGGCCTTGAGCTCTTTGATTTCCTCTGCACGGTTAGTATCAATGCAAGTACGAGAGGAAGTGTAGGCTTCAATGTTAGAGAAAGAAGGCAAGGAAAGTAATTCATCACATGAGGCAGCAACATTATGAGTAGACGAATTACGAGGACTAGCACATGGAAATATAGTACTTTGACTAGAAGTAGTGCCATTGTCCACATGAGGCTTGCTTGATGTTACCTTGGTGATGATAGCCTCATGAGCTAACTTTTGCACATTATGGGATGTTAGAAGATCGGCATGAGAGCTTGTGAGCATTACATGGTTTTCTTCCAACTTCCCATAATTGCTAGTTAGTAAATCATGTTGAGCACGTAGCTCAACATTCTCTTTCAATGTTGATACTTCAAAAGAGGTAGAGTTAGATGTACAAGTATCATCAACAATATGAGAGGAGTAAGTAGCAAATAGAGACTTCTCATGAGTAGATTGAAGCTCCTCATAGATCTTAGAGGTTTTGATGAGCTCTCCCTTGACATTATTGCATTCAAGGAGAAGGACCTCAAAATCCCTTTTAAGTTTATCATGGGCAACTTCAATCTCTCCTTTTGAAGATCTTAAGTCTCTACATGCTTGATGACTCTTCACAAGTTCATGTTCAAGTTGTTCACTTTTAGCTTGTTCATGATTAAGTGAATCATTACAGTTTTCAAAGTAAGCAAGAACATCTTGGAACCTTTGAAGAGAGTTATTTTTAGCTTTATGAAGAATTTTACTAATCACATAGATATTTTCAGTCAAGTCATCATCATCATCCTCATCGCAAATATCATCGTTATTGCACAGGGAAGATGATACCTCATTATTACCTCTTGCCATGAGGCACATGTGAACAGGAGGAGTTGATGATGATTCTTTTGGTGAATCGGATTCTTCATTAGTCAAAAGTACTTCACATTTCTTGATTTCCCCTAAATGGTTAGTCATAGAGCAACTAGGGAGAACCAAGATATTTTGATCAAGTGGACACGAGGAAACAGGCATATCACCACAGACATTTGTCAAGGAATCTTTAGGTGAAATGCATGACCTATCAGCACAATAATTTACACTATGTGTGGTGCTAGATATGCTCGTGTCCATAGAGGCTATGCCATTTTCATCAACATATATTTCTTCACTCACCATGTCATTACCTTGTGAGATTGAAGATGCTGAGGTGTTCAAGCAATCGGATATGGGAGTAGTGGTGGACTCTTTAAGATCAAAAAGAGTGAAGAGCTCATGCACCAACTCCTTCATCATAATACCGTCTTCATAAAGATTGGACCCACCATATATATCTTCAAGTTTAGTCCAAACTTCATGAGCTGACTTGCAAGTCGAGATAGACTTGAACACTTCAGGACTTATGGTTCGATGAATGGAAAGAAAGGCCTCGCAATCAAGATACATTTCATTAGTAGATGAAGATGCATCATCCCTTTTGTCAGCAATCCCTACAAGAACAATTCGTAAAGTATTTGGGCCCATGGCCCGAAAGTGATGCAGCATACGAATTCTCCATAGGGTATAATTTGTGCCATCAAAGTCAAAGATGCCATTGTGCACTAATCCAATAGTCGACATCGATACTCTCTAGGTCGTGAAACATAATTAAAGAGAGACCTAGCTCTGATACCAATTGAAAAGACCTCGATGACGCCTAGAGGGGGGGTGAATAGGCTATTTAAAAACTTCTTCAGATTTGGCTTGAACCTAATGCGGAAATAAACTAAGAGGGTACTTGTCAAGCACAAATCCTAAATGCACTAGGCACTGCAACGTGTATCAACAACACGATCTACCAAGATGGACACAATGCAGTTACTAACAAGCAGAAGTAAGTTACACAAACTTACTTGAGATATATCACACGACAAGTAGGTAAATAACACAAGATACTAGATCACACTATATCACACGATATATCAAGGGTTGCAAGTATATACGTGTGGATATAGAGGGTATGCTTGAATGATTAATCTTGTACAAGAAATAGCCAACACAATATAATGAGCACAAGCAATATGCAATGTATGTATGCTCAAATAACACAAGTAAACCACAAGTAAGGAGTTAGGGTTAAGGATAACCAAGGTCACTGAGACGAAGATGTATCCCGATGTTCACTTGCTTGGAGGGAAGCTAGTCACCGTTAGAGAGGTGGATGTTACCACGAAGGCACACCAATGCCACGAAGGCTCACCCTATTTTCCCTTTGAGATAACACCACGAAGGCGTTTCTCAACCACTAGTGGTAAGCCTTTGAGGTGGCTTCCAAACCCTCACAAACTTTTCCGGGGGAAATCACACGAATTCATTCCTCTCCGAAGAACTCCTACTGCCTAGGAGTCTCCAACCTCCAAGAGTAATAAGATCACGGGGAATGCTCAAAACTTGCTCAAATCACAAATAGCTTGGGTTCAGAGAAGGAGAGGGAGAAGATCTATCTTTTGATTGGAACAACTCTCAAAGGGGCTCACAAATGCTCTTGGGATCTAAGATTTGGAGTGAGCAAATGTGTGTGAGGTGGAAGTGTGTTCTTATGAGGATAAGGCTGTGTTGGGCAACCCTCTCACAAAGTGGGAGGGGGGTATTTATAGTGTGGAGAGAAAAAGAGCCGTTGGGGGTACTTTAAGTCACACAGGGTCCGGACGTCCGACAGTTGTCGGAAGTCCGGGCGTCCGCGAGGGACCGGACGTCCGACAGTTGTCGGAAGTCCGGGCGTCCGCGAGGGACCGGACGTCCGACAAAGGCCGGACTTCCGAGACCTGTAGGCATGACTGGAACTCTTCTGAGTTCGTCCGCGGTCGGACGTCCGACAGGGGTCAGTCGTCCGAGGCCAGTAGATGTGCTTGAACATATTTGAATTCAACAACATACGAACGTCAAGAGTGGCCCGGAAGTCTGTGTTATACAACACAATTCCTACTGGTGGTAGGTTCCGGATTTCCGACGGGTGTCGGACGTCCGGCGCTTGGACGTCCGGAGGGAGCCGGACTTCCGAGCTATAGAACTCAACTTCTACTAGTGCAGGCTTCCGAATTTTCGGGACTTGGCCGGACATCCGGGCCTCGGACGTCCGGAGGTAGCCGAAAGTCCGAGTTATATGGCTCTGGTTTCTGTGGTGCATAGTTCCGGAATTCCGAAGCTGGTCGGCTATCCGGGCCTCGGACGTCCGGAGAGAGCCGGAAGTCCAAGTTATATGGCTCAGATTTCTCTGGTATAGGATTCCGGATTTCCGAAGCTGTCGGTCGTCCGGCCCTCGGACGTCCGGAGGAGGCCGGATGTCCGGAGGAGGCCGGATGTCCGGAGGAGGCCGGATGTCCGAGGCCGGATGGACAAATCCTATAAATATAACTTAAGGCAACCATTAGTCCATAGGGATTGTCATCAATTACCAAAACCACATATGGAGATATATTACGCTCTATCATCGAGAAGTCGCAAAGTTTGGTGTTTTCAGTCATGATGACTTCAACAAACAAACAAGCACACAAGCAAGCAAGAAAACCGGCAAAGGCAAAAGAAAACAGCAAAGGAGAAAGGGAAATGAAAACGGCAAATGTGAAGTGGGGGAGAGGAAAACGAGAGGCAACTGGCAAAAAAGTAAATGCACGAGATGAGTTTGTGAGACCTACTTGGATAGATCTCTCGTTCCCCGGCAATGGCGCCAGAAATACTTCTGCTACTGCAACAAAAGACCTTCCAACGGCGCGAGAAATAGGCGTGTTACGGCACCAGGAATCCTTCTGCTACGGCTACGCCTTAAGGGACTTCGTAGGCAAATATGCAAAGGATTTCCCCTGTGGCCTTGGAGCCTTGCGTTGGTGTTCCCTCGAAGTAGAAAGGATGATGTAGCGCAGCGGTGGTAAGTATTTCCCTTAGTTTGAGAACGAAGGTATCGATCCAGTGAAGGAGTATCACAAGTGCGTGCAGAAACACAAAAAGCTTGCTCCCAACACTATGAAGGGGTTGTCAATCCCTTATAGATTGTTTGCCAAGTAAGAACTGAAAGCAACAAAGTAACAAAGCAAAGTAAAAGCGAAAATTGAAACGATAAGTGTGAATATACCCGGGGGTCATAGTGTTTACTAGTGGCTTCTCTCATGAAAGCAAGTAGACGGTGGGTGAACATATTACTGTCGAGAAATTGATAGAACCGCACAAAGTCATGACGTCATCTATGGCAATGATTATATCTATAGGCATCACATCCAAAACAAGTAGACCGATACTTTCTGCATCTACTACTATTACTCAACACGTCGACCGCTATCTATCATGCATCTAGTGTATTAAGTCCAAAAGAACAGAGTAACGCCTTAAGCAAGATGACATGATGTAGATGGACAATCTCATATCTACGACAAATCCCACCTTGTTACCCTTGATGGAAACTACATGATGTGTGCCTTGCTGCCCCTACTGTCACTGGGAAAGGTCACCACATGGTAGGAAACCAAAACCAACCACTTCTCCCATTGCAAGAATCATAGATCTAGTTGGCCAGACAAAACCCAAGACTTGGAGAGACTTACAAGGATATCAAATCATGCATATAAGAAATCAGCAAAGACTCAAATATATATCATAGATAATCTGATCACAAATCCACAATTCATCGGATCTCGACAAACACACCGCCAAAGAGGATTACATTTGATAGATCTCCATGAAGATCATGGAGAACTTTGGATTGAAGATCCAAGAGAGAGAAGAAGACATCTAACTACTAACTACGGAACCGTAGGTCTGAAGTGAACTACTCACGAATCATTGGAGGGGCGATGATGTTGATGTAGAAGCCCTCTAACTCTGAAGTCCCCTCCGGCAGGGCACCGGAAGGGTCTCCAGATGAGATCTCGCGGAAACGAAAGCTTGCGGCGGCGGAAAAGTATTTTCGTGGATCCCTTGATTTTTTCTGTATTTTAGGGAATATATAGGCGAAGAATCTAGGTCAGGGGGGCGCCAGGGAGGCCACAAGCCTCCCATCTGCCGCCCCTGGTGGCGGATGGGGGGCTTGTGGGCCCCCTGTAGCTCTCCTGGCTTGGCCCTCAAGCCCCCTGATCTTCTTCCGTTCGGGAAAAAATCATTTCGGGGATTTTATTCCGTTTGGACTCCGTTCCAAAATCAGATCTGAAAAAGCCAAAAACACGGAAAAATAGGAGCTGGCACTTGGCACTGAATTAATAAGTTAGTCCCAAAAAAGATATAAAAGGTACATAAAACATCCAAAGATGATAAGATAATAGCATGAAACCATCAAAAATTATAGATACGTTTGAGACGTATCAGGGGGTAGGTGGGGAGTTGGTCTCGGTAGATGGGGCGGGCGATCTGTCCAGGACGAATGAACGGGGGCGCCTGGCGGCGGCCAGAGGGAGTGGGGTTCATGGGGGGGATTAGGGTTGCCTAGGGTTTCAGTGGAAGTGGCCGTTGGGTGCTGGCTAGCTGGGCCACTAGGCCCAGTTGGGCCAGGGGGTTTAGTCTTTTTTTAATTACTTTCTTTTAATTTTATTTTATTTTTACACATATAGCTCCTGTTTTAATTATATAGGGATTATAGTAACTTCAAAATGCCCGATTGACTTTTATAACTTATTTAGGAATTTTTTAATAACTTCCCCGACAATTTTTATTTCAAACATTATAAAACTTTTCCCGTTTGATTTTTTATTAAACTTCAAACTTCGACTCGATTTCGACTATCACGAGATCAACAATAGAATCGCAGTGACGTGGCATCCTTTGCATAGATTTACTATAGTTCAAGTACCGAGATTACTGTAGCCTAATCCGGGGATGTCATAGTGTTCGCCCAAGTAAATTTTCTTCTCGAAAGAACAATTTCTCGCAAATCAAGGCTTTCGATAATTGAATTGAACAAGAATGACCATCTGCCATCAAAGTTATCATTATTTTTTTATTCTCTCCACCTAATGATACTAAAGTCACCGCCAACTAAAGCCGGTAACCTCTCGTCCCCACAAATCCATACTATCTTAGCCAAGAAGTCCATCTTCAGCTCTAGCTGAGCCGCACGTAAACTGTCAATAGCGCCCAATGGAATCCATCCTCCTTCGAGCGTACCTTAACTTTGACGACGAAGTCCCCAAACACCATGTTTCATACTTCGAGCGTCTCACACCTCACCCCAAGTAAGACCCCCCGGACCTTCCTCTTGGTGATAAACACTGAGAATCATGTTCAATGCCACCAGAGAGAGTACTAAGGAATTGTGTCGTGAAATTATCTCTATCGGTTTCCGTAACTACGATGAAATCAAGATTGTGTTCAAGGGATGCTTCCACTAGAAATCTTCTTTTAGCTAAGTCTGCTAGACCTCTGTTGTTCCAAAAGATTCCTTTCATCTGTCATCATAAAAAAATACAATCTTAAATATTGCACTTCTACATACCGCTGGTACAGGATACACCTTCCTATTCGAGGAGCTTGTCGGCTTATCCTAACCAGCCAACCGGTGCGTATAACCGGTCTTTGATTGCACGCAGTCATTATGTTGTGCAGGGGCCATATACCCCTCCAAACCAATTTCATTCTCCTCCTCACGCATTATAGATGGTAGGACAAGATCCTCACATAGGCATTCTAATGCTCCCATCTGCAGTGCTTTGATCTCCGGGTCACTCATAGGCTTTACTACTGCAATATATCGGACCATCTCCATAACTCGCTCAGCCTCTAAGTCTAACAGATCGTTCATAGATTTTGAGATTCCTTCCCATTACTACGGAGAGAAACCCCAATTAGTTGCATTTAAAATAATATCATCCTTAGAAAAATGCAAAATGGAACAATTAGTATTGATGGCCATACCTGTCGTTGCCTTGATATCCCGGAGCTTAGCCTCCCGCATAGCCCGACGCATATGTAGGTCAACAACATCCGTCTGAGCCTGAAGACAGTGACTCGTCCGCCTATCCCCAGCCGCCGGGTCAGGGATGCCTTCAAACGCGACCACCTCATTGGTGGAGGGATCCATCCGACTGTGACCTCCTGCCACAAGTCCGAAGGGGTTAGTTGGCCCGTTCCTGGCTACCATGCGTCCCCTCTCGCATGGCCACGTGTGGCACTCCCTATCGTCACGCACATCGCTGTGTCGTAGTTGCCAACCACGCCGCTAGTTGAATGCACCGTCTCCAAAATAGTTGGGGGTATGTCCACCTTCCAGCATCCCAACTACAACCATCATCCCCTGGACGCTTTGTGGCGTTAAGACACGCATGTACGGCCTTCGAACCAAAGATCGGTTCTTGGACTGTGGTGTAGCACTCTGGGGCATCCTCGGTGATGCCTCCTCCATCAAGATAGGCGTCTTGGATGGCATTGGTGTCATAGGAGGTGAAAGTGGTGGCAACTCCTTCTCCACTGGCTCATCTAGCTCCGCCATGACACCCCAAAGTCTGTCCGGGGCCGATTAAGAGCCAAGCGATCTAAACCTCAACTCATGTGTCGTGGCTGAGACATCCGACTGCTCCCTAGTAGTGGTAGTCTGAGCTGCCTTAGCCAACGGTGCCGATCATTTGTGAGTGGCATCCTTTTGATCCGAACACTTATCTAGGTTCCCATCACCGCCGTGCCCATCGTCAATATCCATATCAACCTGGTTGGCTAGTTCCTCAAAGTCAGCATTCTCCTCCAACTCAATATCCAAGTCGTAGCTTTTGCCATCATAAGTCCATCTAACAGTATCCAGATATGCTCAATACTGATAACGCTAAGAAGCAGGCCAGCCACTCCCCGCGATCACGTGAATGGCATGTACGCCTTCTCAGTCTTACCAATGAGTAAGCCAAGGCTCCAAATCACCGTGACATCATCAAGTGCCGCCCGTGGAGCACCTAAGAACCTGACCCAAAGCTGAGATAGGGAAGTTACCTCGGCTCCTTGTGAGACCAGGCATCAAACTCAAGAACACACGTGTTGTTTGGGACTGCTCATCCCAAACTTTACCACCAGATCCTCTTTAGTAGGAAAGTCCACCCTCAATACCTGTTCCTCGAGCCTGACTGGGTCTCACTGAAAGCTGGCAGACACTAAATCGTGAAGACGTTGTACCACCTGGTCCATTGTCATCGTTCCACGAGTTACTCTCACCACCTCGGTCCTTGAACTCTCCAGAGTCGATGGAGTCGATGAAGAGCGAGGGGACTCAAAAAACATCAGTTCCGGGCAACATGCCCCATATATCGTTATCGCTGGTTTCGACCCCAAGAGAAACATACACTCTTCTCTGTCATGCTTTGGTTTACGGCACAAATCTTAGAGTTCAACCATGCATTCAGCCACAAAGTGCTTGTGTTTGCCACACCTGAAATAGCTCATTTTCTCCTTCTTACGTGCCCACTTCGTTGCTCTTTCCCCTTCATATTTTTCTCTTGTTTTATCTGAAGTCATATCCCGACCTGCAGTAACCTTCATCATGGGCACATCGACCTCGAAAAGGGCACGAGCGGCTTCCAAAGCATCCCCCGAGAGTGCAGGTGCACTTGGAGCCGTCATAGTGCCCGCCAGGGGAACCGTCGGCATCTCTGTGACCTGCGCCACCTCCACCGCTTTGGGTGTAGCAGAAATCTGCTGGGTAGGATGAGTGGGGTACCGCCATGGGGAAGGTCGTCTGCCTCCACCCGACCCCCACGGTAGGCTCTATATCCGCTACGCTGCCACTACATGGGGCCCATAACCCACTCAACAAAAGAATCGTGCGGTCCATGGAAACTCCAGCCTCCTTCGTCAACCCGACCATCGCCTGTAGAAGAAGAACCTCGGTGGAGCCCCTCACCATAAGCATTGTAACTGTCGTCTCCCCACTGACCTCTTGTGTAGCTCCAGCCATCCGCCTGCTACGCAAATACTCTGCCTCCTCCATAGGTGCCGCGACCGTGACCAGCACCCTGACCGGCGGCCTCCACATTCGGTGTCCGCCCTTCCTGAGCAGGTGATGACCCACAAGTATAGAGGATCTATCATAGTGCTTTTGATAAGTAAGCATGTCGAACCCAACGAGGAGTAGAAGGATCTGACAAGTGGTTTTCAGCAAGGTAAAATCTGCAAGCACTGAAATTATCGGTAACAAGTAGTTGTGTGGTGAGATGATTCGTAGCAAGCAACAAGTAACAAAAGTAGAAACGGTGCAGCAAAGTTGCCCAATCCCTTTTGTAGCAAGGTACAAGCCTGGACAAAGTCCTATAGGAGGAAAAACGCTCCCGAGGACACAGGGGAATTTCTGTCATGCTAGTTTTCATCATGTTCATATGATTCGCGTTCGTTACTTTGATAGTTTGATATGTGGGTGGACCGGCGCTTGGGTACTGCCCTAACTTGGCCAAGCATCCCACTTATGATTAATCCCTCTCGTAAGCATCCTCAACTACGAAAGAAGAATTAAGACAAAGTCTAACCATAGCATTAAACTAGTGGATCCAAATCAGCCGCTTACGAAGCAACACATAAACTACGGTTTATGCTTCTGTCACTCTAGCAACCCATCATCTACTTACTACTTCCCAATTCCTTCCTCTAGGCCCAAATAATGGTGAAGTGTTATGTAGTCGACGTTCACATAACACCACTAGAGGAAAAACTACATACAACACATCAAAATATCGAACGAATACCAAATACACATGACTACTATTAGCATGACTTATCCCATGTCCTGAGGAACAAAAGTAACTACTCACAAAGCATAATCATATTCACGACCAGAGAGGTAATGAGTAGCATCAAGGATCTGAACATAAAATCTTCCACCAAGTAATCCAACTAGCATCAACTACAAAGAGTAATTAACACTACTAGCAACCTTACAAGTACCAATCAGAGTCGTGAGACGGACATTGGTTACAAGTGATGAACTAGGGTTTGGAGATGAGATGGTGCTGATGAAGATGTTGATGGTGATGAGTCCCCTCCGACGAGAGGAGCGTTGGTGATGACGATGGCGACGATTTCCCCCTCCAGGAAGGAAGTTTCCCCGGCAGGATCGTTCTGCCGGAGCTCTAGATTGGTTCTGCTCAAGTTCCGCCCCGTGGCGGCGGCGAATCCTCCGAAAAGCTCCCTTATGATTTGTTTTCCGAACGAAACCCTTCATATATCAAAAGATGAGCGCCGGAGGGGCAACAGGGGGCCCACAAGCCCCCTAGGCCCGGCCAGGGGGGTAGGCCGGGCCTGGCAGTCTTGTGGCCTCCAGGTGGCGCCCCACTGGTACTTCTTCTGACCAGTATTTTTTATATATTCCCAAAAAATTCCACGTTAATTTTCACGGCTTTTGGAGTTGCGCAGAATAAGCATCGCAAACTTGCTCCTTTTTCAGGCCAGAATTCTAGCTGCCGGCATTCTCCCTCTTCATGTAAACCTTGCAAAATAAGAGAGAAAAGGCATAAGTATTGTTCCGTGAAGTGAAATAACAGCCCAAAAAGCGATAAATATCAACATCTAAGCATGATGCAAAATGGACGTATCAACTCCCCCAAGCTTAGACCTCGCTTGTCCTCAGGCGAAAGCCTAGATCAATAAACATGACCACATGTTCAGGGAGAGAGGTGTCGACAAAACAAGATACGAACATGCAGGCATCATGATCATGATTAGAACATCAATAGCAACATATAATCTCTCATGCTAACGTGACAATTCCTTCACAAAGTAAAGTATGGATCAAGAACCTTACCGAGAAGTAACAACCGATAGCCTTTAGTCATTGAACCAATTGCAATTTATCACAACATCAGAAAGAGTCAAATAAGAGCTTGTAAAGCAAATCCACATACTCAATCATCTTGTCGTTCTCTACAATTGCTACAACTCACGTGGTACTCACGAGATCAAAGTTTCAGCTGGACACAGAGAAAGATAGGGGCTTATAGTTTTGCCTCCCAACTGCTTGCCTCAAGGGTAATGTCAACAATAATAATTCATAAACACTTACTTCCAAGTTGACATATGAATATAGATCTTTCCCTAGCATATGACGTTAGCCAAGATAAAGGCGAAACAAGGAATTGGTGAAGATCACCAAGACTCTTTCAAGGGCAAAAAGTAAAGGTACAAGATAGGCCCTTCGTAGAGGGAAGCAGAGGTTGTCATGCGCTTTTGAGGTTTGGATGCGTGTCCTGTTAGTGCGGAGTAACGTCACTTTATATTGCCTCCTGTGATAAAGAACTTTATTATGTAGTCTGTCACTTTTATGTCTTCCTCATCACAGGTTCGTACAAAGCTTATTTTCCACACACTAATAGATCATACATATTAGGGAGCAATTTTTAGTGCTTGCATCGATGATAACTTACTTGAGGTATCTTATTCAATCCATAGGTAGGTATGGTGGACACTCATGGCAAAATTGGGTTGAAGGTTTATGGATGCACAAGTAGTATCTCTACTTGGTGCGGGAGTTTTGGCCAATATGAGGTGGAAGCAGTCGTCACATGCTAAGGGATCTCTAATCATATAACACTGTTCGGAACCAAGAAAACACAATTCATTATGTTGTCTTCCTTGTCCAACATCTACTCTTAGGCATGTAATAGTTTAGTGAGTGTTCACAATCATAGATGGTGTCAAGGATGATATATTTATATGTGAACCTCTCCTTCTTTATCACTTCCTATTAATTGCAACAATGACCAAGGTCTACGTTTGTCTACCCTCAAAATGTTTCAATCATCATCCTTTTTATATGTGAAGCCATCACTTCCCATAAGATCACTACATGATCTTTCATGCTTTTGTTCTTTCTCGATCTTTTGATCATGGCAAGAGGCAAAGCCCTTCAACTAAGGTACTCTTTATTATATGGCTCACGAGCTCGAATACATCGGGGGTGACACAAAGCAAAACTCAAGCCTGAAACACTAAGACTTTTATTCTCCTAGAGAAAGAGAAAACTGAAAAGGAACAAACTAAAACAAAGGTAAAGGCAAAAGATATGATGGAGATATGATACCGAGGCAACTCCCCCAAGCTTGGCACAAACCAAGGGGATTGTCCACATCCATGCTTAGTTGTCTTCCTTTGGAGGTGATGGTGGTGGAGTTGTTGCAATCTTTGATTCCAGAAGGGCCATTAATCTTTGATTTATACCTTAGAGATCTGTGATATGTTCCTCCAGCAAAACAACTTCACGAGTGAGATAAGTATTGCGAGCACGAGTTTTTTCACAAAACCTCAAGAGTTCAATCAAGGATGGAGACAGTAGGTGGAGGTAGGGTTGGAGGAAATCCACTTCTTCAACTTCTTCCTTGTTGAGCACAGATTGCACTTCGTCCCATGCCTAACTCTTCTCCTTAGTTTTGCCCTTGGTTTCTTTAGGTAGCCTTTCCCTGGCCTCCATGGCTTCCATTCTTTTCAGATCAGCATATACTTCTCCATAGACTTGAGGGAGATTGTTTTACCCCACAGATTCCTGAGACATCATCTTGCTCTAAATCTGCGGCAGAAAACAAGCTCGAAATGAAAACAGAGGAAATCTGCGTGATACAGAGGTCAGACCTTTCAGGAGAATATATAATGATTTTTTTCATACCAGAAGGAGTACTCCACACGAAAAGGGAGTCCGGAAGGTGCACGAGGTGGCCATAAGCCCTCCAGGCCCGGCCAGGGGGGGTAGGCCGGGCCAAGCAGGCTTGTCGCCTCCTCGTGCACTTTCCGAACTACTTCAAATTTTTCAATTTTTTCAAATAGTCCAATACGGAGGAAAATTGCTATGGTAAAAGTTTTGGAGTCGGTTTACTTACCGAATCACATACCTCTTCGTTTTCGAAGTGTGAAACAGGCTGATAAATATCCCTTATGTACTCCTCCGGAGTTATGGTATTGATAATGTTGCTTTCAACATTTATGGGAGTACCTGAGATGTAATGCTTGATTCTCTGCCAATTTACAACTCTCGGACAATTACCTTCCGTGTTGTTGATCTTGATAGCACTGGAATGATATACTTCCTCAACAATATAGGGACCTTCCCATTTAGAGAGAAGCTTGCCTGCAAAAAAATCTTAAACGAGAATTATATAGCAAGACATAATCACCTACATTGAACTCACACTTTTGTATCGTCTTATCATGCCACCTCTTTATCTTTTATTTGAACAACTTGGCATTTTCATATGCCTGAGTTCTCCATTCATCAAGCGAGCAAATGTCAAATAACCTCTTCCCACATTCAAGTTTGAAATCAAAGTTGATCTCTTTGATTGCCCAATAAGCTTTGTGCTCTAGCTCAAGAGGTAGATGGCATGCTTTACCGTACACCATTTTGTACGGAGACATGCCCATGTGATTCTTATAGGCAGTTCTATAAGCCCACAGTGCATCATCGAGCTTCTTAGACCAATTCTTTCTAGACCTATTGACAGTCTTTTGCAGAATCAGTTTAATCTCTCTGTTGCTTAGCTCTACTTGACCACTGGACTGAGGGTGATAGGGAGACGCAATTCTATGGTTGACATCATACTTAGCAAGCGTTTTACGGAAAGCATCGTGAATGAAATGTGAACCACCGTCGGTCGTTAGATATCTAGGGACTCCAAATCTAGGAAAGATAACTTCCTTAAGCATCCTGATAGAGGTGTTGTGATCAGCACTACTAGTGGGGATAGCTTCTACCCACTTAGTGACATAATCAACAACAACTAGGATATGAGTATACCCGTTGGACTTCGAAAAAGGTCCCATATAATCAAAGCCCCAGACATCAAATGGTTCAATGACAAGTGAATAGTTCATAGGCATTTCCTGACGTTTACTAATGTTACCTATTCGTTGACATTCGTCACAAGACATGAAAAACTTACGGACATCCTTGAAGAGAGTGGGCCAATAGAAACCTGATTGCAATACCTTGTGTGCAGTTCTATCTCCCGCATGGTGTCCTTCGTAGGCCTCGGAGTGACACTTCTGTAGGATCTATCCCTATTCATGTTCAGGTACACAACGTCTAATAACACCATCTACTCCTTCCTTGTAAAGGTTAGGATCATCCCAAAAGTAATGTCTCAAGTCAAAGAAGAATTTCTTCTTTTGCTGGTATGTGAAACTAGGTGGTATATATTTGGCAACGATATAGTTTGCATAATCAGCATACCACGGTGCACTACGTGAAGCATTGATGACATTCAGTTGCTCACCGGGAAAGCTATCATCAATAGGTTGTGGGTCATCAAGAACGTTCTCTAACCTAGACTAATTATCTGCTACTGGGGGTTATCAGCACCCTTCCTGTCGACAACGTGCAAATCAAATTCTTGTAGCAGGAGAACCCATCTGATAAGTCTAGGTTTAGCGTCCTTCTTTTCCATGAGGTACTTAATAGCAGCATGATCAGTGTGAATAGTGACTTTGGAATCAACTATGTAAGACCTGAACTTTTCACATGCAAACACGACTGCTAAAAATTCCTTCTCTGTAGTAGCATAGTTTCTTTGGGTAGCGTCTAGAGTTTTACTAGCATAGTGAATAACATTCAACTTCTTATCAACTCTTTGCCCTAGAACAACACCAACAGCATAATCACTTGCATCACACATGATTTCAAAAGGTAAGTTCCAATCAGGTGGTTTAACAATAGGTGGAGTTATCAAAGCCCTCTTAAGTATTTCGAAGGCTTCCTCACAATCATCGTCAAAGACAAAAGGGATATACTTTTTCAAGAGATTGGTAAGAGGCCTAGAAATCTTAGAGAAGTCTTTAATAAACCTTCTATAGAAACCAGCATGACCAAGGAAACTTCTTATACCTTTGATATGTGTGTGGTATGGCATTTTCTCGATTGCATCAACCTTAGCCTTATCGACTTCAATACCTCTTTTAGAAATTTTATGTCCTAAGACGATGCCTTCATTAACCATAAAGTGGCACTTCTCCCAATTCAAGACAAGATTGGTGTCTTTACATCTGTGCGAAACTCGATCAAGGTTGCTGAGGCAATCATCAAAAGAAGACCCGTAAACGGAGAAGTCATCCATGAAAATCTCAACAATATTTTCACGAAAGTCAAAGAATATAGCCATCATACATCTTTGAAAGGTGGAAGGTGCATTACATAAGCCAAAAGACATACGTCTATAAGAGAAGGTACCGAAAGGGCAGGTGAAAGTGGTTTTCTCCTGATCAGATTGTGCAACTGGTATTTGGGAGAAACCAGAATAACCATCTAGAAAGAAGAAGTGTGTGTGTGTTTAGACAGTCTTTCTAGCATTTGGTCGATAAAAAGACAAAGGGTAATGATCTTTCCTAGTGGCTTTATTCAATTTCCTAAAATCAACCACGATCCTATAGCCAGTAATAATCCTCTGCGGAATCAATTCATCCTTATCATTAGGGACAACGGTAATACATCCATTCTTAGGGACGCAATGCATCGGACTCACCCAATCATTATGAGCAACACGATAGATAATGTCTACTTCCAGGAGCTTTAGTATTTCTTTTCTTACTACCTCCTTCATCTTAGGATTTAATCTCCTTTGATGATCAACAACTGGTTTGGATTCAGGATCAGTTTTAATCTTGTGCTCGCATAGGGTGGGACTAATGCCCTTAAGATCATCAAGAGTATATCCAATAGCAGCACGGTGCTTCCTCAGAGTTTTTAGTAATTTATTTTCTTCATGCTCTGAGAGGCTAGCACTAATTATGACAGGATATATCTCTTTTTCATCAAGATAAGCATACTTAAGAGTATCAGGCAACTGTTTAAGCTCGAACACAGGATCACCCTTTGGCGGGGGTGGATCCCCAAGCAGGTCAATAGGCAGATTATTCTTAAGGATAGGATATTGTTCTAAGACAACTCTATCTATCTCATCCCTTTCATCCATATGCATATCATTTTCATGCTCAAGCAAGTATTGGTCTAAGGGATCAGTAGAAGGCACGTCAATAGAAGCTAAGGCAATAGTTTCATCCTTACTAGGCAACTCCTTTTTATGAGCTTGTCTACCAAACTTGGAGAAATTAAACTCATGTGACACACCTTCAAAACCAACAGTAACAGTTTGCTTCTCACATTCAATATGAGCATTGACGGTATTAAGAAAAGGTCTGCCAAATATGATGGGCCAAAAGCTATCTTGGGTGGTAGCAAGAACGAGGAAATCAGCAGGATACTTCGTTTTACCACACATGACTTCAACATCCCTAACAATTCCCACAGGGCAGATAGTATCTCTATTGGCAAACTGAATAGTGACATCAATAGGCTCTATGTCAATAGGTGCAATCTCATCTTTGATTTCATCATATAAGGATTGAGGTATTGCACTAACACTAGCACCCACGTCACATAAACCATGATAGCAATGATCTCCTATCTTAACAGAAACAACAGGCGTGCCAACAACAGGCCTATGTTTGTCTTTAGCGTGAGGTTTAGCAATTCTAGCAGCATCTTCACAGAAGTGGATATTATGTCCCTCAACATCGTCAGATAGAAGATATTTGATTATAGCAATGCTAGGTTCAACTCTAATTTTCTCAGCGGGTGTAGGTTTTCTAATGTAGCCTCTACGTATCACATTTGAAGCTTTAGCATGATCCTTTATCATAACAGGGAAAGGCGGTTTCTCAATGTAAGCACTGGGAACAACAGGATCATTATAGGAAATGACTCTTTCTTCAACTGGATTGGGTTTAACTACATTGACTTCTAAAGGAGGATGATATTTAAACCATTTTTCTTTGGGGAGATCAACATGAGCAGCAAATGAGTCACACAATGAAGCTACTATCTGAGAGTCAAGTCCATACATAGCGCTAAAGTCACAAAAAGTATTTGTTTCAACAAAGGATTTAACACAATCAAACTGGAAATTCATACCTGGCTCCTGACCTTCTTCAAGCTCCCAATATTAAGAGTTGCGTTTAATTCTCTCCAATAAATTCCATTGAAGTCAATATCTCTCTTCATAAAAGAACCGGTACAAGAAGTGTCAAGCATGGTGCGATCATCATGTGAAAGCTGAGCATAGAAGTTTTGAATGATAATTTCTCTCGAGAGCTCATGGTTGGGGCATGAATATAACATTGATTTAAGCCTCCCCCAAGCTTGAGCGATGCTTTCTCTGTCACGAGGCCAAAAATTATAAATATAATTCTGATAACGATGTACTAAATGCATAGGATAAAACTTTTGATGAAATTCCAATTTCAACCGATTGTAGTTCCATGATCTAGTATCATCACATAGCCTATACCATGTCAACGCCTTATCCTTCAAAGATAAAGGAAATACCTTATTCTTGACCTCATCCTCGGGCAAACCTGCAAGCTTTAATAAACCAGAAACTTCATCTACATAGATTAGATGCAAGTCTGGATGTGATGGTCCATCTCCTGTAAAAGGATTAGCCAGCAGTTTCTCAAGCATACCAGAAGGAAATTCAAAGCAAATATTTTCAGTAGGTGCAGCAGGTTGAGGGGCAACTATTTGTGCTTCCATTCGAGGTGAAGATACCCCGAACAATCCCCTCAACGGGTTAGTATCCATAGTGACAAGTGACAATAAATTTCAGCACACTATATGAATGTTTCCTTACCAAATTCCACTTACCAAAGGCGCTTCACTCCTTGGCAACGACGCCAGAAAAAGTCTTGATGACCCACAAGTATAGGGGATATATCATAGTCCTTTCGATAAGTAAGAGTGTCAAACCCAACAAGGAGAAGAAGGATCTGACAAGTGGTTTTCAGCAAGGTAAAATCTGCAAGCACTGAAATTATCGATAACAAGTAGTTGTGTGGTGAGAGGATTCGTAGCAAGCAACAAGTAACAAAAGTACAAAACGGTGTAGCAAAGTGGCCCAATCCCTTTTGTAGAAAGGGACAAGCCTGGGCAAAGTCTTATAAGAGGAAAAACGCTCCCGAGGACACACGGGAATTTTGTCATGCTAGTTTTCATCATGTTCATATGATTCACATTCGTTACTTTGATAGTTTGATATGTGGGTGGACCGGCGCTTGAGTACTGCCCTTACTTGGACAAGCATCCCACTTATGATTAACCCCTCTCGCAAGCATCCGCAACTACAAAAGAGGAATTTATAAAAAGTCTAACCATAGCATTAAACTAGTGGATCCAAATCAGCCCCTTACGAAGCAACGCATAAACTAGGGTTTAAGCTTCTGTCACTCTAGCAACCCATCATCTACTTACTACTTACCAATGCCTTCCTCTAGGCCCAAATAATGGTGAAGTGTGATGTAGTCGACGTTCACATAACACCACTAGAGGAAAAACAACATATAACACATCAAAATATCGAACGAATACCAAATTCACATGACTACTATTAGCATGACTTATCCCATGTCCTCAGGAACAAAAGTAACTACTCACAAAGCATAATCATATTGATGACCAGAGAGGTAATGGGTAGCATCAAGGATCTTAACATAAACTCTTCCACCAAGTAATCCAACTATCATCAACTACAAAGAGTAATTAACACTACTAGCAACCTTACAAGTACCAATCGGAGTCGTGAGACGAAGATTGGTTACAAGTGATGAACTAGGGTTTGGAGATGAGATAGTGCTGATGAATATGTTGATGGTGATGAGTCCCCTCCAACGAGAGGAGCGTTGGTGATGACGATGGCAATGATTTCCCCCTCCGGGAGGGAAGTTTCCCCGGCAGCATCGTCCTGCCGGAGCTCTAGATTGGTTCTGCTCAAGTTCCGCCTCGTGGCGGCGGCGAATCCTCCGAAAAGCTCCCTTCTGATTTTTTTCTGGATGAAACTCTTCATATAGCAAAAGATGAGCGCCGGAGGGGCAAGAGGGGGCCAACAAGCCCCCCAGGCCCGGCCAGGGGGGTAGGCCGGGCCTCGCAGGCTTGTGGCCTCCAGGTGGCGCCCCTCTGGTACTTCTTCCGCCCAGTATTTTTTATATATTCCCAAAATTTTACACGTTGATTTTGACGGCTTTTGGAGTTGCACGGAATACACATCTCAAACTTGCTCCTTTTTCAAGCCAGAATTCCAGGTGCCGGCATTCTCCCTCTTCATGTAAACCTGGCAAAATAAGAGAGAAAAGGCATAAGTGTTGTACTGTGAAGTGAAATAACAGCCCAAAAAGGGATAAATATTAACATGAAAGCATGATGCAAAATGGACGTATCAGCAGGTGGCGCTTCTGCTGGTCCTGGCTAGCTAGCGGAAGTGCGGGTCTTGGCGACAGCGGCTGATTCCCGCGCCTAGCCACGTCTGGTGCTTCTAATGGCCGAGGCGCACATACTTTGGCTGCTCTCCCTGGTCCGAGCGAAGGGAAGCCAGGTCTCGATCTTCTTTCGAACCCTGGCGAGATGAGTCTTCGAACCGACACTACTCTCGATCGACGTAGGAAACGATCTGCCCTCGGATTCGATCATGTCGGCAGCTTGTGATGTGGGCTGGGCCATATACCTAGCCACTTCACAGCCCACCACTCGTCCTATGCATTAAGGTCCAACGGAGCCCATCAGTAAATTCAAACGTGCCTTACGTTGACTAGGGATCTCGGTGCCCGAACAGCTCGCCGGCGCTTGCACCGACGCCGCTATCCATTGGCGTTTGTTCTTTTTCTGAACCACTTCCCATGACGAGAAGTCCATAAAATCATAAAGAGTAGGTTTGGGGAGGATTAACAAGGGTAATGCTCCCTTCCATGGCTGGATCGCCGTCGCCGCCGTCCGGCAATGAACTACCCGCTGAGCCACCTACACCCTGTCCGCCTCCGACAATCCGACATTACGGCTCCCGAGCCCGCAAGAGGTTTGCCATCAACAAACACAAATTGCATGAAGTATAGAAATGATAACTCTAAGACTACCGCCGACTGCTACAGTGAACGACAGTCTCGAGGACTACACCTAGTGGGCGTGCTCACCACGCGCCAACTAGAAGGATAAGAGGAGGGCCAAAGGGCCCCGTACCCCATCAACCTCTCTCGAGTCAACATAGGAACTAAGACTACCGTTGACTGCTTCAGTCGACGGTAGCCTAGGGGACTATAACCAGTGGGTGCGTTCAGCGCGCCTCCACTGAAAGTTATACCCCAGTGGGTGTGCCCCAGAGCCAACCCCCTCGGGATCAGAAACAAAAAATGTATGCAAATGAACTTACCCAGATGTTCTTCACCAGAGCTTCGCTGACAACATTCGCCTCCTTCAGTCGCCCAACCATCAACCCCAGCTGAGCCAGGGCTTCCTTGCATGTGCCTTCTTCATCCTCTGGGATATGGTTCAGCTGGAAAATAGTATGGTCCATGGGAGGAGGCGATAGAGTTGTAGACGGACCAGTTCCGAGTGTCGCCCCAGTTGAGGTAGTCCCCCGAACCTGGGAGTCGGAACCATGGCGACCAAGGGCTTAACCACTCGGCTGGGAGTCACGTCTTGCTTCGGAACTTCATCAATGACAAGAGGACTAGTAGGGTCAAGTTATATCACATCTCACGGCCCAACATGCATCAACAGGCAATCAAAGGATCATTTCGAGGCAAAATCTCAAGTCCCGAATCAAACACAAGTGAGCTCAAGAAATTACCTTTGGAGGAGGTGATGTTGGCTTCGCCTTGCCATTTATCAAAAGTCTTGGGCTCCAATGAAGCAACCCATGTATTATGCCTGCAACAAAAACAACAAGGAAATCAACCATCACTCGGGAAACCTTGATCGGTGAAAACAGATCACTCGGCAAGAATACTTATGCCGAAGCCAAAGGCACATCAACCTTGATGCGCGGAAGAACGACCTTCCAAGGATTGGAAGCCATGGTCTTGGGCTTCTTGACGATCTTCTGTGGCGACACCTCATGCTCACTACAACCCCATTTATAATTGCGGGTTAGAATGGCCTACATGGTTCGTTTTATCACCCTCGGGGTCTTGGCGCCCCCAGCATGGACTCCAGGGTCCTCGCGCGCCTTGGAGCGGGCCTCAAGCGGGATTGTATCAGACGGAGAAGATTCCGCCTCGTCCCCATGTTGTTCATCGCTCTCCTCCATCTCATCTTCATCATTTTCCGATCCCTCTAGGTGCTCGGTGTCGCTCGCCACATCAATCGGTATGCGGTCAACTACCGGCACGGATCTGACCAACGATGTAAAGACCCCTCGAATGAAGAAAAAAAGTTTACAAACAAAGTCAAAGGATGACAATGAAGTTCACTCGGATCGAACGCATGAAAGCTTACCTCATTCAGCGGACTTTCCTCCAAGAAAGGGGGCACCAACCTTGTGCCCCTAGGGTTGTCTCACGCGGGTGTTATGACTTTAAGCTTGTTCTCCAAGTTTTCCGCCCCGATCTCCTTCGGGTGAACGCGGGTTGGGTCATTCAATCCACCATACATCCACATGGGGTGGGCTCTGGCTCTGAGGAGTTGGATCCTCCACTGAAAAAAGACTTCCAAAAGATCCATCTCGTTGACACCCTTCCGCAACAACGCAAGCGACGCGATCACCACAATGTCTACATCCACCTTCTCCTCTTTGGACACGGTCAAAGAAGGCGTCGACTAGATTCGCTTAGCCGAATAAGGTGGAAGACCGGATTGACCCTCACCGACTCGAATATCTTGGTAATAGAACCAGGAATCCTGCCAACCCTTCATGGAGTGAGGGAAGGACATCTGGGGGAAACTACTCTTCGCTATAAGCTGTATTCCTAAACCCCCACAGAGCTGCACTACATTCGCCCTCCCCCCTATTGGTAAGACGTCTTCACTGTCTTCACTCGGCAAGTAAACAAGTGCTTGAACAATCCCCAATGTGGGTAGCATCCGAGGAAGTTCTTGCACAAAGACACGAAGGCACCTAGGTACAAGACAAGATTAGGGGGAGATGATGAAGCTGCGTGCCAAAGAAGTCAAGGAACACAGAGAAGAATGGATGCGGGGCATAGAAAAACCTCTTTCACATGGGCGGCGAAGAGCCCTCGCTCATCCCCCCTCGGCGTGGGCTCCTACTCGCCCTTCTCCAGCAGTCGCCAGCTCCCTAGGACCACCAGTTCCTCACTCTCCTTCTCTTGTAGGCGCCCCTTGGATACTCGAGACAACATCCAGTCGCCCTGAATCCAGCCTCGCGGTAGCGCTCTCGC
The DNA here is from genome assembly GCF_904849725.1 of Hordeum vulgare subsp. vulgare. Classification (NCBI taxonomy): domain Eukaryota; kingdom Viridiplantae; phylum Streptophyta; class Magnoliopsida; order Poales; family Poaceae; genus Hordeum; species Hordeum vulgare. The sequence continues at coordinate 431,659,735 of NC_058519.1, read as the reverse complement.
ACTCGATGAAGACCTACTCGAGCCCTTCTTGGCTCGGCCTGCCTTCGCTGTCGTGCCCTTCACCATATCACGCGGTGAAATGGGCGAGGCGGGTGGAGGCCGGGGACAGGAAATAGCTCTCAACTGCAGCAACAAGGTTCGGGGAGGATAAGGAAATGGCCCAGATCTGGTGGCGTGATCCTCTCCTGTCTCTACCTTGTCCGTTTTATACGCCGCCCAGATATTCCACATCAAATACCTTGCCAAAACAAGGGAGATCCACAAGATCCCTAGGACAATGCACCTATGGCACGACAAGGACATCTCAAGCGCGGGAATCGAGGCACCTCTCCACTACCTCCACTACCCATGTCGTCGCCATTTCCACCCCTCTTGCGCGCTCCCTCAATTCAAAAAGCACGGAAATGCCACCTCCCTTCTAACCTGAATGGATTATGTATCCACGACACAAAATGAGGTGAGCCAAACATCATGCGGCTCGTCGTGCTATGGGACCCTGATCACTTGGATAAAACAAGAAGGTGACTTGATCACCCTTACCATAGAGCGAGTGGGATCCGTCCTGTCTCGTTTCTGGTCATTCGGAGCTCCAAGCTCACGATCGTCCAAATCATCGACTTATATTCCCGAAAGATGAACAACTAATACCGATTGCAAGCATGTGGACATATTCAAACACTTATAATTTCTCACTCTTGAATCTGTAGTGTCTTACTAAGAGTCTGAGTGAAGTAGCCCCGCGCTACAACCTTGGCGTCTGCAAGACACCGAAGACACTAAGGAGTGTCACTCACTCGGCCAGTAAAACCTCAACCGATTCGAGGGCTACTGATGGGGTTATACATTAGGGATAGGACGAGGGGCCACCTAAGACCCAAAGCTACGCGTGCAATCATGATCTGACTCGGGAAAATAGGTTCTCACTCGGTTTGCACAAGGTTAGTCGGTTCTTCTTCTGTAAGTCGGACATGCCCCGACACTCGGACTACAACAAGGCATGGACGACAAAGAGACTGCAACAGCCACTGACTTATACTACCACATGAAGTGAAGTGAAGACAAGCATTACCAGTAATGCCAGAGTTAGATCTGCTATTACAAGTAACTTTTCGTAGTTATTAGCGTTAACTCACCCCTATAATGGCGCTCAGACGGTCGTGGTGCACTCTATATAGGCCGCACCCGACCTTCTGGACGAGAGTTGAGCATTCTGTAATCACACACACCCATAAGCAAACACTAGGCTCCGGGCTCAAGAAGTAGGGTCGTTACCACTCCTGAGTGGGGCCCGAACTCGTACATCCGAGTGTATCCAGTGTGCCATAGCTAGGCTTCGCCCCTCATTTTTACCTGTGGTACTATTGTCAGGGTCATTCCCACGACACTAACCTCGATGGTAAATAGCATCATCGTGCATATTGACACTCTATAAGTACATGGAAAGTGTTACTTGTGAGCTGCATTGGGATTTCCCCGTTCAGAAGTGCTACGTTAGATATAAGTACTTACCTTAGTTATGAAAACGAGATTATCAATCCAGTAGGAGAACCAAGCAACACTATGTAAACAAGACCTACACACAAACAACAAATACTTGCAACCTGCAACACATAGATGGGTTGTCAATCCCTCCATGGTATTGAGATATATTAAATTCCATAGGGTCTGATAAATAGATCTAACTAAAACACAAATTAAAATAAATAAAATAAAATTGCAGCAAGGTATTTTTGGTTTTAATATATGACAGAAAATAAACCCGGGGGCCATAGTTTTCACTAGAGTCTTCTCTCAAGAAATTGGCATACGGTGGGCAATGATCATGTATATAGGCATCACATCCAAGATGGGAGAGTTGAAGTTCTTCCTTGTATTCAAAGTCAAGAAACAAAGTCAAGGAAACTTCATCAATCAAGAAAAATATACTCAAGACATGCTCAAGAGGTTCAAGATTGATGATCTCAAACCGGCCAAAGCAAACACTCCCATGCCTCTCAAATGCCAACTTGACCTTGATCCCGATGGTAAAGCTGTGGATCAAAAGGTATATAGATCTATGATTGGCTCTTTGCTTTACCTTTGTGCATCTAGACTCGATATGTCAAGTGTGGAAATTTGTGCATGATTTCAATCCGCACCAAAGGAAAGTCACCTGGTTGCTATCAAGCGAATCTTTTGATATTTGGCTCACTCCCCAAACTTTGGCTTATGGTATCCCAAAGGTGCTTCATTTGATCTCATAGGATATTCGGACCATGTGGAGAGGAAGTCAACTTTCGGAGGTTGCCAATTCCTTGGTCGCTCTTTGGTAGGTTGGTCTTCAAAGAAACCAAATTGTGTTTCTCTCTCATCCATCGAGGTCGAGCATGTAGCTGCTGCAAGTTGATGTGCTCAATTACTTTGGATGAGGCAAACTTTAAAGTATTAAGGTATCACTTGTGACAAAGTGCCTCTTTATTTGTGATAACGAAAGTGCAATGTTGATCTCCAACAACCTGACTGCATGACGAAGGACATTGATATTCATCACCGATTCATCCGGGGTCATATCAAGCGTGGGGAGATTTATCTCATTTGCCTCAACACTAATGATCAACTTGCAGATATTTTCACAAAGCCATTGCATGAAGCAAGATTTCACGAGTTAAGGCATGAACTAAATATCATTGATACGAGCAATTTGGATTGAAATTAGGCACACCCCACCACTTTCATCATACTATCTTGTTTAGATGCATGGATTTATGTGGAGTCTTTCACATTGTCATCTTAGATGACAATTGTTCTTCAAAGAGGAGTTTTGGTTATGGCCCAAGGTTAAAATCTTCACGGTGCCATACCAACTGACTCAAACATAGGTGGCCTCGGCCATTGCCCCCTCCGAGTGAGGCATTTTTTTGAGTTCTTACTCGTGTGCCAAGTCACTCCAAGGTTTGCTCTCTTTGTGTTTGTGCTCTTGTAAATTGGAGTGTCTCTTTTCGTACTAATAATTTCTCTATGAGTCACCTTTCTCTCAAAACTACATAGGTACATAGGTCCTATTCTTCTGTTGCTAGTGGGTTGTTTTGCTGGTCGCAAGTGGTACTAGAGCTCTCAGGCCGGTACTACCGTGCAAGCGGTACTACTGCGTAGGACAGGGGTACTACCACTTCGGGGACTGCTGTATGGTTTAAGTGATAGGTAGGGGAGTTCTAACTCCCCCTACCCATTCACTCCTCCTCCCCTAGAGTTTTCTCCCTGTGGCAACAAAGAACACCTCCGGAGGCCAGCTCCGGATCTCCCATTATGTGTCATCCTTCACATTTCCGTCTGGTGGGATTATTCCCCTCGTCTCCCTTGTTCCATGGACACTGGTACTGCCCTCGATTATTTGTCCTTCTTGTTTTAATCTTTGAATCTCAGATCTAGGGCATGCATGAGGTTTCCTTGTTAGTTTGCATTTTCTTGGCATGGGATGGACGTGAAATGGTTGCTAGTTGAAGTATAGTAGATAGTCACCGGAATTTCGGGTTCTACGACACCAGTACTATCGCCATCTTGCCGCAGCATTTTCTGCAGTCCGGGTAGTACTACCGCCCGTGCATGACCGGTACTACCGCTGTGATGGAAGTACCGCTCCTGCACCTGCGGTACTACCGCTCAGGCTATAGAACCCAATTTTTGCCTGCGTTCTATCTAGTCTTCCATTATGTTTTCTTGGCTTATGCAGTTCCTTTATACATGTTTTTCCTCATGCTTCTTTTTGTGAGTTGTAGGTGATGGTAGCTCTGCTTCTGCTTCTCATTGCGTGAACCATCACCATTGCCCCAAGCGTTCCCGCACACTTGACGATGCAGAGGCTGGTTCTAGTGCTTAACATCAACGCAATTTGTGAAGAGAACTATCAAGAAGAGGAAGGCTACAAAAGATCCTCGAGATATGTCTCAAGAAGAGTTTCTGGCTTTTCGTCAGCTTGATCCCTATTGCCGTACTCGGGACGAGGCTTTTGCTAGGCGTCCTTTCTGGAACAAGGCTCATTCACTCATTTATGTGGGGGTTCTCAAGTTCAAGACAGACCTCTATGTGGATGTCAAGTCTATTGATACAGGGTACATGGGCTCCTGTCCTCACACTGAATATTTTGCTGAATCTCCTACTCTGGGTCAACTGTGGGGCCTTGTTCTAATCATCAACTTTAAGCCTTCAACAAGGACTTTGACAGCGAGATTGTGTCTCGATTTTATGCCACTGTTCATTTTCACCAGATTTAAGAGAGGAGCCTGAAATGGATGACTGGTGGCCGTGTGTTGCACTCCAGTTGGAAGACCTTCATGAACTCTCTGGGCTACACTGACCGAAGCCTCAATGAGCCTATTGGACTGAGGACTCACACTGAGGGTGTTGCATCTATTCACAAGTCCAAGCCCATTCATTACCCCAAGGTTGTGAAGATTGCCAAGGTTGATTGCACTGAGCTCGTTCCCTTTTAGGACATCATTCATAGGATTTTCCGCAACATTCTATTTCATCTTGGACACAAGTACCATGTGCATTCTTATCTTGTGAAATTGTTACTTCCCTGCATCAAGGACCCGGATCACGAGTCCACTTTGGATGTTTACCACATTATGTGGATGGAGCTGCGTTGAGCTGTTCTTTATAAGAAGATGCCGATCTATGGCCCTTATCTTTTCAAGCTGACTGAGGATACCTGGACTGCTACATTCCTTGACGAGCCTCTAGAGACTGATCACTTAGTGCACCATGGTATTCTCCAGCTCTATGTGAAGGAGACCTGGGGCATTCCGACTGCGGTTCCTGAGATTGCTCCCACTGACTCGAATGATGAGCCAGAGCCAGACTATGAGTTTGTCCCCAGGTCTGAGACTGAACCTTCATGGGCATCCAAGCTAAAGAAGAAGATGGAGAATCTTCTGTGGGGACCCTGACTTATGAGTCGAGAGCACCGAATGAACGTGTACAATGATCCTAGAGATCAATGCTCACTGAACACACAAATATGGAATAACAAGAGTCTTACATCCATGGATAACGTTTGATACAGATAATGACAATTGTGGTCAAGTCTTGCATAGATAGGGCCATGAAGGCCAATCACACTAACACAACTAATAGTGGAATCTTGGTAGTAAAGGTGCACTCGTGCCAACGGCCTTAACCAATAGGCATTCTAACTCGGTAGTGTCCTAGCTCGCGTGTTCGTCTCCGACGATGAATTCTTCTTGATATTCCGGTTCCTCCATGTCTGGTAAATAAAATAACAAGTGGCAAGCCAATGAGTACTTTGAATGTACTCGCAAACAGCCCATGATGTGGATTATGTAATTGAGTGCAATATGAAGTATAATGTAGCCTTTGCGGAAATCAGGTTTTATTAATGCATAAACATGGTCAAGTATTTAGATGGGCATGCATCACTAGGTAAATAGTAACCATAAGAACATGTTACAAATATCAACATAAATATTCCGAGGGCTGAACACCTCATGTTGACCCTCCATGCCAAGTCACCAGACTTGACCCAAGTATTCACTTTCTCATGTAACACCTTTATACACACACACACACACACTTGGTTTATGAGAAAACCACTACACATCATTTAAGTAGGACCACCCAACTGTCCTTGACCATGGACATGTCTATTCGAATAGTTTGACACTCTGCAGAGGTTGCGCGCTGTACCCACGAGATCCGGAAAACTTCCGTGTCATCCACGACTCGCGGTATATAACATACCCGAGGTAAGTACCCGATCAATGCCTTTCCCCTGACGATAATACACAAAGAGTCCACGCGATTCGTACCTAGTTCACATGATGTCCGTCTTACGAGCACCAAAACTAGACTGTATCATCCATGCAGGGACCAATGGTGTGCCCGGAACACGTAAAAATGGCGTGGTCTCCCACCTGACACGACGCCGTCACGAGAGTGACCATATCACTCCCGCCACTAGTAATGCGGGCTCTTTGCTAGCACGACCAGAGTAATCAACATAACCCCGTCCCATGAAAGGGTATCGTGGTCGCACGTCTAAGGTTGGGACCATCGACAAATCTTAAATCTATTCCCATTTCCGAAACTACTCACACAAATCCTTTTTGGTACACCACTTCTTCCTCAAGTGGTCATCCAGCTCAACACCATCACCCTCGGGGATTAGTGGCACCGGACGGGGTTTTCGAAAAGAAAAACCTTTGATATCATCTCTGTGTTACCATCACCAAGCATATGCTCATCCTACGTGTAGCACTACTAACTACTTGTCAACTTTTTGTCAGCGTGACCCTCATAGATGGTAAGGTCATGCTTAAATGCAAGTGCTCCAGAGGAGCCATCGATAACACTATATCGAAGGTTTACCGATTAATCGTGATCATATGCATCGGAGTAAAGTAATCAATATGGCATGCATAAATTATTTTCTCAGCCATGGTCAAAGGGTTGCTTGCCTTGATCAGCTAGGTATCCTGGTTCTTCAAGGTCTTCTGGTCCAAGTCCTTCGTCAAACGTGTGATCTATCGTCGTAATAGTAATAATAATAATAAGGACCACAACCAAAAACAGAGTACAAACTCACATAAAGAATATTACCCTATTCTTTAAAATCCTATTATTATTTATCAAAATGTTTGTTTCTGGTTTTGGAATGAAAAAGTATTTTTGAAGTCTTTTTAAGAGAAGCTAAAAATACTTAAATTTGGTTTTAAAATAAACCTGTGCATAAAAGTTTTCATAAAAATTCCACAAGCAGTACTGTTAAATACTACATAATTTTACAAGAATTATGATGGAAAAATATTTAAGTTTGGAAAAGAAATTAATCCTGTGGATTTATTTTTAAAAACCAAAAATAAAAATAAATAGAAAGAAACTAGCTCACTCGCCTAGCTTGGCCAGCAGCTAGGCCGGCCCAGCTAGCCAACCGGCCAACCAGCCAGCCAGCCAGCCCAGGCGCGCGCGGCGTCGGGTTCAAACCTGACGCACAGGCCCCTACGACCAGTGATATAGAGGAGAGAGAGGCCGTCGATTTGTGGGGCCCTCCTGTCAGGGTGATCTCGTACCTCCAGACAGAGAGGAGGGGTGGATCACCGTCAGCAGCTCCGAGGTTCTCGAGGCCAGGCGAGCACGAGAATGTGCTCGTGGCACTTCCGCCTACCAGATGGGGTCGAGGGGACGTCGAAGGTGGATTGTGTTTCCCACGACAACGAAGCCGCGGCGGAGACCTTTCGGTAAGGCGATGGGAACGGTGCTTCGAGCGGGGAGAAGGACGGGGGGTGGTGGAGAAGGTTCGGGAGGTCCTTGCGGTCACAGGAGCAGTGAAAGGAGCGCTGGAGCGTGCTTGTAGCCCGAGATCGACGGATCCCGGACACGGCAGTGCCTCGGTCGATCTCGAGTACCGGGGCTCTTTTATCTCAAGGGGGTGCTCGGGATGGTCGATTGGGGAGGAGAGGGAGCTTGTCGAGGTGCGGGGGAGACTTTAAATTGCCAGGCGCCAAGTCACCGAACGGTGGTGAGACGGGTGTTTTGTTGCGGCGGCAGGAGAGGGGGAGAGGGCTCGGGAGTGAATCCGTGGTATTGTGGACACGGTTTTGGACCGCGTAGCATCTTCAGGAGGAGTATGGCAGTCTCTTGGCGCATCGAGGTGGCGGGGTTCTTCTGGCCGCTGCGGCCACGCGTGGGCACGCGTCGCCAGGGGCATAGGAGATGGGAAGAAGAGGGGCCCGACGTTGCCCTGCCTCAGGCATTAGTGTGGTTAAAGAGGGGCAACAAGAGGGGCAGGAACTGGCCGATACTGGCCCCTTGGGCTCGGGTGTGCCATATAGTGCGTCCAAAGCGCAGCTTTGGCATGCCACGGCATGCTGGCACGCTCCGGCGCATCTTGGCCATGCCTGGGGTGTCTGAGAGAGGGGTTAGATGCTCCTTGGATGCCAGGGCCGAGAGGTATCAAGCTGGCCAAGGGGAGAGAGGTAAAGTGATGTTGTCAGCCTTGATTAAGATGCTAAATTGGGGATTTTATCTCCCTCTCATTGAACCAGTGCTGGGCCTCTCATCTGCAGTTGTGGGAGGCACACGGAGTCTGTGTCATGATTTGGAGCGAAGGGAGTAAGTGTGGAGGGTGCTACATGCTGATTTTCAAATCTAGGAGAAGGTGTTTTATGCATGTTTGGGGAAGTTAACCTCCTCCAAATGCATTGAGAGGTAAGAGGATTTGGTTTTGGATATAATTAGGAGGCTCCAACAAATTTGAGCTTCATTGGACAAGTTTGACATTGTAAACTTGAAATACCCACCAATGGGCAGATCTGCAATCTTGTGAAGATGTGAAAAAATCAATTCCCACAAATCCAAATCTTGGCATGATCTCCTTATTTGGGGGTATGGAGCACTCCTGCAAAGTTTGAGACCAAATGGACACACTTGGCAATGTAGAGTTGTTCCAACTTGATTCTGGGCTGAAAGGGTTTCTAAATTATTTGGTGAATCAAATCACCATGGATGGAGGTGAAATTTGGCATGATCACCAAGTATAGCATGTGGGATAGGCTAGAATTTTCAAGGGATTTATTGAGAATATTTCCTTTGGAAATATTTCAAAAGGTCAAAATAGATAGAATTGGTTTTCAAAGGTTTTCTCTAATATTTTGAACAGGACTAGGGGTTGAAATTCTTATGTATGGAAAATAGATGTCCTCTGAGTATTCCCAATTTTTCTCAGATTTTTCTAAGCTAGAAAAATATTTTTTCACCCAAAAGTATCATTTTTGGCCTTAGAAAAGGATATATAAATAAAATAGACAAATGACTTTATAAATAATTATTTTATGGTTTTGAAGAGTTATATTAATATTCTAATCAGAATACAATCTTTGGGTGAAGGCACTCCCTTAAATTCAGGGACTTGTAGTGCGAACCCCAAGGCAAGGTTTTGGGTTACGAAAATAATTAAAAAGGATTTTTGGAAATAATATTTTATAAAAATTGTTCTTAGAGATCTACTCACAAGCACACATACAAAAAATGACTATCAAGGCACTCATAGCTTTTAGTTAAAAAGTTTTAATTTATACCAAATTTTGAAAGAAAGACAAGAGAGATAAACTGATGTGAGAACAGGGTGTGACATCTTCTCTGCTTTCATGTTAAGGGACAATAGAAGGCTCATGTGGAAACCAAGAAGGCACATAGTTGCGACAAGCTTATCATGAGGAAGATTGGACTTGATGTCCAGAATGGGTCTGAGCACAAGATCGCTGATGGGCAGGACTGGATCAGTGCGCACTCTCCGTGGTATGAATCCAAGGAGGAGGTGTCTCCTCCTTCTGTGAGTCTGAGGGAGATGATGCTGAGGAGGACTGAGCTGACCATCACTTTGGCATGTTTTCATCCTCTATGCCCCTTTTGGTGTCTTAATGCCAAAGGGGGAGAGAGTGTTCCGTCTGGATTTCCCGAGTCACGGGCGCTTTTATCTTCTGTCTGCTATTTCCTCTTGTCAGCTCATTTTATTTGTTTGCTTTGGCATGTGTTACTGAGACTTATGTGAACTAAAGTATGGTGTAAGACATATGCTATCTCTCCTACTATGTTATGTCTACTTTAGTTATTATGTGAGATCATATATCCTATACTTGCATCCATGCTTAACTCATTTCATGTTTATGCAAGTATATGGTTGTTTCTACAAAATATAGGGGAGGTGTTGATCCTAGTGTGTGCTTTTCTGCTTTACAAAAGCATATTTAAATAGAGCACACATCTAGGGGGAGCCTCCCTATATTTTGTAGATATTGGGTTTGCCTAAGTATTTCTGTTTATTCTTGAAATGGCAAATCCTGTATTGTCATCAACCCACCAAAAAGGGGGGATTGTAAGAGAACAATTTATCCTAAGTAGTTTTGGTGGTTGATGATGATGCCCCTTGCGGACTAATCATATGCATTAATCTTTCGAAGATTATCAGGTGGCACAAGATGATTAGTTTCCCTTGAGTGGTTGAAAGAGAAGAAGGTGTTTTTCTATTGATTTACTGTTGGTGTACTTGAGTCATGGTAAACACATACTATCAAGAGGGGATCCGCGTGTGGAAAGGTTGCGAGGATAAAACACGTTCACATTTGCACCCCCTCCGGTTCCCGGTACAATGTAGCTTATGTTCTGCCCCTAAGAACCTGAATGTTGTTTAAACGGAAGTACCGCTCTGAAGAGCGGTAGTACCTCCCCTGTGGTACTGCCGTCCTCTAGGTCCGCCCCCTCTTCCGCTTAGTTTTCCTCTCTGGCCTCTTCGGTGTTTTTTCCCACTTTGGGCGGAAGTACCACATGGGTACGAGAGGTAGTATCGCTCTAGCGGTATCGCCGTCCTCCCCTTCCGGGCCCCCTTCCGCTTAGTTTTTCTCTCTGGTGCCCTCGGTATCGTCGGTCCAGTTTGAGCGGAGGTACCGCTCGGAGCAACACGGTAGTACCGCTCTAGCGAAAGAACCGCCTCCCTGGGTATGCTTTTGCCAAGGATGTCTGGTACTACTGTTCAAGCGGAAGTACCGCTCCCCTGAGCGGTACTACCTCTTATGTGTGGCTTGAGGGCAAAAAAGGTCAGATTCTTCCCTATGTAAATATAGGTCTTCTTCCCCCAAGAGACCTCGTGTTTCTTCCTCCAAAAGCTCCATTATTGCTCCTAATCTCAATCTTGACCTATCTCTCTCCCTAGACATCAATTCTTGTTGATGCTCTAGGGTTTGGAGGAGAAGGCCTTGGTCTGCACTTCCACCAAGGGAAAAGTTGTCCCCCCATTAATCCCTTGCGGATCTTGTTACTCTAGGGTGTTTGAGCACCCTAGATGGAAGAGGTCACCTCGAAGCCATAGTCCATTGTGGTGAAGCTTCGTGGTTTCGTGGGAGCCTCCAATTCAGTTGTGGAGATTGCCCCACCCTTGTTTGTAAAGATTTGGTCGCCGCCATCGAGGGCACCACTATTGGAATAACGTCATCTCGTATTGTGTGAGGGCATTAGGAGAAGACGGTGGCCTAACTGGCATCTTGGGAAACATTTTGCCTCCACACCGCTCTAACGATACATACTTCCCTTGAAAGGGAAGGAACTTCGGAAACACATCTCGTCTTCATAGGTTCCACTTGTGGTTACTTCTTTCCTTTACTTGTATTTGTTACTTGTTTGTTGTTGTTGTTTTAGCATCATATAGGTTGCACACTTATTTGCATATCTAGACAACCTATTTTTTGCTACACTTCATTTGGTAAAGAAAATCTTAATATTGGTAGTTGCCTATTTACCCCCCTCTAGTCAACTATATCGATCCTTTCAAAGACGCTCCAAGCAAAACTCATGATATGTGTTGAATAAAAATTATAGCTCCAAGTAAAATTACGGAGATCCGTTGGTATAATAAAACTTCAATCACACAAAACTTAACAAAACCTTCCTGAGATCCGGTAGTATAATAAAGAAAATCACCACTCCAAGTAGTGTTGCAAACCCATTCATATTTTATTATTGCATTATACCTACTATATTCCAACTTTACCATGGCTTAAACCCCCCGATATTGTCGGCGCACTAAAGATTGGGCCTTTACCGCCCCAAACTTGTGCACGGGCAGTAGTAGCCACATGTGCGGCGAGGCCTACCGGGACTGCGGAGGGTGGATGCAAAGTCATCAAGAAGACGCTCAAGTCAGCGACCCAGAAGATGAGCCCGAAGGAGGGGTACCGGCAAGATCCTTGCTGGGGTAGCTAGCGAAGCCCCGACAACACGAACGCCCGGCAAGACCTCTGGTGCCCACTCCAGCAGGCGCACCTCCCCTGAGGGCTACGCTGCTATCGAGGGTGCGCGGGGGGCGGCTAGCGAATCCCCGGCAAGATCCTTGCTGAGGGGCCTAGCGAAGCCCTAGTGCGACCCTTCCCCAGCAAAGTCCTAGTTCATCTCCGCGCCAGTGTAGCGGCCAGCTGCCCCTCCTCACTTGATACGTGTCGATGCGCCAGACACGTGTCGAGCGATATCTGGCGGTGAACAACATCGAGGGGACGCGTCCATGTTCCATGTCTGGAACACGTGGCGAAGCATTTATTGTGTTTGTCATTAGACACCGATAGCACTGTACCAAGTCGTATGCCCGATGGGTGCACTCTTTCACTGTGGACCCCGTGGGAGTCCTGTTCTGCCACTGTTGGTGTCCCCTTTCACTTATAAAAGGAGGCCCAACGCATGCACAGAGGGATATTCGACACTTAGTCATTCCTCAGCTAGCCACCCCCTAACTGGCATAGCTTCCCATACACAACCTCTAGGGTTTTAGAGCAACAATACATAGCATTTGTGCATAAAACAACGCTCCTGTATCTTGAACTCCATAGCACATCCAATACAGACACAAAGCAGGAGTAGGGTATTACGCTTCCGAGTGGCCCGGACCTGGGTAAATCCCCCTCGCGCTTGGCTATTAGTTCTGCTCTTGGTGCATCCCTCTCCCTCGCCGAACCACAAGAGATCCTCGGGTCCCATAGGTGTCCCGTGAGCATCCATTCCGCACCGAAAGATACAATCCATAGATTCATAAAAATAAGCACATAATGCAATGAAAACAAAATTTGTCGAAAACATAACAACCTATAGTAATACGAACTTTAACCATACTTCTGCAACTATAAAATTTCTGGATAAATATGTCAATGTGGGATATTTGCATAAAAATCATGTGTAAAACATTCAGAGAACCAACACAATTGTGTGAATTTTCAAAATTCAAGAACTTGGCGCAAAAGTTTTTGTTTTCCAACAGGATCAAATCAACTATATTCCAACACAATCTTAAAGGCTTTACTTGGCAAAAACACTAATTAAAATATGAAAACACAATCATAAAAGTATCATAGTTTCATATCTATTTAAAAACATATTGGAAAAAAAGTAAAAGATAACTCTTGGGTCGCCTCCCAACAAGCGTTATGTTTTGTGCCGCTAGCTAGGCATATTACATATATTCAAGTATTGTCTTCTTTAGTTTTCGATCCATAGGTTTCCCTCATGATTGCTCATATGGTGGATTAATTTTGGTTCTAGGGAAGTGTTCCATACCCTTTCTCAATGGAAATTCAACTTTAATATTCCCTTCTTTCATATCAATCACGACGCCTATAGTTTGTAAAACAGTCTACCAAGTATTATGGGACAAGACAGATTGCAATTAATATCAAGCACAATAAAATCTATGGGTACATAATTCTATTTTCAAGAATAAGAACATCATTAATTCTTCCAAATTAAGAGAACACTCTTCCAAATTGGTAAAACCTAACACATCACATAGAGATTTCAGAATTGTGGAAACACTAGCACCCAAATGACATAAAATATTGCACTCATAATTTTTGATCTTGAAGTTAATGGTGGGTTCCCATTCATCATCTAATTTCTAGGAATTGAAATCTCTAACTCCAACTTTTCTTCTAAGGCTTTAATCATAGATTTTACGGTATGTTTAGTAAAATCCTAAAAAAATTTATATGCATTGGGTGAATTTAGCATGGATTGTAATAAATATATACAATCAAACAAGAACTACCATAATTAAATTCTTTGTAATCCAAGAGAGCGGGCACAACACTATTTAAGTTCTTTACCTCTCCAAACTCACTTTTATCAAAATTTTCAACAAGATATTCACCCTCCAAATTATGGGCACGTCTTCTAGATAAAGTTGACTCTTCTTAAGTCACCTTATCATCAAGTTTAATATTACTAAACAAGGAATCAATAGAAGAAACTCCAATCATTTTAACATTTTCATCATTCCTACAATAGAAATTGGGCGGAATCGCCTTTTCTAAAATTTCTCTTTTAGCTCTTAGCATGGCGGTTATTTTCTTACTTTCATCCATGGAGAGATAAAAAGCTTTAATTCATTCATTAACATCAACCTTGGGTGGAAAATTTTAATCTTGGGATTTTCTACATCATGTGTAATTCTATCAATGCTCCTAGACATATCATCAATCTTATTCAATTTTTCTTCTATCATAGTGTTGAAAACATTTTGAGAATTAATAATTTTTTTAATATTATTCTCAAGATCAGAGATCATCCTATTATTATTATGAGTAAAATACATCGGATGTCCTAAAAGTATTTCTAGTGTGTCAAGTACGTCCTAAAAGTTTGAAATCGTTCACTGCGGGTCGTATATGTGTATTTTACTCGTGACTTTTAGATCCTACTTGACACACCTATAATACTTTGAGGACCTGCAGTGAATGATTTACACACATTAAGGACTCGCAGTGAACGGTTTCAAAATTTTTGGACTTACTTGACACATTTGTAATACTTTTAGGGCCTCAAGTGTATTTTACTCTATTATTATTATGAGAATTTCCCTAGGAAGTTCCTTCATTATTAGAGGAACGTCTAGGAAATGGACTACCCCAATAACTATTGTTATTAAAGTTGTTTCGTGAGAGAAAATTTACTTCCACAAGATCATTATTTTTCCCAATTAAAATAGATAAAGGAAGCTACTAAAATCAATAGGAGCATTTTTACTAGCAACCAATTTCATAAGTGCTTCAACTTTTTCACTCAAAGTACCAATCTCTTCAACTGAAATAAAAGAAAATTACTAGTAGGTGCTCTTTCGGTATGCCATTGTGAATAATTTTCCATGATATTATCAAGAAATTTGGTACCTTCACCCAAAGTATATTCCATAAAAGTACCACCCATGGCGGAGTCTAGAATATGTCTAGAGATAAAATTCAATCCAACATAAAAATTTTGTATAATCATCCATCGATTTAAGCCATGTGTAGGACAGTTTTGTAGCATTAATTTCATTATTTACCAAGATTATGCAACATTTTCATGCTCAACTTGCTTGAAATTCATAATTTTATTTTTTAGGGAATAATTTTCACGGGAGAAAAAAACTTAGTAATAAAAGCATCTTTGCACTTGTCACATGAATCAATACTATTGCGTCGCAAATATAAAAACAACATTTTTGCACAATTCCTCAAAGAGAAAGGAAATATTTTAATTTTAGAAATGTCATTGTCCACATCTTTTTCCTCTTGCATGTATTCTATGAAAGTGTTTAGATGGGATGTGACATCCTAATTAGGACTACTAGAAAATTGCTCTTTCGTAACAAGATTCAATAATGCGGCATTAATATCATAAGACTCTGCACTAGTTGCAGGAGGAGAAATGAGAGTACTAATAAAATGATTACTATTAGTATTAGAAAAATCACACAATTTGGTATTTTCTAGAGTCATCACGACTATGCAAACAAGATCACAAGCAAACAAAGGATCAAACAAGAAAAAGGAAACGAAAAATATTTTTGCATTTATGTAAAAACTTTTCAGAAGGGAGGGAGATGAAAACGAGAGGCAAATGACAAATAAAGTAATTGAAAGGAGATGATAATTTATGCATAGGTAATGTACACGTGTTGATGATGTCTCCCCGGCAACGATGCTAGAAATTCTTCCTCCTACTTGTGAGCTGTGTTGGGATTTCTTCAAAGAGGAGGGGATGATGTAGTACAGTAGAGATAAGTATTTTCCTCAGTTATGAAACCAAGGTTATCAATCCAGTAGGATAACCAAGCAACACTATTTAAACAACACCTGCACACAAACAACAAATACTTGCAACCCAACATGTAGAGGCGTTGTCAATCCGTTAACGGTATTGAGATAGATTAAATTGCATAGGATTTGATAAATATATCTAACTATAACAAAAAATAAAAAAATTCCATCAAGGTATTTTGCTTTTAATATATGATACAAAATTGACCCGGGGGGCCATAGTTTTCACTAGAGGCTTCTCTCGAGAAAATAGCATACGGTGGGTAAACAAATTACTATTGGAGTCATCAACTAAGTAAAGGCCAAGATTTTCGTGTACGCATGTGCTTGCATAGCAGGGGATGTACAATGGGAAATGATAAGATCGTTACATGTAATACACTACTGAAATTCAGAAATTTGTCGTCTGCCATTGCAGACGGCAAAGGGGGCAACCACGGACGGCAAAAGCTTTGCCGTCGGTCAGCAGACGACAAACTAGATGGTAAAAAAATCCGGTGAAGAGGTTCTTTGCCGTGTGCTTTTGTAAAGCGGACGGCAAAGATTCTTTGCCATGAGGGGGCAGATGGAAAATTAACTGGGGTGACATATACTGCAACGTCCCCATTAAGTGTTAACGGCAGGGGTCTTCTCTTTGCCTTCTGCCGTCCCCCCCTTTGCCATGTGGGGGCAGACGGCAAAGAGGGGAGAGAGGGGGGGGATGATTCACCCCTTTGCCGTCTGCCCACCCCCCTTTGCCATGTGGGGGAAGACGACAAAGAGGGGAAACAGAGGGGGCAGATTCCCCCCTTTGTCGTCTACCCACCCCCCTTTGCCATGTGGGGGCAGACGGCAAAGAGGGGAAATAGAGCGGGCAGATTCCCCCCTTTGTCGTCTGCCCACCCCCCTTTGCCATGTGGGGGCAGACGACAAAGAGGGGAACCTGCCCTATTTGAATTTATTTTTATTATATCCAACATTTTTAACAATAATCAGGATATATATATATATATATATATATATATATTTGACATAAATAAATTTCTTTCCGTACTCATAACCTTATTAAAATAACTCTCATCCATAGTGCATACATATTATGCAAGTTGCATCCGTACCAAACCATATATTACACCAGTTTCATCCACATGCATACAAAGTTTCATATATATCCATATACTACAATAGTTTCAATACAAGCCATGGTACAAGAAATCATCTTCAAGCATTCCATCAATATAATCCAAGCTTCCCGTGAAGTGAAGGTAATCTGCAAAATGACAAATAAGAAAGATAGAAGAATAACACTAGATTAAGAAGTGTATATATCGGTTATTTCAGAGAGAAATTAGCTAAGTATAGACCATTTAGGAGCTAACTAAGCTAATTATGTCATTTAGGTGGAACCCTAGCTAACTATAGGTCGTTTCGGAGCTAACTTGGGTAAAATAAGTCATTCCAAAGCAAACTATGCTTATTAAGCCATTTTGGATCTAGCTAGGCTAATTATAGGCCATTTAGTACCTAAGTTAGGGGGAATAGGTCATCTTGCAGCTACGTAAGCCTTATTATGTCATTTAGGAGAGAACTTAGCTAACTGTAGGTCATTTTTTATTAAATAGGTCATTTTGGAGCTAACTAAGCTAATTATGTCATTTCGTAGGATAATTAGCCAATTTAGCCTTTCTTGGATGAGTCTAAGCTACGTAGAAGAAGAGAAAGAGAAGAAGAAGTAAAAGAAGGAGGAGGAGGAGAAGGAGAAGGAAGAGGAGAAGAAGAAGAAAAGAAGAAGGAGAAGGAGAAGGAGGAAGAAGGAGGAAGAAGGAGGAGAAGGAGGAGCTCCTTCTCCTTCTTCTTCTCCTCCTTCTTCTTCTCCTCCTTATCCTCCTCCTTCTCCTTCTTCTTCTTCTCTTCTTCTTCTTCTTCTTCCTTCCTTCCATTTTTCCCGTTTCTTCTCCTCTTGTCCCCTTGTTCGGGCTAAATTGGCTAAGAATGCCTTTTTGGAGCTAATTATGTCATTTCGAGGATAATTAGCTAAGTATAGGCCATGTTTTATTAAATAGAACATTTAGGAGCTAACTAAGCTAATTATGTCATCTAGGTGGAACCCTAGCTAACTATAGGTCGTTTCAGAGCTAACTTGGGTAAAATAGGTCATTCCGGAGCAAACTATGCTGATGGATCCATTTTGGATCTAGCTAGGCTAATTATAGGCCATTTAATACATAAGTTAGGGGGGATAGGTCATCTTGCAGCTACGTAACCCTTATTATGTCATTTAGGAGAGAACTTAGCTAACTGTAGGTCATTTTTTATTAAATAGGTCATTTTGGAGCTAACTAAGCTAATTATGTCATTTCGTAGAATAATTAGCCAATTAGGCTTTCTTGGATGAGTCTAAGCTACGTAGAAGAAGAAAAAGAGAAGAAGAAGTAAAAGAATAAGGAGGAGGAGGAGGAGGAGGAGGAGGAGGAGAAGGAGAAGGAATAGGAGAAGAAGAAGAAAAGAAGAAGGAGAAGGAGAAGGAGGAAGAAGGAATAAGAAGAAGGAGAAGGAGGAGCTCCTTCTCCTTCTTCTCCTCCTTCTTCTCATTCTCCTTATCCTCCTCCTTCTCCTTCTTCTTCTCTTCCTCTTCTTCTTCCTTCCTTTCGTTTTTCCACTTTCTTCTCCTCTTGTCCCCTTCTTCGGGCTAAATTGGCTAAGAATGCCTTTTTGGAGCTAATTATGTCATTTCGAGGATAATTAGCCAATTTAGCCTTTCTTGGATGAATCTAAGCTATGTAGAAGAAGAGAAAGAGAAGAAGAGGTAAAAGAAGGAGGAGGAGGAGGATGAGGAGAAGGAGAAGGAAGAGGAGAAGAAGAAGAAGAGAAGAAGGAGAAGGAGAAGGAGCAAGAAGGAGGAAGAAGAAGGAGAAGGTGGAGCTCCTTCTCCTTCTTCTCCTCCTCCTTCTCCTTCTTCTTATCCTCCTCCCTCTCCTTCTTCTTCTTCTCCTCTTCTTCTTCTTCCTTCCTTTCATTTTTCCTCTTTCTTCTCCTCTTGTCCCCTTCTTCGGGCTAAATTGGCTAAGAATGCCTTTTTGGAGCTAATTATGTCATTTCGAGGATAATTAGCTAAGTATAGGTCATGTTTTATTAAATAGACCATTTAGGATCTAACTAAGCTAATTATGTCATCTAGGTGGAAACCTAGCTAACTGTACGTCGTTTCGGAGCTAACTTGGGTAAAATAGGTCATTTCGGAGCAAACTATGCTTATTAAGCCATTTTGGATCTAGCTAGGCTAATTATAGGCCATTTAATACCTAAGTTAGGGGGAATAGGTCATCTTGCAGCTACGTAAGCCTTATTATGTTATTTAGAAGGGAACTTAGCTAACTGTAGGTCATTTTTTATTAAATAGGTCATTTTGGATCTAAGTAAGCTAATTATGTCATTTCATAGGATAATTAACCAATTTAGCCTTTCTTGGATGAGTCTAAGCTACGTAGAAGAAGAGAAATAGAAGAAGAAGTAAAAGAAGGAGGAGGAGGAGGAGAAGGAGAAGGAAGAGGAGAAGAAGAAGAAGAGAAGAAGGAGAAGGAGAAGGAGGAAGAAGGAGGAAGAAGAAGGAGAAGGAGGAGCTCTTTCTCCTTCTTCTCCTCCTCCTTCTCCTTCTTCTTATCCTCCTCCCTCTCCTTCTTCTTCTTCTCCTCTTCTTCTTCTTCCTTCCTTTCATTTTTCCTCTTTCTTCTCCTCTTGTCCCCTTCTTCGGGCTAAATTGGCTAATAATGCCTTTTTGGAGCTAATTATGTCATTTCGAGGATAATTAGCTAAGTATAGGTCATGTTTTATTAAATAGACTATTTAGGAGCTAACTAAGCTAATTGTGTCATCTAGGTGGAACCCTAGCTAACTATAGGTCGTTTCGGAGCTAACTTGGGGTAAAATAGGTCATTTCGGAGCAAAGTATGCTTATTAAGCCATTTTGGATCTAGCTAGGCTAATTTTAGGCCATTTAATACCTAAGTTAGGGGGAATAGGTCATCTTGCACCTATGTAAGCCTTATTATGTCATTTAGGAGAGAACTTAGCTAACTGTAGGTCATTTTTTATTAAATAGGTCATTTTGGAGCTAACTAAGCTAATTATGTCATTTTCGTAGGATAATTAGCCAATTTAGCCTTTCTTGGAGCTAACTAAGCTAATTATGTCATTTAGATGGAAGTCTAGCTATTTTTTATTAAAACACTAGAAATAACATACCATTATCGTCATCGCAGCGGTGAAGCACGGTGGCTTTGGCTTGTTTCACCTGGAGAAGGCTGTCCTGGAGAAGGCTCGACTGTAGAAGGGTCGTGCGATGAGTTTCTGGAGATATTCTGCACCAAACATTGTTTGCAATGTGTAGTTAGCATGAGGACACTCTTAAGATCACTGGACTGAAATGAAACTCACCGTCCCCGCCACGTTAATGACTGGCATCGACGGAGGGACTTGGCCGTCCTTCTCGCACATAGACTGTACGTTTCCTTTCGACAAGTCAAACTTTTTATTTATTAATGAAACGGACATTCAAATGCAAGATTTGAAATAACATGAAGAAGAAACTTACCACGAACAGCTCGTATATGGCCTTGTTAGACGCATCATTCCGTGCCCTCTCCGCCTCCACCAATGCAGTCGTCCTCTCCTCCAGCTCCCTAATTTCCTTATCCTTCTCCGCCATAGCCGCCTGCATTGCCTCTCTCTCTTTCTGAATAGCAGCCTGCAACACAACTCATTGTTAGCAATGTAATCATATTGGTTCCAACGCACAACATAATGCGGAAAGATAGTTGAGCCCATTAAACTAACCTCGATGGCGAGCTCGACTGGCCGTGGACGACGTGTTATCTCCAGACAAGAGCCTGTTTGGCGTGCCTTTATCTGCAGGACAGTGCTAGGACAAAGTATAAGGCCATCTCCAATGGCGATCGAGCCATGGGGCCTCCCGTTGCCAGCTATCATCACCAGCTCTGGATCAATAGGCCCCTCGCTCGGGTTAAAGTCCTCCCCTTTCCTTGCCTTCCCGTGATCTCTGTACTTCACGAGCTTGTGGTGGGAGGAGATGTTGGTGAAGTTTTCTGGATGCTCGAGGTCAGACTTAGAGAATGCCTTGACCTTCTTGTATGAGGCAGTATGGGCCATCGCATACATGTCGTACATCTATGGCGCCTCCGTCTTATTGTGACGCGCCTAAAAGAGAGAGAGAGAGGAAAATTGTATTAGTAAAGGGCTCAAGATAGTATTAAGAATGAATTGCATGAGGCATGAAGCAAACCACATACCCAGTTCTCGCCAAATTGTATTAAGTTGACGCTCCCTTGATGGTGTGGCACACCAACCATTTTGCCACGCCTCTCCTTGGTGTTGTTGTGGCTGGCCTCCCATGTTTCGGAGCACCACTGATCCACCAAGGCCTCCCAACAATCCATCTTATCCACACACCATCTCGGGGGCACCTAAGTTAATAAAGAGAAATTTGAGCGCGTAAGAACCAAATCAAGGAAACTAACCACAAAGCCTTAATAATATGTAATTACCTTCATGTAATGCTCCTTCTCCATCTTAGCATCACGGCACTTTGCCTTGTGAAGCCTAATACGCCGCGTGGCATAGTAGTCTCGAACAGCCTGCACCCGAGCCTCGTGCCGAAAGTTTTGTAGTAGGCGGCGACATTCGGTTTCGATAACCTTTGCCGCGTCCTCCTCGTATCCTCCTCACACCTGTAGTAGGTATGCAAACGAGTCAACACCGATTAGTACAATAAATAGCTATGGTTGATTTATAATTGTGTGAAGCAGAAATTACCCAGAACTTTTGGATCACCATGTCCGCCCTTGTGTCGCACAAAACAGCGTCGATCTCCACCTCCGGCGGAGCCGGGGCACCCAAGTAGCGCTCCCAGGTCATTCCTACCTCTCGCTCCCGATCAGGCAACGTAACAAACCGTCGGAAGTTTTTACGGCAAAGAACACCAAGGACGTTGTTGGGCTTGGGGACACCCTTGGCAACAATCCAACCCCTATAGTATGACAAATTAAAGCCAAAACATTAGATATTTATGAAAACGCGAAGGCAAAAGGTTAAATAAGAGTAAATTAACTTACTTGTCCCCATTTGGCATAACCGACCACCTCTGCTCGAGGGTCGCTCGCACGAGCGGGAGCCCCGAACTACCACGCTGGTAGACGGTAGCCCCCTCACCCAGCTCCTCGTCGCTACCAGCATGGCCACTTGGCTCAGCCCAGGTATACCACTGGGTCTCTTGGGACGTACCCTCATCCCTGCTTTGCTCCGGAGTCGCCTGTAAGGAAGCCTCTGGGACACGAGTCTCGTGGGTCGAAGGCTCGTCGACCTGAGGCTCGTCGACCCGAGGCTCGTGAACCGGAGACCGTGTAGCCTCCACCTTAGACGGATCCACCCTAGAAGTCCTGTGCTCAGTTGAATCAGCTTGCGGTGCTGGCGGAGACCGTGTAGCCGCCACCTTAGAAGGCGTGGAAGCCACCGCCCTACCTCTCCCGCGGCCACGTGTACCTTTAGTACAACATAAATACCAACATGAGTAATAAAATGTATATAAATACCAATATGCATACAACATGAGTACAATATAAATACCAACATGAATACAACGTGTACCTTTAGTGCCTCTCGGCTTCGCGCGGGGTCGACCTCCTCTCACGGGGGGCGCTCCTTGCATAGTTGAGAGCAACACTCTCCGAAGAGGCGAGGCAGGAAAGGAAGTACCCATCCCATCACCCGCGGACGAAGTAGGAGCCGCGGAGTGCTTTCGACCCTTTCCCACCATCTTTCAGCACCTGTCATGACAAAGAGTAAATGAAATTAGTACAACATAAGTACCAACAAGACTAATAAAATGTATATAATTTAAGTGTATCATCGTCATAAATACCAACATGACTAATAAAAATTGAATACCTAACATGAAATCAAAATGTATATATAGTATAATAGGTGAATACCTGACATGAACTAATAACAATCGTGCTTGTCTATATATGCTTCGGGGTCAATAAATGCATCATGATCATCACTATCATCAGTAAATGCATCATCATCATCACTATCACGAAGAACATGTGGAAGGCCACCATTATGTAATCATTCAAGAAGTTACAGGTCATCCGCAGCAGTAACCTCTTCTTCTTCTAGCTCTTCCTGTTCGGGCTCAGGGGTTAAGACAGATTCACTATCGCTGTCTACTTCAATGTTCTGGGGTGAAGTAGAGCGGTTCTTGAAACGTTTCTTGGACATACGTGTTTCTTGGAAGGATTCTCCTTCATATGTGTCTGGGTTAATGTGAGGTTCGTAATCCTCTTCATTGAGGGTAGGTGGTCTAAAATGTGGTGGCACTTCATAAACGACATCCCAACCTTTGAGATTTGGATCAGTTTGGCAGGCCCATGGTAGATAGAAAACTTGTGTCGCTTGTTGAGCCGTAATATAGACATCGGGAACATCTAAGTGGGTATTTTGGTTGATTTCTACTAGTCCTATATGTTCATGAGTCCTTCTAGTCTCCCTCAGCTCAAACCAATAACATTTGAAGACTACGACGGTCGGTGGGTTTTCACCATAGAATAGAAGTTCATAAATTGCTTCAACTCTTCCATAATACTCAGTGTCTCCTTCGCCGATAGGAGACACAGAATAATTTGTAGACTTTAGGTCGGGCATAGATAGCTCTTTGCCAAAGGTACGAAAGTGATACCCGTTGATGTTGTATTTGTCAAATGAACGGACCTTATAGTCAAAACCATTAGCGACTTGTCTCAACTCGGCGTCCATAGACTCTGCATCAGCCTACAAGTTTAATACGAAAGAATGGATGCATTAGCCGCAAATTAGACCAAGAAATCAAATGGGCCCTTAATGGTAATTAATTACCCTTTGTTTGAACCAAGAGATGAACCCAGGACAGTCGCCTCCATGCTTTGCGAGAAGCTCATACTCTTCGACGGAATCCTTTTCGATGACCGCCCCATCCGAGAATTCGGCGACGTATCGACTATATCAAATATCCGGGAATAAGAGTAGTTCAAAGCAATTAGAAGTTGCGGAACAATAAATTACCGAGAACTTACTCGATGTACGACCGCACTTCTGTTAGGTTGGTGAAGATATACAATGCAATGGTCCGCCATTCTTCGACATCCAACGATTTCCCTTTCAAAGCACCGGATGGTGCGAGCTTACCTTTGAATAGGCTGAGGTTGGATCGAACTTTTTTTTTATCACCATCATTGTACCGAGGCTTCGGGTTATGCAAATGATGATTTTTGGCTTCGTAGTGTGCTGTCATGAAGTTTTCCGCCTCCTCAGTAATGAATGCCTCGGCCATCGATGCTTCAATTTTACGTTTATTTTTACACTTAGCTCGAAGCGTCTTCTGCATCCTCTTAGTTGAGTAGCACCATCGATTTTGAACGGGCCCCCCCATTCTTGCCTCAGTCGGGAGATGCAAAATCAAATGTTGCATTGGGTTAAAGAAGCTCGGTGGAAAGATCTTTTCTAATTTGCAGATCAACTCCAGTGCCAACTCTTCCATTTCATCTAGCACGCCAGGCGATAGTTCTTTCGCACAAAGAGAACGGAAGAAATAGCTCAGCTCTGCCAGTACTAGCCATTCATCCTCAGGGATAAAGCCACGCAACATCACCGGCATTACCCGCTCAATCCATATGTGCCAATCATGACTCTTGAGACCAAATATTTTCAATTTCTCAAGACTCGCTCCCCTCTTTAGATTCGCAGCATACCCATCGGGGAACATCAACCGCATTTTCACCCACAATAGCATTTCCCTCATAGCTGGCCTTTCAAGATTGAACCATGCCTTTGGCTTCGCTATGCTTTGCTTTCCTTTCCGTTGTCGCAAGTTTTGCAACGGTCTATCACATAGAGCCTCCAGGTCGATTCTAGCCTTAGGATTATCTTTCGACTTCCCCTCTATGCCGAACAATTTACCAAAAATGGCCTCCGCAATATTCTTTTCAGTGTGCATCACGTCAATGTTGTGTGGGCCAAGGAGGTCTTTGAAGTAAGCCAGATCCCATAAGCATGACTTGTGAGTCGAGGCATGTTCTGTATTATACCCTTTGAAGTATCCTGGATGCAAAGGATGAGGCTCGAGAGCTTTTAACCGATCAAGGGTCTGTTGGCCTGTCAACGCAGCTGGTGCAATGTTTTTGACAACTCTACCTTTGATGAAATTCTTCTTGTCTTTTCTGAACTTATGGTCAGGATCCAGGAATTGTCCATGCATGTTGAAGCAAGAATACTTGCGACCAGCCTGTAGCCAACAGAACTGAAGAGCTGCCTTGCATGTGGTGCAAGCGAACCTTCCATGCACACACCAGCCAGCGAATAGCGCAAATGCCGGATAATCATGTGTCAAGTACATGTACCACACATGCATTTTGATTTTTGTTTTGGTAGCCGCGTCGTAGGCCTTGATCCCATTATCCCAGGCTTCTTGCAACTCATCCTTAAGTGGCTGCATGTACACATTCATATTCTTCCCCGGATAGTTGGGCCCTGGAATTATCAACGTCAGGAAAATGTTCTTTCTTTTCATAATCTCTCCGGGTGGCAAATTTAGTGGAATGACAAATACAGGCCAACAACTGTATTGTGCTGCCATCATACCATACACATTGAACCCATCCGTGCTGATGGCAACTCTAGGTTGCCTTGGATCTTCCGATTTATACTTATGTAATGCATCGAAGTCCCTCCACGCAAAACCATCTGAAGTGTGTACCAGCATCTTGTTCCCATCCGCATCTAGTTCGGTTCTTTTGCCCAATTTGTGCCATGTCATCTGTCTGGCCATCTCTTCGACCATGAAAAGACGTTGAAGTCTTGGTACGATTGGCAGATACCGAAGAACACTAATGGGGATTTTGGTCTGATTCTTCTCACCCATGCCATTGTCTACCACAATATACCTGGAAGAATTGCAAATGGGGCAATAGTTCAAGGCCACATACTCAAGCCTAAATAAGGCACATCCATTCTCACAGGCATGTATCTTCTCATAGGGCATCTTAAGTACGCGGAGGATTTTCTCTGACTGGTACAGGTTTACAGGCAGTACATGGCCTTTGGGTAGAAAGCGTCCAAATATAGTCATCATTGCATCGTAGCATTCTCTGCCTAGGTTGAATGGAGCCTTCAGAGCCATTACTTGCGCGATGGCATCGAGCTGACAAAGCTCAGTCTGCTCGTGGAGAGGACGTTTTGAAGACTCCAACATTTCATAGAAGGCCTTTGCAGATTCCTCCATCTCATCGTCCGAATCCCGAGCATCATCAAAGTCTTGCACCATGTCTTCAATCCTGGTATCATGCTCGTCGGTGCGTCGACGAATCACCTCAGCTCTGGCACCTTGGTCAGACTCACCATGAAAAGTCCACATCATATAATTAGGCGTAAAACCCCACTTCTGCAGGTGTTTACCCATTTCAAACACTGTATACTTTTTCCAGTTGTCGCAGTTGGGACAGGGGCACCATGTTTTTTGCTGGCCATTTGCAAATGCGGCTCTCACAAACCCCCTGGTTTTTGTGAACCATTCATGGCTCATGTCTTCTGACTAGGGTGACCAGTGTACATCCAAGCACGATCACTCATGTTGCCTAGCTACCTATGGGGGCACAAGAAATAAATATATAATTCATCATCTATATTCATACGCTAATCAAGTTTGTCAGTTTTATTACGTCCATGCAACCTACATGCTAATAGGTAAAGATAGGTCCTAATCCCACCCGAGTATGTGTAGACTGGGTTCATTTTCCCATGCTCTGCTCCAGATGCGATGCAGAATTTCGGCAGCACCTCCCCGCTGTTCTCCTGATACACGTCTCGGCAATAAGCTGAGAGGATGTGTACTCGGAGAACAACAGGGGAGGCACTGACGAAATTCCGCATCCGATCCGGAGCACAGCATACGGGAAAACAAACCCAATCTACACATACTCGGGCTGTCCATGGATAATATTGGACAATTCAAAAGGATGGCTTTTATAAATATGCAAAGAAATGCATATTTATAGATGTCGCCCTTTCGAACGGGAGACGCATACTGGTCACGCATACTCATGATTGAAGAAACCTATAGCTAGCAAGTTTCATCGGCATGAAGACCGGGACAGAGCAAATTAAGGCGGTAGGAGGAGAAGTCATTTGTGCTCACCAACAAACACAAGGGTGGAGTTCGTCCAACGCACGTGGAGGTCGTCGAACAACTGCACTTTGAAATTCACACGATCAACACAAATACGATGTTTTTATAATTAACATAATCAGAAAATATGTGACCTAACTCATAATTTACAAAACTATGACCTCGTGGGCCTCTGGAAGGCCGAAAAGCACCTTCTCGTTCAAAAGAAGGCAAAAGAGGTGTCGGGTGTCGGGGCTTAGTGGCGTCGGGAGTCAGTGCCGTCGAGGGTCGGTGGTGTCGGGTGTCGGTGGTCGGGAGTCGGGTTAAATGCGTCGATGGTCGGGGGTCAGTGTCGTCGGGGGTCGAGGGTCACTAGCGTCGGGGGTTGGGGTCTTTTCGATCAACAAGAGGCCAAAGAGGTGTCGGGGGCCCGGGGTTGGGGGTTAGGGCGTCGGGGGTCGGGGTTAGGGGGTCGGGGGTCGGGGGTCGAGGGTCAGTGGCGTCGGGGGTCGGGGGTCGGTGGTGTCGGGCGTCGGGGTCGGGAGTCAGGGGTCGGGGGTCGGGGGTCAGTGGTGTCGGGCGTCGAGAGTTGGGGGTCGGGGGCCAGTGTTGTCAGGCGTCGGGGGTCGGGGGTCGGGAGTCGGGTGTTAGTGGCGTCGGGGGTCGAGGGTCGGGGGTTGGTGGCGTCGGGCATCGAGGATTGGTGGCGTCGGGCGTCGGGGATCGGGAGTCGGGTGTCGGGGGTCAGTGGTGTCGGGTGTCGGGGGTTGGGAGTCGGGTATCAGTGGCGTCGGGGGTCGGGGGTCGAGGGTCCGGGGTTGGTGGCGTCGGGCCTCAGGGGTTGGTGGCATCGGGCGTCGGGGGTCGTGGGCGCGGGGTCGGGGGTCGGGGTCCTTTTCTTTCTTCTTCTCCTCTCTTCTTCTTCTTCTTCTTCTTCTTCTTCTTCTTCTTCTTTCTCCTCCTCCTCCTCTTCTTATTCTTCTTCTTCTTCTTCTTCTTCTTCTTCTTCTTCTTCTTCTTCTTTTCTCTCCTCTTCCTCTTCCTCTTCTTCTTCTTCTTCTTCTTCTTCTTCTTTCTCCTCCTCCTCCTCTTCTAACAGTAACCTAATTATAACTAAACTAATACTAACCTAGTTATCCTAAACTAACAATAACCTAATTAACATTAAACTAATAGTAACCTAATTAACCTAAACTAACATTAACGTAATTAACACTTAGTGTATCCTAAACTAACAGATGCAGTGAAATAAAAAAAGAAAAAAAAGAAAATGAACTCACCAGGGAATGGGGTGGCCGCAAGGAGGGGTGGCCGTGGGGAGGGGGTGGCCACAGGGGAGGGGTGTGGCCGCCGGGAGGGGGTGGCCGCAGGGAGGGGTCGCCGGGAGGTGTGTGGCCGCGGGGAGGGGGTGGCCGCAGGGAGGGGTCGCCGCGGGGAGGGATGTGGCCGCGGGGAGGGGCCGGGGTGGCCGTGGGGAGGGGGTCACCGTGGGGAGGGGAGCGCCGTGGGGAGGGGGTCACCGGTGGGAGCGAGGCGGGGCGGCGGCGGCGGCGAGTGACAGTGAGCGCGAGGGGGAGAGAGAGACAGTACTGTGGGGCGGGGGGGAGAGACATACAGTGAGCGCGAGAGGGAGAAGACGGTCGTTACACGGTCGGCCCCTTTGCCTTCCGCCCCCCAACGGCAAAGGGCCCCACGACAGACGGCAAAGGCTGACCCATAGCAAAGTTAGCGTTCCGTCGGACACGTCACGCATGGGACCCACCCGTGCTCTTTGCCGTCTGCCCTTGGTCCCTTTGCCGTCCGCTGGCAGACGGCAAAGGCCCGACACATGGCAAATAGTATTTTTGCCATCAGTCAGCCCTTTGTCGTTCGCCTTGCGCCAACTGACGGCAAAGAGCTTCTTTGCCATCAGCCAGCAGACGGCAAAGACATGGCTGACGGCAAAGAACTAGATTCCAGTAGTGATAGGGTATGTACAATGGTAAATGATAAGATCGTTACATGTAATAGAGCAACAGAGCAAATGTGACAGAAGAACATAACATAACAATAGCTAAAATCAAAGTACAAAAATATGTAATTAAACATATAACGTAAACAAGATGACATGCAAATATGAGGATAAATGAAAGAACAGTACAAGCTCATAATATTGGGCCATGCCAACCATGGTAGGGTGACATTGAACGTACCTTGCGCCCCCTCAAGTCGTCTCGTATGGTGAGATAGGACTTCTTATCCGTCTGTACGCGTCCACTACACTTTCCTGATTTGTGCTTGCAATGTGGACACTTCGAATGATAACCCTCAAATACGCTACAAAATAATCATCGAAGACTATTTTTTCCTCGACAAATGATAGGGACATACAAACTTCGATAACGGATGCTCAAATATTTCACAAAATGAATTACCTAGTTCTCCATTAGAGAAAGACCGGCCCAATCCCGTAGAAGATTCCACTGAAATCCCTAATCGAGCAACATCATGAAAGTTGGCACCAATAGGCATCGGTGAGGGGATAAAACAAAATGTCGTGGTGTTCGTCAGCAGTAGCTGGTTGCGATATGCACCGTCGAGCTCGAAGGTTTGGGCGGGCCGAGGTCGACAACAAGCAATTAGACATCAATGCAAACGAGGACGAAGTGTTGAGGGTCTGTGTCGGAAACGGTTCATAAATAGGAACCGTTGTGATTAATGTCATTATGATATACTACTAGTATTTATTCAATTGCAAGTTTTCGTTGGTCGCATAATTTACTGTATGTACGAACAAAAATCCCAATGACAGATGTGTCATTTATTGGTTTTGTAACTCTAGAAAAATGGAAAACATACGTGAAAAACATGATACCTCGAGTGGTGCCTTGGAAGGGCCTCAATATGACGTGGTAAATATTTAAGGAGGCTTGGCTAGTGTCGTCATACACACTCTTCATATATTATACCATCATCTATGAAGTTTCATGGTTCGGGGAGCGAAATCACCATGTTTTGAAAGATTAACCCATATTTCTTAGTCATTTCAACTTCATTTATTTTCTACAATCGTCATACCTACTACAATGCACTGTGTCCAAATTTTACATAGTTTCGAACTCATTTAGTATACTTAGGATTTTACGTGCATTTTTCTAGGCCTTTTGTGCTTATAATTCAATTTCGGCCAATCTATGCAAAACAATGTTAAAAAGGTTCAAAAAATCATAATTTTTTCATTGAATAACTTTTCATGTATTTCCTAGGAAAGTAATTGAATTTTAAAGGATATGTGTGGGAAGAGGCAACCACAAGTCTGTCATTTATTGGTTTTGTAACTCTGAAAAAATGGAAAACATGCCAGAAAATCATTATACCTTGTGTGGTGCCTTGACACGGCCTCAATATGATGTTCTAAATATTTGAGGAGGTTTGGCTAATGTCGTCATACGCACCCTTCATGTATCAAATCATCACCTATGAAGTTTGATGGTTCGAGGAGCGAAATCACCATGTTTTGAAAGGTGAACCTACATTTCCTCATCATTTCAACTTGATTTGTTTTCCAAGATCATAATACCTACTATAATGCACAATTTCCAAATTTTACATTTTTTTGAACTTGTTACTATATTTAGGCTTTTATGTGCATTTTTCTAGGTCTTTTGTGCTTATAATTCAATTTCGGCCAATCTATGCATGAAACAATGTAAAATATGGTTCGTAAAATAATAATTTAGTCATTGAAGAAATTTTCATGTATTTTACAGGAAATTAATTAAATTTCAAAAGATATGTGTGGGAAGAGGCAACCATAGATGTGTCATTTATTGGTTTTGCAACTCTGAAGAAATGGAAAACATGCCTGAAAACATGATACCTCGTGTGGTGTCATGGAAGGGCCTCAACAGGATGTGGTAAATATTTGAGCAGGTTTGGGTAATGTTTTCATATACGCTCTTCATATATTGAACCATCACCTATGAAGTTTCATGGTACACGGAGCGAAATGACCTTCCTTTGAAACGGGAACCCATATTTCCTGTCTTGGAAATATGCCCTAGAGGCAATAATAAAATAGTTATTATTATATTTCCTCTTACAAGATAATCGTTTATTATCCATGCTCTAATTGTATTAAATGAAAACATAGATACATGTGTGGATACATAGACAAAACAATGTCCCTAGCAAGCCTCTAGTTGGCTAGCCAGTTTATCACGGATGGTCAAGGTTTTCTGGCTATGTGCTAGTGTTGTCAGTTGACAACTGGATCACATCATTAGGAGAATCATGTGATGGACTAGACCCAAACTATGAACGTAGCATATTGATCGTGTCATTTTATTGCTATTGTTTTCTGCGTGTCAAGTATTTATTCCTATGACCATGAGATCATATAACTCACTGGCACCGGAGGAATACCTTGTGTGTATCAAACGTCGCAACATAACTGGGTAACTATAAAGGTGCTCTACAGGTATCTCCGAAGGTGTCCGTTGAGTTAGTATGAATCAAGACTGGGATTTGTCACTCCGTGTGACGGAGAGATATGTCGGGGCCCACTCGGTAATACAACATCACACGCAAGCCTTGCAAGCAATTTGACTAAGTGTAAGTCACGGGATCTTGTATTACGGAACGAGTAAAGAGACTTGCCGG
Organism: Hordeum vulgare subsp. vulgare; assembly: GCF_904849725.1. Lineage (NCBI taxonomy): Eukaryota > Viridiplantae > Streptophyta > Magnoliopsida > Poales > Poaceae > Hordeum > Hordeum vulgare. The sequence goes on along the minus strand of NC_058519.1, from coordinate 431,628,295 downwards.
TTACGAGATTGAAATAGGTATGCGGATACCGACGATCAAATCTCGGCCAAGTAACATACCAAAGGACAAAGGGAATGACATACGGGATTATATGAATCCTTGGCATTGAGGTTCAACCGATAAGATCTTCGGAGTATATGTAGGATCCAATATGGGCATCTACGTCCCGCTATTGGATATTGACCGAGTGGTGTCTCGGGTCATGTCTGCATAGTTCTCGAACCCGCAGGGTTTGCACACTTAAGGTTCGATGATGTTTTAGTATAGTTGAGTTGTATGTGTGGTTACCGAATGTTGTTTGGAATCCCGTATGATATCACGGACGTCACGAGGGTTTTCGGAATGGTTCGGAAACAAAGATTGATATATAGGATGGTTTCATTTGGTCACCCGAAAGTTTCGGGCATTACCGGTAGTGTACCGGGAGTGACGAATGGGTTCCGGATGTTTACCGGGAGGGGCCCACCCACCTGGGAGTGAGCCCAAGGCCCTAGGGTGGCGCACGAAGTCCTTATTGGGCTGGTGGAGTCAGCCCAAGAGGTCTATGGCACCACATGTAAAAATACCAAAAGAAAAGAAGAAAAAAAGGAAAGAGGGAGGTGGGAAGGAAGAGGAGGACTCCTCCTTCCCAAACCAAATTGGAGGAGGAGTCCTCCTCCACCCTAGAGGCCGGCGCACCCTTGGGGCCCTTGTGACCCAAGGCTAGCCCCTCCCCTCCTCCTATATATATTGGTTCTTTAGGGCTTTTTGAGACGCAAGTTTGACACGTGCAACTCAAGCCTATTCCACATAGTTTTACCTCTAGATCGGATTTCTGCGGAGCTCGGGCGGAGCCTTGCAGGAGTAGATCATCACCACCACCAGAGCACCATCTTCGTCTTTCTTGCTTGCTGCTAGATCAAGAAGGCCGAGAACTCATGTACTTCTTCGTCTTGCTTGCTGGATCAAGAAGGCCGAGAACTTCGTTGAGCTGTACGTGTTCTGAACGCGGAGGTGCCGTCCGTTTGGTGCTAGATCGGAACCGTTCATAGGACGGATTGTGGGACGACGGTGATTTGAATCATGAAGCTGTACCACTACATCAGCCGCGTTTCTTAACGCTTCCCGCTGAGATATCTACAAGGGTACGTAAATCTAATCTTCTCTCGCAGATGGACATCACCATGATAGGTCTTCATGTGCGTAGGAAATTTTTTGTTTCCCATGCAAATTTCCCCAACAGTGGAATCATGAGCTAGGTTCATCCGTAGATGTCATCTCGAGTAGAACAGAAAAGGTTTTGTGGGTGTTGATGTTCCATTTGCTGCCCTCCTTAGTCTTTTCTCGATTTGCCGGTATTGTTCGATTGAAGTGGCCCGGACCGACATAACTCCTACGCTTACGAGAGACTGGTTTCATCGACTAACATGCAACCTCGTTGCATAAAGATGACTGGCGGGTGTCGGTTTCTTCAACTTTAGTTGAATTGGTTTTGACTGAGGCGGTCCTTGGAGAGAGGTTAAATAGCAATTTGCACATCTCCGTTGTGGTTTTGCGCAAGTAAGATGCGATCATACTAGATAACAACAGTAGCCACGTAAAACATGCAAGAACAAATTAGAGGACGTCTAACTTGTTTTTGTAAGGTACGCTTGTGTTATGATATGGCCAATGACGTGATGTGATATATTGCATGTATGAGATGATCATGTTGTAATAGTTAATATCGACTTGCACGTCGTTTCTACGGCAACCGTTAGTAGCCATAGGGTTGTCTTTAAACTAACATTTGTGTTTGTAGATGTGTTTACTATATTGCTAGGTTGTAGCATTAGTAGTAATAGCATAGATAGCACGACAACCTCGATGGCAACATGTTGATGGAGATCATGGTGTGGCGCCGGTGACAAGAAGATCACGTCGGTGCTTAAGTGATGGAGATCAAGAAGCACAATATGATGGCCATATCTTGTCACTTATGAATTGCATGTGATGTTAATCCTTTTATGCACCTTATTTTGCTTAGAAAGACGGTAGCATTATAAGGTGATCTCTCACTAAAATTTCAAGATGAAATTGTGTTCTCCCCGACTGTGCACCGTTGCGACAGTTCATCGTTTCGAGACACCACGTGATGATCGTGTGTGATAGACTCAACGTTCGCATACAACGGGTGGAAAACAGTTGCACATGCGGAACACTTGGGTTAAACTTGACGAGCCTAGCATGTGCAGACATGGCCTCGGAACACATGAGACAAAAAGGTCGAGCTTGAATCGTATAGTTGATATGATTAGCATAGAGATTCTTACCACTGAAACTATTCTCGACTCACGTGATGATCGGACTTGAGTTAGTGAATTTGGATCATGTACCACCCAAATGACTAGAGAGATGTACTTTTTGAGTGGGAGTTTATTAGTAATTTGATTAATTAAACTCTAATTATATTAAACATACTCTAAGTCCACTTTGCAATATTTGTGTTGTAGATCAATGGCTCACGCAACAGTCACCCTGATTGTAAATACGTTCCTAGAGGAAGCTAAGTTGAAAGATGATGGAAGCAACTTTGTAGACTAGGCTCGTAATCTTAAGTTCCTCCTGCAAGCTAGGAAGAAGGATTATGTCCTTAATGCTGCGCTAGGAGATGAACCACCCGCTACGTCTGACCAAGATGTTAAGAACGCCTAGTTAACACGTAAGGAGGACTACTCAGTAGTTCAATGTGCAGTCTTGTATGGCTTAGAGCCGGGACTTCAACGTCGCTTTGAGCATCATGGAGCATATGAGATGTTCCAAGAGTTGAAGTTTATCTTTCAGAAGAACGCCCGGATCGAGAGGTATGAGACATTCGATAAATTCAATTCTTGCAAGATGGAGGAGAATTCGTCTGTCAGTGAACATGTGCTCAAAATGTTTGGGTACTCAAACCGTCTAGCTGAGCTAGGGATTGAACTCCCGCAAGAAGCTATCACTGACAGAATTCTTCAATCACTGCCACCAAGCTACAAGAGCTTTGTGTTGAACTATAACATGCAAGGGATGAATAAGTCACCCGGCAAGTTATTCGCGATGCTGAAAGTCGCAGAGTTAGAAGTCCGGAAAGAGCATCAAGTGTTGATGGTCAATAAGACCACTAGTTTCAAGAGAAATGGCAAAGGCAAGAAGGGTAACTCCAAGAAGAGCGGCAAGCATGTTGCCAATCCGATGAAGAAACCCAAGGCTGGACCTAAGCCTGAAACAGAGTGTTATTATTGCAAGGGACTGGGTCACTGGAAGCACAACTGCCCCAAGTATTTGGCTGATAAGAAGGCAGCCAAGGAAAAATCAGGTATATTGGATATACATGTTATTGATGTGTACTTAACCAACTATCGTAGTAGTGCTTGGGTAATTGATACCGGTTCTCTTGCTCATATTTGTAACTCGAAGCAGGAACTGCAGAATAAATGAAGGCTGGCGAAGGATGAAGTGACGATGCACGTGGGAAATGGTTCCAAGGTTGATGCAATCACCGTCGGCACAGTTTCACTTCAGTTACCATCAGGATTAGTTATGAACTTAAATAATTGTTATTTAGTGTCTGCGTTAAGCATGAACATTATATTTGGATCTTGTTTATTGCGAGACGGTTACTTGCTTAAGTTAGAGAATAATGGTTCTTCTATTTCTATGAGTAATATCTTTTATGGTCATGCACCCAATGTGAGAGGATTGTTCATATTAAATATTGATAGCGATGATACACATATACATAACATTGACACCAAAAGATGTAGAGTTAACAATGATAGCTCCATGTTTTTGTGGCACTACCGCTTAGGTCATATTGGTGTAAAGCGCATGAAGAAACTCCATTCTGATTGACTTTTGGAGTCACTTGACTTTGAATCACTTGACACGTGCGAACCATGCCTCATGGGCAAGATGACAAAGACTCCATTCTCCGGAACAATGGAACGTAGAAGTGACTTGTTGGAAATCATACATACCGATGTGTGCGGTCCGATGAGTGTGGAGGCGCGCGGCGGATATCGTTATTTTCTCACCTTCACTTACGATTTGAGTAGGTATGGATATATCTACTTGATAAAGCACAAGTCTGAAATGTTTGAGAAGTTCAAGCAATTTCAGAGTGAAGTGGAAAATCATCATAACAAGAAGATCAAGTTCCTACGTTCTGATCGTGGGGGTGAGTATATGAGTTTCGAGTTTGGTGCTCACTTAAGACAATGTGGAACCGTTTCACAGTTGACACCGCCTAGAACAACACAGCATAATCGTGTGTCCGAATGTCGTAATCGTACTTTTTTAGTAATGGTACGATCTATGATGTCTGTTACCGATTTGTCGTTATCGTTTTGGGGTTATGCATTAGAGACAGTTGCATTCACTTTAAATAGGGCACCATCAAAATCCATTGAGACAACACCATACGAACTGTGGTATGGCAAAAGACCGAAGTTGTCGTTTCTTAAAGTTTGGGGATGTGATGCTTATGTCAAAAAGCTTCAGCCTGAAAAGCTAGAACCCAAAGTGGAAAAGTGTGTCTTCATAGGTTACCCAAAGGAGACAGTTGGGTACACCTTCTATCTCAAATCAGAGGGCAAAGTGTTTGTTGCTAAAAACGGAGCTTTTCTTGAGAAGGAGTTTCTCTCGAAAGAATTGAGTGAGAGGAAGATAGAACTTGATGAGGTTGTCGAACCTCTAGTCCCTCTAGATGGTGGCGCAGGGCAAGGGGAAACGCATGTCGAAGCGACACCGGATGAGGAGGAGGTTAATGATGATGATCATGAAACTTCGGATCAAGTTCCTATCGTACCTCGTAGGTCAACAAGATCACATACTACTCGTGAGTGGTATGGTAATCCTGTATTATCAATCATGTTGTTAGACAACAATGAACCTGCGAATTATGAAGAAACAATGGTGGGCCCGGATTCCAAAAAATGGATGAAGGCATGAAGTCCGAGATAGGATCTATGTATGAAAACAAAGTGTGGACTTTGGAAGTATTACCTGAAAGCCGCAAGGCTATTCATAACAAATGAATCTTTAAGAAGAATACGGATGCAGACGGTAATGTGACCGTTTATAAAGCTCGACTTGTGTCAAAGGGTTTTTCACAAGTTCAAGGAGTTGACTACGATGAGACGTTCTCACCGGTAGCGATGCTTAAGTCCGTCTGAATCATGTTAGCAATAGCTGCATTTTTCGATTATGAAATCTGGCACATGGATGTTAAAACGGCGTTCCTTGATGATTTTCTTAAGGAAGAGTTGTATATGATGCAACCCAAAGGTTTTGTCCATCCAAAGAATGCTAACAAAGTATGCAAGCTCCAGCGATCCATTTATGGACTAGTGCAAGCATCTCGGAGTTGGAATAAGCGCTTTGATGAGGTGATCATAGCATTTGGGTTTATACAAGTGGTTGGAGAATCTTGTATTTACAAGAAAGTGAGTGGGAGCTCTGTGGCGTTTCTAATATTATATTTGGATGATATATTGCTGATTGGAAACAACGTGGAGTTTTTGGAGAGCGTAAAGGATTACTTGAATAAATGTTTCTCTATGAAGGACCTAGGAGAAGCTACTTACATTCTATGCATTAAGATCTACAGGGATAGATCAAGACGCCTGATAGGACTTTCACAAAGAACATACCTTGATAAGGTTTTGAAGAAGTTCAAAATGGAACAGTCCAAGAAGGGGTTCTTGCGAGTGTTACAAGGTATAAAATTGAGTAAGACTCAGTGCCCAGCAACTGTGGAAGATAGAGAACAAATAAGTTCCACCCCCTATGCTTCAGCCATAGGTTCTATCATGTATGCAATGCTATGCATTAGAACAGACGTCAGCTTGGCCATAAGTATGGCAGGCAGGTTTCAAAGTAATCCAGGAGTGGATCACTGGACGGTGGTCAAGAATATTCAGAAGTACCTAAAAAGGACTAAGGAAATGTTTCTCGTTTATGGAGGTGACGAAGAGCTCGTCGTAAATGGTTACGTCGACGCAAGCTTTGACACTGATCCGGATGACTCTAAGTCTCAAACCAAATACGTATTTATTCTTAATGGGGGTGCGCTAAGCTGGTGCAGTTCCAAGCAAAGCGTCGTAGCAGATTCTACATGTGAAGCGGAGTACATGGCTACCTCGGAGGCAGCAAAGGAGGGTGTTTGGATGAAGCAGTTCATGACGGATCTTGGAGTTGTGCCGAGCGCACTAAATCCAATAAGTCTGTTCTGTGACAACACTGGTGCCATTGCTTTAGCAAAGGAATCAAGGTTTCACAAGAAGACCAGGCATATCAAACGACGCTTCAACCTCATCCGCGACTACGTCAAAGGAGAGGACGTGAATATTTGCAAAGTGCACACGGATCTGAATGTAGCAGACCCGCTGACTAAACCTCTTCCACGGGAAAAACATGATCAACACCAGAACTGTATGGGTGTTAGATTTATTACAATGTAAATCGCATGGCGATGTGAGGACTAGATTATTGACTCTAGTGCAAGTGGGAGACCATTTGAAATATGCCCTAGAGACAATAATAAAATAGTTATTGTTATATTTCCTGTTACAAGCTAATAGTTTATTATCCATGCTATAATTGTACTAAATGAAAACATAGATACATGTGTGGATACATATACAAAACAATGTCCCTAGCAAGCCTCTAGTTGGCTAGCCAGTTGATCAAGGATGCTCAAGGTTTTCTGGCTATGTGCAAGTCTTGTCACTTGATAACTAGATCACATCATTAGGATAATCATATGATGGACTAGACCCAAACTACGAACGTAGCATAATGATCGTGTCATTTTATTGCTATTGTTTTCTGTATGTCAAGTATTTATTCCTATGACCATGAGATCATATAACTCAGTGGCACCGGAGGAATTCCTTGTGTGTATCAAACGTCACAACGTAACTGGGTGACTATAAAGGTGCTCTACAGGTATATACAAAGGTGTCCGTGGAGTTAGTATGGATCAGGACTGGGATTTGTCACTCCGTGTGATGGAGAGGTATCTCGGGGCCCACTCGGTAATACAACATCACACACAAGCCTTGCAAGCAATATGACTAAGTGTAAGTCACGGGATCTTGTATTACGGAACGAGTAAAGTAGGTATGCGGATACCGATGATCGAATCTCGGGCAAGTAACATACTGAAGGACAAAGGGAATGACATACGGGATTATATGAATCCTTGGCACTGAGGTTCAACCGATAAGATATTCTAATAATATGTAGGATCCAATATGGGCATCCCGGTCCCGCTATTGGATATGTACCGAGGGGTGTCTCGGGTCATGTGTGCATAGTTCTCAAACCCGCAGGGTCTGCACACTTAAGGTTCGATGATGTTTTAGTATAGTTGAGTTATATGTGTGGTTACCGAATGTTGTTCGGAGTCCCAGATGAGATCACGGATGTCACGAGGGTTTCCGGAATGGTCCGGAAACAAAGATTGATATATAGGATGGTTTCATTTGGTCACCGAAAAGTTTCGGCCATTACCGATAGTGTACCGGGAGTGACCAATGGGTTCCGGGTTTTACCGGGAGGGGCTCACCCACCCGGAGTGAGCCCAAGGCCCTAGGGTGGCGCACCAAGTCCTTAGCGGGCTGGTGGAGTCATCCCAAGAGGGCTATGGCGCCACATATAAAAATACCAAAGGAAAAGAGGAAAAACAAGGAAAGAGGGAGGTGGGAAGGAAGAGGAGGACTCCTCCTTCCCAAACCGAATTGGAGGAGGAGTCCTCCTCCACCCTAGCGGCCGGCGCACCCTTGGGGCCCTTGTGCCCCAAGGTTAGCCCCTCCCCTCCTCCTATATATATTGGTGGTTTAGGTCTTTTCGAGACACAACTTTGTCACGTGCAACTCAAGCCTATTCCACATAGTTTTACCTCTAGATCGGATTTCTGCGGAGCTCGGGTGGAGCCATGCAGGAGTAGATCATCACCACCACTGGAGCATCGTCACGCTATAGGAGAACTCATCTACTTCTCCATCTTGCTTGCTGGATCAAGAAGGTATGTGTGCTGAACGCGAAGGTGTCGTTTGTTCGGCGTTAGATCGGAACCGTTCGTGCGACGGATCGTGGGATGACGTTGATTAGAATCATGAAGTTGTACCACTACATCAACCGCATTTCTTAACGCTTCCTGCTGAGCGATCTACAAGGGTACGTAGATCTAATCTCCTCTCGTAGATGGACATCACCATGATAGGTCTTCGTGTGCATAGGAAATTTTTTGTTTCCCATGCAACGTTCCCCAACATCCTGGTCCTTTCAACTTGTTTATTTTCTATGACCAGCATACCCACTACACTGCACCTTGTCCAAATTTTACATTTTTCCAGACTCGTTTACTATGTTTATGCTTTTATGTGCATTTTTCTAGGCCTTTGTGCTAATAATTTGATTTTGGACAACCTATGCTTGAAAAATGTAAAAAATGGTTCAAAAAATCATAATTGTGTCATTGAATAACATTTCGTCTACTTTATAGGAAATTAATAGAAATTAAAATGATATGTGTGGGCAGAGGAAACCTTATATGTGTTCTTTATAGGTTTTTAAACTCTAGAAAAATGGAAAACATGCCGAAAAAGCATCATATATTGGGTGGTGCCTTTGGCATGACCTCACTATGGCGTGTCAAACATTTGACACGAAATTTGGCTAATCTCGTCATACACAGTCTTTATATATCGGACCATCACCTCTGAAGTTTCATGATTTCGGGAGGGAGATCGACATGTTTTGAAGGGGAACCTATATTTGCTTTGTCGTTTCTCCATGATTTATTTTCTACAATGGACATACCCACTGATACGCCTCCGTCGTATCTACTTTTCCGAACTCTTTTGCCCTTGTTTTGGACTCTAATTTGCATGATTTGAATGGAACTAACCCGGACTAACGTTGTTTTCAGCAGAATTTCCATCGTGTTGTTTTTGTGCAGAAATAAAAGTTCTCGGAATGACCTGAAAATTTACGAGGAATTTTTCTGGAATTAATGAAAAATACCCACGCAAAGATCCACCGGGGGAGGTGAGCCAGTGGGCCACAAGCCCAGGAGGCGCGACCACCCCCCTGGTCGCGCCTACCAGGCTTGTGGGGCCCACGTTGCTCCACCACCTCCAAACTCAGCTCTATTTAGTCTGTCTCATCCGGAAAAAAAATCAAGGAAAAGAGTTCATCGCGTTTTATGATACGGAGGCGTCGCCACCTCCTGTTCTTCATCTGGAGGACAGATCTGGAGTCCGTTCTGGGCTCCGAAGAGGGCAGATCGTCGCCATCGTCATCATCAACCTTCCTTCATCGCCAATTCCATGATGCTCTTCACCGTTCGTGAGTAATCTAAACGTAGGCTTGCTGGACGGTGATGAATTGGATGAGATCTATCATGTAATCGAGTTAGTTTTGACAGGGATTGATCCCTAGTATCCTCTATGTTCTAAGATTGATGTTGCTACTACTTTGCCATGCTTAATGCTTGTCACTAGGGCCCGAGTGCCATGTTTTCAGATCTGAACCTATTATGTTGTCGCCAGTATATGTGTGTTTTAGATCCTATCTTGCAAGTTGTAGTCACCTACTATGTGTTATGACCCGGCAACCCCGGAGTGACAATAGCCGGAACCACTCCCGGAGATGACCATAGTATGAGGAGTTCATGTATTCACCAAGTGTTAATGCGTTGGTCCGGTTCTTTATTAAAAGGAGAACCTTAATATCCCGTAGTTTCCATTAGGACCCCGCTGCCACGGGAGGGATGGACAATAGATGTTATGCAAGTTCTTTTCCCTAAGCACGTATGACTACATACGGAATACATGCCTACATTAGATTGACGAACGGGAGCTAGTTACTTATCTCGCAGTCTTATAGCTGTTACATGATGAATCACATCCGACATAATCATCCATCACCGATCCAATGCCTACGAGTCTTTTATTACTGGTCCTTGCTACGTTACTTTACTGCTACTGAAGTCGCTGCTGCTACTGTTACTCTGTTGCTACTGCTGTTACTCTGCTGCTACTGGTCACTGTTGCTACTGCTGCTATCACCCTACTTTGCTACTGATACTTTGCTGCAGATACTAAATCTTTCAGGTGTGGTTTAATTGACAACTCAACTGCTAATACTTGAGAATATTCTTTCGCTTCCCCTTGAGCCAAATCAATATATTTGGGTTGAATACTCTACCCTCAAAAACTGTTACGATCCCCTATACTTGTGGGTTATCAAGACATTTTTTGGCGTCGTTGTCGGGGAAGCACAACTATATTCTCTGAGTCACTTGGGATTTACGTCTGCTGGTCACTATGAGGAATTCGATAGATCCAAGAACTAAAGTCTTGCCCTCAACTACGAGGACAGGTAAGGAACTTCCATCTAGCTCTACACTTGATTCACCTTCAGTTATGAGTAAGTTTGCGACACCACCTCCTGCTAGAAATCTTGATATGTCGCCTGTGCTTGATGATGCTACTTCTGCTGCCCATGATGCTTATGATGATGCTATGCTTGATACTGCTTTGCCTGATGATGCTATGCTTGATACTCCTTTGCCTGATGATGATATGTCTGATACTGCTTTGCCACTAGGTGCATTCCTTGATGCACAAATTGCTAGAGTTGCTGCTAGATGTGATGATACTTCTGAAACTGTTGATGCTATTGAAGTAGAACCTGCTATTATGCCTGAATTGCCTGTTATGCCTGAACGTTATGTTATGGAGGGAGAGATAGCTGAGGCTTTTCTTGCGTGTAAGGATAGCTATGATGTTGAGAAATTACTGCGCAAGTGGAAAGAAAAATCTCTGAATGCTAGGATGAAATACGAACCGAAGTTTGCCACTTCGCCTATCTTTGTGACCGATAAGGATTATGCATTCTCTGTCGACCCTGAGTTAATCACTCTGGTCAAATCTGATCCTTTTCACGGTTATGAGTCTGAAACAGTTGTAGCCCATCTTACCAAACTGCACGACATAGCCACCCTATTCACTAGTGAGGAAAAGATTCGCCGCTACTATATCCTCAAGCTGTTTCCTTTCTCGCTAAAGGAGGATGCTAAGACCTGGTTCACTTCCCTTGCTCCTGGTTGTGTGCGTAGCCCCCAGGATATGGTCTACTACTTCTTTGAAAAATATTTCCTGGCCCATAAGAAGTAAGCTGCCTTGCAAGAAATATACAACTTTGCTCAAGTTGAAAAAGAGAGTCTACCACAAGCTTGGGGGAGGCTTATCCAGCTACTGAATGCTTTGCCTGATCACCCTCTTGAGAAGAATGAAATACTTGATATATTCTATAATGGACTTACCGATGCTTCTAAATACCACCTAGATAGTTGTGTTGGTTGTGTTTTTAGGGAACGAACTGTAGAACAAGCTGAGATTCTACTGAATAACATGCTGTGCAATGAGAATGCTTGGACTATTCCCGAACCACCTACTAAGCCAACTCCGAAGAAAAGAGGTATTCTATTCCTCAGTCCAGAAGATATGCAAGAAGCTAAGAAATCTATGAAAGAGAAAGGCATTAAATCTGAAGATGTCAAAAATCTACCACCTATTGAAGAGATCCATGGTCTTGATAACCCGATACAGGTCGTAGAAGTGAATTCTTTGCGTAGGTCTGATGAGAGTGATATTCCTTTTGATAAACCTGCTAGCTTATGAATGGATGAATTTGATAACTTTGTTTCCAAACAACATGTTAGCAGACAATTGGAACAGAATGCTTGTATGCTTAGTCCTTTAAGTGCTTGTGTGGACAGAAACGTCAATGATCTTAAGCTTCTAAGTAAGCATGCCTCTATGGTTACTACTCAGGTAGAACAAGTACATAAGGCTCAAAATGAATTTCTCAATGAGTTGAATGACAATTCTGTTAGAGTCGTCACTAGAGGCGCTAGAATGACCCAGGAACCTTTGTATCCTGAGGGTCATCCTGAGAGAATTGAACAAGATTTTCAAGGAGTTAGCACTGATGCACCTAGTCATCCTAGGAAGAAGAAGAAAGATGATAGGAACCTGCACGCTAGCAACCATGTTGCTGCTACACCTGAGAGTCCAAATGATGTCTCTGTCTCTGATGCTGAAACACAATCTGATGATGAACATGAGCCTAATGATGATATCAATAGTGATGTTCATGATGATGCTCAACCTAGCAATGGAAATGATGTGGAGATTGAACCTGTTGATCTTGATAACCCATAGCCTAAGAATAAGAGGTACGATAAGAACGACTTCGCTGCTAGGAAGCATGGTAAAGAAAGGGAACCATGGGTTCAGAAACCCATGCCCTTTCCTCCCAAACCATCCAAGAAAAAGGATGATGAGGATTTTGAGCGCTTTGTTGAAATGATTAGACCTGTCTTTCTCTAAATGCGTTTGACAGATATGCTCAAAATGTCTCCGTATGCTAATTACATGAAAGATATTGTGACTAATAAGAGAAGGATACCTGAGGTTGAGATTTCCACCATGCTTGCTAATCATACCTTCAAGGGTGGAACTCCTAAGAAACTAGGTGATCCCGGTGTGCCCAATATACCGTGCTCCATTAAAGGAAACTACGTTAGAACTGCTTTATGCGACCTTGGAGCCGGTGTTAGTGTTATGCCTCTCTCTCTTTATCGTAGACTTGAACTGGATAATTTGACACCCACTAAAATCTGTCTGCAAGTGGCCGACAAATCAACTGCTTTCCCTATTGGCATTTGCGAGGATGTGCCTGTTGTGGTTGCTAACGTCACTATCTTAACAGACTTTGTTATTCTGGATATTCTCGAGGACGATGCCATGGCGGTCATCCTTGGAAGACCCTTTTTAAACACTGCAGGGGCTGTTATAGATTGCAACAAAGGCAATGTCACTTTCCATGTCAATGGTAATGAGCATACGGTGCACTTTCCAAAGAAACAACATCGAGTACATTGCATCAATGCTATCGAAAAAACTTCATCGATTCTTATTGGGAGCTTTGAATGCCCTATTCCTCCTGTTAAGATGAAGTATGATTTGCTTGTTGGGGAGATACACATCCCCATTGAGGTGACCTAGTGACTATTCGAAAATTCTCCATCTTCTTTTGCGATTCAAAAAAGTTTTTCAAGGAGACTTGACCAACCTCATTGATGGATTTCATTCGATGACCATGAGATGGATGAATCGAGGAGTCACAGATCTCTGTTCCAAGCTTTCACCTTCGGTTTCTTAGAAGAAAAATGATAGATTTAGTTTAGTGTTCCCTATTTTCTGCTTTTAGCGTCCCGTGGAAAAGTACCCCGAAAATAGAAGTTCTCCAAACGTCCTGAAAATCAAGTATGATTTTTTCTGGATTTTTTGAAAAATACTGAGACAAAGAGCTTGCCTGGGGGCTGCACCAGTAGGCCACAATCCCTGGAGGCGTGGGCACCCCCCTGGCCGTGCCTACCTGGCTTGTGGGGCCCACGTGCACCCCCTCCACTCATTCTTGCTCTCCTCTGGTTCTCCTACCTCCAGAAAAAATCGTTTCGCAGCTCAAACCCGTGTTCTTGATCCTCTTGCTGGGATTTTCGATCTCCTTGCTCAAAGCACCATTCTCCTAACTGTTTTGGGGAAATTACTCCTTGGTAAGTGACTCCTCCATTGGTCCAATTAGCTTTTGCTCTAGTGCCTTATACTTCGCGTATTTTTGCTGCCTTGGTGACCATGTTCTTGAGCTTTGCATGCTAATTTTAGCTGGTCCCAAGTAGTTTTGATGCATAATATGGCCTCTAGGCACTTGTGGGAGTAGTTGCTACAAGTTTTGTTGAGCCTTGTTCACTTTTCCTTAGAGTCACTAAAAATTTCAGAAATTTTCAGAGATAGAAAAGGGAAAAGATGAGGAGGTTCTTAAGAGGCTCTTCAAGTAGTGACCCCAAGGATGATGGAAGTGAGAAGAAGCCCAAGTGTTTGGTCCCTCGAGTCACAGAAGTTCGATCGTGCAAGTGGCCAAGCGATGTGTTCTTACGCGCCGCTTGACTTTATGAGGACTTTTACCACTTGGTGGAGAATGCAGGCCTTACCGCCTTCGTTGAAGATAACTGTCCGCAATACCTCCTCCTCACTAATATCTTCGTACAAAGCTTTAACTTCTATCTGAGGAAGAATCCTCCTATGGTTGAGTTCAAACTTTATGATGTCCCCCAGCGCATGTCACTCCAGGATTTTTTGCAATGTTTGCAAATTACCTTACGTTGGGGATATTCATGAACCTCGTCCACGGGACTTGGAAGCTTTCATCGATACAATTGTTGTAGGAGAGGGGAGAGGAGTGTCTTGCTCTAGAGCTGCTAGCATTCATTTTCCCGTGCTTCGGTACTTCTCATTATTTGTGGGAAAATGTTTGATTGGCCGTGGGAAAGCTGGGTCACTTAGTTCCCCAGATCTTGCGGTCTTGCACGAAGCCCTTTATAACGATAAAACTTATAGCTTGGGCGCTATAGTAGCTCAAAGGTTGAACATGAACCATTCTAAAGGCATTGTCTATGGAGGTATCTATGCTACTCGTCTTGCTAGACACTTTGAGATACCTATTAGACTAGAAGAGGAAGAAGAGATTCTTCTTCCCGAGAGATATCTAGATTACGATAGCATGGTTCGCCATGACTTTCTTGATAGAGATATAAATAGAAGGATGATTTATAACCTGGTATTTACTCAGGGTACTCGTGAGACTATTACTTTGCCTGCTCCTTCTTTGTTCAATCTTCATGCAGGTAGGTACATTATTATGCCCTCGGACATCTACGCATATTGGGGCTTAGCCCAACCACAGGTGCTCGTGCCCGAGCCACCAATCGAGTACCAAACGCCAGTTTATCAGTGGGAGCCAGAGGAGCTCACACAGCAGTGGCATCCTCAGTCCACTCCGGAGTACCCCGGAGCTGGTTATTTCCCTCCATGGGAGTAGACCAACTTAGGCCAAAAGCCTAAGCTTGGGAGAGCACGTGTTTCTCACCGACTTTACATTCTTGCTTATGCTTTCACTTTGTTCGTCGGTGTTCACACTTTGCCACTGTATCATCCATGCTAGTTTATTTTCTTTTTCTCGTTTTCTTTTCATGTGTCTTTCTAGTTTGAGAAAACCCAAAAAGATTTTCTTTTTCTTCTTTTTCTTGTTGGGAGCTTTCCCGTCTAATTAGTTTTCTTTTTCTTTGGGTCAAGGTAGAAGACCATGGTTACAATGTTTAGTGGCTCTCGCATGCATACATGTTTATCTGTTAAAGAGCCATATTACTTTGTCTTCTCCTTTGTGTTTGTCTGCAAATTCCAGCTTTAGTCCAATGCACAAGCACTCTTATTATTGTTCACATCGTTCGGCCGTGCAAGTGAAAGGCAATAATGACGATATATGATGAAGTGACTGAGCCTGGAAAAGCTGGTATGAACCCGATCTATTTTGTTTTTGTAAATATGACTAGCTCACTATTCCTAGTTCAGCTTTGTTGTGAGAGAAACATGTTTGCAATGAAAACTTAGAGATCATAGTTGTTGATGCCATGCTTAATTAGCTAGGATCTTATAATGGTTTGTCTTGGTTGCCCACATGAATTTTGAGATGACTATGATGTAGTATGATAGGATGGTATCCTCCTTTGAATGATTCAAGTGGCTTGACTTGGCACATGTTCACGCATGTAGTTGAAATAAAATCAACATAGCCTCTATGATATTCATGTTCATGGTGATTTATGTCCTACTTCTTGTGCATTTTGATGAGTGTTGTCGCTCTCTAATTGGTCCCATCCCAGTCTTTTGCTAGCCTTCACTTGTACTAAGCGGGCATACTTCTTGTGCATCCACTTCCATAAACCCAAAGTTGTTCCATATGAGTCCACTATACCTACCTATGTGTGGCTACCTGCCGTTCCAAGTAAATTTGCATGTGCCCCTCTCTAAACCTTCAAGAAATAATCTGTTTTGCATGCCCGAACCGCTCATATGGTGACAGGGGGCTATTAGTATCTTCCATGCTAGGCGTGTTATCCTCGATATTCACAATCATTCACGAGAAAGGGACCGGTAATTGGAATTCCCAGTTCCATGCTCAAATCGAAAAGATAATTGCAAACAAAACTCCCCCAGGATAGATGTTGGTATGGACGGTACCCAAGGATTCGACTAGCCGTGGAGTGTGATTGATTGGTGGTGGGGGAGTCAAAACTTTACTTTTCTGTTTGGGAACCGCCTATAGCATGTGTAGCGTGGAAGATGTTGAGAACTCTTAGTCATTGCGTTGACAATGAAAGCATGCCACCCAAAATTATTATCTCTGTTTTCCAAGCTTGAGCTCTCGCACCTCTGCAAATCAATGCTTCCCTCTGCGAAGGGCCTGTCTACTTATGTTCCTGTTGAGTCATCCTCCTCTTACAAAAGCACCAATTAGAGAGCACCTCTGTCATTTTTATGCTTTGCTTTTAACTGTGTTGAGTATGACTGTGACTGAATCTTCTTTGCCATGAATTACAATGTTTAGTCAGCCCTTGGTCTTTGAAGGTGCTCTGTATTTATGTTTTGCGGTCTCAGAAATAGCTAGCTTGAGAGTTCGTCTTTAACACCGAGTTGTGCATGCTTGAGCTTTGCCACCCTGCATTTATTTGCACTCGCAGTTGCAAGTGGCTTGGCAACGCTACCGTCCCTGGTCTATCGACAAGACCGCTTGTCGGGTAGCCAGCAACAATGACGGCTCAGGTTCTCATTGACCGCACTAGTTCTTGATGATCATGCATGCTCTAGAAACACGCATGCTTGCAAGCATATCCAAGACTCTCCATGCAAAATTAAGTAGCTAGAGCATGGACAGCGGTATCATATATATCAATATAGAATTCTATAAAAAAACAACTGCAATATATGACTTTCCAGCAAGGTCCCCGGAGCTATCTCCATGCGTCGATCATGCCACCCTGCCACACACAAACTGGTAAGGAAGCAATGGCATGCCACCAATCCGAGTTCATCGTATCCCGTGACCGCACACTAACTGGTAAGGAGACAATAGCATCCCATCGTGCCGAGTCCGTCGCCGCCCCGACTGCACATCAACCTGAGCGGACTATGAAGCTGCCTACGCTGAATGGGCAAACGATGAAGTGGAGGCCAAAGTCGCACACGCCAAGCGAAGAAAGGAAAAAGTACACAAGAAAAGAGAGTCCATATGTGCCAAGAAAGAAGCAGTCGCACGGGCTGCTGAGGAGAGTTGGGCGTAGATCCGAGCGTGATGGGTTATCGCCGGCATGGCCGAGAAGGAGAACGACGACATGTGGCCACCATGACCCGATGCCTCCACCTGCCATCAGGATCGAGGAGGTAGCTACTAAAGCCATTGATGAGAGCTATCCGGATATACAAGCACGGTATGGGCTGCCGCCGATAAGGCTGATAGCGAGGGCGTACGACCCGCATCGGAGAAGTAGTTTGCATGTGTGTCGCTTGAACATTTGTTTAATTCATTATGAGCATACAAGTATTAATACTTACCCCTACTAGTAGTTTTGGAGCAAATTATGATCTAAGAATTTAAGTACGTTCATCGAGTGTACAATTTTTTCGATGCGGGATCACCAATTTTCTCTTTCCTCGCACACGGGTATTTGATGCGCTTCGTGTGTGTTGCGTGTTTCCCCCCACGTAGGGTTCAAGTTTCGCAGCAAATTTTTAGTAGGCGGGCAATTTCAGAAGTTATTCCTCCCACCCCATACCCACCCATCACATTCCCCCTATCCCCCTCTCCCTGCAGCCCGAACTGTCGCCGTAGCAACTAAATCTATGTTTTGCCCCAACCTCGGTTGTCGATCTGGTGAGGTAACCACTAATTTCCATCACTGCCCAGCCCGATTACTCAGATTGAGATAATGGACCACCCTCATGTGTCCACACCCCACCCCCTATCACCGAGCATCCCTACGTAAGCCCAACCACATATCACACAGAGGTCTAGGAGCTCATGACGGTCGATGTGCAGTGGCTGTTGTGCGTGTCGACCCACAGGAACACCTTGCCACCGACGCTACCAACTTGATGCGGCCTCTGGTTCAGATGAAGCGCCCAAGCAACAACCCCTCGGGATTTACCAAGTGTGAACTATCTAGTTCCATTTTACCAAAACCGATTGCAATGTTTAACCGTGTCAAATTCAATTTCACCGGTACACGTTTTAATCGCCATGTTAGGTAGTTTGTACTCTGTAATCGAGTCTGTAGTTACCACGTCACTGTTTATTCTAGTTATGCACACTGTGTTGTTCAAGTATGAACTGTCCAGTTCAATTTCACCAATACCAATTACAAACTTACATCACCTAAGCTAGGTTGTTGTTAAGCCTGCTGTAGTGAACAACTATATCTATTTTTTACAATGTCCATTCGGTATCGTGCTACTATTCACAATGAAGATATCACCCGAGATGTTTTCCTTTAATTGCTACTAGATATTTTTGGTGGATGTTAACCCTGTTGTAATTGATGTGGCTTTCCATGTACTTATGAAGTGTCACAATGCATGATGATGTTGTTTACCGTCGAGGTTAGTCAGATTCGAGTATCTTATAATATTTTACATCATTTGTGCAATTGCAGTTTAGATTCTATCATTTACTTGTTGCTTGTAGGTACATATGTTACTAATCCATGCTTTGACCCGCAAGAAAACCTCACCACTGACTTTGAGCGGGCTCCGCCAAGATGAAGTGCCCTAGCAACTACCCCTCAGGATTTACCAAGTATGACGTGTCCAGTTCAATTTCACCAATACATGTCCCTTTTCTACCGTGATACTCCTCGCAATGAAAATATCACCGGACATATTTTTGTTTAATTAACATTTTCTATTTTTGCTGGATGTTAACCCTGTTGTATTTCACACACCTTTCTATGTGCTTATGTAGGGTTACAATCCACGATACTCTTTTTTACGATTGAGGTTAGTCACATGCCATTGTAGTATTTTACATCATTTGTGCAATTACAACTTAGGTTCTAACATTTATTTGTTGCTTGTAGGTACATATGTCAGCGGTAACGATCCACGCTTCGACCCCCTTTGCATATGGGGCAATGAGATAAACATGAACAAGCATCGAGTGAGGGAACTAAGAAAAAATGTTAGGCAAAAGAGGCACATGATTGGAATTAAACTATTAATTTACAATTTATCCAAGACATCACTAAACTTTACGATGGTAAGTAATTTGTTACCTTCTTTTCCTGCGCAGAACAAGTTACTCTATTAAACAGGAATACCTGAAAGTTCTCTCTTTCTAGTGGTTTCTGAAGGAATTTACTCAAGATTACCTTGCAAAATACCTGGCCGGAGTGGAGGCAATGAAGGTTATAGTATACAATTCCTGCTACCATGATAATTGTCTAAGTCTTCCTGAAGGTGATGAAGGGTGGATGGACGATCATCACAAGGGGTTGGACAAAAGTTGTGCGCACTTTCGACATGGAGGAGGGCACATTATGGCTATTCCGCTTCTTCAACACCATCAAGAGATGAAAGGATTTACAATTCTCTCTTCACCTTTACCCCGTCTAGTACTATATATTGCGTTTCATCATATTTAATTTTGGGGACCCCGACTCATAAGTCGTAATCACTGAATGCATGTGTACAGTGATCCGAGAGATACATGCTCAATGAACACACAGAAGATGAATAACAAGAGTCTTACATCCATTCATACCGTTTGATACAAATAAGGACCATGGAGGTCAAGTCTTACATAGATAGGGCCTCGAAGGCCAACACAACAAACTTAACTAGCAGCGGAATTCCTGAACGAAAGTGTGAACCCATGCCATGTGCCTTAACCCTACAGGCATTCTGACTGGGAAATGTCCTAGTTCGCATGTCCGTCTCCAATGAATTATTTGTCAAACACATGCTTTTCCATGCATGGAAAATTAAATAACTAGTGGCAAGTCAATGAGTACTTTGAATGTACTCCAAGCAACCCATGTTCTGGAACAAGGTAATAAGAATGCATGATATATCACTAAGTAGGTAAGTTTGTAGAAAGCAAATTTTTAAGTGCAATGACATGATCAATATCTTATGAAGGTATGCGTCATGAAGTGACTAATATCCATATGAACAAGTTACACATGTCAATGCAAATCGGGATAGAACATCTCATGTTCCTTCATTATGTCAAGTCATTCGACTTTGCTCAAGTACCATCATTTTCACATCACACACAAACACACAGTTTGGTAACCATGGATGTAGCCCAAGAGAGGTCATCCAATAGTTCTTGACCGTGGACACGATTATTGGAATACTTTTACACTTTGCAGAGGTTGCACACTTTACCGACAAGACTCGGGAAACTTTCGTGTCAATCCATGACTCGCGGTATTTCTCATACCTGAGGTATGTACCCGAACAATGCCTTTCTGATGACGTTACTAGCAAACAGTCTACTCATTGGCGACAATCCCTCTTGATGTACATCACACGTATCATCCACGAGGGCATGCAATGGTGTGCCTGGTGTGAGTAAAAATAGCCCATGGTCGTCCTTTCTTGGCAGGACCTCGTCTCGAGAGTGACCACGTCACTCCTGCCACTAGTAATGGGGGCTCTCTACTAGCACCAACCATAGTAATCAGCAAAGCCCGTCCCATAAGGGGTATCGTGTTTGTACAACTAAGGTTGGAGTAACTGTCGATACTTAAACCAATCCATTTTTGAAACAACATACTCACTTGCCTCGGTACACCACTTCTTTTTCAAGAGGTTACCTAGCTCAACACCATCTCCCTCGGGCATTAGTGGAACCTGGCGGGGTTTTCGATAAGTTATTGAAAACATTTCCCTTCCGACACCATGCATACTTTGATCCCATTTGCGTAGCATCTACTTAGTAACCTATCTACTTCCCACCCACACAACTCTGAGCATAAGTAGAGTTATGTCATGCAAGTATCGATGAGGAATTAATGGGGGCAGTCCATAAAGGTGGTCACCATAGTCACCACGATTCAATGCAACAAAATAAGTGATATATGCCTTGCAAAAAGGGTTTCAAGTCAAGGTCAAGGGGTTTCTTGCCAGGCTAAACAAAGTCTTGGTCCAAGCCCTTCGTGAGCAACGCAATCAATGTCGCAATTATAGCAGGAATAATAAGTTTACGACGTTGGCACAGAAAATAAAGTCTTCCTAATAATGTCGCACCATCTTTGTAAAATAGTGGGCTGAATGTAAGTCTTGTAAAAATTATTGGACTTTGGTTTGGAGTCTAAAAAGTGTCAAAAAGCATTTTAACACATAGTTCAAATATTCAAAACTATGTTTTTAAATAAACTAGTGTATAAAACTTTATGTAAATATTACACAAGTGACACCATTCAATAATTTAGGTTCTTAGAAAAAATAGGACTTTGAATCACTTAATTTGGACCAATTTTCAATCCTAGGGAATTTTTGCAAGTTGCGCATAAAATAAAAAAATAAAAAAGTAAACTATGACTTTTGGTCCAAAGCTGCTAGTTGAGCTGGCCCAACCAGCCAGACTGGCCCAGCTGAACCAAACGCACGCGATGCGTGCATTTAAACCTGAGTGGGGAGGGGGGGCTAGCTGTCAGTGGCCCATAGAGGAGGGGATAGATGGAAGAGGATGATAGGTGGATCCCACCCGTCCTCTCCTTCCTCGTGACACAGAGGGGGAGGAGCTCACCGGCGTTGACTCCGGCGATGGATTCACGCGGCTATGGAAAAAATGGGCACATGGTGTTGCCGCTCATTAGGGAGAGGTGGAGGAGGTCGCCGGAGGGTTCGTCGACGATGAGGGATGCAGCGGAGGGAGCTTCGAGTGACAGCCACCGGAGTTTTTCCTGGCAGCAAACAAGGCGGCGAGAAGGGGGAAAGGGTTAGAACCAACCTGTGGCTCGAGATCATAGAGGAACAGGGTGGAAGGGGAGTCCTACCGAGTGAATTGACAGTGAGCCGCCGCGATGGGCTTCGGTCGATCTCGAGCATCTAAGCACCAACACTAGTAGAAAACAGGATTATAGTCCCAGTTGGTAAGGTCCTTTAGTCCCGGTAAACCTACCGGGACTAATAACTTGGGACTAAAGATCCCCCCTTTAGTCTCGGTTTGCCACAACCCAGGACTAATTCCATTCCACGTGGCTGACTACACGCGTCGGGGGGGCGACGACCTAGACTAATTGGGACTAAAGGATTTGGGGATTTGGGGTTTTGGGGTTTATTGTTTATTTTTGCTTTCCATTTTCTATTTTCCATTTAATTATTTTTCATTTCAAACATAGCTTACGCTACTACATACCATACACGTTTGCATATATCATAGGATTTATCATAGGACTAATCATATATCATAGAATTTCTCATAGGACCATTCATGCATATATGCATATACACACACATATATACAATTTCTCCTACAACTTGTTGATCAATTACATGCATGCATTAATTGGTTAAGTGGTATTCTCCTTTGGGATCTATGACCTACTCAATCAAAAATCCCAAAATTTCCTCTTGAAGTGCTCGTATGCGTTCCCTTGGTAGGAGCTTCTCCCACATCTCGTTCATCTTTAAAGAAGGGGATCAATATGAATATATTAGTTGTGTGTATATATATTAGATGATGATAAAAAATAGTGAATAGTGTTTACGTACTCCAAGAGTTCTTGCATCTTTGCTGATCCGTTGTGTGATAAAGCGAATGTTCTCACAAACATAGTATGCACATGTATTAGTCCCGTATTTGTGCCACATGCACCACTCTACGAGAATAGAATTCAGTCAGATAATAATCAAGCATTATAATGGTATTGAAACTAGAACTAAAGAGATGCACGGACGTAGCTAGTAATACTTAATAACCTTGGACGTTGACCATTCCAGCTTTGGTTTCCATTCACCGTGAAACTTCTTGATGAACCGTGTACAAACCCTGTCACGCAAAGAAAAGAATAAAGGAGTCATTGATAACTTGATATCAGAAGATGTACTAAATATGCCGACATAGTGAGATAATGATTGAAATTACCTCTCGAGCATCAACCTCAGGAACCCATACTATTTAGGGTCTTTTCGTAGTGAGTCCAGTACTTGAACTTTTGCCTCGTCAACCGTAATGATTAGCAGGATCTAGTGGAAACTACATTGTATAAGTGGGCATGCATGCATAACTCGTCAAGTACTATACGTATGCTTAACATCGATTAAGCAAAATAGAATTTCTAGTACAACATAGTAACACTCACCTGAAGTTGTAAGGAAATAATATTTTTGGTTGGGTATTTAGTATCTCCAAAAACCATAACAAGTTCTCCTCTCTTTCGTCTTTGTGCTTTATTAATGTCTCATCACAAATGATATTTGGTCAATGAAGCCAATGCCAAAGACGCCATCTCTTTCCATTTCAAACATCTTCATTCTGCATAACACCACATAAAAGAATATAGTGAGGATAA
Organism: Hordeum vulgare subsp. vulgare; assembly: GCF_904849725.1. NCBI lineage: Eukaryota > Viridiplantae > Streptophyta > Magnoliopsida > Poales > Poaceae > Hordeum > Hordeum vulgare. The sequence continues at coordinate 431,604,807 of NC_058519.1, read as the reverse complement.
TTAGAGGCAAATGAACGAGCTCATGAGCTAGAGACTTAAATTACAGAAATATATCACTTGCACACAATAGCAACTTATGAGATTTGCCGATAGTGTATTGATTGAATAACTCTCACAATTCTGGATTTTCAACCCACAAATCTTTTTCATTGAATAAGTGCTCTACCTTGACTTTCACCATGAGGCTCCCTCGCCCCGAGTTTTGCTTCCCTCATGTACCAGGTATGCAATCTGTACATTTGCATTGGTAGCTCCTCGCTAACCTGAGGCCTGACGAGAGGTTGCGCGGGAGCAAATGTCCATGTTAGTTTATCCTCTTCCATCGTGGGCATTTCCTTGTCGCCTAGGAGTTGTTCAACAGTGACACTGATCTCTCTAGCCATCTCTTCAGCAGTAGTGGGATCGATTACGACCTTGGTACCCACCTTAAATGGCCGGATCGATTGCATTGACTGTTCTCCCAGCCGGGGAATGATTTTCCTGCTTTTTTTTTACTACGGACAGACTCCTTCGTTATGCCTTTTTGATATGACTTAATAATAGAGCCTTCATAGTCTGATCGACTTTTCTTCGTAGGTGGTTTAGCAAGATTGGCCAGAATACGTTGTACGATTTCTAGAGGTACTATCACCTTTGGCGGCAGGGGCGGTTTCGGTCCAAAATGGCAATCTCTTCGACTAGGTGAACTAGGACGTGCGTCATGATATTGAAGAAGGATGGTGGGAACACCAACTTGAAACTGACAAGACATTGCACGAAATTAGTGTGTAACCTTGGTAGGATTTATGGATCGATTACCTTGTGAGAGATTACATTGAGGAATGCACATAGCTTCACAATGGCTGATCGGACATTTTCCGGTAGATGCGCCCCTCAATGCAACCGGAAGCAATTGCATCATAATCACGTGGTAGTCATGAGACTTTACGTTCTGGAATTTTTTTTCTTTTTCATATTCATTATTCCCTTTATATTCGACGAGTAGCTAGGTGGGACCTTCATACTGAACAAGAACTCAAAGAAAATGTATTTCTCTTCTTTGGTAAGAGTGTAGCTCGCAGGACCTTCATACTGCTTTGGATGCATGTCGTCTTTTTCGTGCATAGTTTTTGGTCCTCCCGTGCCTCCGGTGTATCTTTTGTCTTCCCATACATGCCCAAGAATCCTAGCAGGTTCACGCAAAGATTCTTCGTCACGTGCATCACGTCTATTGCAGAGCGGACCTCTAGGACTTTCCAATAAGGTAGGTCCCAAAATATAGATTCCTTCTTCCACATGAGTGTGTGTCCGTCAGCGTCATTTGGAACATATGAAGTACATGATCACTAGTACATGACCATATGAAGTACATGATCACTAGTGCAATGGCGAGGATTCTTCCGGTGATCTGCCTCACCTTTGAAATGCTTGCCTTGTTTTCTTAAGAGATACTTGATCGGAAGAAATCGACGATGTCCTAGGTACACATTCTTCTTACATTTATCCAAGTGTATAGTTTGGGTATCATCTAAATAGTGCGTCCATGCGTGGTATCCCTTGTTTGTCTATCCTGGAAGGTTACTAAGAGGAGGCCAATCATTGATGGTTACAAACAACAACACTCGTAGGTCAAATTCCTGTTGTTTCTTCTCATCCCACACACGTACACCTTTGATATCCCACAGCTTTAAAAGTTGTTCAACTAATGGCCTTAGGTACACATCAACGTCGTTGCCAGGTTTCTTGGGGCCTTGGATGAGCACTGGCATCATAATGGACTTCCGCTTCATGCTCAACCAACGAGGAAGGTTATAGATACATAGAGTCACGAGATAGGTGCTATGATTGCTGCTCTACTCCCCAAAAGGATTAATGCCATCTGCACTTAAACCAAACGAATAGTTTCTTGCGTCATCTGCAAAGTCCGGCCACTCTCTCTCTCAATTTTCCTCCAGTGCAACCCATCAACAGGTACTCTCAACTTCCCGTCTTTCTTACGCTCGTCTTTGTGCCATCGCATCAACTTGGCATGCTCTTTGTTTTGGAACAAATGTTTCAACCGTGGTATTATAGGAGCACACCACATCACCTAGACAGGAATCCTATTCCTCAGGCGCTGCCCTCAACATCGTCACCAGGGTCATCGCGGCCAATCTTATTGCGCAATGCACCACATACCGGGCATGCATTCAAATTCTGTTATTCCTCACCACGGTAGAGGATGCAGTCATTAGGACATGCATGTATCTTCTGCACCTTTAATCCTTGAGGGCAGATAGCCTTCTTTGCTTCGTACGTACTGTCGGGAAATTTGTAGTCCTTTGGAAGAATCTTGTTTAACATTTTCAGCAACTTTTCAAAACCCTTGTCAGATACACCATTCTCTGCCTTCCATTGCAGCAATTCCAGTGTGGTACCCAGCTTCTTCTTGTCATCTTTGCAATTTGGGTACAACAATTTCGTGTGGTCCTCTAACATGCGCTGCAACGTCAGCTTCTCCTTTTCACTGCATGAGAAATGGCCCGACCAAGATCATGAGCGGGCTCATCTGGTGCCTCTACTTCAACTTCTTCCCCCATTGTAGTACCATCGTATTCGGGGAACAAAGGATGGTCCTATTCTTCTTCATTCTCTTCCATTAGAACCCCTCTTTCTCGATGCTTGGTCCAATAGTTATAGCCGGACGTAAACAGGTGGACGTGAATGACTATTGACTTAGATTAAGTTTTATTGTTCTTACAAACAGCACATGGACAAGACATAAAACCATACCGCTGGTTTTCTCAGCCGCATGCAGAAAACTCTGCAAGCCATCAATGAACTAGGGAGGGCGTCGGTCATCGTACATCCATTGTCGGTTCATCTTCATTACACAAGACTGAAAAGACCAAATTAATACAAGTTCACACATAAAGTTCATACACCCTTATTCTCATAAAACAAAATACAAGAGTTTCTAGCTAAAGCATTTAAATGCAACAACGAATGCGATCAAGATCGCAACTAAGGCAACAATTTATCCAACATCATAGTGATACCAAGCCTCTTTATTTAGGGCATATTTTCCAATCTTTCTAATCTTCAAGCGCATTGCATCCATCTTAATCTTATGATCATCGACGACATCGGCAACATACAACTCCAATTTCATCTTCTCTTCTTCAATTCTTTTCAATTTTTCTTTCAAATACTCATTTTTATTTTCAACTAAATTTAACTTCTCGACAAGAGGGTCGGTTGCAATTTCCGCTTCACACACCTCCTAGATAAAAATATCTATGTCAACTTGATGGGTATAATTGTCATATAAACGAGAAATGCAACAAATAGTTATAGAAGAGAATATACCACATCTGAATCATAAACCTGACGAGGGCCGACGGGGGCGGATATCAAGACCATGGCACTATGTATAAAAAACAATCATACAGGTAAGAAAACTACCTAAATAATACAAATAACATTTATGTGGAATAAAAAGGATAAGAACAAGAGGATCACCATGGTGGTGCCGGCGATGAGACGGTGCGGGCGATTGACGGTGGTTCAGACGGGGACGGGAAGGCCCTAAGTAAACCATACCTACACATATGGAAACTAAGAAGTTAATTTGAGCTCAAATTGCATATAAATCAAATAGACTCCCGAACTAAAACCCAAAATCACTATAAGTATAGAGCATTGCACGAGATAATCTAGCAATGAGAGATGAAAGGACAAAGTTGCTAACCTTTGTGAACACTTGGATGGATGGGGTGCCTCAAATCTTGACAAATCTAGGAAGAAATTTAGGATGAACTCGAGGAAGGGAAGAGAACGGAGGAGAGAAAGGAGAAATAACAGAGCTTGGGCTAGACGAAGTTGTCGGGACGCAGATCCTAAGTCGTAAGAACCCAGCATGTAACACATCACATCACTTTGCGGCCTCACACACGATAAACTCCACGGCTGCCACCTTACCTTGGCCGGGACCGTTTGCGTCTTTTGGCTCACGTATATGAATGTGTCGCTAGCTTTCGAACGACAAAGAACCCGGGTCGACATGACTAGTTATAAACCCAAGTGGTACATCCGAACGAGGACAGGCATACATAACCCATCAAAGCAGGGGTCAGTCAACATCGTGTGTAGACGAGTTGTAGCAAGCTACAGGGACTCCATTACACCATGTGACATTTCCCCGAGGGGCCAGACATAGCAGCAAATAAGGATACATGCCGGTCTATCAATGTGTCCGGAGCTGTAGGAAGCTACAAAGGCTCAGTGGAAGCACATGAGGCATTTCCCCTCAAGAGTACTACTAAAGGCACACAACTAGGTGTCGAATCCCACACATACCAATGCATTCCAAACATACACACAATATGCACAATATGTGTAGATACAACATGGCATCACAACATAACTCTACAACTCAAGCATTTATTAAAGACTCATAAGAGTCAACATAGTATGATATTAAAAAAGGGGTCACATGACCCAACACTCAAGTCATACAAGCATCAAGCGGAAGCATAACATGTCTGGGTACATACATCTACTAAAATAGGCTGGAAGAGCGTGAAAAGCTACAACGACCCTAACATAGGATCCACACCTCTCTCTGGGATTCCCAAGCTATTCCGGTCAATGTTAAACTCATCGCGTAGAAACCTTTAATGAGACTAAGGTCTCCTCTGCAAAAACATAATTAAGCAACCGTGAGTACAAAGGTACTCAACAAGAATTACATTAGAACTATCTACATATGCATCATTGTCAACAAAGGGGTTGTGGAGTTTAATTGCAGCAAGCAAGCTTTGACTCTTGGCTAACCTGTACGACGACCACGAACACTTTCTTTCAGGTGGGGCAGCGCACACGAGTCCACATATTCACCAAATTAATACACCACTATGGATCCACTCCCGTCTCCCCACGAGAAGACCACCCATAACACTCACAATTATCTTCCATGTTTTATAGTATCCATTTCAAGTTGTCTATGTACCACATAATGTTTCCAAGCAGTCCATATCCGAGGACGCGGCTATTCGAACAGATTAATTTACCCTGCATGGGTATACTTCGTCACACATGCTCTCACCACTTATCACCATGTGCACGTCATGCATCTCGGCAACCTTCAAGGGGAAGCACTGGTGTGGGTGTCAGCCACGACCGTTAACCACACAAGACCCTAGTCCAGGTTTCTCGCCTATTTGAGACAGAACCCGCAAGGAAGTCTGACCGAAGTTTCCTCGACTGCCTCAAACGATGTGCGCAGGGTTCCACAATCCCACCATACGGGTGCCACTTGGTACACCGTGCCACTGTGTATCTACCGCCCTGAAGCCTACCCCGTCGGGCACAGCTAAACACGGCCGCCAACACTTTTCTTACAAACACCAGAAACTAGTTGCAACTCCTGGACAGAGATCTAGGCGACTAATAAGCCGAGAGGGGAACATAAGCATTCCAATGCGTGGTAGTATCTTGTCTTGGATAACATACAGAGAACTCAGTTCTTAAGGACAGTCCCAATGAGACAACCCACCATGTACTCCTACATGGCCTCTCATCGCTACCTTTACCAAATCGGATTCACATAGTTTACTCTCACATAGTAGGACATGAACACAACAATTCCGATTCATCATCGAGATGGATCACACCTGACACGACTCTAAGAATAGTAGGCATAGTAAGCAAGCATGGATGAGTAAGAACAACAAGGCTCAGACAGTTGGTACTCATGCTAAGTGCTTTCAACTATTTACTATGGAAAAAACAGGTAATGCAGAGGAATGGGTTCAACTACTGAAACATGTAATAGTTGAATCATTGTTGTCCTAGTGCAGTAAAAGAGAGCAGGAGCGAGAGTGTGGGTTTATATCAGTATGCTCAAGGGGGGTTGCTTGCCTGACAGTTCTGAAGATAGCAATGAGTCTTCATCAATGTCAATGATCACATCGTTAGAACCATCATCTAACGAGGGGGAAACAACATCGGCAAACAGAATAGAACAACATTTACTTCACGGGAATGCAACACTATGATCCATGATCATGACATGGCAATATGATGTTGATTGAGATAATGCATCTAGCAACAACATTCAATGAAGTTGGTTTGAACCAAAGTTCTTATTCAAACTTCATATGTGGTTATTTAAATGGCATTTAATTGAATTGTCTAAAACAGAGGACATATGTTTTTCTAACATGCATGCAAATGACATAAACAAATTCCTTGCATTTTTCTGATAATTTTTCATATATAATTTATTTTTAGAAATAGATTTTGAGTTGATTCTTTTTGCTGCTGGTTGATATGCCAATTTCCCAAATTTTCGTAATTTGTCAGAAGTTTTGAGATACCAGAAGTATACGAACTATACAGATTGCTACAGACTGGTCTGTTTTTGACAGATTCTGTTTTTGTTGTGTTGATTGCTTATTTTGATGAAACTATGGATAGTATCGGGGGTACTATCCATGGAAAAGTGAGAATACAGTAATATAACACAAATATTAATAGAAATCAAGTTTTCTACAATACCTAAAGAGGTGGTAGTTTGTTTTCTTGTGCTAATGATATCCCGAGTTTCTGTTTAAGTTTTGTGTTGTGAAGTTTTCAAGTTTTGGGTGATGTTCTCATGGACAATGGGATAAAGAGTGGAAAGATCTAAAGTTTGGGGATGCCCAAGGCATCCCAAGCCAAATTCAAGGACACCAAAAAGCCTAAGCTTGGGGATGCCCCGGGAAGGCATCCCCTCTTTCGTCTTCAATCCATCGGTAACATTACTTGGAGCTATATTTTTATTCACCACATGATATGTATTTTGCTTGGAGCGTCGTGTATTATAGGAGTCTTTTTTTGTCATAATCATCCTTGCTACACACCTTTTGAGAGAGACATGCACTCATCGTGAATTTGCTAGAATACTCATTGAGCTTCGCTTATATCTTTTGGGTTAGGCAATTTAGCTCACATGTGCTTCACTTATATCTTTTGAGCTAGATAACTTTGCTCTAGTGCTTCATTTAGATCTTTTTAGAGCAAGGCGATGTTATATTTTGGAGAAATAAGAACTCTAGATCTTCACTTATATCTTTTTGAGAGTGCTCTCTCTGAGTAACTTGGTAGTTGGCTTGTTCTATGGAAGTAGTCCTAAAGATGATAGGCACCCAAAGAGGATATAATAAAACTTCCATGATCTTGTGCACTGATTAGTAAAGAGAAGTTTGATTCCTCTCAATTAGTTTTGAGACATGGATGTGGTAATATTAGAGTTATGTTAGTAGGGTGTTGTGAATCTAGAAATACTTGTGTTGAAGTTAGTGATTCCTGTAACATGCACGTATGGTGAACCACTATGTTAGGAAGTCGGAGCATGATTGATTTATTGATTGCCATCCTTTGTGTTGCGGTCGGGATCGCGCGATGGTTAACACCTATCAACCCAAGTAGGAGTATGCGTTTACCACTTTGTTTTGATTACTAATAAAAAACTTTCACAATAGGTATATGAGTTCTTCATGACTAATGTGACTCCATGATATAGATGCACTTTCACCTTCCACCATTGCTAGCCTCTCTAGTGTCGCGCAACTTTCGCCGGTGCACAAACCCACCATATACCTTCCTCAAAACAACCACTATCCCCGGGGGCCATAGTGTTCACATGAGGCTTCTCTCAAAATATAAATATTACTGTGGGTGAACAAATTACTATCGAGCAATTGATAGAACCGCGCAAAGTCATGACGATATCTAAGGCAATGATCATACATATAGGCATCACGTCCGAGACAAGTAGACCGATACTTTCTGCATCTACTACTATTACTCCACACATCGACCGCTATCGGGCATGCATCTAGTGTATTGAGTTCATGATGAACAGAGTAACGCCTTAAGCAAGATGACATGATGTACAGGGATAAACTCAAACCAATGATGTAAACCCCATATTTTTACCCTTGATGGCAACAACACGATGCGTGCCTCACTACCCCTTCTGGGCTCTCCTTCGGGCGTCTGGAAGCTTTTGTTACGCTGATTTTTATATATTTTTCTCAGGATTTTTGGGGCTGTGTAAATTTGAGTAAAAGCCCGTGCAAAAAAGACATCAGCAGACAGAAACTGGCATTGGGTGCACTGAGTTAGTAGGTTAGTCCAAATATGTGTAAAAAGATATAGAAGTGTAGCAAAACGTATAACAATGTCATCCAAAAGATCATGGAACAAGAAAAAATTATAGATACGCTTGGGACGTATCAACACCTCCTCCTCCTTGTTCGGCGCCCAAGAGAGGAGTTCAAGTAGGCATGCCTCCCTCCTACACACACACACATACACATACATTCAAATATCTTTATATACTACTAGGAGTGTGTACTCCCACATTCAAATATACCTATTAAACAAGCATATTATACCTCTTTATCATTCTCAATATAAATTATTAATTATTCTAATATACCTCAATACAAGTTTCACAAAAAAATATCATTGACACCATTGGTTTATACAATATATAACTTTTACATACAATAATCCAGCTTACTTGCAAATAAAATAAAATTTGTGATCTTGGATGTCATTTTTCATGAAAATCACTCTAAGGTATCCAGGAATTATTATTGAGATCTATTAAAAACAATAAAAAGGTATAAAAGATTCATCTATGTGTTTTATGTGGAGCGGGAGTACGTTACTCCCAAGAGTACACAACCATGTTCCGAATGTTTCCTATCATCGGTGGTAGTTACCCTCACGTGAGCTTTGTATGTTTTATGTAGTATTTGTCCAAACCAATAGTATGTACATATAATATGTAGTATATAAAAATATTTGGGTGATATGTATGATATTTTTGATAGTATGTACTATTTTAAGCATATTATTTTATACGTACAAATAAGAAGATGTTTTCAAAATATACAAAAAACTATGGACTCACATCTAATTTTTTGTATTATTGCTTTGAAATATATTAGATATAGTATATGAACATATTTAGAATGTTAAATTTGTATATATACTATCACATAATAGTATACGGGACATATGGGGTAACTATCCCATGATAGTAGGATGTATTTTTCCAATACACACATCCTATGAGACACATGTTTCTCTTGCAACTGTCGGCGTCCTCTATCCCTCTAATTCTCCACAAAAGTAGAGAGTTGCCGCAAGGCTAATTTTCCCTACTCTAGTTCTTTGCTGACGCTTAGCTCAGGACGGCGGAGCGCTGCCAGGCCGTCGATCTCGTATTGGTGCAATCCGTAGTGAGACCGTGTTTCGCTCTTCATTCAAGGGAATTGTGTGTTTGACGGTTCAAGGGACTTCAAGCACAATTTACACCGGTTTTTCTGTCGTTGCGACTCAAATTTTATAAATTAGATCTAACTTTGTATGCATCTTCATAGTAATCCTAAGAACTTGATTCGTATGGCAATTTTGTTTGTTTTCTACCATGTTTCCCAACAATAATCTTTTTGTATCATTTTTACATGAGAGACCAATGTGGAACCCCTCAACTCTATATAAGGGGAGATCCATGGTCATCGAGGGAAGATCCCAAGAACTTCATATCAAACTTTCAGAGACGAACTAGATATAGAAAGAAGAGAAGTGTGCTCGAGGTAGCCAGGAACCCACCCGAACACTTCCCAAATTAGCTGGGAGCACTCAACTTGAGCTTGTAATTCATTTTTGAACATCCAACAAACGCACATAAAGTAAGAGTAGGGTATTACACCTATGGGTAATCTAAACCTGGCTAACTACTTTTATCATCATTTCATAGGAAGCTGTGAGAATTTGTGAGTGTTTTAGCTCCTCGCCGAATAACAAAAGGGGTTCTCCCCGATCCCTGATCTCGACGATCACACGTTGATTACGCGTATTACCTATCGGCAGCAGGTATGACTTGATGCTTCCGCTTAAGTCCCCATGCGTGACACCTGCCGACGACAGACATGACTTGACACATCCGCAAGAGTCGGCGTGTGTAGCACCTGCCAAGCTGGATCAAACCCGGTCTGGAGTTAGAGGGAGACGTCACATACCACCGTCATCAGAGAAGACCATCACCATCTCTAGTTTCGAGCGCCGCCGTTTCGTCCACATGATCACAATACTCATTTAGGGTACGCCAACCGTCTGTCCCGCCATGTGACGGCGAGGGAAGGACGGACCGGAGGGGAGGTGTCTCCGACGGCGGCTAGGGTTTTTCCCAGACCGCCCATGGGGGCGACATGGGAGTCGGGAAGTCATGTTGTCTTGTAGCTAGTTGTGAGTCTTGTAGGTAGTTCATGTTTTTAAAGGTGACGATGGATTGAGTCAATAAGACAATAAGGATCGATGCATTGATTAAGGATCCCAATACGCAAGGCAGTAAGCAGAACTGCAAAAGGGAAAAGCGGGGATTAAGCGAAGGTCCAACGAAGAAGCCCGATTGCCTGTAGGCGAATAGTTTTTGCACCCTTCTTTTTCGATGGATCCCTTTGTTCTTTTGATTTTTACAGAGCGGACAGAGTTAGGCCTACCATAAAGGCCTCACAGGCCGAGACGCGCCCCATGAAAACTAAACATGTGCATGCACGTCGAGAATTATTGTGGCATTGCCAACCCGTAAAGCGCGAGGCATGCAGCATGTGGAACAAAAGCAGCCATGAAAGAACGTCCTGAGCTCCCTATCCCTATGCTATGCCCCATCGCAGATTTGGCCGGCGGCATCGATCCCTTCCCTTCCCTTTCTTCCTTGAGCGGCGTCTAGTAGAGTACCTTGTACTCCTACTCGTATCGCCGTACGCATGCACGGGCAAAGCGGAAGAAGAAAAAACTGAATTACGTCCACGAGATACATACAAGAGATTTTGCAGAGACAGGGCTGCATCGACGAGAGATGTGGTGCATTTCCTTGTGGTCCGCACAAACCAGCAGCTGCTGCGGCCTGAAACCAAGGAGGGGTACGTCCTCGTGGCACGGACACACATATGTCCCCCCCATGCGCAGACTGTACAAAGGCACACTGCCTAGTGCTGCAGATGACGCCAGGGGCGTTCCGGTAAAAGCGCACGCTAGCTAGATGCTCCTTGCTTTCGCCCGCTCGCTCGCTCGATCGGAAGATGTATAAACACCCATATATAGTAATCCTATACGCAGCGTAACGCATAACGCCTCCTAACTAAGCTAGGCTAACAAGCCAGAGCGCAACGCGAGCAAGCAAGAGATATACCTACCTGACTGCTTGGTCTCGATCTTCCATGGATGAGCAAGGGGAGAGGGGGCTCCAGCTGCTGCTCCCCGCAGCCGCTGCTCGAGTGATCCGGGATGCGCCGGTTAGCGCCGGCAGCGACCACCAGCAGCTGGACCTGGACCTGTCCATGAGCATTGGGCCGAGGCAGCAGCAGCTGCTGCAGCTGCCACGGCCGGCGCCGCCGACTCCACCGGCTAACGAGAGCAGGAGGGTGGCGGCGACCGTGGCCGCCAGCGCTGCGAGGCAGCTGCAGCAGCAGCAGCAGCAGGTGACGGTGGACGTCCGCGCCGTGAAGCAGCAGACGGCGGAGCAGGCGCGGATGGCGTCGGCGGAGCGCGCCTACGCGGAGCGCGTCCGGGAGCTGGCGAAGCGGGAGCTGGAGCTCGCCGAGAGGGAGTTCGCGCGCGCGAGGATGATCTGGGAGCGCGCCCGCGAGGAGGTGGAGCGGGTGGAGCGGATGAAGCAGATCGCCGCCAGGCGGCTCGGCTCCGCCGCCTCCGCCGCCGCGCTCGAGATCACCTGCCACGCCTGCATGCAGCGCTTCCATCCTTGACTAGGTTGGTCGGCCAACTGCACCGACATGGTCGGAGATCGATGCTTGCTGGTCGCCATTGCTAGCTGTAACTCTCTCTCTCTCTCTCTCTCTCGTAGCTCCTGTGTTGTGAGTGCCAGTCACGTTCTGTATGAGACGATAATCACCTGGTTGATGCATGCATCAAGGAAACGGTTATTCCTCTTTACTCCATCGGGTGTACATGCATGCTTAATTAGTTCTTTAATATTATGGAATGAGGGCGCATGCTTAATTGCAGCAGCCTGCCTTAAAGAAACAAGGGAGTAAACAACTGATCAGTTCAGAAACCAAACTAATTGTAGTAAATTAAAGAGTATATTTCTCTCTTTGCTAGACAGAGGCTGGACGGATCCCTCTGTACTGTTGAGCTAGTGCGGTGACAGCAGTACGTCTGACAAAAAATTAATATTGGCCATCAAGTTTGGATGATTTCAGCTCCTTTTGGCCATGCTAGTGGACTGCCTGCCCTAGATGAACAAGGAAGATCAGGCAAGAAGCCAGATTTCATCCTAGTCAGCATGCTAAGTTGCAAACTGGTCTCAGTCACCTTAAATTGTTCACTGCGTATATGGCTTCTCATAATGGCTGAACAGTGGGGAGAAAAGCAGAATGATGCCATACACTGACTGCAGTTGTGTTTGTTGAGTTATGTTTGTTTATGTCAGCAAAACGCAAGCTGACGCGCTTTTGACACCAATATATACGTATACATATACATGTGTATATACAGATACAGGTGTGCAGGCGACCAGGTAGCCTGCCCGAACAGTGCCAGGTAAAGGATGGGAGCTGCAGACCGCTGCAGGGATTGTACCCTGCCTGCACAGGCGACGCCGTTCAGTCATCGTCATCGATCCGGAAAATACGGTGACCACGACGGATGAGCCCCATTGTTTCTGAATGAAATAAAAGTGCCGTAAATTTCTGTGCGAATGCAGATGGGGGTGCAGGCAGTGGTAGCCAGCAAATTGCCTGGGTCGAAAAAATCATACGAATTCTTGTTGGAGTCAGGATCGTGTGCTGACTTTGATATTTTATCATCATCTTAACCTTTGCATTTCCCGTGGTCTGCTCCCTCACCTTGGTCGACTATGGATCAGCTTGCGGCATGTGATGCAACCGTTACGATGTTTCACGGATGACTGACTGTAAGCCAGTGACATTCTATTTTTTACAAAGGAGGAAAATCATCATCATCGTTGGCATTTCTCTTGCTTGTAAGACTAATTTAATTTGCACATGAGAATAGAGCACTGAACTAGCTAGCTGGCTAGGTGCGTACTTGAATCTCTCAGCTGTCATCGTAGGTCATCCACCATGAGCCCATCTTCTCCCTGGACCAAGCAACTCCCAGGCATTGACACATATAGGGAGCACCAGACAAAAGTTACCGGTGTTCATTGTACAGGCTCCCTACAAGCCAGGGATACAAACTTTTTTCAGAAGGTAACGTCAGGAAAACATCATGATGCTACTGTAAAATCACATCCATGTTACATTTCTCTTGCCACTTTTTCACCCCGGCTGGCCATCTTTTCTCTACAAAGATTGCTGAATCATTATACCCCAGGCATGACAACATTATTGCCCATATCACTGATGCAGTGCAAGTTTCTCATCCAAGCTAACTATATCATCGATCTAACAAAATTGCTAACTACTCCCTCCGTTCCTAAATATAAGTCTTTGTAGAGATTTCACCAGTGGACTACATACAGATGTATATAGACATACTTTAGAGTGTACATTCAATCATTTTGCTCCGTATGTAGACATCTAGTGAAATCGTTTAAAAGACTTATATTTAGGAACGGAGGGAGTAGTACGTAGTATATTATAGAACAAGACAGTCTACAACACTCCATAGTAGAATTTTTTCATTTCATTAAGAACTCCCCTATTAATAAAAGAAAAGGGGTTAATTGGATAAATGGCACACAAATTCTGGCTGCAATTTACAAACTTTGAAAAGTACCACTGCAATTTTTTACAAACTTTGAAAAACGTCAATGTAGACTTTGAAAAATGCCTCTCGAAATGGCATTTTTCAAAGTTTGAAAATTGCAGTAGCATTTCTCGGAATCGCCAGAATTCTGGTGGCATTTATCAAACTAACCCAAAGAAAAGTCCCATGTAAAAGCCCCTAAACCATCGTTGTTGTTCCACCCCCAACTATGAGAAATGTTTATAGTAAATCCTGCACTTTTACAACCATTTATTACTGTGATCCTAGCCTGATTTGAATAATTATTTTATAATTTTTTGGTACTGGATCTCCCTTAGTAAGACCGTTCCACCAAATGCGGGACGACAGGCGAGGCGATCTGGACGTCGTCGTCCGGCCGCCTCCTGGCTACCGTTTGTCAAACGGCCGGCCGGAGTCAGATCCCCATTCCACCTTTGGGACGCGTTCTAGTCAGCATCTAGATGCGTTTCAAGACGGAGTCTCGGGCCCTGGCGACTTCGCGAATGGTGTAGACAGAAAGATACGCCTCGGCGATGACGGAATCTCAAGACCAGGAGGAAGATTCTGGTTGCTGTCTGACAGCGATGATGAGGAGGAGACCATCGCGAATTACGGTGAGGCTTCTCTCATCACATCTCCTACACCGTCTGACGGGATTTGCAATGCGTTTCAGGATGGACTTTGGAGAAGGAGGTTGCCGAGATCGTTGACGTTCTGGTTCCGCCGATGGACCCTGCCAGGCATGGTCTGCAGAATGAGGACAAGGTCGAGATCGCAAGGAGGGTGGAGCGGCGAAGAACGGCGGCGGCGTCATTGCGCCCGTGGCATGGCCCCCTTCCCAATGTGAGTCTCCCCAAGCTTACTCTGTCAGATTTCTTTGCCTCTCCTTGGAAGATTGTCATGAGCAAGAAACATCGAAGGAAATCCGCTCTGCCGGCGGCGACGTTGAGGCAGTCGGCGAGCCAGATCGCATCGGCCAATTCAAATACGGTGAATGGGCCTCTGGGCCTTACTTCAAAAAAATAGCACATGGGATGGATTCAACTTGTACTGGGTATATGGCCCAGGTACGAATCCAAACCGGCTGCGATCAAATCAATCAGGACGTGATTGATCCGGATACGCATCCATCAGAACCCATCACCGTAAATAGGGTTTCTCGGCGGAAGAACTGCCCCGGGTTCCCTTCGGCCAACAACGGAGGACGAGCAAGGCGGATCGCTCCTGTTGTTCTTCGTCTCTCCGACAGCGTTCCACGGAACGCCGCAGCGATGACTGCTGGCACGGCCGGCGGCCGAACCAATCAACCTCCGCCCAGGCAGGGGACGACGGGGTCTCCTGGGACTCATACATGTGCGGCTCGAGGTGGTAACCAACAGTTTGCTGGGGGGAGCGGCGATGGTAACTACACTGGTAGGGGAGCAGCCGGTGTAGGTAGAGGGTATCAAGCTCACATTGACGGACGCAACTTTGCTACCGGAAGAAGATGGGGAGATGACGGTTATGGTGCTTATGGAGAAGGAACCTATCGCGGACAATCTTCTTACGACGGTGGTCGTGGTGACGGAGGAGGTCGTCGTTTCGTTCCCCCAAATGGACCGTACGTGGAAGGGGCTATGCTGCCTCTTGAGCTTGCGTTGGTTTTTCCCTTGAAGAGGAAAGGGTGATGCAGCACAAGAGCAGTAAGTATTTCCCTCAGTTTGAGAACCGAGGTATTAATCCAGTAGGAGAATCGCGTCAAGTCCAGAGTACCTGCGCAAACGTCAAGTCCAGAGTACCTGCGCAAACACAAAAGATCTTGCACCCAACGCTATAAAGGGGTTGTCAATCCCTTCAAGATTGATTGCAAAGTGAGATCTGAAGGCGGAAAGTGCAACGAAGTAAAAGAGTAAGGCTGAAAATATGGTGTGAAGTAGACCCGGGGGCCATAGTGTTCACTAGAGGCTTCTCTCAAAATAGAAAATATTATGGTGGGTGAACAAATTACTGTCGACCAATTGATAGAACCGCGCAAAGTCATGACGATATCTAAGGCAATGATCATACATATAGGCATCACGTCCGAGACAAGTAGACCGATACTTTCTGCATCTACTACTATTACTCCACACATCGACCGCTATCCAGCATGCATCTAGTGTATTGAGTTCATGACAAACAGAGTAACACTTTAAGCAAGATGACATGATGTAGAGGGATAAACTCAAACCAATGATGTAAACCCCATCTTTTTACCCTTGGTGGCAACAACACGATGCGTGCCTCGCTACCCCTTCTGTCACTGGGTGAGGTCACCGCACGGTATGAACCCAAAACCAAGCACTTCTCCCATTGCAAGAATCACATATCAAGTTGGCCAAACAAAACCCACAACTCGAAGAGAATTACAAGGATATGAAATCATGCATATAAGAGATCATAAGAAACTCAAATAAGAATCATAGATAATCTGATCATAAACCCACAATTCATCGGATCTCGACAAACACACCACAAAAGAAGATTACATCGGATAGATCTCCATGAAGATCATGGAGAACTTTGTATTGAAGATCCAAGAGAGAGAAGAAGCCATCTAGCTACTAGCTATGGACCCGAAGGTCTATGGTGAACTACTCGCGCATCATCGGAGAGGTCATGGTGTTGATGAAGAAGCCCTCCGTATCCAAATCCCTCCTCCGGCAGGGCACCAGAACGTGCCCCAGATGGGATCTTGCGGAGACAGAAGCTTGCGGCGGCGGAAAAGTATTTTCGTGGATCTCCTCGTCAGTTTTGGAATTTTTCTGAATTTATAGGCGGAAGAGGTAGGGTAGAGGTTCCACAGGGGGCCCACAAGCCTGCTAGGCGCGGGCCCCCTGGCCGCGCCTAGGGGGCTTGTGGGGTCCCCTGCTGGCCCGTGCCTTGGTTCTCAAGTCTGGCGCGTATTTTCTGTTTTGGAAAAAATCTTTTCGGAAGTTTTATTCCATTTGGACACCTTTTAAAATCCTCCTCTGAAAAGGGTCAAAAACACGGAAAAAAACAGGAACTGGCACTTGGCACTGAGTTAATAAGTTAGTCCCAGAAAAGATATAAGAGTCATACAAAACATCCAAAGTTTGACAAGATAATAGCATGGAACTATCAAAAAATATAGATACGTTGGAGACGTATCAAGCATCCACAAGCTTAACTCCTGCTCGTCCTCGAGTAGGGAAGTGATAAAGACTGAATTTTTGATGTGGAATGCTACCTAGCATAGTTATCCTTTGTAACTTCTTTCATGTGACATGAATGTTCAGATCCGTAAGATTCAAAACAATAGTTTTCTATTGACATGAAAACAATAATACTTCAAGCAAACTAGCAAGGTAATCATGAACTTTCGAAATAACAAGGCCAAAGAAAGTTATCCCTACAAAATCATATAGTCTGGCTATGCTCCATCATCCTCACACAACTAACTTAAATCATGCACAACCCCGGTATTGGCCAAGTAATTGTTTTCGCACTCTTACTTTCTCAAACCTTTTTCAACTATCACGCAATACATGAGCGTGAGCCATGGATATAGCAGTATAGGTGGAATAGAGTGTGGTGGTGGTTGTGAGACAAAAAGGAGGAGATGGTCACATTGACTCGGCGTATTAAAGGGCTATGGAGATGCCCATTAATAGATATCAATGTGAATGAGTAGGGATTGTCATACAAAGGATGCACTAGAGCTATAAGTATGTGAAAGCTCAAAAGGAGAACTAGTGGGTGTGCATCCAACTTGCTTGCTCACGAAGACCTAGGGCAATTTGAGGAAGCCCATCATTGGAATGTACAAGCCAAGTTATATAATAAAGATTCCCACTAATATATGGTGGTGACAAAACAAGAGGCTCTCAATCATGAAGAACATGTTGCTATTATGAAGCACAAGTGTGGAAGAAGATAGTAGCATTGTCCCTTCTCTCTTTTTCTCTTTTTTTATTTGGGCTCTTTGGCCTCTTTTTTCTCTCTTCTCCTTTTTTTATTTGGGCTCTTTGGCCTCTTTTTTTTATTTTTTATTTCCTCACATGGGATAATACTCTAATAATGACGATCATCACAATTTTATTTACTCAAAGCTCAAAGCTTAGAACGATGATGACTCTATAGGAAATGCCTCCGGCAGTGTACCGGGATGTGCAACAATCTAGCTTGGCGTATGACGTTGAAACATCTCGCTAGCTATCTTACGATCATGCAATGGCAATATGAGAGTGACGGCACAAGTCACGAGACGGAACGGTGGGAGTTGCATGGCAATATATCTCGGAATGACTATGAAAATGCCATAGTAGGTAGGTATGGTGGCTGTTTTGAGGAAGGCATATGGTGGGTTTGTGCACCGGCGAAAATTGCGTGGTACTAGAGAGGCTAGCAATGGTGGAAGGTGAAAGTGCATCTATACCATAGACTCACATTAGTCATGAAGAACTCACATACTTATTGCAAAAGTTTTTATTAGTAATCGAAACAAAGTTCTAAACGCATACTCCTAGGGGAAGGGTTGGTAGGTGTAAACCATCGCGCGATCCCGACCGCAACACAAAGGATAACAATCAATAGATCAATTATGCTCCGACATCCTAACATAGCGGCTCACCATACGTGCATGTTACGGGAATCACTAACTTCAACACAAGTATTTCTAGATTCACAACACCCTACTAACATAACTCTTAATATAACCAAATCCACGTCTCAAAACTAATTGCGAGGAATCAAACTTCTCTTTCTACTCAATGCACATGAAGATGGAAGTTTTTGTACCCTCTTTGGGTACCTATCACCTTTGGGAATACTTTCATAGCACAAGACAACTACAAACTCACGCACCGCCGTGCTCTAAAAGATCTAAATGAAGCACACAGAGCAAAATTATCTAGCTCAAAAGATATAAGTGAAGCACAATGAGCATTCTAGCAAATTAACAATGAGTGTATCTCTCTCTCAAAAGGTGTGCAGCAAGGATGATTGTGACACAAAAAAAAGAAAAGACTCCTACGATACAAGACGCTCCAAGCAAAACACATATCATGTGGTGAATAAAAATATAGCTCCAAGTAATGTTACCGATGTATTGAAGACGAAAGAGGGGATGCCTTCCTGGGACATCCCCAAGCTTAGGATTTTTGGTGTCCTTGAATTTGGCTTGGGATGCCTTGGGCATCCCCAAGCTTGAGCTCTTTCCACTCTTTATCCCTTTGTCCATGAGAACATCACCCAAAACTTGAAAACTTCACAACACAAAACTTAAATAGAAACTCGAGATATCATTAGCACGGGAAAACAAACTACCACATCTTTAGGTACTGTAGCAATCTTGATTTCTATTTATATTGGTGTTAGATTACTGTATTCTAACTTTTCCATGGCTAGTACCCCCCGATACTATCCATAGTTTCCTCAAAACAAGCAACCAACTCAAAAAAAAAAACAGAATCTGTCAAAAACAGACCAGTCTATAGCAATCTGTATACTTCGTATACTTCTGGTACCTCAAAAATTCTGAAAAATAACGACTGCCTAGGAAAAAGGCATATCAACCAGCAGTAAAACGAATCAACTCAAAAGATCTTTCTGAATAAAAATGAAAAATAATCTGGTGAGCGAAAAGTTCTTCCTTTTTCCAGCAGGATCAAAAAACCATCACCAAGACTAGTCATAAAGGTTTTGCTTGGCTCAAACACAAAAAGAAACACAAAAGACACTACCATAACAGAATTATGATGGCGTGGACGCAACAAAATAGAAATAAAAATATAAATTCATTGGGTTGCCTCCCAACAAGCGTTATTGTTTAACGCCCTTAGCTAGGCATAAAGCGATAGAATCACGTATCGTCGTCTTTGGTGCTCAAACCATAAGTAGCCCTCATCATAGATTCATAAGGCAATCTTATTTTGTTTCTAGGAAAATGCTCCATGCCCTTCTTTAAAGGAAATTGAAATCTAATATTCCCTTCCTTCATATCGATGATAGCACCGATAGTCCTTAGGAAAGGTCTACCAAGAATGATAGGGCATGTAGGATTGCAATCAATGTCAAGCACAATGAAATCCACGGGTACATAGTTCCTATTTGCAATAATAAGAACATCATTGATCCTTCCCATGGGTTGCTTGACAGTAGAATCTGCAAGATACAAATTAAGAGAACACTCCTCAATCTCATTAAAACCTAGAACATCACATAAAGACTTTGGAATCGCGGAAACACTAGCACCCAAATCACACAAAGCATTGCATTCATAGTTTTTGATTTTGATTTTCATAGTAGGTTCCCACTCATCATGAAGCTTTCTAGGGATAGAAACTTCCAATTCAAGTTTCTCTTCAAGAGATTTTTGTTGGGGAACGTCGCATGGGAAACACAAATTTTCCTACGCGCACGAAGCCCTATCATGGTGATGTCCATCTACGAGAGGGGATGAGTGATCTACGTACCCTTGTAGACCGTACAGCAGAAGCGTTAGTGAACGCGGTTGATGTAGTGGAACGTCCTCACGTCCCTCGATCTGCCCCGCGAACAATCCCGCGATCAGTCCCACGATCTAGTACCGAACGGACGGCACCTCCGCGTTTAGCACACGTACAGCTCGACGATGATCTCGGCCTTCTTGATCTAGCAAGAGAGACGGAGAGGTAGAAGAGTTCTCCGGCAGTGTGACGACGCTCCGGAGGTTGGTGATGACCTTGTCTCAGCAGGGCTCTGCCCGAGCTCCGCAGAAACGCGATCTAGAGGAAAAACCGTGGAGGTATGTGGTCGGGCTGCCGTGGAAAAGTCGTCTCAAATCAGCCCTAAAACCTCCGTATATATAGGTGGGAGAGGGGGGGACCTTGCCTTGGGGCTCAAGGAGCCCCAAGGGGGTCGGCCGAGCCAAAGGGGGGAAGGACTCCCCCCCAAACCGAGTCCTACTTGGTTTGGTGGGTGGAGTCCTTCTTTCCTTTCCCACCTCCTTCCTTTTTTTCTTTTCTCTTTGATTTTTCTTCCAACGCGCATATGGGACCTGGATGCCCATATTGGATCCTACATATTCTACGAAGATCTTATCGTTTGAACCTCAGTGCCAAGGATTCATATAATCTCGTATGTCATTCCCTTTGTCCTTCGGTATGTTACTTGCCCGAGATTCGATCGTCAGTATCAGCTTACCTATTTCAATCTCGTTCACCGGCAAGTCTCTTTACTCGTTCCGTAATACAAGATCCCACAACTTACACTAAGTTACATTGCTTGCAAGGCTTGTGTGTGATGTTGTATTACCGAGTGGGCCCCGAGATACCTCTCCGTCACACGGAGTGACAAATCCCAGTCTTGATCCATACTAACTCAACGAACACCTTCGGAGATACCTGTAGAGCATCTTTATAGTCACCCAGTTACGTTGCGACGTTTGATACACACAAAGTATTGCTCCGGTGTTAGTGAGTTATATGATCTCATGGTCATAGGAACAAATACTTGACACGCAGAAAACAGTAGCAACAAAATGACACGATCAACATGCTACGTCTATTAGTTTGGGTCTAGTCCATCACGTGATTCTCCTAATGACGTGATCCAGTTATCAAGCAACAACACCTTGTTCATAATCAGAAGACACTGACTATCTTTGATCAACTGGCTGGCCAACTAGAGGCTTTCTAGGGACAGCGTTTTGTCTATGTATCCACACATGTAAATGAGTCTTCATTCAATACAATTATAGCATGGATAATAAACGATTATCTTGATACATGAATTATAATAACAACTATATTTATTATTGCCTCTAGGGCATAATTCCAACAGTCTCCCACTTGCACTAGAGTCAATAGTCTAGCCCACACATCATCATGTGAATTACATTGTAATAAATCTAACACCCATACAGTTCTGGTGTTGATCATGCTTTGGCCGTGGAAGAGGTTTAGTCAGCGGGTGTGCTACATTCAGATCCGTGTGCACTTTGCATATATTTACGTCCTCTCCTTCGACGTAGTCGCGGATGAGGTTGAAGCGTCGTTTGATGTGTCTGGACTTCTTGTGAAACCGTGGTTCCTTTGCTAAGGCAATGGCACCCGTGTTGTCACAGAACAAGGTTATTGGATTCAGTGCGCTTGGCACCACTCCAAGATCCGTCATGAACTGCTTCATCCAGACACCCTCCTTAGCCGCCTCCGAGGCAGCTATGTACTCCGCTTCACATGTAGAATCTGTTGGAATTATGCCCTAGAGGCAACAATAAATATAGTTATTATTATAATTCCTGTATCAAGATAATCGTTTATTATCCATGCTATAATTGTATTGAATGAAGACTCATTTACATGTGTGGATACATAGACAAAACACTTCCCTAGCAAGCCTCTAGTTGGCTAGCCAGTTGATCAAAGATAGTCAGTGTCTTCTGATTATGAACAAGGTGTTGTTGCTTGATAACTGGATCACGTCATTAGGAGAATCACGGATCGACTAGACCCAAACTAATAGACGTAGCATGTTGATCGTGTCATTTTGTTGCTACTGTTTTCTGCGTGTCAAGTATTTGTTCCTATGACCATGAGATCATATAACTCACTGACACCGGAGGAATACTTTGTGTGTATCAAATGTCGCAACGTAACTGGGTGACTATAAAGATGCTCTACAGGTATCTCCGAAGGTGTTAGTTGAGTTAGTATGGATCAAGACTGGGATTTGTCACTCCGTGTGACGGAGAGGTATCTCGGGACCCACTCGGTAATACAACATCACACACAAGCCTTGCAAGCAATGTGACTTAGTGTAAGTTACGGGATCTTGTATTACGGAAGGAGTAAAGAGACTTGCCAGTAAACGAGATTGAAATAGGTATGCGGATACTAACGATCGAATCTCGGGCAAGTAACATACCGAAGGACAAAGGGAATGACATACGAGATTATATGAATCCTTGACACTGAGGTTCAAACGATAAGTTCTTCGTAGAATATGTAGGATCCAATATGGGCATCCAGGTCCCGCTATTGGATATTGACCGAGGAGTCTCTCGGGTCATGTCTACATAGTTCTCGAACCCGCAGGGTCTGCACACTTAAGGTTCGACGTTGTTTTATGCGTATTTGAGTAATATGGTTGGTTACCGAATGTTGTTCGGAGTCCCAGATGAGATCACGGACGTCACGAGGGTTTCCGGAATGGTCCGGAAACGAAGATTGATATATAGGATGATCTCATTTGATTACCGGAAGGTTTTCGGAGTTACCGGGAATGTACCGGGAATGACGAATGGGTTCCGGGAGTTCACCGGGGGGGGGGGGGGGGCAACCCACCCCGGGGAAGCCTATAGGCCTTAAGGGTGGCGCACCAGCCC
The DNA here is from genome assembly GCF_904849725.1 of Hordeum vulgare subsp. vulgare. NCBI lineage: Eukaryota > Viridiplantae > Streptophyta > Magnoliopsida > Poales > Poaceae > Hordeum > Hordeum vulgare. Next base: position 431,581,688 of record NC_058519.1, on the reverse strand, counting down.
TTAGTGGGCTGGTGGGACAGCCCAAAACGGCCCTATGCGCATTGGAAGAAAAATCAAAGAGAAAAAAAAGAGGAGGTGGGAAGGGAACGAAGGACTCCCACCCACGAAACCAAGTCCAACTCGGTTTGGGGGGGGGGGAGACCTTCCCCCCTTGGCTCGGCCGACCCCTCCTTGAGCCCCAAGGCAAGGTCCCCTCTCTCCCACCTATATATACGGAGGTTTTAGGGCTGATTTGAGACGACTTTTCCACGGCAGCCCGACCACATACCTCCACGGTTTTTCCTCTAGATCGCGTTTCTGCGGAGCTCGGGCGGAGCCCTGCTGAGACAAGGTCATCACCAACCTCTAGAGCGCCGTCACGCTGCCGGAGAACTCTTCTACCTCTCCGTCTCTCTTGCTGGATCAAGAAGGCCGAGATCATCGTCGAGCTGTACGTGTGCTGAAAGCGGAGGTGCCGTCCGTTCGGTACTAGATCGTGGGACTGATCGCGGGATTGTTCGCGGGGCGGATCGAGGGACGTGAGGACGTTCCACTACATCAACCGCATTCACTAACGCTTCTGCTGTACGGTCTACAAGGGTACGTAGATCACTCATCCCCTCTCGTAGATGGACATCACCATGATAGGTCTTCGTGCGCGTAGGAAAATTTTTGTTTCCCATGCGACATTCCCCAACAGTGGCATCATGAGCTAGGTTCATGCGTAGATGTCTTCTCGAGTAGAACACAAAAGTTTTTGTGGGCGGTGATGTGCGTTTTGCTGCCCTCCTTAGTCTTTTCTTGATTCCGCGGTATTGTTGGATGAAGCGGCTTGGACCGACATTACTCGTACGCTAACGAGAGACTGGTTTCATCGCTACGAATAACCCCGTTGCTCAAAGATGACTGGCAAGTGTCAGTTTCTCCAACTTTAGTTGAATCGGATTTGACCGAGGAGGTCCTTGGATGAGGTTAAATAGCAAGTCATATATCTCCGTTGTGGTGTTTGCGTAAGTAAGATGCGATCCTACTAGATACCCGTGGTCACCACGTAAAACATGCAACAACAAAATTAGAGGACGTCTAACTTGTTTTTGCAGGGTATGCTTGTGATGTGATATGGCCAACGATGTGATGTGATATATTGGATGTATGAGATGTTCATGTTGTAATAGATAATATCGACTTGCACGCCGATGGTACGGCAACCGGCAGGAGCCATAGGGTTGTCTTTATACTAACGTTTGTGCTTGCAGATGCGTTTACTATTTTGCTAGGATGTAGCTTTAGTAGTAATAGCATGAGTAGCACGACAACCCCGATGGCAACACGTTGATGGAGATCATGGTGTGGCGCCGGTGACAAGAAGATCGTGCCGGTGCTTTGGTGATGGAGATCAAGAAGCACGTGATGATGGCCATATCATGTCACTTATGAATTGCATGTGATGTTAATCCTTTTATGCACCTTATTTTGCTTAGAACGACGGTAGCATTATAAGGTGATCTCTCACTAAAATTTCAAGACGAAATTGTGTTCTCCCCGACTGTGCACCGTTGCTACAGTTCGTCGTTTCGAGACACCACGTGATGATCGGGTGTGATAGACTCAACGTTCACATACAACGGGTGCAAAACAGTTGTGCACGCGGAACACTCGGTTAAGCTTGACGAGCCTAGCATGTGCAGACATGGCCTCGGAACACATGAGACCGAAAGGACGATCATGAATCATATAGATGATATGATTAGCATAGGGATGCTTACCACTGAAACTATACTCAACTCACGTGATGATCGGACTTGAGCTAGTATAAGTGGATCATGAACCACTCAAATGACTAGAGAGATGTACTTTTTGAGTGGGAGTTTAACGTATAATTTTGATTTAAGTTAAACTCTAATTATCTTGAACATAGTCTAAGTCCACTTTGAATATATTTGTGTTGTAGATCATGGCTCACGCGACAGTCACCCTGAATTTTAATACATTCCTAGAGAAAGCTAAGTTGAAAGATGATGGAAGCAACTTTGTAGACTGGGCTCGTAATCTTAAGCTAATCTTACAAGCTGGAAAGAAGGATTATGTCCTTAATGCTGCGCTAGGAGATGAACCACCCGCTACGGCTGATCAGGATGTTAAGAATGCTTGGTTAGCACGTAAGGAGGACTACTCAGTAGTTCAATGTGCAGTCTTGTATGGCTTAGAACCGGGACTTCAACGTCGCTTTGAGCGTCATGGAGCATTTGAGATGTTCCAGGAGTTGAAGTTTATCTTTCAGAAGAATGCCCGGATCGAGAGGTATGAGACCTCCGATAAATTCTATGCTTGCAAGATGGAGGAAAACTCGTCTGTCAGTGAACATGTGCTCAAAATGTCTGGGTACTCAAACCGTCTAGCTGAGCTGGGGATTGAACTCCCGCAAGAGGCTATCACTGACAGAATCCTTCAACCACTGCCGCCAAGCTATAAAGGCTTTGTGTTGAACTACAACATGCAAGGGATGAACAAGTCTCCCGGCGAGTTGTTTGCGATGCTGAAAGTCGCAGAGTCTGAACTCCGTAAAGAGCATCAAGTGTTGATGGTGAATAAGACCACTAGTTTCAAGAGAAAAGGCAAAGGCAAGAAGGGTAATTCAAAGAAGAGCGGCAAGCCTGTTGCCAGTCCGACGAAGAAACCCAAAGCTGGACCTAAGCCTGAAACGGAGTGTTACTATTGCAAGGGTATGGGTCATTGGAAGCGCAATTGCCCCAAGTATCTGGCAGATAAGAAGGCGGCCAAAGAAAAATCAGGTATATTTGATATACAAGTTATTGATGTGTACTTAACCGGCTCTCGTAGTAGTGCCTGGGTATTCGATACCGGTTCTGTTGCTCATATTTGCAACTCGAAACATGAACTGCGGAATAGACGAAGGCTGGCGAAAGATGAAGTGACGATGCACGTAGGAAATGGTTCCAAGGTTGATGCAATCGCCGTCGGCACAGTTTCACTTCAGTTACCATCAGGATTAGTTATGAACTTAAATCATTGTTATTTACTGCCTGTGTTGAGCATGAACATTATATCTGGATCTTGTTTATTGCGAGACGGTTACTCTTTTAAGTCAGAGAATAATGGTTGTTCTATTTCTATGATTAACATCTTTTATGGTCATGCACCCAATGTGAGAGGATTGTTCATACTGAATCTTGATAGCGATACACACATACATAACATTAAGACCAAAAGAGTTAGAGTTAACAATGATAGCGCCATATTTTTGTGGCACTGCCACTTAGGTCATATTGGTGTAAAGCGCATGAAGAAACTCCATGCTGATGGACTTTTGGAGTCACTTGACTTTGATTCACTTGACACGTGCGAACCATGCCTCATGGGCAAGATGACTAAGACTCCGTTCTCCGGAACAATGGAGCGTGCAAGTGACTTGTTGGAAATCATACATACCGATGTGTGTGGTCCGATGAGCGTGGAGACACGCGGCGGATATCGTTATTTTCTCACCTTCACTCACGATGTGAGTAGATATGGTTATGTCTACTTGATGAAGCACAAGTCTGAAACATTTGAAAAGTTCAAGCAATTTCAGAGTGAAATTGAAAATCATCGTAACAAGAAGATCAAGTTCCTACGGTCTGATCGTGGGGGTGAATATCTGAGTTTCGAGTTTGGTGCTCACTTAAGACAATGTGGAATTGTTTCACAGTTAACACCGCCTGGAACACCACAGCGTAATGGTGTGTCCGAACGTCGTAATCGTACTTTATTAGAGATGGTGCGATCTATGATGTCTCTTACCGATTTGCCGTTATCGTTTTGGGGTTATGCATTAGAAACAGTTGCATTCACTTTAAATAGGGCGCCATCAAAATCCGTTGAGACGACGCCATATGAACTATGGTATGGAAAAAGGCCAAAGTTGTCGTTTCTTAAAGTTTGGGGATGTGATGCTTATGTCAAAAAGCTTCAGCCTGAAAAGCTGGAACCCAAAGCGGAAAAGTGCGTCTTCATAGGTTACCCAAGGAAACAGTTGGGTACACCTTCTATCTCAAATACGAGGGCAAAGTGTTTGTTGCTATAAACGGAGCTTTTCTCGAGAAGGAGTTTCTCTCGAGAGAATTGAGTGGGAGGAAGATAGAACTTGACGAGGTTGTCGAACCTCTCATCCCTCTGGATGGTGGCGCAGGGCAAGGGGAAACCTCTTTCGTTGCGACGCCGGCTGAGGAGGAAGTTAATGATGGTGTTCATGAAACTCCGGTTCAAGTTTCTGTCAAACCACGCAGGTCGATGAGTCCACGTGCTGCTCCAGAGTGGTACGGTAATCCCGTCTTATCAATCATGTTGTTGGACAACAATGAACCTGCAGATTATGAAGAAGCAATGGTGGGCCCGGATTCCAACAAATGGCTAGAAGCCATGATGTCCGAGATAGGATCCATGTATGAGAACAAAGTGTGGACTTTGGAGGTACTGCCTCAGGGCCGCAAGGCTATTCAGAACAAATGGATCTTTAAGAGGAAGACAGACGCTGACGACAATGTAACCGTTTATAAAGATCGACTTGTGGCAAAGGGTTTTTCACAAGTTCAAGGAGTTGACTACGATGAGACATTCTCACCCGTAGCGATGCTTAAGTCCGTCAGAATCATGTTAGCAATAGCTGCATTTTTCGATTATGAAATCTGGCAGATGGATGTCAAAACGGCGTTCCTTAACGGTTTCCTTAAGGAAGAATTGTATATGATGCAACCCGAAGGTTTTGTCGATCCTAAGAATGCTAACAAGGTGTGCAAGCTCCAGCGATCCATTTATGGACTGGTGCAAGCATCTCGGAGTTGGAACAAACGCTTTGATGAGGTGATCAAAGCATTTGGGTTTATATAAGTGGTTGGAGAATCTTCTATTTACAAGAAAGTGAGTGGGAGCTCTGTGGCGTTTCTGATATTATATGTGGATGACATATTGCTGATTCGAAACAACGTAGAGTTTTTGGAGAGCATAAAGGATTACTTGAATAAAAGTTTCTGTATGAAGGACCTAGGAGAAGCTGCTTACATTCTAGGCATTAAGATCTATAGGGATAGATCAAAACGCCTGATAGGACTTTCACAAAGCACATACCTTGATAAAGTTTTGAAGAGGTTCAAAATGGAACAGTCCAAGAAAGGGTTCTTGCCAGTTCTACAAGGTACGAGATTGAGTAAGACTCAGTGCCCAGCAACTGATGAAGATAGAGAGCATATGCGCTCCGTCCCCTATGCTTGAGCCATAGGTTCTATCATGTATGCAATGCTGTGCACTAGACCGGATGTTAGCCTGGCCATAAGTATGGCAGGTAGGTTCCAGAGTAATCCAGGAGTGGATCACTGGACAACGGTCAAGAATATCCTGAAGTACCTGAAAAGGACTAAGGAGATGTTTCTCGTGTATGGAGGTGACGAAGAGCTTGCCGTAAAAGGTTACGTCGATGCAAGCTTTGACACAGATCCGGACGACTCTAAGTCGCAAACCGGATACGTATTTATTCTTAATGGGTGTGCAGTAAGCTGGTGCAGTTCCAAGCAAAGCGTCGTAGCAGATTCTACATGTGAAGCAGAGTACATGGCTGCCTCGGAGGCAGCTAAGGAGGGTGTCTGGATGAAGCAGTTCATGACGGATCTTGGAGTGGTGCCAAGCGCACTGAATCCAATAACCTTGTTCTGTGACAACACGGGTGCCATTGCCTTAGCAAAGGAACCACGGTTTCACAAGAAGTCCAGACACATCAAACGATGCTTCAACCTCATCCGCGACTACGTCGAAGGAGAGGACGTAAATATATGCAAAGTGCACACGGATCTGAATATAGCACACCCGCTGACTAAACCTCTTCCATGGCCAAAGCATGATCAACACCAGAACTGTATGGGTGTTAGATTTATTACAATGTAATTCGCATGATGATGTGAGGGCTAGATTATTGACTCTAGTGCAAGTGGGAGACTGTTGGAATTATGCCCTAGAGGCAATAATAAATATAGTTATTATTATAATTCCTGTATCAAGATAATCGTTTATTATCCATGCTATAATTGTATTGAATGAAGACTCATTTACATGTGTGGATACATAGACAAAACACTGTCCCTAGCAAGCCTCTGGTTGGCTAGCCAGTTGATCAAAGATAGTCAGTGTCTTCTGATTATGAACAAGGTGTTGTTGCTTGATAACTGGATCACGTCATTAGGAGAATCACGTGATGGACTAGACCCAAACTAATAGACGTAGCATGTTGATCGTGTCATTTTGTTGCTACTGTTTTCTGTGTGTCAAGTATTTGTTCCTATGACCATGAGATCATATAACTCACTGACACCGGAGGAATACTTTGTGTGTATCAAACGTCGCAACGTAACTGGGTGACTATAAAGATGCTCTACAGGTATCTCCGAAGGTGTTAGTTGAGTTAGTATGGATCAAGACTGGGATTTGTCACTCCGTGTGACGGAGAGGTATCTCGGGGCCCACTCGGTAATACAACATCACACACAAGCCTTGCAAGCAATGTGACTTAGTGTAAGTTACGGGATCTTGTATTACGGAAGGAGTAAAGAGACTTGCCGGTAAACGAGATTGAAATAGGTATGCGGATACTAACGATCGAATCTCGGGCAAGTAACATACCGAAGGACAAAGGGAATGACATACGGGATTATATGAATCCTTGACACTAAGGTTCAAACGATAAGTTCTTAGAAGAATATGTAGGATCCAATATGGGCATCCAGGTCCCGCTATTGGATATTGACCGAGGAGTCTCTCGGGTCATGTCTACATAGTTCTCGAACCCGCAGGGTCTGCACACTTAAGGTTCGACGTTGTTTTATGCGTATTTGAGTAATATGGTTGGTTACCGAATGTTGTTCGGAGTCCCGGATGAGATCACGGACGTCACGAGGGTTTCCGAAATGGTCCGGAAACGAAGATTCATATATAGGATGACCTCATTTGATTACCGAAAGGTTTTCGGAGTTACCGGGAATGACGAATGGGTTCCGGGAGTTCACCGGGGGGGGGGCAACCCACCCCGGGGAAGCCCATAGGCCTTAAGGGTGGCGCACCAGCCCTTAGTGGGCTGGTGGGACAGCCCAAAAGGTCCCTATGCGCATTGGAAGAAAAATCAAAGAGAAATAAAAAAAAGAGGAGGTGGGAAGGGAAGGAAGGACTCCCACCCACCAAACCAAGTCCAACTCAGTTTGGGGGGGGGGGAGACCTTCCCCCCTTGGCTCGGCCGACCCCCTTGGGGCTCCTTGAGCCCCAAGGCAAGGTCCCCTCTCTCCCACCTATATATACGGAGGTTTTAGGGCTGATTTGAGACGACTTTTCCACGGCAGCCCGACCACATACCTCCACGGTTTTTCCTCTAGATCGCGTTTCTGCAGAGCTCGGGCGGAGCCCTGCTGAGACAAGGTCATCACCAACCTCCGGAGCGCCATCATGCTGCCGGAGAACTCTTCTACCTCTCCGTCTCTCTTGCTGGATCAAGAAGGCCGAGATCATCGTCGAGCTGTACGTGTGCTGAACGCGGAGGTGCCGTCCGTTCGGTACTAGATCGTGGGACTGATCGCGAGATTGTTCGCGGGGCGGATCGAGGGACGTGAGGACGTTCCACTACATCAACCGCGTCCACTAACGCTTCTGCTGTACGGTCTACAAGGGTACGTAGATCACTCATCCCCTCTCGTAGATGGACATCACCATGATAGGTCTTCGTGCGCGTAGGAAAATTTTTGTTTCCCATGCGACGTTCCCCAACAGTGGCATCATGAGCTAGGTTCATGCGTAGATGTCTTCTCGAGTAGAACACAAAAGTTTTTGTGGGCAGTGATGTGCGTTTTGCTGCCCTCCTTAGTCTTTTCTTGATTCTGCGGTATTGTTGGATTGAAGCGGCTTGGACCGACATTACTCGTACGCTTACGAGAGACGCACTTTTCCGAGGGCAGCAAAAGCGGAAAAGTGCGTCTCTCGTAAGCGTACGAGTAATATCGGTCCAAGCCGCTTCAATCCAACAATACCGCAGAATCAAGAAAAGACTAAGGAGGGCAGCAAAACGCACATCACTGCCCACAAAAACTTTTGTGTTCTACTCGAGAAGACATCTACGCATGAACCTAGCTCATGATGCCACTGTTGGGGAACGTCGCATGGGAAACAAAAAATTTCCTACGCGCACGAAGACCTATCATGGTGATGTCCATCTACGAGAGGGGATGAGTGATCTACGTACCCTTGTAGACCGTACAGCAGAAGCGTTAGTGAACGCGGTTGATGTAGTGGAACGTCCTCACGTCCCTCGATCCGCCCCGCGAACAATCCCGCGATCAGTCCGACGATCTAGTACCGAACGAACGGCACCTCCGCGTTCAGCACACGTACAACTCGACGATGATCTCGGCCTTCTTGATCCAGCAAGAGAGACGGAGAGGTAGAAGAGTTTTCCGGCAGCGTGACGGTGCTCCGGAGGTTGGTGATGACCTTGTCTCAGCAGGGCTCCGCCCGAGCTCCGCAGAAACGCGATCTAGAGGAAAAACTGTGGAGGTATGTGGTCGGGCTGCCGTGGAAAAGTCGTCTCAAATCAGCCCTAAAACCTCCGTATATATAGGTGGGAGAGGGGGGGGCCTTGCCTTGGGGCTCAAGGAGCCCCAAGGGGGTCGGCCGAGCCAAAGGGGGGAAGGACTCCCCCCCAAACCGAGTCCTACTTGGTTTGGTGGGTGGAGTCCTTCTTTCCTTTCCCACCTCCTTCCTTTTATTTTCTTTTCTCTTTGATTTTTCTTCCAATGCGCATAAGGCCCTTTTGGGCTGTCCCACCAGCCCACTAAGGTCTGGTGCGCCACCCTCAAGTCCTATGGGCTTCCCCGGGGTAGGTTACCCCCTCGGTGAACTCCCGGCACCCATTCGTCATTCCCGGTAACTCCGAAAATCTTCCGGTAATCAAATGAGGTCATCCTATATATCAATCTTCGTTTCCGGACCATTCTGAAAACCCTCGTGACGTCCGTGATCTCATCCGGTACTCCGAACAACATTCGGTAACCAACCATATAACTCAAATACGCATAAAACAACGTCGAACCTTAAGTGTGCAGACCCTGCGGGTTCGAGAACTATGTAGACATGACCCGAGAGACTCCTCGGTCAATATCCAACAGCGGGACCTGGATGCCCATATTGGATCCTACATATTCTAAGAAGATCTTATCGTTTGAACCTCAGTGCCAAGGATCCATATAATCCCGTATGTCATTCCCTTTGTCCTTCGGTATGTTACTTGCCCGAGATTCGATCGTCAGTATCCGCATTCCTATTTCAATCTCGTTCACCGGCAAGTCTCTTTACTCGTTCCGTAATACAAGATCCCGCAACTTACACTAAGTTACATTGCTTGCAAGGCTTGTGTGTGATGTTGTATTACCGAGTGGGCCCCGAGATACCTCTCCGTCACACGGAGTGACAAATCCCAGTCTTGATCCATACTAACTCAACTAACACCTTCGGAGATACCTGTAGAGCATCTTTATAGTCACCCAGTTACGTTGCGACGTTTGATACACACAAAGTATTCCTCCGGTGTCGGTGAGTTATATGATCTCATGGTCATAGGAACAAATACTTGACACGCAGAAAACAGTAGCAACAAAATGACACGATCAACATGCTACGTCTATTAGTTTGGGTCTAGTCCATCACGTGATTCTCCTAATGACGTGATCCAGTTATCAAGCAACAACACCTTGTTCATAATCATAAGACACTGACTATCTTTGATCAACTGGCTATCCAACTAGAGGCTTGCTAGGGACAGTGTTTTGTCTATGTATCCACACATGTAAATGAGTCTTCATTCAGTACAATTATAGCATGGATAATAAACAATTATCTTGATACAGGAATTATAATAACAACTATATTTATTATTGCCTCTAGGGCATAATTCCAACAATTTTATCATAGCTTCGATGATATGATCGGTAAAGGCCTTGTTTTGGCTATAAGCGTGTGGAGAATTTAGCATGGATTGCATCAAGGAAATGCATTCAATCAAGGAGCAACTATCATAATTGAATTCCTTGAAATCCAAAGAAGTAATTTCATTACTACTCAAGCTTTAAATATCTTTTACTCCACTTTCAATGCTTTTAGCATCAAGATAGATGGACTCCAAATCATTGGGGCGTTTTTCAACCAAAGTGGATTCATATCCAGCCCCATCATCATTAGGTTTGACACAAGAAAACAAAGATTCAATGGGAGTCACACCAAGCACTTTAAGATCTTCGTGATTCTCATCACAAATTTCAGGTTTAGCGGCCATTTTATTGACTAAAGTAGCCTGTTTATCAGAAATCTGGCCTACCAGTTTTTCAAGATGAGCAAACTGAGAATTTAGCGCAAGGAATTCGTTGGCCATATCATCAACTTCTCTATTCATAAAAGCCAAAAAAGAATTTTGCTCCTTCAATTCCCTACGAAAGTAGCTGTTGTAATCAAACTGTGTAGACATGAAGCCTTTAACACTAGTTTCAATCTCTTCCAACCTCGCATAGTAAGCATCAAAATCCCTTGGTTGGGCCATACAGGTCTTAGTAGGCAGACAAGCGGACATAAAGCAAGCGAGAGAAAAGGGCGAACGAAAAAGGCAAACGAAAAAGGCAAATATTTTTGTAAATTTTTGTTTTTCAGAAGTGGGGGAGAGGAAAACGAGAGGCAAAAAAGTAAATGCAAGAGATGACTTTGCGACACTTACTTGGATGAGTTCTTGACTTAATCCTCCCCGGCAACGACACCAGAAATCCTTCTGCTGCCTCTTGAGCTTGCGTTGGTTTTCCTCTTGAAGAGGAAATGGTGATGCAGCACAGGAGCAGCAAGTATTTCCCTCTGTTTGAGAACCAATGTATCAATCCATTAGGAGAATCACGTCAAGTCTAGAGTACTTGCGCAAACATAAAAGAGCTTGCACCCAACGCTATAAAGGGGTTGTCAATCCCTTCAAGATTGATTGCAAAGTGAGATATGAAGGCGGAAAGTGCAACGAAGTAAAAGAGTAAGGCTGAAAATATGGTGTGAAGTAGACCCGGGGGTCATAGTGTTCACTAGAGGCTTCTCTCAAAATAGCAAATATTACGGTGGGTGAAGAAATTACTGTCGAGCAATTGATAGAACCGCGCAAAGTCATGACGATATCTAAGGCAATGATCATACATATAGGCATCACGTCCGAGACAAGTAGACCGATACTTTCTGCATGTACTACTATTACTCAACACATCGACCGGTATCCAGCATGCATCTAGTGTATTGAGTTCATGACAAACAGAGTAACACTTTAAGCAAGATGACATGATGTAGAGGGATAAACTCAAACCAATGATGTAAACCCCATCTTTCTACCCTTGATGGCAGCAACACGATGCGTGCCTCGCTACCCCTTCTGTCATTGGGTGAGGTCACCGCACTGTATGAACCCAAAACCAAGCACTTCTCCCATTGCAAGAATCATAAATCAAGTTGGCCAAACAAAACCCACAACTCGAAGAGAATTACAAGGATATGAAATCATGCATATAAGAGATCAGAAGAAACTCAAATAAGAATCATAGATAATTTGATCATAAATCCACAATTCATCAGATCTCGACAAACACACCGCAAAAGAAGATTACATCAGATAGATCTCCATGAGGATCATGGAGAACTTTGTATTGAAGATCCAAGAGAGAGAAGAAGCCATCTAACTACTAGCTATGGACCCGAAGGTCTATGGTGAACTACTCACGCATCATCGGACATGTCATGGTGTTGATGAAGAAGCCCTCCGTATCCGAATCCCCCCTCCGGAAGGGCACCAGAACGTCCCCCAGATGGGATCTTGCAGAGACAGAAGCTTGCGGCGGCGGAAAAGTATTTTCGTGCATCTCCTCGTCAGTTTTGGATTTTTTATGAATTTATAGGCGGAAGAGGTAAGGCAGACGTGCCACAGGGGGCGCACAAGCCTGCTTGGCGCAGGACCCCCTGGCCGCGCCTAGGGGGCTTGTGTTGTCCCCTCGTGGCCCCTGCCTTGGTTCTCAAGTCTGGCGCGTATCTTATGTTCCGGAAAAAATCTTTTCGGAAGTTTTCTTACGTTTGGACACCGTTTAAAATCTTCCTATGAAAAGGGTCAAAAACACAGAAAAAACAGGAACTGGCACTTGGCACTGAGTTTAAAAGTTAGTCCGAGAAAAGATATAAAAGGCATACAAAACATCCAAAGTTTGACAAGATAATAGCATGGAACTATCAAAAATTATAGATACGTTGGAGATGTATCAGGCTATGGGACCTATGAACATGAATAATTCTCGCCCATATGGCAGGCCGGGTGGTGGTAGGAGGCCATCGGGTAATTGGGAGAATGCTGGCCTTAATACTCCAAATAATTAAGAGGGGACGCAGAATGCTCCTATGGTGGGAGGTGATGCAGCTACGCCTACTCTCACTGGAGAACACTTGGCTGCGGCTAGAGCTCTAGCAGGGGCTGCTATACCTGCGACTAAGGTGGGTGATGGTGTTGCAGGGGGGTCTGACAAGGGCAGCGAAAAATCAGATGGCACGAGAGTGACTAAATGGGCTAAGAAGAAAGAAAAGATGACATGTTTGAGGTGTGGAGGGCAGTGACACTTCGTGGCTGAATGTTCTGTGGAACTTTGTGATATATATCGTAAGCCCAAGCATGAGAAGGGAGAAAGCCCACTGATACTTGGCCCTAAGCATGTGGTAAATATCTATGGGTTTTGCTGTTCGGAACTCATGTCTTTGATTCTCCTCGCTCAAGTTCAACCATGCCATCGTCGGAGAGCTCGCGGATGGGGGTCGTAAGGGTGACGCGTGGTTCGATGACTTCTGAACAAATAGTGCACCATATGCATGAGCTAGTGTCTGCAACTTACCAATGGAATTAAATCAGGTTAGATGATCATCTCTTCAGACTTGATTTCCCCTCCAAGGAGGACCTTGCTAGATCACTAAAGTTTGGAATGAGAAAGGTCTCTAGCAGCAATTGTGTGCTGAAATTTTAGGCCTGGTCGCAAAAAGAGCCTGAAGGAAGTCCATTATCACAGTTGTGGGTCAGGTTTCTAGGGGCTCCATGTTCAGCTATTGATGATTTCTTAGTGACTTGGCGCCTGGGATCTCTAATAGGAAAAACAGAAAAAGTTGACATGCCTTTTACTCGAGCTCAGGGGGAGGCAAGACTGTTAGTTAGTGTAATCAGTATTGAGCACATCCCAGATACAGTCAGATGGACTTATGATGGGAAGATATTTGACCTTGACATTGAGCTGGAGGAAAGTGTTGGGTTCAAGGAGCTGGATGATAATATTGATATGGACACAGAGGATGGTAACAATGGGAATGGTAATAGGGATGAGGGGCCGAAGACTGGTGACGATGCTGACAATGGCAAAGCACCAGTAGCCAAATAGGCAGGATCTGGTCCGTCTACAGATATACAACACACTTCTACTCTGGTGAATCAGTCGAGATTTGTTTCTTTTCTGTCGAATTCGGCGCGGCTAGAATTTGGAGTGAGAGGGTGGAGATAGATGATCCAGTGGAGCTGGAACTGCCACCACTTTCACCTATTGCTATGATGGGAGACACGGGGTCTCCAACGTCGTTATCGAATAGTCCCATGAAGAAGGGGGAATCAACAACGACGTTGACCAGACACATAGCTTCATCTCTTAAAAGGAGCATGCAACCTTCGTAGGAGGTTAACGGCGTGGACGTTGTACATGCATCGATTACTACACTGGCTGATCACATTGGGGATGCTACTTCTCGGCACTACGGGTATGGTACGCCGGAGGCTGGCGCTAGACTATCGGCAGGAGGCCAATATCTCCATACCATGAATGCCGAACGAGATGCAGCCAGTGTTGCTGATTCTGCACAGCTACATGCACTCAGGGGTGATCGCCAAATGCTTGCTGATAGTGTTGTCGGTATGGAGGCGTCTTCGGAGGGGAAGCTTGATGAGGCGATTTCTCTAGCGCCTACTTCGGCGCAGGGGTGTAACGCCAGGATGGGTACGACTGTTGAAGATGGACACAAGTCTGGTGGACATGTGACAGATGGTCATAGTCTACTTGGCCCTTCTACAGACGAGGTTATTCAGTTCGGAGCCATTCCAGACCCTTCCTATGAGGCTAGGCGGTCGAGTGTTCGCCTCCAGGCTCAACCTAATGTCGATGAGTTGCAGATGGGTCGTGCCATGCGGGCGGCTAAGATTCGGGACATTGAGACTACCACAGGTATGCCTATCTATACGAGTTGCTCAATTTTGCATTTTTCTGAAGATGATCTAGTTTTAAATACAAACGAAATCGGGGTCTCTCTGGATAGTAATAAGCAAGAGGTGTCTAAATCGATTAATGACCTATTAGATTTAGAAGCTGAGAGGGCCATCCACATGGCTCGAAATATAGCAGCCGTCAAACCGATGAATGACAATGATATTAATGCTTTAGGGCTGGGTGCTTTAGAGTGTCTATATGAGGATCTTGTTCCTTCCTCACTTTTGAATGAAGAGGTTCACGAGACTGCCGAGGAAAGGGTGGTGACCCACTCACAATCGGCCAGTGACGTACTTCAGGTAACCGGTTATATGGACCGGTCGGAGGTTCAGGATAGACCGAAAAGAACTTGGAAGAGAAAGGTCTATCATGTATCAGCCGTGCATCGTAGTGCTAGATTTAAGACAGTAAAGAAATTTTATGATGAAAGATTAAAGGAATTTTCTGGAATAGTAGAGGTCTGGCAGACTTGGCTAAAAGAAGATTTCTAGCAGAAGCAACCATTGAGCATAAACTAGATTTCATTGCTTTGATGGAAACAGGGAGAGATAACTTTACATCACAATTTTTACAAACGATATCTGGTGGTATTGACTTCGATTGCACTGTCTACCACCTAGAGGAAGATCACGGGGGATCTTGCTTGGGGTCAGGTGTGACTCACTGGAAGTCCGGAACGTAGTGTTTGTGGACTTTGGAGTCAAATTTAGGGTGCGATCGAAGGTTGATGGGTTCCAATGGACCCTCGTGGCAGTCTATGGAGCTGCCCAACCGGAGCTTAAGAGAGATTTTCTTGCTGATCTTGTCCGAATTTGTGGAGATGAGAGGCTACCCATTTTAGTCGGGGGAGACTTTAATATTATCAGAAGACGAGATGAGAAAAACAATGAAAACTTTGATGGCAGATGGTCATTTATGTTTAATTCTATTATTGAAAGCCTTGACTTGAGAGAAATTGAACTTTCAGGCAAAAAATTCACATGGGCAAATAATTTAGCCAATCCAACGTATGAGAAGTTCGATAGGGTGCTCACGAGTGTCGATTGGGAGCAAAAATTCCATCACGTCACTGTACGGGCTTTGCCCCGAGCGATATCTGATCACACACCACTGTTTGTTGACTCAGGAAAGGCAACACATGTGGGAAATAAAAACCTTTTTTCTTTCGAGCTAGGATGGTTTGAAAAAGAAGGTTTCATGGATATTATAGCCAGAGAATGGGCTATAGATATTGGGGGGATATCCTCAGTTGACAAGTGGCAGAATAAGATAAGGCACTTGCGTCAGTTTTTGCGAGGATGGACAAAACATGAAAGTGGAATTTATAAGAAAGAGAAATAGAGGTTACTTGAACTGATAAATTCGCTTGACATTAAGGTTGAAAGTACGTTATTAGATGACAACGATAGGTCATTAAAAACGGAGGCTGAGCTAAAATTAAAACAACTCCTTAGAGAGGAGGAGTTGAAGTGGGCTCTTAGAGCGAAAGTTTGAAATGTTGTACAAGGCGATGACAACACACAGTTCTTTCATCTAATAGCTAATGGAAAACATAGAAAGAAAAAAATATACCAGCTAGAGCAAGACGAAGGTACAATAGTCGGAAATGAGAGTCTGAAATTGTACATCTCTGAATACTATAAAAAACTTTTTGGGGCTCCCGAGGATACTTATATTACCATGGATGAGCTTATGGTCGACGACATACCAAAGCTCGGGACGCATGAGAATGACGTATTAATCGCGCCGTGTACGGAGAAAGAGGTGTTTGAAGCAATATCGCAAATGAAGAATAATAAGGCTCCTGGCCCAAATGGGTTTCCAGCGGAGTTCTACAAGCGATGTTGGAACATTATAAAAGGTGATTTGTTACCAATATTCCAAGACCTTTTTGACGGAAACTTTCAGCTATTTCATCTAAATTATGGGACAATTACTCTGTTACCAAAGAAGTAAGGGGCGGTGCGCACAGAGCAGTTTAGACCTATCTGTCTTTTAAATGTTAGCTTCAAGATTTTTACAAAGGTAGGCACAAATCGGTTGACATAGATTGCACATGAAGTAGTGCAACCTAGTCAGACGGCCTTTATGTCAGACAGGAACATACTAGCGGGTGTGCTCGTCTTGCATGAAACGTTGCATGAAATCCACTCGAAGAAACTAGATGGGGTTATCTTCAAGGTGGATTTCGAAAAGGCTTATGATAAGTTCAAGTGGCCATTCCTGCAACAGGGATTACGTATGAAAGGATTCGATGAGATATGGAGGAAACATGTTGAATCTTTTGTACAAAAAGGAAGTGTAGGAATTAAAGTCAATGATGATATTGGGCATTATTTCCAAACTTTCAAGGGTCTCTGACAGGGAGATCCAATGTCTCCCATTCTATTTAACGTGGTTGTCGATATGTTGGCAATCCTAATAGGAAAGGCTAAACAGGAAGGACAGGTAGGAGGACTTGTGCCACATCTAGTTGACGGTGGCGTGTCCATCCTACAATACGCGGATGATACGATATTGTTTTTGGAGCATGACATAGCAAAAGCGAGGAATATGAAGCTTATACTTTGTCTATTTGAACAATTATCTGGCTTAAAAATTAATTTCCATAAGAGTGAGTTGTTTTTCTTTGGGAAAGCCCAAGAGGAATAAAACACATATAAGTAATTGTTGGGATGTGAAATGGGGAGCCTACCTTTTAGTTATCTAGGCATTCCTATTCATCATCGGAAGCTGTCCAATAGCGAGTGGAAATGTATTGAGGATCGATTTGAGAAAAAGCTAAGTTGCTGGAAAGGCAAACTGCTATCATATGGAGGTAGACTAATTTTGATCAAATCGGTTCTCACAAGTATGCCCATGTTTCTTCTGTCCTTCTTCGAGGTACCGGTAGGGGTACGAAGAAGATTGGACTTTTATCGATCTAGATTCTTCTGGCAGGCAGATGGGGACAAGAAGAAATACAGGTTAGCCAGATGGGACATTATCTGCAGACCCAAAGACCAAGGTGGTGTGGGAATTGAGAATCTAGAGGTGAAGAATAGGTGTGTGCTGAGTAAGTGGTTGTACAGACTGTCAGTTGAGACAGAAGGAATGTGGGCACAAATTTTGCGTAGTAAGTACCTTCATTCCAAGACCCTAGCACATGTAACTGTAAGACCCAATGACTCACCATTCTGGAAGGGATTGATGGAAGTAAGATCAACCTTCTTTCACAGAACAAAATTCATTATTGGAAATGGAGGGGGTACTAGATTCTGGGAGGACTCGTGGGTGGGGGAGACGCCTCTAGCCACTCAATATCCAGCTCTATATAATATTGTGCAACGGAAAGATGCGTATGTAGCCACAATCTACCAGTCTAACCCTCTAAATATACAATTCAGGAGGGCCTTGATAGGACACCGATGGGCAGATTGGCTTCACCTAGTTAGAAGACTCATGGACATACAACTATCCGACGAACCGGATAGGGTGCGTTCGAAGCTCACAAATAGTGGAATCTTCACAGTTAAGTCGATGTATCTCGATCTTATTGATACCTTTTTATCCCAAATTCCAGAAATATTTGGAAAGTAAAGGTTCCCTTGAGGATCAAGGTCTTCATGTGGTTTGTGCACAAGAAGGTGATTCTAACCAAGGACAACCTAGCTAAAAAAAATTGGGAGGGTAATACTACATGTAGTTTCTGTGATAATGAAGAAAATATTTCACACCTCTTTCTCCAATGCCCTCTTGCGAAAGTTCTTTGGCAGACCGTTCACATAGCCTTTAATATTACACCTCCGGACAACATCGATACGTTATCTGGAACGTGGCTAGATGAAGTTCATTCAAATATTGCTAGACGCATTCGCATTGGATTTTGTGCACTTTTGTGGGCTATTTGGAACTGTAGGAATGATGTGGTGTTTGACAAACATACAAATATACGTTTTTTGCAGGTACTACACAAAGCGGTGGCATCGATCCGTACCTGGTCATTACTCACTCCTGCGGAAACCAAGGAGCCTTTGGTTACTTGGTCTACCCGATGGGAGACGGTAGCGCGGGATATCTTCAACAGGTTTGGATGGCAGTCCACTAATAGGATAGATGAGTAGACATCTAGGCCTATTTTTCCGGTTGTGACACTTTTGTTCTTATTTACAGTCATACGTTTATTTGTTCGAGACTATGTGGAACCGCACTTTGTTTACTTGTTTAATAAAGGAGCCGTATGCATCATGCTGATGCAGAGGCCGGAGGTAATCCTCCTTTTCTAAAAAAAATCAAGCATTTCAATAATTAGAAAAAAAATATCATGGTTGTAGAAAACATACTCCAAAACGATAAGATGTAAAAAATTCATCGACCATATGACAATCGTTATTTGTTCTTTTCTGCACAAAAGACAAACAACGTTGTTTGTCTTGTGAAACAGAGATGATTTATCTGTTGTTGTTTTTTTATACTTATTTGATTATATTTCCAGATGATTAAATTTGAACTAAAACCACAACACTTATTTTGGATCGAACAGTTTACAAAACATTATAGTATTTAGAGCCGTTGGGTATGGGACGGGGGATAGGTGTCCTTTCTGGGGGAAGAAGGGCATGTGGCATATATAAAGGATGGTTTTGCATCCTCAACAGTGAACTCAATGAAGGCATAAGTTTATTAAAAAATATGGGGAAATGATTTAGGCACAAAATGGCATGCATGATTTATTTATCTCTTCTAATTTTTGGAAATGACATAAATGGTTATCTGTTTAGATTAACTTTTGCAGGTTATAATATCATTAAGTCCGACATATATGAATTGGTTGTACAGTATTTCCAAACCTAGAAATGCAAAAGCACCATCCAAAACACAATTATTTTTTAAGTTAAGTGGTATTCAAAAATTCAAAGTTGTATACTAACAGTTCTAGAGTGCGGAATCAAACCAAGCATCATAGTTCAGGGTCTAGGACGACGTTCTTTCCTTTTGTTTAGTGGTTGCACACTGTCATGGTGACTATAGTAATACACAACCTTACTTCCAATGCTTTGCAATTTTTTGCTTACATGTACTGTATATCTTACTGGCACCCTTGATTTTCCTAAACCACAAAATTTAACGCAGCAAACTAAAATGTCAAAAATAACACCCACAAAAAAATGTCAAAAACAAAAGGAGAGAAGGCAACATTGAATTTGTGTTTGATGTAATTCTTTTGCCAATGAAGATGTGTTTGATGAATCAAGAACTACATTCTCATATGTGTATGGAATATTACATGGTTAGTCAGTGCTTGAACATGAGAGTTTCAAGTTGTCAACAATTGGATATCTTCACCAATAAAGCGCCATCATTTCATTCATGCTGGACTGGAAATCATAATAGCAGTTTCAGTATAATCAATATCAGTTTTTTTTATAAAAGACATTTCATTGAATTCATATATCGAGGTGATACAACCACATCGAAAGAATGCCCGCCCCGTGCATAGCAAGATGCACACAGCCAAGAAGGCCAACATACCTAAAAAAATGTTTTACAGTAAAAATAAATCAATTGATCCTAGGGTGCTGCTGTTCCTATACGGAAACTACACCGCCCTTCATGGAGGGAGAAAACCTGTGTCGCTGTATGCTGCACCCGTGTAGATGCCATCATAAAAAGGTCTCTGTCCTCTGGCCTTTGTGGGATAGACCAAGTACGGGGCCATCGCATACATGCATGAATAACTGATGACCCACAAGTATAGGGGATCAATCATAGTCCTTTCGATAAGTAAGAGTGTCGAACCCAACGAGGAGCAGAAGGATCTGACAAGTGGTTTTCAGCAAGGAAATATCTGCAAGCACTAAAATTGTCGGTAACAAGTGATTGTGTGGTGAGATGATTCGTAGCAAGCAACAAGTAACAAAAGTAGCAACGGTGCAGCCAAGTGGCCCAATCCCTTTTGTATCAAGGGACAAGCATGGACAAAGTCTTATAGGAGGAAAAACGGTCCCGAGGACACACGGGAATTTCTGTCATGCTAGTTTCATCATGTTCATATGATCCGTGTTCGTTACTTTGATAGTTTGATATGTGGGTGGACCGGCGCGTGGGTACTGTCCTTACTTGGACAAGCATCCCACTTATGATTAACCCCTCTCGCAAGCATCCGCAACTACGAAAGAAGAATTAAGACAAAGTCTAACCATATCATTGAACTAGTGGATCCAAATTAGCCCCTTACGAAGCAACGCATAAACTAGGGTTTAAGCTTCTGTCACTCTAGCAACCCATCATCTACTTACTACTTCCCAATGCCTTCCTCTAGGCCCAAATAATGGTGAAGTGTTATGTAGTCGACGTTCACATAAAACCACTAGAGGAAAAACAACATACAACATATCAAATTACCGAACAAATACCAAATTCACATGACTACTATTAGCATGACTTATCCCATGTCCTCAGGAACAAAAGTAACTACTCACAAAGCATAGTCATATTCATGACCAGAGAGGTAATGAGTAGCATCAAGTATCTGAACATAAACTCTTCCACCAAATAATCCAACTAGCATCAACTACAAAGAGTAATCAACACTACTAGCAACCTTACAAGTACCAATTGGAGTCGCGAGACGGAGATTTGTTAAAAGTGATGAACTAGGGTTTGGAGATGAGATGGTGATGATGAAGATGTTGATGGTGAAGAGTCCCCTCTGATGAGAGGAGTGTTGGTGATGACGATGGCGATGATTTCCCCCTCCGGGAGGGAAGTTTCCCCGGCAGGATCTCCTGCCGGAGCTCTAGATTGGTTTTGCTCAAGTTCCGCCTCGTGGTGGCGGCGAATCCACGAAAAAGCTCCTCTCTGATTTTTTTTCTCGACGAAACCCTTCATATAGCAAAAGAGGGGGGAAAGTGGGCCAGCAGGTTGCCCACAAGACCTCATGGCGCGGCCTGGGGGGGGGTGGCTGATACGTCTCAAACGTATCTACAATTTTTTATGGTTTCATGATGTTATCTTGTCAACTTTGGATGTTTTATGTACCTTTTATATCTTTTTTGGGACTAACTTATTAATTCAGTGCCAAGTGCCAGTTCCTGTTTTTCTGTGTTTTTGACTCTGTTCAGAACTTATTTTGGAACGGAGTCCAAACGAAATAAAATCCCCAAAATAATTTTTTCCCGAACGGAAGAAGATCATGGGACTTGAGGGCCAAGGCAGGAGAGCCATAGGGGACGCACAAGCCCTGTAGCCACCACCATGGGGGCGCCCGCTACCAGGCTTGTGGCCTCCCTGGTGCACCCTAACCTAGCTCCTTCGCTTATATATTCCCTAAAATCCAGAAAAAATAAGGGCATCCACGAAAACACTTTTTCGCCGCCGCAAGCTTCCGTTTCCGCGAGATCTCATCTGGAGACCCTTCCCGTTGCCCTGCCGGAGGGGACTTTGGAGTTGGAGGGCTTCTACATCAACATCATCGCCTCTTCAATGACTCGTGAGTAGTTCACTTCAAACCTACGGGTCCGTAGTTAGTAGCTAGATGGCTTCTTCTCTCTCTTGGATCTTCAATACAAAGTTCTCCATGATCTTCATGGAGATCTATCAGATGTAATCCTCTTTGGCGGTGTGTTTGTCGAGATCCGATGAATTGTGGATTTGTGATCAGATTATCTATGAATTATATTTGAGTCTTTGCTGATTTCTTATATGCATGATTTGATATCCTTGTAAGTCTCTCCGAGTCTTGGGTTTTGTTTGGCCAACTAGATCTATGATTCTTGCAATGGGAGAAGTGCTTGGTTTTGGGTTCATACTGTGTGGTGACCTTTCCCAGTGACAGAAGGGGCAGCAAGGCACGTATCATGTTGTTGCCATCAAGGGTAACAAGATGGGATTTTATCGTAGATATGAGATTGTCCATCTACATCATGTCATCTTGCTGAAGGCGTTACTCTGTTCTCATGAACTTAATACACTAGATGCATGCTGGATAGCGGTCGACGTGTGGAGTAATAGTAGTAGATGCAGAAAGTATCGGTCTACTTGTTTTGGATGTGATGCCTATAGATATAATCATTGCCTTAGATAACGTCACGACTTTGCACAGTTCTATCAATTGCTCGATAGTAATTCGTTCACCCACCATCTACTTGCTTTCATGAGAGAAGCCATTAGTGAACACTACGGCCCCCGAGTCTATTCACAACTACCGTTTCCGCTTTCACTTTTACTTTGCTTTGTTTCTTTTTTGCTTTCAGTTCTCACTTTGCAAACAATCTATAAGGGATTGACAACCCATTCATAGCATTGGGTGCAAGCTCTTTGTGTTTGTGCAGGTACTTGCGACAATCCTTCACTGGATCGATACCTTGGTTCTCGAAACTGAGGGAAATACTTACCGCCGCTGTGCTACATCACCCTTTCCGCTTCGAGGGAACACCAACGCAAGGCTCCAAGGCCACGGGGGAATCCTTTGCATATTTGCCAAGGAAGTACCGAAAGGCGTAGTCGAAGCAGAAGGATTCCTGGTGCCGTTGCTGAGGAGTAAATAGTGTCCCATCAGCACGCTTGTTTCTGGAGCCGTTGGAAGGTATTTTGTTGCAGTAGCAGAAGTATTTCTGGCGCCGTTGCCCGGGAAGGAGAGATCTATCCAAGTAGGTGTCACAAACTCATCTCTTGCATTTACCTTTTTTTTGCCAGTTGCCTCTCGTTTTCCTCTCCCCCACTTCACATTTGCCGTTTTCATTTGCCTTTCTCCTTTGCCGTTTCCTTTTGCCTTTTTGCTGTTCTCTTTTACCCGCCTACTTCCTGCTAGTTTGTGTGTGGGATAGTCCATCAATGGCTAGACCCACCACTCCAAACGATACTCCTGAGAACGAAGTTCTCAATTTCAAGCAGATTGAGGAAAAAAGTTTAAAGGACACTTGGTACAGGATTTGCAATGCTCAAAGTAGATCTACTCGTAAGCAATCCACTACCGTTCTTCTTCGCAGTTTGTACGTTGGAATCTCTCCTTGGAATAGGTATATTCTTGATAACATTGTCGGCGGAATTTTTTTGGGGAGCCATACTGTTGACTCCTATGGAGCTATCATGAATTTGGTAGGCTCACCCCCACTCATGGTTAATGGGCTACCTTGACGTTGGAACACGTGATGCAAAGGCTTGACGCTATTGAAAACAAAATTGCCACAATTGAACTTATTGAGGGTTTGGATAGAAAGATCTACAATCAAATTACTCAGTACGGATCCAAAGTGGGAATGGTCTTGAAAAACTTAAGGGAGAAGGAACCTATAGTTAATGATTCCTCTAGAATTGGCAAACTAGAAGATGTCATAACCAACTTGGGTTCCGCTTTTGCCGCTATGCAAAATACTCCAAATCTCACTCTCAAAAAGATCGTCAAGTCTGTTTTTGTTCCTAAAGATAGTGGTGAGTCATCCAATAAAGATGAAGATCTTAAGATGATAAATGATCACGGTACTTACGGTTTGAGCACCAAAGATGACTATACGTGATTCCATCACCTTTTGCCTAGCTAAGGGCGTTAAACAATAGCGCTTGTTGGGAGGCAACCCAACGAATCTATCCTTTTTTATTTCTGTTTTGTGTTTTCCACACTTTCATAATTCTGTTATGATTGTGTTTTTTGTGTTTCTTTTTGCGTTTGTGCCAAGCAAAACCGTTATGATTAGTCTAGGGGATGATCGTTTGGTCATGTTGGAAAAGACAGAAACTTTCTTCTCACGAAAAGATTTTTTTTCTGTAAGAGCTTTTGACTTGATTCTTTTTTCTGCTGATTGCTACGCAAATTCTTCAAACTGTCGTAATGTTTCAGAATTTTTGAAGTACCATAAGTATACGAAGTATACAAATTTCTACAGACTCGTCTGCTGTTAACAAATTCTGTTTTTGTTGTGTTGGTTGCTTATTTTGATGAAACTATGGATAGTATCGGGGGGTATTAGCCATGGAAGATTGAAAATACAGTAACCCAACATCAACATAAGTAGAATTTAAGTTTGCTACAGTACCTAAGGAAGTGGTGGTTTGCTTTCTTATACTAATGTTATCACGAGTTTCTGTTTAAGTTTCGTGTTGTGAAGTTTTCAAGTTTTGGGTGAAGTTCTTAAGGAAAAAAAGATAAAGAGTGGCAAGAGCTCAAGCTTGGGGATGCCCAAGGCACCCCACGATGATTCAAGGATGCCGTAAAAGCCTAAGCTTGGGGATGCCCCGGGAAGGCATCCCCTCTTTCGTCTTCAATCCATCGGTAACGTTACTTGGGGCTATATTTTTATTCACCACATTTTATGTGTTTTGCTTGGAGCGTCTTGTATCGTAGGAGTCTTTTATTTTTGTTGTGTCACAATCATCCTTGCTGCACACCTAGAGAGAGAGACATGCACTCACCATGATTTTGTCGAGCTTCACTTATATCCTTTGGTAGACAATTCAGCTCACATGTGCTTCACTTATATCTTTTGAGCTAGTTGGTTTTGCTCTGTGTGCTTCACTTATATCTTTTAGAGCACGGCGATGCGTGGCTTGGTAGTTGATCTATGCTATGAAAGTAGTCTCAAAAGGGGTAGTTATCCAAAGGGATATGAAAACTTCCATCTCTATGTGCATTGAATTGTTAGAGAAGTTTGATTCATCTCAATTAATTATGAGTTGTGGGTGTGGTAATATTGAAGTTATGCTAGTAAGGTGTTGTGGATCTAGAAATACTTGTGTTGAAGTTAGTGATTCCCGTAGCATGCACGTATGGTGAACCGCTATGTGATGAAGTTTGAGCATGATTAGTCTATTGATTGTCATCCTTTGTGTGACAGTTGGGATCGCGCGATGGTTTATACCTACCAACCCTTCCCCTAGGAGTATGCGTTGAATGCTTTGTTTCGATTAGTACTAAAACTTTTGCAACAAGTATATGAGTTCTTCATGACTAATGTTGAGTCCATGGTTTAGATGCACTTTCACCTTCCACCATCACTATCTTCTTAGTGCCGTGCAACTTTTGCCGGTGCACAAAACCCGCCATTAGCCTCCCTCAAAACAGCAACCATACCTACCTACTATGGCTTTTTCAAAGTCATTCCGAGATATATTGCCATGCAACTACCACCATGATATGTGCCACCACTTCTACATTGCTATTGCATGATCGTAAGATAGCTAGCATGATGTTTCCAATGTCTATGCCATGCTAGATCATTATCACGGTACACTACCGAAGGCATTCCATATAGAGTCATCATTGTTCTAAGTTTTGAGTTGTAAGTGTGATGACCATCATTGATGGAGCATTGTCCCATGTGAGGAAATAAAAGAGGCCAGCGAAGCCCGTATACAAAAAGAGGCCAAAGATGCCCACCAAAATAAAAAATATAAAAAAAAGAGGCCAAAGAGCCCACCAAAAAAAATGAGAGAAAAAGAGAGAAGGGACAATGCTACTATCCTTCCACACTTGTGCTAATTAAGCACCATGATCTTCATGATTGAGAGTCTCTCATTTTGTCACCACCATATAGCTAGTGGGAAATTTTCATTATATAACTTGGCTTGTATATTCCAATGATAGGCTTCCTCAAATTTGTCTTAGCTCTTCGTTAGCAAGCAAGTTGGATGCACACCCACTAGTTTTCTTTGAAAGCTTTCACTTACTCTTAGCTCTAGTGCATCATTTGTATGGCAATCCCTACTCATTCACATTGATATCTATTGATGAGCATCTCCACAGCTCATTGACATGCCTAGTTAATGTGACCATCTTCTCCTTGTTTGCCTTGCAACCTCCACCACACTCCATTCCACTTATAGTGCTAAAACCATGGCTCACGCTCATGTATTGCATCAGAGTTGAAAAGGTTTGAGAAAGTAAAAGTGTGAAAACAATTACTTGGCCAATACCGCGGTTGTGCATGATTTAAATTTGTTGTGCAAGGGTGATAGAGCATAGCCAGACTATATGATTTTGTAGGGATAACTTTCTTTTGGCCTTGTTATTTTGAAAGGTCATGATTACCTTGCTAGTTTGCTTGAAGTACTATTGTTTCCACGTCAATAGCAAACTATTGTTTTGAATCTAATGGATCTGAACATTCACATCACATAAGAGGAGTTACAAAGGACATCTATGCTAGGTAGCATGAAAGCATCAAAAATTCATTCTTTATCACTTCCGTACTCGAGGATGAGCAGGAGTTAAGCTTGGGGATGCTTGATACGTCTCAAACGTATCTATAATTTTTGATGGTTTCATGTTGTTATCTTGTCAACTTTGGATATTTTATGTACCTTTTATATATTTTTTGGGACTAACTTATTAATTCAGTGCCAAGTGCAAGTTCCTGTTTTTTCTGTGTTTTTGACTCTTTTCAGATCTGATTTTGGAACGGAGTCCAAACGGAATAAAATCCCCGAAATAAATTTTTCCAGAGCGGAAGAAGATCAGGGACTTGAGGGCCAAGGTAGGAGAGCCGCAGGGGGCCCACAAGCCCTGTAGCCGCCACCAGGGGGGCGATAGCTACCAGGCTTGTGGCCTCCCTGGCGCCCCCTGACCTAGCTCCTTCGACTATATATTCCCTAAAATCCAAAAAAAAATAAGGGCATCCACGAAAACACTTTTCCGCTGCCGCAAGCTTCCATTTCCGCGAGATCTCATCTGGAGATCCTTCCTGGTGCCCTGCCGGAGGGGACTTTGGAGTTGGACGGCTTCTACATCAATATCATCGCCTCTCCAATGACTCGTGAGTAGTTCACTTCAGACCTATGGGTCCATAGTTAGTAGCTAGATGGCTTCTTCTCTCTCTTGGATCTTCAATACAAAGTTCTCCATGATCTTCATGGAGATCTATCCAATGTAATCCTCTTTGGCGGTGTGTTTGTCGAGATCCGATGAATTGTGGATTTGTGATCAGATTATCTATGAATTATATTTGAGTCTTTGTTGATTTCTTATATGCATGATTTGATATCCTTGTAAGTCTCTCCGAGTCTTGGGTTTTGTTTGGCCACCTAGATCTATGATTCTTGCAATGGGAGAAGTGCTTGGTTTTGGGTTCATACCGTGTGGTGACCTTTCCCAGTGACAGAAGGGGCAGTAAGGTACGCATCATGTTGTTCCATCAAGGGTAACAAGATGGGCTTTTATCGTAGATATGAGATTGTCCATCTACATCATGTCATCTTTCTTAAGGCGTTACTCTGTTCTCATGAACTTAATACACTAGATGCATGCTGGATAGCGATCGACGTGTGGAGTAATAGTAGTAGATGCAGAAAGTATCGGTCTACTTGTTTTGGACGTGATGCCTATAGATATAATCATTGCCTTAGATGACATCACGACTTTGCGCGGTTCTATCAATTACTCGATGTTAATTCGTTCACCCACCGTCTACTTGCTTTCACGAGAGAAGCCACTAGTGAACACTACGGCCCCCGGGTCTATTCACAACTATCGTTTCCGCTTTCACTTTTACTTTGCTTTGTTTCTTTTTGCTTTCAGTTCTCACTTTGCAAACAATCTATAAGGGATTGACAACCCCTTCATAGTGTTGGGTGCAAGCTCTTTGTGTTTGTGCAGGTACTTGCAACAATCCTTCACTGGATCGATACCTTGGTTCTCAAAACTGAGGGAAATACTTACGGCCGCTGTGCTACATCACCCTTTCCGCTTCGAGGGAACACGAACGCAAGGCTCTAAGGCCACGGGGGGAATCCTTTGCATATTTTCCAAGGAAGTCCCTAAATGTGTAGCCGTAGCAGAAGGATTCCTGGTGCCGTTGCTGAGGAGTAAATAGTCTCCCGTCAGCACGCTTGTTTCTGGCACCGTTGGAAGGTATTTTGTTGCAGTAGCAATGGCAGAGCCGTGCAGGCTTGTGGCCAACCCCTGGCGCCCCTCTGGCACTTCTTCGGCCCACTATTTTTGATAAATCCAGAAAAAATCCTCGTTGATTTTTACGGCGTTTGGAGTTGCGCAGAATAGGTATCTCAACTTTGCTCTACTTTCAGGCCAGAATTCCAGTTGCCAGCATTCTCCCTCTTCATGTAAACCTTGCAAAATAAGAGAGAAAAGGCATAAGAATTGTACCGGGAAGTGAAATAACAGCCCAAGAAGCGATAAATATCAACATGAAAACATGATGCAAAATGGACGTATCAACTCCCACAAGCTTAGACCTCGCTTGTTTTCAAGCGAAAACCTAGCTCAATAAATATGTGCACATGTTTAGGGAGAGAGGTGTCGACAAAACAAGATACAAACATGCATGCATCGTGATCATGATCAGAACAGCAATACCAACATATAATCTCTCATGCTAAAGTGATAATTCCTTCACAAAGTAACGCACGGATCAAGAACCTTACCGAGAAGTAACAACTGATAGCCTTTAGTCATTGAAGCAATTGCAATTTATCACAACATCAGAAAGAGTCAAATAAGAGCTTGTAAAGAAAATCCACATACTCAATCATTCTTTCGTTCTCTACAATTGCTACAACTCACGTGGTACTCAAGAGATCAAAGTTTCAGCTGGACACAGAGAAAGATAGGGGCTTATAGTTTTGCCTCCCAACTGCTTACCTCAAGGGTAATGTCAAAAATATTAATTCATGAATACTTACCTCCAAGTTGACATATGAATATAGATCTTTCCCAAGCATATGACGTTAGCCAAGATAATGGCGAGATAGGGAATTGGTGAAGATCACCATGACTCTTTCAGGGACAAAAAGTAAAGGTACAAGATAGGCCCTTCACAGAGGGAAGCAGAGGTTGTCATGTGCTTTTGAGGCTTGGATGCGTGTGCTCTTAGTGCAGAGGAACGTAACTTTATATTGCCTCCTGTGATAAAGAACTTTTTATGCAGTCTGTTGCTTTTATGTCTTCCTCATCACAGGTTCGTATAAAGCTTATTTTCCACACACTAATAGATCATACATATTAGAGAGCAATTTTTATTTCTTGCACCGATGAAAACTTACTTGAGGGATATTATTCAATCCATAGGTAGGTATGGTGGACTCACATGGCAAAACTGGGTTGACGGTTTATGGATGCACAAGTAGTATCTCTACTTAGTGCGGGAGGTTTGGCTAATATGAGGTGGAATGAATCGTCACCTGCTAAGGGATCTCTAATCATATAAAATTGTTCGGAGCCAAGCAAACACAATTCATTATGCTGTCTTCCTTGTCCAACATCTACTTCTAGGCATGCTATAGTTTAGTGAGTGTTCATAATCATAGATGGTGTCAGAGATGATATATTTATATGTGAACCTCTCCTTCTTTATCACTTCCTATTAATTGCAACCATGACCAGGGTCTACGTTTGCCTACCCTCAACAAGTTTCAATCATCATTCTTTTTATATGTGAAGCCATCACTTCCCATAATATCACTACATGATCTTTCATGCTTTTGTTCTATTCTCACTCTTTTGATCATGGCAAGAGGAAAGCCCTTCAACTAAGACACTGTTTATTATATGTCTCACGAGCTCGAATACATCAGGGGTGACACAAAGCAAAACTCAAAACTAAAACACTAAGACTTTTTAAACTACTAGAGAAAGACAAAACTGAAAAGGAACAAACTAAAACAAAGGTAGAGGCAAAAGATGTGATGGTGATACGATACCGGGGCAACTCACCCAAGCTTGGCACAAGCCAAGGGGATTGCCCATACCAATGCTCAGTTGTCTACCTTTGGTGGTGATGGTGGTGGAGTTGTTGAAGAGGTCTTGAGCTTGTTTAATTTCCACTTGAGCATAAAATTCTGCTCCCTCAGATCATCATTTTCCTCTTCAAGCTTCAACACCCTTTGGCATAATTCCTGCTTACTCTCCTGCAAGAAACGAGAAGGGATAAACAAGGTCTTAGGCCTCTTCCTTCAGTCAGGGAGGCTCGCCTTCTTGAACTCAACATGCGTGCGTCCAGGTTTAAGTAGAGGAGCCTCC
The DNA here is from genome assembly GCF_904849725.1 of Hordeum vulgare subsp. vulgare. NCBI lineage: Eukaryota > Viridiplantae > Streptophyta > Magnoliopsida > Poales > Poaceae > Hordeum > Hordeum vulgare. The sequence goes on along the minus strand of NC_058519.1, from coordinate 431,551,391 downwards.
TCTTCATCGGAACTTGTTTGTTCCTTCCCCTTCGGATCATAATATTCTTCCTCATCAGTGGTCCAGCCATAAGGATCCAAGTCCCCATAGACCTTGGGCTTAGCAAGGTAATCAGCCACATAGCTCCCCCCTCTAAATCCTGAGAAGACATCTTGACCTAGATCTGCGGCAGAAAACAGGCTCGAAACGAAATACAAAGGAAATATGCGTGATGCAGGGGTCAGACCAAACGGAAGTATATATAATGCTTTTTTTCAGACCAGAAGGAGTACCCCGCACGAAAACGGAGTCCGGGAGGCGCACGAGGTGGACAAAAGCCCTCACGGTGCGGCCAGGGGTGGGCCCGCGCCGTGCATGCTTGTCGCCTCCTCGCGCACTTTCCGGACTACTTCCAATCTTTGTATTTTTTCAAATATTCCAAAATGGAGAAAATTTTCTACTGGAGAAGTTTTGGACTCTGTTTTCTTAGCAAATCACATACCTCTTCGTTTTTGGAGTCTCAAACAGGCTGATAAATTTCCCTTAGGTATTCTTCCGGAGTTATGGTATTGATGATATTGCTTTCAACATTTATGGGAGTACCTGAGATATAATGCTTGATTCTCTGCCCATTTACCACTCTCGGATAATTACCTTCTGTGTTGTTGATCTTGATAGCACCGGAACGATATACTTCCTCAACAACATAGGGACCTTCCCATTTAGAGAGAAGCTTGCCTGCAAAGAATCTTAAACGAGAGTTATATAGAAAGACATAATCACCTACATTGAACTCACGCTTTTGTATCCTCTTATCATGCCACCTCTTAACCTTCTCTTTGAACAACTTGGCATTCTCATATGCCTGAGTTCTCAACTCATCAAGCGAGCTAATATCAAATAACCTCTTCTCACCGACAAGTTTGAAATCAAAGTTGAGCTCTTTGATTGCCCAATAAGCTTTATGCTCTAGCTCAAGAGGTAAATGACATGCTTTACCGTACACCATTTTGTACGGAGACATGCCCATGGGATTCTTATAGACAGTTCTATAAGCCCACAGTGCATCATCGAGCTTCTTAGACCAATTCTTTCTAGACCTGTTGACAGTCTTTTGCAGAATCAGTTTAATTTCTCTATCACTTAGCTCTACTTGACCACTCGACTGAGGGTGATAGGGAGACGCAATTCTATGGTTGACATCGTACTTCGCAAGCGTTTTACGGAAAGCACCATGAATGAAGTGTGAACCACCGTCGGTCATTAGATATCTAGGGACTCCAAATCTAGGGAATATAACTTCTTTCAGCATCCTAATAGAGGTGTTGTGATCAGCACTACTAGTGGGGATAGCTTCTACCCACTTAGTGACGTAATCAACAACAACTAGGATATGAGTATACCCGTTGGATTTTGGAAAAGGTCCCATATAATCAAAGCCCCAGACATCAAATGGTTCAATGACAAGTGAATAGTTCATAGGCATATCCTGACGTTTGCTAATATTACCTATTCTTTGACATTCGTCACAAGACAGGACAAACTTACGGGCATCCTTGAAGAGAGTGGGCCAATAGAAACCTGATTGCAATACCTTGTGTGCAGTTCTAGCTCCCGCATGGTGTCCTCTGTAGGCCTTAGAGTGACACTTCTATAGGATCTGTCCCTGTTCATGCTCAGGTACACAACGTGTAATAACACCATCTACTCCTTCCTTATAAAGGCGAGGATCATCCCAAAAGTAATGTCTCAAGTCAAAGAAGAATTTCTTCTTTTGCTGGTACGTGAAACTATGTGGTATGTATTTGGCAACGATATAGTTCTCATAATCAGCATACCACGGTGCACCACGTGAAGCATTGATGACATTCAATTGCTCACCGGGAAAGCTATCATCAATAGGTTGTGGCTCATCAAGAACGTTCTCTAACCTAGACAAGTTATCTGCTACGGGGTTATCAGCACCCTTTCTGTCGACAACGTGCAAATCAAACTCTTGTAGCAAGAGAACCCATCTGATAAGTCTAGGTTTAGCGTCCTTCTTCTCCATGAGGTACTTAATAGCTGCGTGATCAGTGTGAATAGTGACTTTGGAATCAACTATGTAAGACCTGAACTTTTCACATGCAAACACGACTGCTAAAAATTCCTTCTCCGTAGTAGCATTGTTTCTCTCGGACTGTCTAGAGTTTTACTAGCGTAGTGAATAACATTCAACTTCTTATCGACTCTTTGCCCTAGAACAGCACCGACAACATAATCACTAGCGTCACACATGATCTCAAAAGGTAGGTTCCAATCAGGTGGTTGAACAATATGTGCAGTTATCAAAGCCCTCTTAAGTATTTCGAATGCTTCCTCACAATCATCGTCAAAGACAAAAGGAATATCCTTTTGCAAGAGATTGGTAAGAGGCCTAGAAATCTTAGAGAAGTCTTTAATGAACCTTCTATAGAAACCAACATGACCAAGGAAACTTCTTATCCCTTTGATATCTGTGGGGTATGGCATTTTCTCGATTGCATCAACCTTAGCCTTATCGACTTCAATACCTCTTTCGGAAATTTTATGTCCTAAGATGATGCCTTCATTAACCACAAAGTGGCACTTCTCCCAATTCAAGACAAGATTGGTGTCTTTACATCTCTGCAAGACTTGATCAAGGTTGCTGAGGCAATCATCAAAGGAAGACCCGTAAACGGAGAAGTCATCCATGAAAACCTCAACAATCTTTTCACAAAAGTCAGAGAATATAGCCATGATACATCTTTGAAAGGTTGCAGGTGCATTACATAAGCCAAAAGGCATACGTCTATAAGCAAAGGTACCGAAAGGGCAGGTGAAGTGGTTTTCTCCTGATCAGATTGTGCAATTGGTATTTGGGAGAAACCAGAATAACCGTCTAGAAAGCAGAAGTGTGTGTGTTTAGACAGCCTTTCTAGCATTTGGTCGATAAAAGGCAAAGGGCAATGATCCTTCCTAGTGGCTTTATTCAATTTCCTAAAATCGATCACCATCCTATAGCCAGTAATAATCCTGTGTGGGATCACCATCCTAAATTTCTTTTCTTACTATTTCTTCCATCTTAGGATTTAATCTCCTTTGATGATCAACAACTGGTTTGAAGTCAGGATCAGTTTTAATCTTGTGCTGGCATAGAGTAGCACTATTTCCCTTAAGATCATCAAGTGTATATCCAATAGCAGCACGGTGCTTCCTCATAGTTTTTATTAACTTCTTTTCTTCATGCTCTGAGAGGGTAGCACTAATAATAACAGGATATATCTCTTTTTCATCAAGATAGGCATACTTAAGAGTATCAGGCAACTGTTTAAGCTTGAACACAGGATCACCCCTTGGTGGGGGTGGATCCCCAAGCAGTTCAACAGGCAAGTTATTCTTAAGGATAGGATATTGTTCTTAGACAACTCTATCTATCTCATCACTTTCATTCATATGCATATCATTTTCATGCTCAAGAAAGTATTGCTCTAAGGGCTCAGTAGGGGGCACGGTAATAGAAGCTAAGGCAATAGTTTCATCCCTACTAGGCAACCCCTTTTCATGAGGTTGTCTACCAAACTTAGAGAAATTGAACTCATGTGACACACCTTCAAAGCCAATAGTGACAGTTTGCTTCTCACAATCAATATGAGCATTGACGGTATTGAGGAAGGATCTGCCAAATATGATGGGACAAAAGCTATCTTGTGCAGTAGCAAGAACGAGGAAATCAGCAGGATACTTCGTTTTACCACACAAGACTTCAACATCCCTAACAATTCCCATAGGGCAGATAGTATCTCTATTGGCAAGCTGAATAGTGACATCAATGGGCTCTATCTCACGAGGTGCAATCTCATCTTTGATTTCACCGTATAAGGATTGAGGTATTGCACTAACAGTAGCACCCACATCACATAAACCATGATAACAATGATCTCCTATCTTAACACAAACAACAGGCGTGCCAACAACAGGCCTATGTTTGTCTCTAACGTGAGGTTTAGCAATTCTAGCAGCATCTTCACAGAAGTGAATATTATGTCCCTCAACATTGTCGGACAGAAGATCTTTGATAATAGCAATGATAGGTTCAACTCTAATTTTCTTAGGGGGTGTAGGTGTTCTAATATAGCCTCTATGTATCACAGTTGAAGCTTTAGAATGATCCTTTATCCTAGCAGGGAAAGGTGGTTTCTCAATGTAAGCACTGGGAACAATAGGATCATTATAGGCAATGACTTTCTCTTCAACCGGAGTGGGTTTAACTATATTGACTTCTAAAGGAGGATGATATTTAAACCACTTCTCTTTGGGGAGATGAATACGAGCAGCAAATGATTCACACAATGAAGCTACTATCTCAGAGTCAAGTCCATACTTAGCGCTAAAATCACTAAAGGTATTTGTCTCAACAAAGGATTTAACGCAATCAAATGTGAAATTCATACCTGACTCCTTACCTTCTTCAAGCTCCCAATATTCAGAGTTGCGTTTAATTCTCTCCAATAAGTTCCATCTGAAGTCAATATCTCTCTTCATAAAAGAACCGGTACAAGAAGTGTCAAGCATGGTGCGATCATCATGAGAAAGCCTAGCATAGAAGTTCTGAATGATGATTTCTCTCGAGAGCTCATGATTGGGGCATGAATATAACATTGATTTAAGCCTCCCCTAAGCTTGAGCGATGCTTTCTCTGTCACGAGGCCAAAAATTATATATAATTCCGATCACGATGTACTAAATGCATAGGATAAAACTTTTGATGAAATTCCAATTTCAACCGATTGTAGTCCCATGATCCAGTATCATCACATAGCCTATACCATGTCAACGAATTATCCTTCAAAGATAAAGGAAAGACCCTCTTCTTGACCTCATCCTCAGGCAAACCTGCAAGCTTAAATAGACCACAAACTTCATCTACATTGATTAGATGCAAGTCTGGATGTGATGTTCCATCTCCTGTAAAAGGATTAGCCAGCAGTTTCTCAAGCATACCCGAAGGAAATTCAGAGCAAATATTTTTAGTAGGTGCAGCAGGTTGAGGAGAAACTATTTGTGCTTCCGTTCGAGGTGAAGATACCCCAAACAAGCCCCTCAAAGGATTAGTATCTATAGTGACAAGTGACAATAAATTTCAGCACACTATATGAATGTTTCCTTACCAAGTTCCACTTACAAAAGGCGCTTCACTCCCCGACAACAGCGCCAGAAATGAGTCTTGATGACCCACAAGTACAGGGGATCAATCGTAGTCCTTTTGATAAGTAAGAGTGTCGAACCCAACGAGGAGCAGAAGGATCTGACAAGTGGTTTTCAGCAAGGAAATATCTACAAGCACTGAAATTGTCGGTAACAAGTGATTATGTGGTGAGATGATTCGTAGCAAGCAAAAAGTAGAAAAAGTAGCAATGGTGCAGAAAATTGGCCCAATCCCTTTTGTAGCAAGGGACAAGCCTGGAGAAAGTCTTATAGGAGGAAAAACGCTCCCGAGGACACACGGGAATTTCTGTCATGCTAGTTTCATCATGTTCATATGATTCACGTTCGTTACTTTGATAGTTTGATATGTGGGTGGACCGGCGCTTGGGTACTGTCCTTACTTGGACAAGCATCCCACTTATGATTAACCCCTCTCGCAAGCGTCCGCAACTGCGAAAGAAGAATTAAGACAAAGTTTAACCATAGTATTAAACTAGTGGATCCAAATCAGCCCCTTACGAAGCAACGCATAAACTAGGGTTTAAGGTTCTGTCACTCTAGCAACCCATCATCTACTTACTACTTCCTAATGCCTTCCTCTAGGCCCAAATAATGGTGAAGTGTTATGTAGTCGACGTTCACATAACACCACTAGAGGAAAAACAACATACAACATATAAAATTACCGACGAATACCAAATTCACATGACTACTATTAGCATGACTTATCCCATGTCTTCAGGAACAAAAGTAACTACTCACAAAGCATAATCATATTCATGACCAGAGAGGTAATGAGTAGCATCAAGGATCTGAACATAAACTCTTCCACCAAATAATCCAACTAGCATCAACTACAAAGAGTAATCAACACTACTAACAACCTTACAAGTACCAATCGGAGTCGCGAGACGGAGATTGGTTACAAGTGATGAACTAGGGTTTGCAGATGAGATGGTGCTAATGAAGATGTTGATGGTGACGAGTCCCCTCCGATGAGAGGAGTGTTGGTGATGACGATGGCGACAATTTCCCCCTCCGGGAGGGAAGTTTCCCCGACAAGGTCGTCCTGCCGGAGCTCTAGATTAGTTCTGCTCAAGTTCCGCCTCGTGGCGGCGGCGAATCCACGAAAAAGCTCCTCTTTGTTTTTTTCTGGATGAAGCCCTTCATATAGCAAAAGAGGGGGGAAAGTGGGCCAGCAGGTTGCCCACAAGCCCTCATGGCGCGGCCTGGGGGGGTGGCCGCGCCGTGCAGGCTTGTGGCCAACCCCTAGCGCCCCTCTGGCACTTCTTCGGCCCAATATTTTTGATAAATCCGGAAATAAATCCTCGTTGATTTTTACGGCGTTTGGAGTTGCGCAGAATTGGTATCTCAACTTTGCTCCACTTTCAGGCCAGAATTCCAGTTGCCGGCATTCTCGCTCTTCATGTAAACCTTGCAAAATAAGAGAGAAAAGGCATAAGAATTGTACCATGAAGTGAAATAATAGCCCAAGAAGTGATAAATATCAACATGAAAACATGATGCAAAATGGACGTGTCAATAACCTGCATAGGAAACCACAATGCCCAACATAAGGCAGCCGCCCCCACAAGAATATGTGCCAAAAATTGCTTAACAATACACTGCGACCAATTGGCGAACATGTTACACGCACTACGTGGGGGGTAGAGATCTGAAGTGAAAGGATCGATATGGTTGACTAGAGGGGGTGGGTGAATAGGCAACTACCAATTTCTAGCTTTTATTTAGCAAATTAGGTTTAGAAACAAATAAGTTGTCTAGATATGCAACTAGGTTAACAACCTATATGATGCTAACAACAACCACAACAAGCCAGCAAAGTAATACAACACATGTAAAGCTTGCACGAAGTAAAGGTAAGAGATAACCACAAATGGGACTGGTGGAGACGACGATGTGTTATCGAAGTTCATTCCCTTTGAGGGGAAGTACATCTCCATTGGAGCGGTGTGGAGGCACAATGCTACTCCAGAAGCCACTAGGGCCACCGTATCTCCTCACGCCTCACACAATGCAAGATGCCGTGATTTCACTAGTGGCGACTTGAAGGCAGAAACCGAACATATTCAAACAAGGTTGGGGCAATCCCCACAACTTAATTGGAGGCTCCCAACAACACAACGAAGCTTCACCACAATGGATTGTGGCTCCGATATGACCTCAACCGTCTAGGATGCTAAATCACCCAAGAGTAACAAGATACGCAAGGTATTAGCAGGGTGTTGAATTTCTGTTGGTGGAAGTGTAGATCAAGGCCCTCTCAAGCAAACCCTAAAAGACCAAGACGGTGTGTTGGCTCGGAAGAGAGATCGGGCGAAAATGGAGCTTGGAGCAACAATGGAGCTTAGGGTTAGGAGAGGTAGTCTTCTTGGCAAAGAAGACCCCCTTTATATAGTGGGGGGGGGGCAATTCCAACCGTTATCCTCACTCACCCGCACATAAGACGCACTATGGCTCGTGAGGGCAGTACTACCGCTCGGGCGACACAGCTAGTCACACAGGAGCAAAGAGCAAGGAGAAGAAGAGGTAGTTCTGCTAGAGCAGTACTGCCGCAGATAATAGGTAGTACCACTTTGTATTGTCGCTCCGATTCTGATGAGGAATCCAGACCCAGAAAGAATGGCAGAAGTGGCGCGATAGTAGCACGCGGTACTACCACTCTGAACTACCGGCCAGAAACCGCATAGATCGACACAAAAAATGTCAAGACCCCGAAGACAGCGGTACAGCCCACAACAGTAGGCAAGGGCACTACCACCCATAAGAGGTACTACCGCTGTCCCGGGCGGTACTACCGCAAATAGAAGGTAGTACCACTGCCTCGAGCAGTACTACCGCTTGATTCTTTTCGGACCAGAATAAAGACCAAGTTGGAGCTCCAAAGATGCAAGAAAGGAACATGGGTGCGAAAGAATGTGTATGTGTTCATTCCACCCAAAAAATTCCGATCGGTCCCCCTCTTAATAGTACGGTTTTCCTATGACTCAAATCCACCAAAAATGAAACATAGGAAAGAAATTGTCTTCACTCTAATCCACCGAGGGGCGAGAATCGTCTTGTGTCATATGATAAAATATCTGAAAAGCTTAATGCACATGATTAGTTTGCAAATGCATTGTCCTCAATCACCAAAACCGGTGAGGTAGAAATATGCCCTTAAAATCTCCCCCTTTTTGGTGGATTGATGAAAACATGAGATTTGCGCAAATGATATCATGAGATAGAAAGCAAACCCCAATATCCACAAAATATAGATGGGCTACCCCTAGATGTGTGCCGTATTTTAAGTATGCTTTTGGCATGCAAAGTGCACACTTCTAGGATCAACACTTCCCCTATATTTTATAAACAAGAACTAATTGTAGTAAGAGAATAGGAGATAAATATAAGTGCAAGAAGTGACATGTGAGCATAAACATAGGGCACAAGATAAGCATGACTCACATACTAAGACATATAAAGATAATTAAAGGGTAGCATATATCTCACACCATATGACGCGGTCACTTAAGTCTCACACACATAAACCAAACCAAAGCGAAGGATAAAAGAGTTCACGAGTGATGAAAACACAAGCAACAAAAACACACTCGTGACTCTACAAATCCCTAAACTCTCTCCCCATTTGGCACCGAGAAACCAAAAGGGCAGGGAGGACTAAGATAACTCCTAGGTGGTAGCAACTCATAGAACCATCTTCAATATTCTCTGGACTCTGGCCTAAAAGTTGTGGTCCGAGGCGAAGCGGTGTGCCAGACGGAGCTGCTGACCTATGTTGGTCAACATCCGAGTCGCATTTGCCATTCCTCGACATTCAGGTCTACTCATTAGTGATAGATTTCTTGGACCCACTCCTTATCTCCAGCCCCAATTGCTTGCCAGCTTGTGACAACTCCTAGCATCCTTCTTAGCACCATGAACCTTGTATCGACAATGTGCTTGAATGCAAAATATCTTCTTCATCTTCTCCTTGAGCTTCTTAGCCCAAGATGGCTCAGGATGTGAGGGCGCGAAACTGGGAGCAGCACCACCCTCGGCCACATAGTCATCATCATCCTCGTCATCCTCATCATGAGGAAGATCCATCTCAGCAACAGTATGATTATCCCACTTGACTTTCTGCCTCAATTGCACAATCTTATGTGGAAACAAATCACCACATTCAAACATGACACCCGGAAAGGTCTTTACCAAGGTGTTCCCAATCAGATGCATCAAGCAAGGCCCCGTAAATAGGACACTTGTACTTAGAAACTGTAGAGAGGAGCTCTCACCACATGACATGTGACACATCCAAAACCTCCACCTCAGCCTTGTTCCTCACAAAATGACCAAAGGGTAGCATATCCACCAAATATGAGTGTACCTGATCCAAATTCCCAACATGGGGAAAGAGAGTGAGCGTGAAGTTGCGGTGCATAATATCAAAAAATGGTTCGAGCACATAGGTAGACTTGCCAATGATGGAGGAGGTCTTCTCAGTGCTCAAGGGATAGAGATGTCTCTTGTGAGTGGATGCGGTCTCCATGTGTGGGCGAAATCCAATTGGGTTATGGAGCCCCTGATTATGATAACCTAGCATACCAAAGAACTCCTTCCAAGGAGGAGACAACAACTTCCCATTAGTCAACCAGGTCAATGCCATGTCCTCATCGGTCCCAAGATGGATCATAGCCAAGAACACAACCACCATTTCTGCTTCAAAATCCTTGTTGAACCGCATAAGTTCAACAATACCAAGCTTCCCGTACAGGCTAAGAGCATTACCAAACTATTGGTCATTTATCTCGAGATATTCCACATCAATGGACTTGACATTGGGAACATACAGGTTCTCCTTGTGCTTGAGTATACCATTATAGATGGAAACATGTTGTCGGGTCCATAAGGGACGGTTGCATAGAGTTGAATCTTGGGGAGCCTCATAGGGATTGCAATGGCGGACAAGAAGCCATAATTATTTGTTGAGCAACTTCGCCATTGATTCGGACTTTTTGGTCTTGACTGTAGGATGCTTGCCCTTCTGCTTGAGAGGTGGCTGACTGGAACTGTCCTCTTTTCAGGAGCGGTAGTGCTTAGAGCTCTCACGACTGGGGTTCATCCTAAGCTCCTGTTGAGAAGAGCTGCCAGCACAAGCGGTAGTACCTCTCCCGAGGGAGCGGTAGTACCGCTCGGACGAAGGCCACGGGGGCAACCGATACCACAGGTCAGATCATGTACTACTCGTGATGGCAAATGCAAATATTCTCCAATAGAACTTCACATCTAGTCCCTAGCCACTTTCCACATCCTACGCATGCCTCTATTTGACTAAAAGTTAGATAATGCATCCCATACTGCACTAAAACCTAGATCCAGTAAATAAAACCATAGGAGAGAAGAACGGGGACAATACCGGTATCCATGGAATGATGAGAGGGTGGGGATCGAGTCCACCAGTCGAAATTGCAGAAGAAAGACCAAAAATAGAGATCCGACGGCGGTCACCAGAGCACTTGGGTCGCTTGAAGAGAGAGCATCACGGGGTGGAAAGGGGTGAATGGGTATAGGGTAGTGGAAACTACCCCTCCCCGCCCCCATAACCCGCTCGTGCGCATGCCCAAGCGGTACCGCTCATAAGAGCGGTAGTACCGCAGTGGGGGCGGTAGTACCGCTAATAAGAGGTAATACCGCCCAAGTCCCCATTAGTACCGCTTAAGACAACCTCAAGGCAAAAAGAAATTACGAATGGTGGCTTATGCAATTTATGAGGTTGTAGATGAGAGATGGAGACTCAAAAGCTAGTAAATGGGAGGGGACACTCAAAGTTTAAAGTGTCAAACACGAAGAAAAACAAATGTGGAGTGACACCAACCAAGAATAAGGTCTCAAAAGGAAATGTCTCACTAGGAGGGGGCGGTGGCCGAAGCCACCTATGTTTGAGTCAATTGGTATGGCACCGTGAATAATTTAACCTTGGCACATGACCAAAACTTGTCTTTGAAGCACAAGTACCATAATAAATGGCTCATGTGAAAGACTTAATCGATTTATGCATAATAAGGGGATGGATAGTTCATTGAGAGAACAACACTCCCCCATGTCCATGCCTACACCCAAAAAAGATAATATAATAAGTGTGGTGGGTTGTGCAATACTTCAAGCCACATTGCTCGAATCAATGATATTTATCTCATGCCTTAACTCGCAAAATCGTGCTTCATTCAATGGCTTCGTGAATATATATGCAAGTTGATCATTAGTGTTGAGGTGAATAAGATCGATCTCCCCATGCTTGATATGCTCTCTGATGAAGTGATGACAAATATGAATATGCTTCGTCTTGCTGTGTTGAACCGGGTTGTTGGAGATCTGGATAGCACTGCGGTTGTCACAGTAAAGAGGCACTTTGTCACAAGTAACACCATAATGCTTTAAAGCTTGCGTCATCCAAAGAAACCGTGCACAACAACTTGCGGCGACTACATACTCGGACTCGGTGGACAAGAGAGACACAATTTTGCTTCTTTGAAGACCAACTTACCAAAGAGCTACCAAGGAACTAGCAACCTTTGGAAGTTGACTTCCTCCACACGATTTCTCGCCCTATCTAAGTCTGGATGTCCTTTGAGATCAAATGAAGCACCTTTAGGGTATCATAACCCAAAGTTTGGGGAATGAGCCAAATATCAAAATATTCGCTTGACCGCCACATAGTGGATTTCCTTAGGTGCGGCTTGAAATCATGCACAAATTCCCACATTCAACATAATATCCGGTCTAGATGCACAAACATAAAGCAACGATCCAATTATGGAGCGATACACCTTTCAATCCACAACTTTACCATTGGGATCAATGTCAAGTTGGCACTTAAGTGGCATGGGGGTCTTGGCCAGCTTGACACCATCCAACTTGAACCTCTTGAGCATGTATTGAGCATATTTTGCTTGGTTGATGAACGTTCCTTGGCTTCGTTGCTTAACTCCGAATCCAAGGAAGAACTTCAACTCTCCCATCTTAGACATCTCAAACTCTTTGGTCATTAGTGCGGCAAACTCATCGCTGAAAGCTTTGTTAGAGGAACCAAAGATAACATCATCAACATATAGTTGGCATATGAACAAGCTCCTTTTAACCCTCTTCGTGAAGAGAGTGGGATCTATTTTCTCAATTTCAAACCCACAGTCTTGCAAAATCTCTATAAGGTGCTCATACCATGCACGTGGGGCTTTTTTATGGCCATAGAGTGCCTTATCGAGCTTGTATACATGATTGGGGTACTTGGCATACTCGAACCCCGGGGTTGCTTGACATATACCAACTGTTTAAGTGGACCATTAATAAATGCACTCTTCACATCCATTTGTTGCAATTTGAAATCATGATGAGAAGCATATGCAAGCAACATGCGAATAGATTGAGGGCAAGGAACGAGAGAAAATGTTTAACTGTAGTAGATACCCTTGACTTGGAAGTAGCCTTGTGCCACCAATATTGCCTTGTTGCGAATGACGACACCGTTCACATCTTGCTTATTCTTGCAGATCTATTTGGTTCGAATGACATTGTGATTCTCCTTTGGTCTTGGCACCAATTGCTACACTTTGTTGCGCTCGAAATTGTTGAGTTTATCATGCATGTCTCCAAGCCAATATGTGTCCTCGATCGCCTCTTTTACCTTTAGGGATTCTATACAAGAAACAAACGTGTGATGTGCAGACAATTTAGTTAATTGACTAAGAGTGGTTACCCCTTTACTCAAGCTTCTGTAGACGTTCTCCAAACATGTTGTTTATGTTTAAGCTTGGAAGTGATCTTGGCGGCTCATCTTTCTAAAATATCCTCCATGGAAGGTTGAGTAGCATCATCTTGACGATCTTGAGCGAATTCATGAGATTGCTTGGGGTGTGAATTTGATCTTGGGCATCACTTAGTGTATCATCATCATGATGAGGTTGATCTTGCCCTTAATCTTGTTCACTTGGTTGAGGGCCTTCATTTTCTTCTTCGGAAGCATGCAGGTCTTGCATTGGTGATGGTTCCACTTGTGTGGGACATTGTCCTTATCCTTCGTCCACAAGGGGTTCCTCAACGGGTAGGAAGTGTCCCACACCAGTTCTTCTTATCGCTTGGGGGATTAGTTTCATCACCTACATCACAAAGACCACTTTGCTCCACTTGGGAGCCATTATTTTCATCAAACTCCACGTTACATGTAACCTTAATGAGTCCAACGCGTATCCTCAATGAGTCCATTGGAATTGTTAAGGACACAGTAAGCATGAGAGTTTGTAGCATAACCAATAAATTTTCCCTCCTCGGCTCTAGTTTCAAATTTATAAAAACGAGCACCTTTCTTGAGAATGAAACACTTACAACCAAACACATGGAAGTACTTGAGGTTGGGCCTGTTACCGGTAATAATTTCATAAGGAGCCTTGTTCAAGCCTTTGCGGGGGTAGAGCTGATTGGATGCATGACATGCGGTGTTGATGGCTTAGGCCGAAAAGTTGTATGGATATTTAAATTTCGCCATCACGGTTCTTGTCGCATCCATCAACGTCCAATTCTTTCTTTCTGAAACACCATTTTGTTGAGGGGTATATTGTGCCGAGTATTGATGATTGATCCCCTCATCACTAAGAAACTCATCCAAGGTGTAGTTCTCGAACTTGGTGCCATTATCACTTCTGATCATGAATATCTTTGCCGCATTTTATCATTGAAATTCATTGGCAAAGTCGATGACTGTTTGTTGGGTCACACTCTTCCTCTGGAAGAAGTATACCCAACTATATCTTGAGTAATCATCCACAATAACCAAGCAATACTTTCTTCCCCAAGACTATCAAAATATGGAGGACCAAATAGATCCATGTGAAGGAGGTCCAAGGGCCTCTTATAGTAGATGGTAGTCAGGGGTCAGTGAGTCGTCTCATGTAGCTTTCCTGCGATACAAGCACTACAAGAACGATCTTTAGAAAAACTTATATTTGTTAGTCCACAAACATGAACCCTTTAAGGATACTTTGTAAAGATCTCATATTGACATGGCCTAGCCGCCGATGCCAAAGCCATCCCACATCAACTTTAGCCATTAGGCAAGTCTCAATCTTAGTGGTTCGCTTCGAAAAGTTAACCACATAGAGATCGTTTTCTACATGCCCAACAAAGGCTACTTTAAGAGTCTTCCTCCACAAAAGGGACATGGAGGCTACACCAAAGAAGGTACAAAAACCCATGAGTGCAAGTTGACGAACGAAAAGTAAATTGTATGCAAGAGTCTCAACAAGCATGACTTTCTCAATGGTTTATTCCAAAGAGATTACAAGCTTGCCAAGACCCAATACCTTTGAACTTGTATCATCACCAAAGGAGACTTGAGTGGCCACGTAGGAATTAGAATGAACGTCCACACCAAGTCCTTGATTTCGGTCATATGATTTGTTGATCCACTATCAAGCAACCATGAAACTCCTCCGGAAGCAAACTCCTACAAGAGATCAATGCTTGGATTTAGGTAGCCATTATTTAATGGGTCCTTTCATGTTCGTGACAAGGGTATTGGGAACCCAAATAAACCATTCAATGTACTCATAATAAGAACCAACAAATTTGGCATAAACATGCCCATCACTAGCACGACATAAAACATAAGAGGGATTAAAGTCACCGTCTTTGTTGGACGGGGTGGTTTTGCCCTTCTTGGCATTACCCACTCACAATCTTGGGCTTCTTCTTCTCATGAGTACCCTCCCAGGCTTTGAAAAAGGTTTCCTTGAGCGGGGGAGGTTGTTTGGTCTTGATCTTCTTGTTCTTCTTAGACTTGAGTGCAAACCTAATTCCTTCCTTTGCAACTACTTCCTTTTGATTGCTCAAAAGCTCATTGAGGTTCTTCTCACATTGGATGCAAATGACAAGGCCTTTCTCAAGTTTCTCTTTCAACTTGGCATTCTCCTCCAGAAGATGCACATGCGCACAACATGGGTTAGTAGCATCGGCATTATCAATTAACACGAAAAGAGGACACATGTCTATTTCCTTAGTAAGTTTTACATGGAGTTGATCATGAGACTCTTTTAGAGAAGCATACGCACTCTTCAAAGCCATGTGAGCCTATTCAAGTGTGACAAACTCTTAATTGAGTCTGTCATGGTCAACCCCAAGTGTAACCTCAAGTCGAAGAGAGACACCTTGGTCGGAGAGGAGGTTACAGTGGACGCCGTGGTCATCACCATTACCTAACCACTTGCATCTTCATCATCGGAGAAGTACTCTTCTTGAGTCGCCAACACCTTTTGAGGAACCTTGTTAGGGAAGTTGTTCTTGTTGGGGAAGTACTTGGCTTTGTCTTTGCGAATGAGCATGACACCATTGTCTTCCCTCTTCTGATACATACAATCCACCACAAAGTGACTCACATTGGCACAATTATAGCAAGTCCTCACATGTTGATTTCCCTTTGACCCACTTGAATTGTTTTTGGAGAAGTTGGGCCTTGAGCTTCTCTTGTTGCCCCAAAATTTCCTGGACGAAAGATCCATGTGCTCATGGTAAGCATATTTGGTGTCTTCGAGGCAACACCCCTCTTCTTCTTCTTCTTCTTCTTCCTTCAAAATAGCCTTGGCCTTCAAATCTAGGTTGGGTGTGGATATCTTTGACCGTCGTACATGATATAGAGTGTTGTCGGCGGTCTTATTCAATATGTTCATGGCAATAAATTCATCCAACACATCGCTTGAGGAAAATGAGTAAAAGTCTGGTCTTTGATGGATAAAAGAGGAAACGGCCTTGTTGAATGGCATGATGTCCTTAAGAAACCTACGTTTGATCCAATTGTCATCTCTATCCTTACTCCATGATCTTGAAGAGAAACTGCAAGAGTTTTCACTCTCCAGTAAAGCTCACGATGGTCCTCATCATCAAGCATCACAAACTCATCGGCGTCATCAGGAACTACCTCAAAGTGACCGTTGAATACTCGAGCTTCCCTTATACATGGAAACAATGTGTTCCCAACAATCCTTTGCATGGGTGAAGGGACGCAAGTGAGCAAGATCTTTAATGGGGATAACAGACTGGAGAATGAAAAAGGTAGATTGATTGAGTTGATTGTCGATCTCTTCTCTTGGGGTGAGGTTGCTTGGATCATGTGGGTAGTACCCTTGCTCAGTGATTCTCCAAAGTTGTGTTGAGTTGTGATTCAAATGAGACTTCACACGAAAAACACAATTAGCAAAATCAGTCTTCACTAGTTCAGGAGCAGGACCAAGGTTGATAATATGCGGTGGGTGGATCTGTCCTCCATAGACCACGGGAGGGGGAACCGGGGCAAAGGTATCCATCCCACTCTTTCCATGAGTCAACTTATTCGTATCACTACTAGATCCTCCTTACTGGAGTTGGCATCCGAATCTGAGGTAGTGGGGTTAACCAGTCGCAACGGATCGGTAAAGAGTTTGAGCCCATCAAGGAATTCTTTGAACAAGGATTTGACCTCGGTCGCCATAGAAGATTTAAGTGAGGCAATTGCCTCATTTCAATCCTCATGCGAGACCATGTTCACGCCCTCGGCCTCGGGTAACTCCACAACCCTATCCCCATCATCAACCATACTCTTTGGGTGGTAAGACCCTTAATAAAGAGACGTAGCTCTCATACCAATTGAGAGGATCGATATGGTTGAATAGAGGGCGGTGAATCGGGAACTACCAATTTTTAGCTTTTCTTTAACAAATTTGGTTTAGCAAAAAATAGGTTGTCTAGATAAGCAACTAGGCGAACAAGTTATATGCTGCTAACAACAATCACAACAAGCAAGCAAAGTAAGACAACACAAGTAAAGCTTGCACAAAGTAAAGGTAAGAGATAACCATAAGTGGAACCAGTGGAGATGAGATTGTGTTACCGAAGTTCCTTCCCTTTGAGGGGAAGTACGTCTCCGTTGGAGCGGTGTGGATGCACAATGCTCCCCAAGAAGCCACCAGGGCCATTGTATTCTCCTCACGCCCTCATACAATGCGGGATGTCGTGATTCCACTAGTGGTGCACTTGAAGGCAACGACTGAACCTTTACAAACAAAGTTGAGGCAATCTCCAGAACTTAATTGGAGGCTCCCAACAACACCATGAAACTTCACCACAATGGATTGTGGCTTCGAGGTGACCTCAACTATCTAGGGTGGTCAAACACCCAAGAGTAACAAGATTTGCAAGGGATTAGTGGGGTAATTAAAAATCTCTTGGTGGAAGTGTAGATCAAGGCCCTCTCAAGCAAACCCTAAAAGATCAACATGTTGTGTTGTCTAGGGAGAAAGATTGGGAGAAAATGGAGCTTGGAGCAACACTGGAGCTTAGAGTTAGGAGAGGTAATCTTCTTGGGGAAGAAGACCACCTTTATATAGTGGAGGGGGGATAAATACAACCGTTATCCTCACTCAGCCCAAACATAAGCGGTACTACCGCTCCTAAGGGCGATACTACCGTTGGGGCGACAGAGCCAGCCTCACAGGCGTAGAGAGGAAGGAGGAGCAAAGGTAGTTCCACCAGAGCGGTACTACCTCTATAGAGAGCGGTACTACCGCAGATAAGAGGTAGTACCACTTCCTACTACCGCTCCGATTCTGCTAAGAAATCCAGACCCAGAAAGAAGGGCAAAAGTGGTGGGTAGTAACAAGCGGTACTACCATTGGGGAGCGGTACTACCGCGATAAACTACCATCCAGAAACCGCCCAGTCCAACACAAAAAATGTGGAGACACCGAAGACAACGGTACAGCCCGTGGCACCGGGCAAGGGCACTACTGCCCATAAGCGGTAATACTCCTGCCCATGGTGGTACTACCGCATAGAACAGGTAGTACCGCTGCCCGGAATGGTACTACTGTTTGGTTCTTTCCTAACCAGAATAAAGACAAAGTTGGAGCTCCAAAGATGTAACGACTAAGATGCGGTTCTTTCCGATTTAGGGAACGAGGCCCCAAAATGGAAAGAAGCGCATCTAAGCGTTTCGCAAGCACGATAACATAGCACATACATAGTAATAGAATGACAATTAGGGATTCCACTGCCATCTCATAAATAATATAAGAGTTTACATCACGCATTTATTCAAACAAGGTAGTTCCGCTACGGACTACATAACATGAGAAAAGACTATGCTACCCTGCATGCTTGCCCACGATGACGACCATGCCTCAGTCTTCTAGATAGTTCACGTACAAGCGGTTGTTCTCCTCATCGTACGATCACGACCCTGCATGCGTGCCGTCGGGATCACCTGTGTCGGGCGTACCTGTACCTATTGGTGTGTTGAAGTAATCTGTGAGTCACGGGGACTCAGCAATATATGACCTTGGTGCCAGAACTAGTCAAGTTAATAGGTAAGAAAGGTTCAGTGTTTAGGTTGCAGCATCCTAAGCATTTATGGTGGCTAGTTTACGTAGAACAAGTATTGAAGGTGGACTATACTAGCGATCGATGACTAGCTGATCACTAAGTGATCCTGAACACCTACTTACGTCAATCATAACCCCACCGTGTTGCCGATCGAAGAGAGAGGTCTTCGAAGGGGACCGTCACGGTTACGCACACAGTTGGCAATTTTATTAGATTGGGTTCAAGTTATCTATAACCGGATGTTAACAAATATTCCAAGTTGCCACATAACCGCGGGCATGGCTTTTCGAAAGATTAAACCCTGCAGGGGTGCTCCAACTAGTCCATCACAAATGGTCACGGGCCGCAAAGTAATCCTCTATCACGAATCTCGTGATCTCGTCGGATTGCTTAGAGGAAAACCTCAACTCTGGGGAGAACCAAAGCTTCACCGATATTCCTATATGCAAGATATATCACTAAGGTAAGATTAGACTAGCAGGACCTCCCGACGTGTCGACGACCCTGATAAGAGCCGCGTATCTCAGTCTCAGGACACGCCGGATAAGCGAAGCATACAGTGGCTAGAGAAATCTCCCGAGTTGCCCCGGGATGGCCCCGCACGGTGCTCTAGTTTGGACCAACACTCATGAGGAGCACTGGCCCGGGTTGTTGATGAATTCCTCGGGGTAGCTATTCCCTATGCAGATTATTATTAAGTGATTAGAAAATTAACACCAATGTTGGGTCCTGCCGGACAAGTCTTAACACTACACGATTTATCAAAGGGGTCCCCATAACAACCCCGAATGTGTTAGAAGCGATCCGTTATGGAATCAAACACCGGTAGCCGGAAACTATGGCGGCAATAACGGAACAAAACTCCAGGCAAAATGCTAGGACTTCTGTTATTTACCAAGTATGTAGGTGCATTAATTAAATAACAGATTTAACATAATGATATCAAACTCATGTTATCACATGAGACAAGGCACCTCCAACTAGAAATGCTAACATTAGAAGCTGAGCAAAGGCTACTTAGCCATTCAATATTTGCTAGGAGGGGAAAAGTGTTTGGGTTTCATGGCATTATCAGGAGGCAATTATTTCAATGGTAGGCAGGGAGCATATGCTGAAGGAAACGTGAATCTAGCATAACAAGTCTAGAGATGGAATCAAGGTCATATCATCTTGCCTGTGATGTCTTCAGCGTGGAACTGCTCTTGTTCGTCCTGCACGTACTCGCTCTGATCCACGTAATCGCTCTCCGATCCCGGTGCTACCCAACATAATAATAACATCCAATGAACAACATCACAACAAGATGCAACAAGCACATGATGCATGTGATGAAAATGAACATGCATCTCTATTCTAGTCACTTGCACATGCATGAGAAGAAAATACAAGCTTCTGGATAGAACTAAACTCTAAGCTATCTTTACATGCATGATGATGACATGAACAGATGCGTCACGCGAAAACGATGCAAAAACATATAAAGAACGTTACGAACGGAGCTACGGATCAACCGGAAACAACTAAACAAGAAATGGAGTCCAACGGATCAAATCCAACACAACACACTCCAATGGCATACTTATGGTATTCCTAGGTTGCCAGATCACAAGTCAAAACAAGTATGGATGGGCTGGTTCAAAGAAATATCACCACAACATCACCTATGCACTCACAAGCATCAAAACATCAAAACTATACAATCTGCCATTAACAGCATCATAACAGTTTGAGGGCTACATGCAAACCACCTACAGCCACACAAATGTGCCAAATAAGATATGTGGCAGAAGCTATTCAAAATCTATACAAGCATGAGCAAAAATATAATACAAAGGAGTTTCACACAGAAAGTTCTACAGCTGCTAACTTGGACAAAAATATCAGTTTTCAGGGACTTCGTGAAAATCTCAGATTTTCACTTGTTGTTTGTGCTCTGAAGCATTTTAACAGCACCCAAAACAATATCTACAAGAATCCAAATGGATTGAAAATTTATAGAGATCTAGACAAACACAAAAGCTACAACTTCCCAGTTGATAGCCAGGGCTGATTCCCAACACATAAACTTCTACAGGCACAACTACAAGGGAAGAACTGGAATTTTCAGCCACATGCCTACTTTGGCTAGGCACAACTTGCACATATTGACTACTAAGCAGGAAAAAAACCACCATGACATAGAGGGGTTCACCCTCTACTACCACAACAAGGAATCAACCTCTTGGAGTCATCACATCACATGGAACCAAGCTCTAAACATTGAACAAAACAGAAATATGAAATGTCCAGAAAGTGTTCCAAAGTGGAATCTGTTCCCACCATTGGATTCCTGGGATGATTCTACCCCAAAAACATATATAATACATAGGCACTTGCATAGAACAAATGGGCACAAACTTGGAAGGAAAAACTACATGGAATCACATAGAGGTGAATAGTGCATCATCACATGTGCTTCCACTAGCTCATAACTTATACATGTTCTTGCACATGTCCACAACACCAATGGTGCACATGAGGGGTAGAGCTCATGCTCATGTGCCTTAGCACACCACACACACATGTATCAAGCACAACATATAATAAACACCTACACATGCTAGTTAGAACACACACACTACTTACACTCACATGCACATATAACATACACCTACACACTCCTTGGGTGCTTGCACCACACAATCACACATGCATAGGAGGTGCACCACATATAGACATAAGCATAAGCACAAATAAACACCAAGTATGTGGGGGGAACCCTCACACACACACACTCTTGCACACACTAGTGCATGAGCTCAGCATATCACATGAGTAACACACCACATCACCATGGTGACATGCAACTACACATACAACTTAGTGCATACACACACATACTAACACACACACATCATATAAAAGCTAGTTCATAAATCATATATATGCACACAAGCCTACACATGCATTCTACGCAAACTAGCAAAATAACTAGGCACAACTACTTGCGGTGAGCTAAAAATAAATACCATATGAGGAGATCTAGAACACTGCATCACTACATAGCAAAACAAATGAAACAGCAAAAGAAAAGAGCAAAGAAAAATAAAGGGGTTTGGTGGGAATCGAACCCAAGCCCTCTGGATCACAACAGCAACCTGCACCACTGGGCTAGGCTGCCCTGGCTCGACAGGAATAGAGAAGGGAGCAGGGTATGCTCTCTCTCTGAAGTTTACTGTGCCGAAAACAAATAGCAAAAGGGGTGCGCCGAGGGGATTCGAACCCTCGACCTGCCACTGCACCAAAACGCGACTACCACTCTGCTACTCGCTTGGATCTTAACAGAGTAGGGGGGTAAACTCTTTTGAGCAACCCCCTCTTGCCTATCCTCTGCCCGACAGTGGCCGGAACAAGGGAAAGACCTCCCGGCGTTACACGCTAAGTTGTCCTACGGCCCGTCGATGGAAGGAAGTATAGACTCCCAGGGTTCCATTTCTACCACTAGCTCTACTCGATGAGGCCTACAACTACTGATCCACGACGCGCGGCGTTGCCGGCGACAGAGAAGGAACACAACGAGGCTATGGCTCCTAGGCGCAAGATCTGGTGACATGGAAGAGGGTTGAAGGATCTAGCTCAACCACTGGACGAGGCCGACACGTCTATCAAAGAGGAGGTAGAGGAAGAAGCGGAAGAAGCTACGACGGGGAAGAACATCGGGGAGGAAGCCGCCGTCGTCGAAGTAGTGGTAGCAGGGCCGATCTCGTCGTCCTAGCTGCAGGAATGGGTCCCTTTGAGATCCCGCGTGCTCGTCGAGGGGTTGGAGATGACGCAGGTGTACGGTCGCAACTGCCAGGACCTTCTCAACTTGCGGCCGTGGCGGAGGAGTTCGATCCCTTACCTCAAGCCGTCGACAGAGAGGGAGGAGGAGATGGGAAAGAGGTGGCGGCGCAAGGGGAGGAACCCTAGGCTTGCACGGACGCCAAGGGGGGTTATATGGAGGAGGAGGAGGCGAGGGACGCGCGCCTCGACGTCCGTGAGACGGCGTCTTCTTGCTGGCGCGCTGCCTTTGTCTCATTGAAGAACTGACGAAGGAGGGAGGAGAGGGACGTCGCCTACAAGAGAAAGGCCACACGCGAGGGGAGCTGGGCCAGCTTGTGGGAGGAGGCCCACTAGGTGGCTCCAGGTAGAAAGAAATAAAAACCCCTGGGGTTTTCTAATTACAAAAATAAACAGAAAAAGAAATAAAGCAAAGGAAAATCTGTTGGAGTTAAAAATAAAACAAAATACCCCTGGTCATAAGGGAATTATGACCCATTTAAATAAAATGGAAAAGAAATACTTGGAGCAATTAAATATTTACAAAACAGAATTTATTTGATCTGTTTTGTGAATATTTGCACCTTTAAACTATAGTTTCAAAACAGCAAATTCATACCCTCATATCCACCACAATACATACTAAAACATGGGCATTTCTGAAATAGAGAAGGAGCAAAAGAATCTTGGCTTGAGATAAATAGAGAAAGGGAATGTTTTTTAATCCTATTTGAAATCCACATAGTGCTTCCTACTACAACTGCACCACTCCACAACACTCCACTCATCAACACATATAAACACACATCATACATCATCACATGACATCACACCACATACATAAGATAACAAGGCAAAAAACACAATAGGCATGGATTAATGGATGCATGAATGCAAAAGGGGAACAAGACAAGGTGACACACATGAAATAACACATGGAATAACTCTCATGGAACTGACATGATGGACCCACATACAGAAGGTTCCAAATATGGCAAGTTACACTCTTGGGGCATTACAAACTCTCCCACACTACAAAAAGATCTCGACCCGAGATCTAAGACTGAAAGAACTCTCGGAATTCAGAACGGAGGTGATCCTCGCGTTCCCAAGTAGTCCCTTTATCGGAATGGTGTGACCACTGCACTTTGAGAAATTTGACAGTCTTGTTGCGGGTCTTGCGCTCAGTCACCTCGAGAACCGCAACTGGATGCTCACGATAGGATAGGCCGGGTTGAAGGTCGATGTCTTGAAGATGAACAGTGCGCTCGGGAGTGTTGAAGCATCTCCGGAGCTGAGAGACATGGAACACGTCATGCACATTCGCAAAGTTTGACGGAAGCTCGAGCTGGTACGCAAGGTCGCCTCTCTTGCCAACAACTATGAAAGGACCAACGAAACGAGGCACAAGCTTGCCTTTGATGCCAAAGCGCTGTGTACCCTTCATAGGGGACACCTTGAGATAGACGAAGTCATCAAGCTCATAAGACATGTCATGATGCTTGCTATCATAATAGCTCTTCTGACGGGACTGAGCTGCTTTGAGATTATTCCGAATTACCCGACACATCTCTTCAGCTTCTTCTATCAAGTCATTCCCAAGAATCTGACGCTCGCTGGTCTCGAACCAGTTGAGTGGGGTACGGCACTTCCTGCCATAGAGAATCTCAAACGGAGCTTTGCCTGAACTAGCTTGATAACTATTGTTATACGAGAACTCAGCGAAAGGCAGGCAGTCTTCCCACTTCATGACAAAAGAGATAACACAGGCTCTCAGCATATCCTCAAGGACCTGATTGACTCTCTCCACTTGACCACTAGTCTGAGGATGAAAAGTTGTGCTGAATCGTATCTTCGTGCCCATCGCAGATTGAAAAGAGTCCCAGAACTTGGAAGTGAAGATACTTCCGCGATCCGAAGAGATCATCATAGGCACGCCGTGCAAAGACACTATCTTGGAAGTGTACAGCTCTGCAAGCTGAGCTGCGGAGATAGATTCCTTGACTGGAAGAAAATGAGCCACTTTACTAACCTTGTCGATGACGACGAAGATGGCATCATTACCCTTCTTGGACTTCGAAAACCCAGTGACGAAATCCATCTCAATATGGTCGAACTTCCACTCGGGAATGGGCAATGGATGCAAAATACCCGCTGGGCGTTGATGCTCTGCTTTCACCCTTCGACATACATCACATTCATTTACGAACTGAGCAATCTCACGCTTCATGCGAGTCCACCAGAAGGTCTGTTTCAAGTCCTGATACATTTTGGAGCTTCCAGGATGTATAGAGAGCAGAGAGTTATGATCTTCTTCCATGATCACCTTTCTGAGATCACCTTTCAGAACGACAAGATGATCCTCAAAGAACAATGTGTCTCTGGCATCAACACTGAAGCACTTATATTTGGGAAGTCCCTTTGCCACGCCAATCTTGACTTTCTTCAGCATTGCATCAAGAAGTTGTGCTGCTCGGAACTGATCTTCCAAGGCAGGAGAGATCTGATGATTTGCAAGAAATCCCTGAGGTACTAACTACAGGTTGAGCTTTTAGAAAGACTCACAAAGATCAGGCTAGAGAGGCTTCAGAATGAGACGGTTGCAGTAAGCCTTCCTGCTCAAAGCATCTCCCACGACATTAGCTTTGCCTGGCGTGTACTCAACACTCAGATTAAAATCCTGGAGCATTTCCACCCAACGAGTTTGCCGGAGATTCAGGTTAGGCTTGGTGAAGATGTACTTGAGACTCTTGTCATCGGTGAACACTTCAACCTTTCGTTCCAACAAAAGGTGTCTCCAAGTCATCAGAGCATGTACCACTATTGCTAGCTCAAGATCATGCACAGGATAATTCTTCTCCGTTGGCTTCAACTTCCTGGAGGTATAAGCAACCACTTTCTTCTCTTGCATCAGAACTGCACCAAGACCTTAAAGAGAGGCGTCGCAGAACACTTGGTAAGGCTTGGAATCATCAGGAGGAACCAAGACTGGAGTAGAGGTGAGCTTCTCTTTGAGTGTGTCGAAGGCCAACTGACACTCTCGAGACCAAGCATACTTCACACCCTTCTAAAGAAGACTTGAGAGAGGCTTAGCAATCTTGGAGAAGTTCTCAACGAACCTTCTACAATAGCTTGCTAGCCCGAGAAAGCTTCGAAGCTGCTTCACATTCTGCGGAGGCTCCCATTCAACAATAGCCTGCACCTTCGACGGATCAATTTTGATGCCCTCGGTAGAGATGATGTGCCCAAGATAGACGACTTCTTTCAACCAGAACTCACACTTGGAAAACTTGGCATATAATTTGTACTCTCTCAGCTTATCAATTACCAGCCTGAGATGTTCTTCATGTTCTTCCTTAGTTTCCGAAAAGACCAGAATATCATCGAGATAAAGCAAGACGAACTCATTCTTGAACGGAGAGAATATGTAGTTCATCAATCGACAAATGTCGGAGGAGCATTTGCCTGACCAAAAGACATGACCGTATACTCATACGAGCCAAAACTAGTCCTGAAAGCAGTCTTCGAAATATCCTCTTAGCGAATGTGAATTTGATGATAGCCCATTCTGAGATCGGTCTTGGAGAAGATATTAGCCCCTTTCAATTGCTCAAACAACTCATTTATGTTCGGAAGTGGATACTTATTCATGATTGTCTTCTTGTTCAATGGACGGTAATCGACACACAAGCGGTGTGTGCCATCCTTTTTCTTGACAAACAGAACTCCACAGCCCCAAGGAGACGAGCTCGGTCTGATTAGACCCAAACGCTCGTGCTCATCGAGTTGCCTCTTAAGTTCCTTCAGCTCTTCCGGACCCAATTTGTACGGCCGTTTGCACATAGGCTCAGTACCTGGTTCAAGCTCAATAACAAATTCAACTTCTCGGTGCGGAGGCATTCCTAGCAGCTCTTCTGGAAACACATCTTCATATTTGCAGACCACTAGGACTTGCAAAATTGGATTAATCGCACCCTTTTCATTCAAAGAGAACAGAAGGATTGTGTCATCGCGCGCCGCGAATATAATCACGTCCTCCGATGAGTGAGTAAGCTTCACTTCTTTAGCTTCACAATCAATCGACGCCTTGTTCATGGCTAGCCAGTCCATACCGAGGATCAAATCAATGTCAGAATTGCCCAAGACATACGGAGAAGCCAGAAAAGAATAACTTCCTATCTTGACATTAACATCATGAACTATAGAATTTGACCTCATCTGCGCACCCGGAGAAACAACACCCAAAGGTCTATGCAAACTTGTCGAGGGAAAATCATGCTTGATGAAAAATGACTTTGACATAAAGCAATGCGAAGCACCAGAATCGAACAAGACTTTAGCAGGAAAATCATTGACTGAAAGGTTACCCATGATCACATCACAGGAGTTGTCTGCTTCAACTACATTCACCATATTTACTCGAACAGACCTGGGGTTGAACTTGACGATAGCATTGCTTGGAGGTTTCCCTGGAGGAGGAGGAGGAAGACGGAGCTGAGAAGTGCACTTGTTGGCATAGTGACCCTTCTGCCCACACTTGTGACAAGTAACCTCTGCTGGCTGACGATACTGTGTCTGAGGAGGCCCTTGCTTCTGCTGCTGGAATCTCTGCTGGAAAGCTGGGTTGGGTGGGTGGGAAGAACCACGGCCATCAGAATGCTTGAACTACTACGTGTGCCGAGGAGGAGGAGGAGACACCCAAAACTTCTGTTGTTTCTGAACCACCTGAGTTGAGGAAAAGCTGGAATCTCTGAAGCGCTTCTTAGAATTCTCCACCGTGAGCAAAGCTGCCTCAGCCCTGAGAGCTAAGTTGTAGAACTTATCGAACTCCTAAGGATCGTGCAAAGCGAGAGCTAACTACAAATCTTCTTTCAAGCCACCTCTGAACTGATATATCTTGCTCTTCTGATCAGGGATATCGTGCAAGGCGTATCGGGCTAGCTCGTGGAACTCGGCGTTGTACTTGTACACGGAGTTACCACCTTGCTTCAAGCACGTGAACTTTGCACGCATTTCCTCCAAGAAGCTGGACGGAATGTAGTGGGATCTGAAGTCAGGGCAGAACTCATCCCAAGTGGTCACTCTAGCACCCCTAGAATCCTTCAACTGTTGCCACCAGATAGATGCTTGCCCCTTCTAGTGGAATGTTGCAAACTTGACGAAATCCTCAGGACGAACATTACTGCATTCAAAGTGCTTGTTCATGTTGCGGATCCAATCCTCAGCATCAAACGGCTGGTCACAGGAAGTGAAAGTCTTCGGCTGATTTGACAGGAACTGACTCAGATTAGCAAATTGATTGCCACCATGCTGGAAATTGCCTTGCTGCTGATTAGTCCTCTCTTGCAACAACTGTATCAGCATCTGAGTGTTTGCATTTGTAGCAGCCATCACCGCTTGCCAAGTGATACGTCCATTTTGCATCATGTTTTCATGTTGATATTTATTGCTTTTTGGGCTGTTATATTACTTGTGGTACCATATTTATTCCTTTTCTCTCTTATTTTGCAAGGTTTATTCGAAGAGGGAGAATTCAGGCAGCTGGAATTCTGGACTGGAAAAGGAGCAAATCTTAGTCCACTATTCTGCACATCTCCAAATGCCCTGACAAGTTATGTGGATTTTTTGGGATTATATAAAAAATACCGGGCGAAAGAACTACAGGAGGGGGTTGCGAGGGCGCCACCAGCCCTGACACCGCCACCCCCCTGGTGGCGGAGTGTGGGCTTGTGGGCTCCCTGACGGCCCACTATCCCCCCTCTTTTGCTATATGAACAGTCTTGGTCCAGAAAAAATCAGACGGGAGTTTTTTCGTGGTTTTGCCGCCGCCACGAGGCGGAACTTGAGCAGATCCAATCTAGAGCTCCGGCAGGACGATCCTGCCGGGGAAACTTCCCTCCCGGAGGGGGAGATCGTCGTCATCGTCATCACCAAAACTCCTCTCGTCGGAGGGGAGGCATCTTCATCAACATCTTCATCAGCCCCATCTCCTCTCCAATCCCTAGTTCATCTCTTGTAACCAATATTCGTCTTGCAACTCTGATTGGTACTTGTAAGGTTCCTAGTAGTGTTGATTACTCTTTGTAGTTGATGCTAGTTGGATTACTTGGTGGAAGAGTTTATATTCAGATCCTTGATGCTATTCATTACACCTCAGATCATGATTATGATTATGTTTTGCGAGTAGTTACTTTTGTTCCTGAGGACATGGGATAAGTCATGTTAATAATAGTCATGTGAATTTGATATTCGTTCGGTATTCTGATATGTTGTATGTTGTCTTTTCCTCTAGTGGTGTTATGTGAACGTTGACTACATAACACTTCACCATATTTGGGTCTAGAGGAAGGCATTGGGAAGTAGTAAGTAGATGATGGGTTGCTGGAGTGACAGAAGCTTAAACCCCAGTCTATGCGTTGCTTCGTGAGGGGCTGATTTGGATCCACTAGATTAATGCTATGGTTAGACTTTGTCTTAATTCTTCTTTTGTAGTTGCGGATGCTTGTGAGGGAGGTTAATAATAAGAGGGATTCTTGTCCAAGTAAGGGCAGCACCCAAGCACCGGTCCACCCACATATAAAACTATCAAAGTAACAAACGCGAATCATATGAACATGATGAAACTAGCATGACAGACATTCCCGTGTGTCCTCGGGAGCGTTATTCCTCCTATAAGACTTTGTTCAGGCTTGTCCCTTGCTACAAAAGGGATTGGGCCACTTGTTGCACCGTTGCTACTACTTTTTACTTGTTACTTTTTGCTTGCTACGTTTCACCTCGCTACACAATCACTTGTTACCGCTACTTTTAGTGCTTGCAGTTATTACCTTGCTGAAATCCGTTTGTCAGAGCCTTCTCCTCCTCGTTGGGTTCGAAACTCTTACTTATTGAAAGGACTATGATTGATCCCCTATACTTGTGGGTCATCAAGACTCTTTTTTGGCGCCATTGCCGGGGAGTGATGCGCCTTTGGTAAGTGGAAATTGGTAAGGAAACATTTATATACTGTGCTGAAATTTATTGTCACTTGTCACTATGGAAAATGTTCCTTTGAGGAGTTTGTTCGGGGTATCTTCACCACGAATGGAAGCACGAGGAGTTGTTCCTCAACCTGAGGTATCTACTGAAAATATCTTTTATGAAATTCCTTCGCGTATGCTTGAGAAACTGCTGGCTAATCCTTTCAGAGGAGATGGATCTTCACATCCAGACTTGCTTGTGATCTATGTAGATGAAGTTTGTGGTTTATTTAAACTTGCAGGTTTGCCCGAGGATGAGGTAAAGAAGAAAGTCTTTCCTTTATCTTTGAAGGATAAGGCGTTGACATGGTATAGGCTATGTGATGATACTGGATCATGGGGCTACAATCGGTTGAAATTGGAATTTCATCAAAAGTTCTATCCTATGCATTTAGTACATCGTGATCGAAACTTTATTTATAACTTTTTGCCTCGTGATAGGGAAAGCATAGCTCAAGCTTGGGGGAGGCTTAAATCAATGCTATATTCATGCCCCAATCATGAGCTCTCGAGAGAAATCATCACTCAAAACTTTTATGCTCGGCTTTCTCATGAAGATCGTACCATGCTTGACACTTCTTGTACCGGTTCTTTTATGAAGAAGGATATTGATCACAAGTTGAATTTATTGGAGAGAATCAAACGCAGCTCTAAAGATTGGGAGCTGGAGGAAGGTAAGGAGTCAGGTATGAATTTCTAGTTTGCTTGCGTTAAATCTTTTGTTGAGACAAACACTTCTAGAGATTTTAGCGCTAAGTATGGACTTGACTCTGAGATAGTAGCTTCTCTATGTGAATCTTTTGCTGCTCATGTTGATCTTCCCAAAGAGAAGTGGTTTAAATATCATCCCCCTGTAGAAAGCAACATAGTCAAAACCAATCTAGTTGTGGAGAAAGTCATTGCTTTTAGTGATCCTGTTGTTCCTTGTGCTTACACTGAGAAACCACCATACCCTGCTAGGATAAAGGATTATTCTAAAGCTCCAACTGTGATATGTAGGGGTTACATTAGACCACTTGCACACCCTGAGGAGATTAGAGTTGAACCTAGTGTTGCTATTATCAAAGATCTCTTAGCCGAAGATGTAGACGGGCATGTTATCAAATTATGTGAGGACTCTGCTAGAATTGCTAAACCTCACGCGAAAGCCAAGCATGGACCTGTAGTTGGCCTGCGCGTTGTTTCTATCAAGATAGGAGATCACTGTTACAATGGTTTATGTGATATGGGAGCTAGTGTTAGTGCAATACCCCGTTCTCTATATGATGAAATCAAAGATGAGATTGCACCTGCTGAGTTAGAACCCATTGATGTCACTATTACGCTACCTAATAGAGACACTATCTGCCCCCTGGGAATTGTGAGAGACGTAGAAGTCGTGTGTGGTAAGATGAAGTATCCTACTGATTTCCTCGTCCTTGGTACTGCACAAGATAGCTTTTGTCCCATCATATTTGGTAGACCCTTTCTCAACACTATCAATGCTCACATTGATTGCATTAAGCAGACCGTCACTGTTAGTTTCAAGAGTGTGTCTCATGAATTTAACTTCTCCAAGTTTGGAAGACAACCCCATGAAAGAGAGTCATCTGGTAGAGATGAAATCATTGCTCTTGTCTCTATTGCCGTACCTCCTACGGATCCTTTAGAGAAATATCTGCTTGAGCATGAAAATGATATGCATATGGAGGAGAGATATGAGATAGATAAACTTAGAACAATATCCTATTCTCAAGAATAATCTGCCTGTTGAACTGTTTAGGGATCCTCCCCCACCAAAGGGTGATCCTATGTTCGAGCTTAAACAGTTGCCTGATACTCTTAAGTATGCCTATCTTGATGAGAAGGAGATATATCCTGTCATTATTAGTGCCCTCCTCTCAGAGCACGAAGAGAAGAAGTTACTAAGAACTCTGAGGAAGCACCGTGCTGCTATTGGATATACTCTTGATGATCTTAAGGGTATTAGTCCCACTCTATGTCAGCACAAGATTAAAACCGATCCTAACTTTAAACCAGTTGCTGATCATCAAAGGAGATTGAATCCTAAGATGAAAGAGGTCGTTAGAAAAGAAATATTAAAGCTTCTGGAAGCAGGAATCATTTATCCTGTTACTCATAGTGATTGGGTAAGTCCAGTACATTGCGTACCTAAGAAGGGAGGTATCACCGTCATTCCTAATGATAAGGATGAACTAATCCCACAAAGGATTATTACCGGCTATAGAATGGTGATAGATTTCCGAAAACTGAACAAGGCAACCAGGAAAGATCATTATCCTTTGCCATTTATCAATCAAATGCTAGAAAGGATATCAAAGCACACACACTTTTGCTTTCTAGACGGTTATTCAGGTTTCTCGTAGATACCTGTTGCACAATCTGATCAAGAGAAAACCACTTTCACCTGCCCTTTCGGTACCTTTGCCTCTAGACGTATGCCTTTTGGCTTATGCAATGTACGTGCCACCTTCCAAAGATGTATGATGGCTATATTCTCTGACTTTTGTGAAAAGATTGTCGAGGTTTTCATGGATGACTTCTCCGTTTACGGGTCTTCCCTTGATGATTGCCTCAACAACCTTGATCGAGTCTTACAAAGATGTGAAGAAACCAACCTTGTCTTGAATTGGGAGAAGTGCCACTTTATGGTTAATGAAGGTATCGTCTTAGGACACACAATTTATGACAGAGGCATTGAAGTTGATAAGGCTAAGGTTGATGCAATTGAGAAAATGCCTTGCCCCACAGATATCAGACGTATACGAAGTTTCCTAGGTCATGCTAGTTTCTATAGAAGGTTGATTAAAGACTTCTCTAAGATTTCTAGGCCTCTTACCAACCTCTTGCAGAAGGATGTTCCTTTTGTTTTTGATGAGGATTGTGAGGAAGCCTTCGAAATACTTAAGAAGGCTTTGATACCCGCACCTATTGTTCAACCACCTGACTAGAACTTGCCCTTTGAAATCATGTGTGATGCTAGTGATTATGTTGTTGGTGATGTTCTAGGACAAAGAGTTGACAAGAAGTTGAATGTTATTCACTACGCTAGTAAAACTCTAGACAGTGCTCAAAGAAACTATGCCACTATGGAGAAGGAATTTTTAGCAGTCGTGTTTGCATGTGAAAAGTTCAGATCTTATATAGTTGACTCCAAAGTCACTATTCACTCTGATCATGCTGATATTAAGTACCTTATGGAGAAGAAGGACGCTAAGCCTAGACTGATCAGATGGGTTCTCCTGCTACAGGAATTTGATTTGCACGTCGTTGGCCGAAAGGGTGCTGATAACCCTATAGCAGATAACTTGTCTAGGCTAGAAAATGTCCTTGATGACCCACTACCTATTGATGACAACTTTCCTGATGAGAAATTAAATGTCATCCGCACTTCACATAGTGCACCGTGGTATGCCGATTATGCAAACTATATCGTAGCCAAATACATACCACCCAGTTTCACCTATCAGCAAAAGAAGAAATTCTTCTTTGATTTGAGACACTACTTTTGGGACGATCCTCACCTTTATAAGGAAGGAATATATGGTGTTATTAGACGTTGTGTGCCTGAACATGAACAGGGACAGAGCTTGCAGAAGTGTCATTCCGAAGCCTACGGAGGACACCATGCTGGAGATAGAACCGCCCATAAGGTATTGCAATCAGGTTTCTATTGGCCCACTCTCTTCAAGGACGCCCGTAAGTTTGTCTTGTCTTGTGATGAATGCCAAAGAATAGGGAACATCAGTAAGCGTCAAGAAATGTCTATGAACTATTCACTTGTCATTGAACCATTTGATGTCTGGGGCTTTGATTATATGGGACCCTTCCCAAGTTCCAATGGGTACACTCACATCTTAGTTGCTGTGGATTACGTTACTAAGTTGTTAGAAGCCATCCCCACTAAAAATGTTGATCACCACACCTCTATTAAGATGCTTAAAGAAGTCATATTCCCAACATTTGGAGTCCCTAGATACTTGATGACTGATGGCGGTTCACACTTCATTCATGGTGTTTTCCGCAAGATGCTAGCTAAGTATGATGTCAACCATAGAGTTGCATCTCCTTATCATCCTGAGTCTAGTGGTCAAGTGGAGTTGAGTAATAGGGAGATCAAGTTGATCCTACAAAATACCGTCAATAGATCTCAAAAGAATTGGTCTAGCAAACTTGACGATGCACTATGGGCTTATAGGACTGCTTATAAGAATCCCATGGGCATGTCACCATATAAAATGGTTTACGGTAAGGCCTGTCATTTACCTCTTGAGCTGGAACACAAAGCTTATTGGGAAATCAAACAGCTCAACTTTGATTTCAAACTTGCTGGTGAGAGGCGGTTGTTTGATATCAGCTCGTTAGAAGAATGGAGAGACCAAGCATATGAGAATGCCAGGTTGTTCAAGGAAAAGGTTAAGAGATGACACGACAAACAAATACAGAAACAAGAGTTCAATGTAGGTGATTATGTCCTGCTATACAATTCTCGTTTGAGATTCTTTGCAGGCAAGCTTCTCTCTAAATGGGAAGGTCCCTATGTTATCGAGGAAGTATATCGTTCCGGTGCCATAAAAATCAATAACACGGAAGGAAACTTTCCTAGAGTGGTAAATGGGCAAAGAATCAAGCATTACATCCCTGGTACTCCCATAAATGTTCAGACCAATATCATCAATGTCATAACTCCAGGGGAGTACATAAGGGATGTTTATCAGTCTGTTTCATACCTTGAAAACAAAGAGGTATCTGTTTCGGTAAGAAATTGGACTCCGATGTTTTTCAATAGGAAATTTCTTCTGTTTTGGAATTTTTGGAAAATTAGAAAAATAAAAATCAGTCCGAAGAGCAAACGAGGCGGCCACAAGCCCTGCCACCGCCCCTACCCCCTAGTGGAGGAGGGAAAGCTTGTGGGCACCTCGTGTGCCTCCCGGACTCCGTTTTCTTGCGGAGTACTCCTTCTGACCCAGAAAAAATCAATATATACTCGCCCGAAGGTTTTGATCTCCGTGTCGCGTAGTTTTCCTGTGTTTTCGTTTCGAGCTTGTTGTCTGCCGCAGATTTAGAGCAAAGATGTCTCAAGAATCTGTCGGGGAGAATGATCTTCACCAAGTTCATGAAGAAGTAGATGTTGATCTGAAAAGAGTAGAAGTCACAGAAGGCAGGGACCAAGGTAAGGAGAAAACCCAAGCTAGGGAGGAAGTTCAACCTATGTTCAACATTGAAGACGTTGAAGGAGTAGATTTTCTCCAACCCTTCCTCCACGTGCTGTCTCCATCCTTGATTGAACTCTTGAGGTTTTGCGGAACAACTCGTGCTCGCAATATTTCCGAGATCTCAAAGGTATAAATCAAAGATTGATAGCTCTCTTGGAATCAAAGGCGACAACTCCACCACCATCACCACCAAAGGAAGACAACTAAGCATTGGTATGGGCAATCCCCTTGGCTTCTGCCAAGCTTGGGGGAGTTGCCCTGGTATCGTATCACCTTTATATATTTTTCTTTTACCTTTGTTTTAGTTCTTTCCTTTTCAGGTTTTATTTCTTCTCTTAGAGGAATAAGTCTTTATTTTTTAGTTTGAGTCTTTTGCTTTTGTCTCTCCCCCGATGTATTCGAGCTTGTGAGCTATATAATAAAGAGTGTCTTAGTAAAGGGCTTTGCTTTGTGCCATGATCAAAAGTATGAAAAGAACGATAGCGTGAAAGATCATGAGACGATCTTATGGAAAGTGATAACTTCACTTATGACACGTATGATGATTGAAACTTGTTGAGAGTAGATCAACATAGACCTCAGTTATTGTTGCAATTAATAAGAAGTAATAAGGAAAGAGAGGTTCACATATAAATATATCATCTTAGACACCTTTTACAATTGTGAGCACTCACCAAACTATTACATGCCTAGGAGTAGATGTTGGACAAGGAAGACAACATAATGAATTGTGTTTGCTTGGTTCCAAACAATGTTATATGATTAGAGATCTCTTAGCATGTGACGATTGCTTCCACCTCATATTAGCCAAAACTCCGGCACCAAGTAGAGATATCACTTGTGCATCCATAAACCTTCAACCCAGTTTTGCCATGAGAGTCCACCGTACCTACCTATGGATTGAATAAGATCCTTCAAGTAAGTTGTCATCGGTGCAAGGAATAAAAATTGCTCTCTAATATGTATGATCTATTAGTGTCTGGAACATAAGCTTTGTACGAACCTGTGACGAGGAAGACATAAGAGCGACAGACTGCATAATAAAGTTCTTTATCACAGGAGGAAATATAAAGTGACGTTCCTCCGCACTAAGAGGACACGCATTCAAACCTCAAAAGCGCATGACAACCTCTACTTCCCTCTGCGAAGGGCCTATCTTGTACCTTTACTTTTTGCCCTTGTAAGAGTCATGGTGATCTTCACCAATTCCCTATTTTGCCTTTGTCTTGGCTACCGTCACATGCTTGGGAAAGATCTATGTTCATATATCAACTTGGAGTTCAGTACTTATGCTTTATTATTGTTGACTTTACCCTTGAGGTAAATAGTTGGGAGGCAAAACTATAAGCCCCTATTTTCCTCTGTGTTCAGCTGAAACTTTGACACCATGAGTACCACGTGAGTTGTAACAATTGTGGAAAACAAAAGAGATGATTGAGTATGTGGATTTGCCTTACAAGCTCTTATTTGACTCTTTCTCATGTTGTGATAAATTGCAATTGTTTCAATGACTATGGTTTATTGTTGGTTACTTCTCGGTAAGGTTTTTGCTTCATGCTTTGCTTTGTGAAGGAATTGTTACTTTCCCATAAAAATCTTTATGATGTATTGTTGTCCTATGTGTGATCATGATGCCCTCATGTCCGTATTATGTTTTATCGACACCGTCGTCCCCAGACATGTGGACATGTTTATGGAATTTGGTTTTCGCTTGAGGACAAGCGAGGTCTAAGCTTGGGGGAATTGATACGTCCATTTTGCATCATGCTTTCATGTTGATATTTATTGCTTTTTGGGCTGTTATATTACTTGTGGTACCATATTTATGCCTTTTCTCTCTTATTTTACAAGGTTTATTTGAAGAGGGAGAATTCAGGCAGCTGGAATTCTTGACTGGAAAAGGAGCAAATCTTAGTCCACTATTCTACACATCTCCAAATGCCCTGAAAAGTTACGTGGATTTTTTTGGGATTATATAAAAAATACTGGGCGAAAGAACTACCGGAGGGGGGCTGCCAGGGCGCCACAAGCCCTGACACCGCCACCCCCCTGGTGACCGAGTGGGGGCTGGTGGGCTCCGTAACGGCCTACTAGCCCCCCTCTTTTGCTATATGAAGGGTCTTGGTCCAGAAAAAATCAGACAGGAGCTTTTTCGTGGTTTCGCCGCCGCCACGAGGCGGAACTTGAGCAAATCCAATCTAGAGCTCCGGCAGGACGATCCTGTCGGGGAAACTTCCCTCCCGGAGGGGGAGATCATCGCCATCGTCATCACCAACACTCCTCTCGTCGGAGGGGAGGCATCTTACACAACATCTTCATCAGCCCCATCTCCTCTCCAATCCCTAGTTCATCTCTTGTACCCAATCTTCGTCTCGCAACTCCGGTTGGTACTTGTAAGGTTGCTAGTAGTGTTGATTACTCTTTGTAGTTGATGCTAGTTGGATTACTTGGTGGAAGAGTTTATGTTCAGATCCTTGATGCTATTCATTACACCTCTGGTCATGATTATGATTATGTTTTTTGAGTAGTTACTTTTGTTCCTGAGGACATGGGATAAGTCATGTTAATAATAGTCATGTGAATTTGATATTCGTTCGGTATTCTGATATGTTGTATGTTGTCTTTTCCTCTAGTGGTGTTATGTGAACGTCGACTACATAACATTTCACCATATTTGGGCCTAGGGGAAGGCATTGGGAAGTAGTAAGTAGATGATGGGTTGCTGGAGTGACAGAAGCTTAAACCCCAGTCTATGCGTTGATTTCGTGAGGGGCTGATTTGGATCCACTAGTTTAATGCTATGGTTAGACTTTTTCTTAATTTTTATTTTGTAGTTGCGGATTCTTGCGAGATAGGTTAACCATATGTGGGTTGCTTGTCCAAGTAAGGGCAGCACCCAAGCGCCGGTCCACCCACATATCAAACTATCAAAGTAATGAACGCGAATCATATGAACATGATGAAACTAGATTGACAGAAATTCCCGTGTGTCCTCGGGAGCGTTTTTCCTCCTATAAGACTTTGTTCAGGCTTGTCCCTTGCTACAAAAGGGATTGGGCCACTTGCTGCACCGTTGCTACTACTTGTTACTTGTTACTTTTTTCTTGCTACGTTTCACCTCGCTACACAATCACTTGTTACCGCTACTTTCAGTGCTTGCAGTTATTACCTTGCTGAAATCCGTTTATCAGAGCCTTCTGCTCCTCGTTGGGTTCAACACTCTGTTGGGGAACGTCGCATGGGAAACAAAAATTTTCCTACGCGCACGAAGACCTATCATGGTGATGTCCATCTACGAGAGGGGATGAGTGATCTACGTACCCTTGTAGATCGTACAGCAGAAGCGTTAGAGAACGCGGTTGATGTAGTGGAACGTCCTCACGTCCCTCGATCCGCCCCGCGAACAATCCCGCGATCAGTCCCACGATCTAGTACCGAACGGACGGCACCTCCGCGTTCAGCACACGTACAGCTCGACGATGATCTCGGCCTTCTTGATCCAGCAAGAGAGACGGAGAGGTAGAAGAGTTCTCCGGCAGCGTGACGGCGCTCCGGAGGTTGGTGATGATCTTGTCTCAGCAGGGCTCCGCCCGAGCTCCGCAGAAACACGATCTAGAGGAAAAACTATGGAGGTATGTGGTCGGGCAGCCGTGAGAAAGTCGTCTCAAATCTGCCCTAAAAGCCCCATATATATAGGAGGAGGGAGGGGGACCTTGCCTTGGGGTCCAAGGGATCCCCAAGGGGTCGGCCGAGCCAGGGGGGAGGACTCTCCCCCCCCAAACCGAGTCCTACTTGGTTTGGTGGGAGGGAGTCCTTCCCCCTTCCCACTTCTTCCTTTTTTTTCCTTTCCTTTGATTTTTTCTCCCTTGGCGCATAAGGGATTGGTGGGCTGTCCCACCAGCCCACTAAGGGCTGGTGTGACCCCCCCAAATGCCTATGGGCTTCCCCGGAGTGGGTTGCCCCCCTCCGGTGAACCCCCGGAACCCATTCGTCATTCCCGGTACATTCCCGGTAACTCCGAAAACCTTCCGGTAATCAAATGAGGTCATCCTATATATCAATCTTCGTTTCCGGACTATTACGGAAACCCTCGTGACGTCCGTGATCTCATCTGGGACTCCGAACAACATTCGGTAACCAACCATATAACTCAAATACGCATAAAACAACGTCGAACCTTAAGTGTGCAGACCCTGCGGGTTCGAGAACTATGTAGACATGACCCGAGAGACTCCTCGGTCAATATCCAACAGCGGGACCTGGATGCCCATATTGGATCCTACATATTCTACGAAGATCTTTATCGTTTGAACCTCAGTGCCAAGGATTCGTATAATCCCGTATGTCATTCCCTTTGTCCTTCGGTATGTTACTTGCCCGAGATTCGATCGTCAGTATCCGTATACCTATTTCCACCTCGTTTACCGGCAAGTCTCTTTACTCGTTCCGTAATACAAGATCCCGCAACTTACACTAAGTTACATTGCTTGCAAGGCTTGTGTGTGATGTTGTATTACCGAGTGGGCCCCGAGATACCTCTCCGTCACACGGAGTGACAAATCCCAGTCTTGATCCATACTAACTCAACTAACACCTTTGGAGATACCTGTAGAGCATCTTTATAGTCACCCAGTTACGTTGCGACGTTTGATACACACAAAGCATTCCTCCGGTGTCAGTGAGTTATATGATCTCATGGTCATAGGAATAAATACTTGACACGCAGAAAAACAGTAGCAATAAAATGACACGATCAACATGCTACGTCTATTAGTTTGGGTCTAGTCCATCACGTGATTCTCCCAATGACGTGATCCAGTTATCAAGCAACAACACCTTGTTCATAATCAGAAGACACTGACTATCATCGATCAACTGGCTAGCCAACTAGAGGCATGCTAGGGACGGTGTTTTGTCTATGTATCCACACATGTAAATGAGTCTTCATTCAATACAATTATAGCATGGATAATAAACTATTATCTTGATACAGGAATTATAATAATAACTATACATTTATTATTGCCTCTAGGGCATAATTCCAACACACTCTTACTTATTGAAAGGACTACAATTGATCCCCTATACTTGTGGGTCATCACCAAGCCTCTACAGGAGGAGGCGGCAGAGGAGGAGGATTCTCCAGAGGAGGAGGTGGTGGCGGCACATCCTCACGCCCTGGATTCTGACGAGTTGGTGGAGCCATCCTGAAGACGGACAACACATTAGCCCACAGAATAAATTGACGGTATAGCTGAATCAAAAAGGTAGGAATATCTGAACAGGAATATAGCAATTGCACTCGAACAAAATAGTAAGAATGCTTCCTGTGCAAACAAGTATGAGCTAGAACTGCTCGGAACAAACGTATGATCGAGATTTCATCCGATATCTTCGTGGATAAGATCGCACGGGCTCGAATTTATAGTAGCCATCCTGTGCAAGGTAGTGCACATGACTTACGAAGTATCCCCGAGTAGTAGCGAGCTACAAGGACTCTTTAAGACACAAAGAGAACCGCTATAAGACGACCGTGAACAAACATACCCACGGAATATCAAATTCCAACCTCACATCATGCATCTGTAGGAAGATTGTCCTATAAGTCCCTACTTGATATCCCACCTATGAATTCCCGAAATATCCGGTCATGCAATCTGGTACACGGATACAAGGAATAATATTCACACAACTCCTATACTAACCCGTCCACTGTATCATATTCGTCAACACATAACCAGAATCTCGAACCTTCATCTACAACAAGTATAGGTGATCAATCATAGTCCTTTCGATAAGTAAGCGTATCAATCCCAACGAGGAGGAGAAGGCTCTGATAAACGGTTTTCAGCAAGGTAATAACTGCAAGCAGTGAAAGTAGCGGTAACAAGTGATGGTGTAGTGAGGTGAAACGTAGCAAGCGAAAAGTAACAAGTAACAACTAATAGCAATGGTGCGGCAAGTGGCCCAATCCCTTTTGTAGCAAGGTACAAGCCTGAATAAACTATTATAAGAGGAAAAACGCTCCCGAGGACACACGGG
Organism: Hordeum vulgare subsp. vulgare; assembly: GCF_904849725.1. Taxonomy (NCBI): domain Eukaryota; kingdom Viridiplantae; phylum Streptophyta; class Magnoliopsida; order Poales; family Poaceae; genus Hordeum; species Hordeum vulgare. Next base: position 431,510,725 of record NC_058519.1, on the reverse strand, counting down.
AATTTCTGTCATGCTAGTTTCATCATGTTCATATGATTCGCGTTCGTTACTTTGATAGTTTGATATGTGGGTGGACCGGCGCTTGGGTACTGCCCTTACTTGGACAACCATCCCACTTATGATTAACCCCTCTCGCAAGCATCCGCAACTACGATAGAAGAATTAAGACAACGTCTAACCATAGCATTAAACTAGTGGATCCAAATCAGCCCCTTACGAAGCAACGCATAGACTGGGGTTTAAGCTTCTGTCACTCCAGCAACCCATCATCTACTTACTACTCCCCAATGCCTTCCTCTAGGCCCAAATATGGTGAAGTGTTATGTAGTCGACTTTCACATAACACCACTAGAGGAAAAACAACATACAGCATATCAAAATACCGAACGAATACCAAATTCACATGACTATTATTGGCATGACTTATCCCATGTCCTCAGGAACAAAAGTAACTACTCACAAAGCATAATCATAATCATGATCAGAGGTCTAATCAATAGCATCAAGGATCTGAACATAAACTCTTCCACCAAGTAATCCAACTAGCATCAACTACAAAGAGTAATCAACACTACTAGCAACCTTACAAGTACCAATCGGAGTCGCGAGACGGAGATTGGTTACAAGAGATGAACTAGGGATTGGAGAGGAGATGGTGCTGATGAAGATGTTGATGGAGATGCCTCCCCTCCGACGATAGGAGTGTTGGTGATGACGATGGCGACGATTTCCCCCTCCGGGAGGGAAGTTTCCCCGGCAGGATCGTCGTGCCGGAGCTCTAGATTGGATCTGCTCAAGTTCCGCCTCATGGCGGAGGAGAATCCATGAAAAAGCTCCACCCTGATTTTTTTCCGGACGAAACCCTTCATATAGCAAAAGAGAGGGGCCAGTGGACCGCCAGGGTGCCCACAAGCCCTGTTATCACGGCCAGGGGGGTAGGCCGCGGCAACCAGGCTTGTGGGCCCCTTTTTGCTCCCCTCTGACACTTCTTTCGCCCAGTATTTTTTATAAAATCCAAAAAAATCCACGTTGATTTTCAGGGCATTTGGAGTTACGCAGAATAGAGGACTCAGACTTGCTCCTTTTCTAGTCCAGAATTCCAGATGCCGGTATTCTCCCTCTTCAAATAAACCTTGCAAAATAAGAGAGAAAAGGCATATGTAAGGTTCCACAATGTATAATAACAGTCCATAAAGCGATAAATATTAACATGAAGCGTGATGCAAAATGGACGTATCAACTCCCCCAAGCTTAGACCTCGCTTGTCCTCAAGAGGAAACCAAGACCCAAAAAGGGATGAAGGTGTCGAAAAAACAAAATATGGACATGAGGGCATCAAGATCACACATAGAACAACAATGCATCATAGAGATTCTTATGGGAAAGTAACAATTCCTTCACAAAGCCAAGTATGAAACAAAAACCTTACCGAGAAGTGGCCAACAACCGTCCAAAGTCATTGAAGCAATTGCAATTTATCATATTATCAGAAAGAGTCAAATAAGAGCTTGTAAAGCAAATTCACATACTCAATCATCTCTTTTGTTTTCCACAATTGTTACAACTCACGTGGTACTCATGGAATCGAAGTTTCAGTTGGACACAGAGAAAGATAGGGACTTAAAGTTTGCCTCCCAACCATTCACCTCAAGGGTAAAGTCAACAATAATAAAGCATAAGTACTCAGCTCCAAGTTGATATATGAATATAGATCTTTCCCAAGCATATGACGTTCACCAAGAAAAAGGCTAAATAAGGAATTGGTGAAGATCACCATGACTCTTACAAGGGAAAAAAGTAAAGGTATAAGATAGGCCCTTCGCAGAGGGAAGCAGAGGTTGTCATGCGCTTTTGAGGTTTGGATGCGTGTCCTCTTAGTGCGGAGGAACGTCACTTTATATTGCCTCCTGTAATAAAGAACTTTATTATGCAGTCTGTCGCTCTGATGTCTTCCTCGTCACAGGTTCGTACAAAGCTTATTTTCCACACACTAATAGATCATACATATTAGAGAGCAATTTTTATTGCTTGCGCTGATGACAACTTACTTGAGGGATCTTATTCAATCCATAGGTAGGTATGGTGGACACTCATGGCAAAACTGGGTTGAAGGTTTATGGATGCACAAATAGTATCTCTACTTGGTGTGGGAGTTTTGGCTAATATGAGGTGGAAGCAATCGTCACATGCTAAGGGATCTCTAATCATATAACATTGTTTGGAACCAAGCAAACACAATTCATTATGTTGTCTTCCTTGTCCAACATCTACTTCTAAGCATGTAATAGTTTGGCGAGTGCTCACAATTATAGAAAGTGTCTAAGATGATATATTTATATGTGAACCTCTCTTTCCTTATTACTTCTTATTAATTGCAACAATGACTGAGGTCTATGTTGGTCTACTCTCAACAAGTTTCAGTCATCATACTTGTTATATGTGAAGCTATCACTTTCCATAAGATCGTCTCATGATCTTTCATGCTATCGTTCTTTTCATACTTTTGATCATGGCACAAAGCAAAGCCCTTGACTAAGATACTCTTTATTATAAAGCTCGCAAGCTCGAATACATCGGGGGAGACACAAGGCAAAAGACTCAAACTAAATACTAAAGACTTATTCCACTAAGAGAAGAAATAAAACTGAAAAAGGAAAGAACTAAAACAAAGGTAAAAGCAAAAGATATAAAGATGATACGATACCAGGGCAACTCCCCCAAGCTTGGAAAAAGCCAAGGGGATTGCCCATGCCAATCCTTAGTTATCTTCCTTTGGTGGTGATGGTGGTGGTGTTGTTGAAGTAGTCATGAGCTTGTCTAATTTCCACTTGAGCAAAAAGTTCTGCTCCCTCAGATCCACATTTTCCTCCTCAAGCTTCAACACTCTATGAAAAAGTTCCTGCTTACTCTCCTGCAAGAAACGAGAAGGGATAAACAAGGTATTAGGCTTCTTCCTTTGGTCAGGGAGGCTTGACTTCTTGAACTCCACATGAGTGCATCCAGGTTGGAGTAGAGGAGCCTCCTCTTCATCGGAACTCGTTTGTTCCTTCCCCTTGGACTCATAGTACTCTTCCTCGTTAGTGGTCCAGCCATAAGGTTCCAAGTCCCCATTAACCCTGGAGTTAGCATGATCATCGGCCACATAGATCTCTTCTTCTGAATCTTGAGAAGACATCTTGACCTAAATCTGCGACAGACAACAGGGTCGAAATGAAAACAGAGGAAAATTGTGCGATACGGAGATAAAACCCTCGGGCGTATATATAATGATTTTTTCTGGACCAGAAGCAGTGCTCCGCAAGAAAACGGAGTCCGGGAGGCACACGAGCTGCCCACAAGCCCTATTGCCGCGGCCAGGGGGGAGGCCGCGGCAACCAAGCTTGTGGCCGCCTCATGCGCTCTCCGAACTGCTTTTTATTTTTCTAATTTTCCATAAATTCCAAAACGGAGAAAATTTCCTATTGGAAAAGTTTCGGAGTCCAATTACTTACCGAAACAGATACCTCTTGGTTTTCAGGGTCTGAAACAGGCTGATAAACATCCCTTATGTACTCCTCTGGAGTTATGATATTGATGATATTGGTCTCAACATTTATGGGAGTACCAGAGATATAATGCTTTATTCTTTGCCCGTTTACCACTCTAGGAAAATTACCTTCCGTGTTATAGATTTTGATGGCACCGGAATGATATACTTCCTCGACAACGTAGGGACCTTCCCATTTAGAGAGAAGCTTGCCTGCGAGGAATCTTAAACGAGAATTGTATATTAGGACATAGTCACCTACATTGAACTCTCGTTTTTGTATTCTTTTGTCGTGCCATCTCTTAACCATTTCCTTGAACAACTTGGAATTCTCATATGCCTGGCCCCTCCATTCATCTAATGAGCTGATATCAAACAACCGCTTCTCACCGGTAAGTTTGAAATTAAAGTTGAGCTCTTTGATTAACCAATAAGCTTTGCGTTCCTGCTCAAGAGTTAAATGACAGGCCTTACCGTAAACCATTTTATACGGCGACATGCCCATGGGATTCTTATACGCAGTCCTCTAAGCCCATAGTGCATCGTCAAGTTTGCTAGACCAATTCTTTCTAGATCTATTGACGGTCTTTTGTAAGATCAATTTGATCTCCCTATTACTCAACTCCACTTGACCACTAGACCGAGGATGATAAGGAGATGCAACTCTATGGTTGACATCGTACTTAGCGAGCATCTTGCGAAAAACACCATGAATGAAGTGTGAACCGCCATCAGTCATCAGATATCTAGGGACTCCAAATCTTGGGAAAATGACTTCTTTAAGCATCTTAATAGAGGTGTGGTGATCAGCATTTTTAGTGGGGATAGCCTCTACCCACTTAGTGACATAATCCACAGCAACTAATATGTGAATGTACCCATTGGAACTCGGGAAGGGTCCCATATAATCAAAGCCCCAGACATCAAATGGTTCAATGACCAGTGAACAGTTCATAGGCGTTTCCTGACGTTTGCTAATGTTCCCTATTCTTTGACATTCGTCACAGGACAAGACAAACTTATGGGCATCCTTGAAGAGAGTGGGCCAATAGAAACCTGATTGCCATACCTTATGAGCAGTTCTGTCTCCAGCACGGTGTCCTCTGTTGGCCTCGGAATGACACTTCTGCAGGATCTGTCCCTGTTCATGTTCAGGCACACAACGTCTAATAACACCATCTACTCCTTCCTTATAAAGGTGAGGATCATCCCAAAAGTAGTGTCTCAAATCAAAGAAGAATTTCTTCTTTTGCTGGTAGGTGACACTGGGTGGTATGTATTTGGCTACGATATAGTTTGCGTAATCAGCATACCACGGTGCACTATGTGAAGTGCGGATGACATTCAATTGCTCATCAGGACAACTGTCATCAATAGGTCGTGGGTCATCAAGGACATTCTCTAGCCTAGACAAGTTATCTGCTAGAGGGTTATCAGCACCCTTTCGGTCAACGACGTGAAAATCAAATTCCTGTAGCAGGAGAACCCATCTGATTAGTCTAGACTTAGCGTCCTTCTTCTCCATAAGGTACTTAATAGCAGCATGATTAGAGTGAATAGTGACTCTAGAGACAACTATATAAGATCTGAACTTTTCACATGCAAACACGAGTGCTAAAACTCCTTCTTCGTAGTGGCGTAGTTTCTTTGGGCACTGTCTAGAGTTTTACTAGCCTAGTGAATGACATTCAACTTCTTGTCAACTCTTTGTCCTAGAACAGCACCAACGACATAATCACTAGCATCGCACATGATTTCAAAGGGCAAGTTCCAATCAGGTGGTTGAACAATAGGTGCGGTTATCAAGGCCTTCTTAAGTATTTCGAAAGCTTCCTCACAATCCTCATCAAAAACCAAAGGAACATCCTTCTGCAAGAGGTTGGTAAGAGGCCTAGAAATCTTAGAAAAGTCCTTAATGAACCTTCTATAGAAACCAACATGACCTAGGAAACTTCGTATACCTCTGATATCTGTGGGGCAAGGAATTTTCTCAATTGCATCAACCTTAGCCATATCAACTTCAATGCCTCTCTCAAAGATTTTGTGTCCTAAGACGATGCCTTCATTAACCATGAAGTGGCACTTATGCTAGTTCAAGACGAGGTTGGTATCTTTGCATCTCTGTAAGACTCGATCAAGGTTGTTGAGGCAATCGTCCTTGAAAACCTCAACAATCTTTTCACAAAAGTCAGAGAATATAGCCATCATACATCTTTGAAAGGTGGCAGGTGCATTGCACAAGCCAAAAGGCATGCGTCTATAAGCGAAGGTACCGAAGGGGCATGTGAAGGTGGTTTTCTCTTGATCAGATTGTGCAACAGGTATTTGCGAGATACCTGAATAACCGTCTAGAAAGCAGAAGTGTGTGTGTTTAGATAGCTTTCTAGCATCTGGTTGATAAACGACGAAGGATAATGGTCCTTCCTGGTTGCCTTGTTCAGTTTCTGGAAGTCTATCACCATCCTATGCCAGTAATAATCCTCTGCGGGATTAGTTCATCCTTATCATTAAGGACGACGGTGATACCTCCCTTCTTAGGTACGCAATGTACTAGACTTACCCAATCACTATGAGCAACAGGATAGATGATTCCTGCTTCCAGAAGCTTCAATATTTCTTTTCTCACGGCCTCTTTCATCCTCGGATTTAGTCTCCATTGATGATCAGCAACTGGCTTAGAATCAGGATCAGTTTTAATCTTCTGTTGACATAGAGTGGGGCTAATGCCCTTAAGATCATCAAGAGTATATCTAATAGCAGCACGGTGCTTCCTCAAAGTTTTTAATAACTTCTTATCTTCGTGACTCGAGAGGTGAGCACTAATAATAACAAGATATATCTCCTTCTCATCAAGATAGGCATACTTAAGAGTATCTGGTAACTGTTTTAGCTCGAACACAGGATCACCCTTTGGTGGGGGAGGATCCCCAAGCAGTTCAGCACGCAGATTATTCTTGAGAATAGGATATTATTCTAAGACAATTTTATCTATCTCATCTCTTTCCTCCATATGCATATCATTTTCATGCTCTAGCAGATATTTCTCTAAAGGATACGTAGGGGTTGTGTTTATGGCAATAGAGGCAAGAGCAATGATTTCATCCCTACCAGACGACTCTTTTTCATGGGGTTGTCTTCCAAACTTGGAGAAGTTAAATTCATGAGACACACCCTCGAAACTAACCGTGACAGTCTGTTTAATGCAATCAATGTGAGCATTGACAGTGTTGAGAAAGGGTCTACCAAATATGATGGGACAAAAGCTATCTTGTGAAGTACCAAGGACGAGGAAATCAGTAGGATACTTCGTCTTACCACACAGGACTTCTACGTCTCTCAGAATTCCCAGAGGGCAGATAGTGTCTCTATTAGCTAGTGTAATAGTGACATCAACGGGTTCTAACCCAGCAGGTGCAATCTCATCTTCGATTTCATCATATAGAGAATGGGGTATTGCACTAACACTAGCACCCATATCAGATAAACCATGGTAACACTGATCTCCTATCTTGACAAAAACTACGGGCAGGCCAACTACAGGTCTGTATTTGTCTTTCGCGTGAGATTTAGCTATTCTAGCGGAGTCCTCATAGAATTTGATAACATGCCCGTCTATATCTTCGGCTAAGAGATCTTTGATAATAGCAACACTAGGTTCAACTCTAATTTCCTTAGGGGGTGCAAGTGGTCTAATGTAACCCCTACATATCACAGTTGGAGCTTTAGAATAATCCTTTTTTCCTAGCAGGGTAAGGTGGTTTCTCAGCGTAGGCACAAGGAACAATAGGATCACTAAAGGCAATGACTTTCTCCTCAATTAGATTGGGTTTAACTATGTTTATTTCTACAGGAGGATGATACTTAAACCACTTCTCTTTGGGAAGATCAACATGAGCAGCAAAAGATTCACATAGAGAAGCTACTATCTCAGAGTCAAGTCCATACTTAGCGCTAAAATCTCTAAAAGTGTTTGTTTCAACAAAAGATTTAACGGCAACAAACTGGAAATTCATACCTGACTCCTTACCTCCTTCAAGCTCCCAATCTTCAGAGGTACGTTTGATTCTTTCCAATAAATTCCACTTGTGATCAATATCCTTGTTCATAAAAGAACCGGTACAAGAAGTGTCAAGCATGGTACGATCTTCATGAGAAAGCCGAGCATAAAAGTTTTGAGTGATAATTTCTCTCGAAAGCTCATGACTGGGGCATGAATATAACATTGATTTAAGCCTCCCCCAAGCTTGAGCTATGCTTTCCCTATCACGAGGCCAAAAATTATAAATATAATTCCGATCACGATGTACTAAATGCATAGGATAATTTTTTTGATGAAATTGAAATTTCAACCGATTGTAGTCCCATGATCCAGTATCATCACATAGCCTATACCATGTCAACGCCTTATCCTTCAAAGATAAAGGAAAGAATTTCTTCTTTACCTCATCCTCGGGAAAACCTGCAAGCTTAAATAAACCACAAACTTCATCTACATAGATTAGATGCAAGTCTGGATGTGAAGATCCATCTCCTGTAAAAGGATTAGCCAGCAGTTTCTCAAGCATACCCGAAGGAATTTCATAAAAGATGTTTTCAGTAGGTACCTCAGGTTGAGGAACAAATCCTCGTGCTTCCGTTCATGGTGAAGATACCCCGAACAAGCTCCTCAAAGGAACAGTTTCCATAGTGACAAGTGACAATAAATTTCAGCATAGTATATAAATATTTCCTTACCAAATTCCACTTACCAAAGGCGCTTCCTCCCCGACAACGGTGCCAGAAAAGTGTCTTGATGACCCACAAGTATAGGGGATCAATCGTAGTCCTTTCGATAAGTAAGAGTGTCTAACCCAACGAGGAGGAGAAGGCTCTGATAAACGGTTTTTAGCAAGGTAATAACTGCATGCACTGAAAGTAGCGGTAACAAGTGATGGTGTAGTGAGGTGAAACGTAGCAAGCGAAAAGTAACAAGTAACAAGTAGTAGAAATGGTGCAACAAGTGGCCCAATCCCTTTTGTAGCAAGGGACAAGCCTGAGCAAAGTTTTACAAGAGGAAAAACGCTCCCGAGGACACACGGGAATTTCTGTCATGCTAGTTTGATCATGTTCATATGATTCGCGTTTGTTACTTTGATAGTGTGATATGTGGGTGGACCGGCGCTTGGGTACTACCCTTACTTGGACAAGCATCCCACTTATGATTAACCCCTCTCGCAAGCATCTGCAACTACGAAAGAAGAATTAAGACAACGTCTAACCATAGCATTAAACTAGTGGATCCAAATCAGCCCCTTACGAAGTAACGCATAGACTGGGGTTTAAGCTTCTGTCACTCCAGCAACCCATCATCTACTTACTACTCCCCAATGCCTTCCTCTTGGCCCAAATATGGTGAAGTGTTATGTAGTCGACGTTCACATAACACCACTAGAGGAAAAACAACATAGAACATATCAAAATACCGAACGAATACCAAATTCACATGACTATTATTAGCATGACTTATCCCATGTCCTCAGGAACAAAAGTAACTACTCACAAAGCATAATCATAATCATGATCAGAGGTGTAATGAATAGCATCAAGGATCTGAACATAAACTCTTCCACCAAGTAATCCAACTAGCATCAACTACAAAGAGTAATCAACACTACTAGCAACCTTACAAGTACCAATCGGAGTCGCGAGACGGAGATTGGTTACAAGAGATGAACTAGGGATTGGAGAGGAGATGGTGATGATGAAGATGTTGATGGGGATGCCTCCCCTCCGACGAGAGGAGTGTTGGTGATGACGATGGCGACGATTTCCCCCTTCGGGAGGGAAGTTTCCCCGACAGGATTGTCCTGTCGGAGCTCTAGATTGGATCTGCTCAAGTTTCGTCTCGTGGCGGCAGAGAATCCACGAAAAAGCTCCACCCTGATTTTTTTCCGGGCGAAACCCTTCATATAGAAAAAGAGGGGGGCCAGTGGGCCGCCAGGGTGCCCACAAGCCATGTTGTCGCGGCCAGGGGGGTAAGCCATGACAACCAGGCTTGTGGGCCCCTGGTTGCTCCCCTCTGACACTTCTTTCGCCCAGTATTTTTTATAAAATCCAAAAAAATCCACGTTGATTTTTAGGACATTTGGAGTTGCGCAAAATAGAGGACTCAGACTTGCTCCTTTTCTAGTCCAGAATTCCAGCTGCCGGTATTCTCCCTCTTCAAATAAACCTTGCAAAATAAGAGAGAAAAGGCATAAGTAAGGTTCCACAAAGTATAATAACAGTCCAGAAAGCGATAAATATCAACATGAAATAATGATGCAAAATGGACGTATCAAACACCTACTTACGTCAATCATAACCC